>NC_137024.1:21234069-21834069 GCF_032717465.1 Coenobita brevimanus | reverse complement strand
ATAGCAATTATAAATTCAATGTGAGAACAAGGAGTGAACGAAAACATTGTAAACCTGCTAGAAAACATATATAAAGAGGGAACTGCTAGAGTTAAACTACATAAGGGTTCGGAAAAAATTAAGAATGAGAAGAGCGTCCATCAGGCAGATACAATTTCACCAAAATTATTTACAGCATGCCTAGAAAGTATTTTCTGAAAGCTAGACTAGGAAAACAAAGGGGTGAACATAGACGGAGAGAAGCTAAGCCTATAACATTGTCCTAATCTCAGAAACAGCAGAGGCATTGCAAGAAATGTTAAATGACCTGAACAGAGAATGTCTCAAAGTAGGGTTAAAGTGAACCATAGTAAAACTAAAGTAATGTTTAATCCACATACTCCAAACAGCATCATCAGAATAAGCGAAGAAATCCTTGAAGAAGTCGAGGAATACAATTACTGTACTTCGGGCAAATACTAAAATTAATGAAAAGAGCACGTGTGATGAGGAAATGGAGTAGCTGGTGAATGGGGCGTGCCTGCTGAGATAGATGAGAACAGCAGTGCTTTAATGGACATTTGTGCCGGGAGGGGGTTGGTGATAGCCAATATCCTCTTCAGGCACAAAATGATCCACAGGTATACATGGCGAGTGATGAGAAGGGTGGGTGGTGAACTGAATGAAAGGAAGACAATGATTGATTATGTGTGTGTGGATGAAAGGATGCGAAGGTGTATAATGGATGCAAGAGCATACCAAGTGGTCGGAATCATGGCCCAAGTAAAATAGAGAAATAGATGAAGGGAAGGACAGGAGGAAGGAGTAGATGCATGGAGAGTGGAAAGGTTACAAGAGGATGAGAAAAAGGCAGAATATAAGAGAGAAGTGGAGGAATGATTCGGTAAATATGAATTGGAGCAGATGAGGGATGTGGAAGGTGTGTGCAAAACATTCACAGAAGAAATATGTGCAGCATGTGAGATGGTGTGTGTGGTGAAGAGCAGACGAAAGGAGGTGCAAGGAACAGCATGGTGGAATGAAGAGGTGAGAGAGGCTGTGGCAGAAAAGAAGAATGCATATATTGAATGGATGAAAAATAGGGGCGTGGAAGAATTTGAGAGACGGAAGAGAAAGTTATATGTAGAAAGGAAGAGAGAGGTGAAAAGATTAGTGAGAGACAGTAAGAAGGGAGTGGATGAGGAATTTGGAAGGAATCTGAGTGTAAAGTGGAGGAAGTGTATGAAAATGTCCTGGAAAGAGGTAAAGAGATTTAGACAGGTGCCAAAGAAGTTACTAGGGGAGTGAAAGATAAAAATGGTAGATTACTCGTTGAGAAGAGAGAAAAAGTGAGCAGATGGAGAGAACACTTTAACCCGCCACGTGCCAGTGCCGTTTTAAAACGGTCTGACATAATGCCACGGCCAGTGCCAGTGCCATTTTAAAATGGTCTAAAATAAAAAACTTCGCTGTGACCGCATTTTTCAAGATTCGTGGGTAAAAATTGGCAGCCATGTAAGGTAACTGTTCCTCTACCATCCCCCAGGCTGTCAAGGCCATACACTCACTCGCTCCCCCCCTCACGCTCGCTCTGGCTCACTCTGCCTGTGTGCCTCACCCAGTGCTGTACATAATGAAGGCATTTTGTAAATATTTTCATGTAAGTGTAAGTTGTAAATATTTTCTTGTAAGTGTAAAAACTCTACAGTGTTCGTCAGAAGTATCGAGCGCCCTGCGTCTCTCCTACGAAACAAACCTTTCAACATTGAAAAAACCTATAAATAATGCATTTTATTTACCTTCAGTGCTTCGTAGGGTATCCTTTACGCTTCTTCACGGACCTGAGACGGGCGAGGTTCCTCAGGTGCTGGAGGGGTATTTTGTTCCAGGAGTCACGATTGCCGGCTTCCAGCTTAGGCAGAGAGCTCACGTCCTTCCCTTGGAGATTCTTCTTTACGAAGTACCAGAGGTTTTCAATCGGGTTGAGGTCTGGGCTATTTCCTGGCCAGTCTTTCATGAATGATACCTCACAGTCACGAAGCCAATTGGCGACCGATTTGGCCTTGTGAGCAGGTGCACCATCCTGCTGAAACACTCGTGCACCTGTGAGCCCGAAGGAGTCTGGTAAATGATCACACAGAAGCTCCAGGTAAACATCCTGATTCACTCTTATGTTCTTGGGAAGCACAACAAACATCCATAAACCTTGACCAGAAAAACAACCCCATACCATGAGTGAATCAGGATGTTTAACCGTGCTTTCAACATACCATGGGTCAAGTGGGTCATTACCTTTGCACCGGTACACACGTGCTCCTCTGTTGCAGGTGACACTAAATGTTGCCTCATCAGACCACAACACTGACAACCATTGCTCCTCACCCCAATTATGGTATTTATTAGCAAAGACAAGCCTACGAAGTCGCTGGTAATTTGTGGGAAGAGGCTTCTTCACAGGTCTGTGACTTGTGTAACCAAGTTCATGGACCCTACGAGACACTGTGCGCACAGACACCTCACCAAACACTTCCGGGTTGCTTTCCTTTATTTTCCTTGCATTCACACGAGGAATAAACTCCACTGCACGTTTTAAAACATTAACAGACCTTGGGGAAGTTTCCCTAGGCCTACCAGACCGCGATTTCTTTGTGGGAATGTCACCACTGTTTTCCATTCGAAACCGCGCGCACCACCTACGCACTGTCGATCAAGCCACACCAACCAATTCACTAATTTCCTTTGTTTGGTGGCCTGCCTCCTTTAGAGCAATGATCTGGGATATGATTTCACTCGATAGTTCACAGGTAGTTGCCATAACAAAGTGGCGAAAGCCAAAACACTGAGGGACACTCGGTAAAAAAGGGCGCAAAAAGAGAGGGAGACGCGGCGGAGTTCTTCTCTCTCAGGCAGCCCGTGGGCAACTGAGGCGGGAACCAACCAGCGCGTCAGAAGGCCTCAGGCTACCGTGACGTCATGCTAGCACCGCAAACTTGTGGCTCAATTTTTACTACCAAAAATGGGTGATTCTTTTTTGGCCAAGTATTGCGCACCCGGCGGTAGGCGCTTGATAATTTTGACGAGCACTGTATAGTGAAGTCAGGTTGCAAATACCTTCCTGTAAGTGCCAGGACTGTACGTAATGAAGTTAGGTTGCGCCTATCTTCAAATAAGTGTAAGATAATGCATTCACTGTGAGAAAGACATGCAAATTGTGATAGATGCTGAAGTAATAAATGATCAGAAAAGTGTACTGATCATTGCTATACCTTCCCAGCGTAAATACCTGAGTATACCTTACATAGAAAACGGCTTTCTCTCACGTATGTGGTGAGTATGAGAGAGAGGCTACACCTGTACAAGAGTATGCAGGACTCAATAAAACTCATTTCTGAGCCTCAGTGAGCATTTAAATGGCGAAATTTGTTGTTTCCACATCAAAATCTATCATTTTAGCCAAAAAAAAAAAAAAAAAGAAAGGTTCAAAAATGGCTGGCACTGGGGTGACCCAGAGGGCTACAGATAGCCGGCACGTGGCGCATTAAGGAATGTTGAACATAGAGAATGAAAGTAATGTGAGTATAAGTGTCTGGGGAATGGCTGGAAGGAGGAGGGAGGTGAGAAGACAGGAAGAAATCAGTAGGATGGAAGTTGTTGAAGCAATGAAGAAAGTCAAAATGGGGAAAGCCCCAGGAATTGATAGTGTGGTGAAATGCTGAAGCATGGGGGAGAGATGGTAGCAGAATGGATGTGGAAGATGTGCAGATTGGCCTGGGAGGAAGGTAGAGTCCCAGAGGATTGGAAGTCTGGTACAGTATAATTATTCCCTTGTACAAAGGGAAAGGGGAAAAAGAAGTGTGCGATAATCATGGGGGCATTTGTCTTCTTAGTGTAATAGAAGTATATGGTGGGATACTTATTGACACAGTTAGGAAAATGACAGAGGAATTAGTCGAAGAAGAACAGGGAGGTTTTAGGAGGGGAAGAGGTTGTGTAGATCAGATATTCATTCTTAGATCTTTAGCGGAAAAGTTTCTAGAGAAGGGAAAGAAATTGTATGTGGCCTTCATGGATTTGGAGAAAGCATATGACAGGGTGGATAGACAAGGATTGTGGAAAGTTTTAAGAATATATGGAGTAGATGGGAGGTTGCTGACTGCTGTGAAGAGTATGTATGAGGTTGTTAGGGTTGCAGTGCATGTGGATAGTGAACTGAGTGAATTTTTTTATTTGAAGGTTGGGTTGAAACAGGGATGTCATGTCTCCATGGTTGTTCAATCTGTACATGGATGGGGTTAAAAAAGAGATACAAGGTAGGACAGTGGATGCTGAAGCAACCCTAATGAGAGGGAGTAGTGTTTGGAAACTCCCTGTACTGTTGTTTGCAGATGATACTGTGTTCTTAAGCGAAGTCGAAGGGGAGCGGCAAGGCTTGGTGGATGAGTTTGGGAGAGTGTGTAGGAAACAGAATCCAAATGTGAATGCAGGGAAGAGTAAAGTTATGGTCTTCGAGAGAAGTGAAGTCAGTGAATGTACAGTGAGGTTGGATGATGAGGGAAATGGAAAATGTGAGTATGTTTAAGTACTTGGGTAGTGTGATGAATAAGGATGGAAGTTTGGAGGTGAAGTGCTTGAAAGGATACAACAAGGAAGAAAGGTTGTTGGTTCCTTGAAAGCAGTGATAAGAAACGGGGAAGTGAGCATGGAAGTGAAAAAGTTACTAAATGACAGTATTGTGATACCAACTCTAACGTATGGAAGTGAAGCTTGGACCTTACTGAAGGGACACAAGTCAAGAGTGAAAGCAGTGGAAATGAGTTATTTGAGAGAAGCCTGTGGAGTCACATGGAGAGACAGACTGACAAAGGAGGATGTGAAGGAGCATTGTGGTGTGGATGTGGATGTGATAGAAAGCATTAGGAGGAACACAGTGAGGTGGTTTGGTCATGTGAAGAGGATGGATAGTGAGAGACTGATGAGGAGAGTGTATGTGAGTGAGGTGGAGGGGGAGAGAGAGGGAGGGGGAGGCCAAGGATGAGATGGAGGGATGGAGTGGAGAGGTATATGAGAGAGGGGGGTGTAAGTTGGGAGCAGGACAGTGAAATGGTGGAGGATAGGGTGACGTGGAGGCAATTTGTTTGTAGCCACCCCGTAGGGGATTGTATCCCCTCCACAATATGTCTACCCCCAATGTATATATGTCCCCCCCCCCCAGTGCATACATCCCCCCACTAAACTTGCTGACCTAGCATGCTTTCCCAGGGCCCCAAGCCTGGGAAGACGGAGCCACTGAGTCAGTTCAGAGCAGACATTCAAGAAGGGCAGACTATTTTGTTGTGAGCTCATAATAAACTCCTTATCTAGCTGTTTGTACACAGAGTTTCTATCACCAAAGTATTGCAAGTTACATTTGGTAGCAGCGGTGTTTCGGACCATCAGATTCTGACCGCCTCCTGAAATATTTAGTGACACCAACAGATACACGACGTCTCGCATCTCACAGCCTCACCCCTCCTCAGTGCCTCTCGTGGTGTAATAACCGGCTGTGCTTTCCGGGTGTACAATTTCTCTCACCAGTGCTCACCTCTCAAACAACCCCACCCACGCACCTTGTTCCTGCCCGCAAGTGTCACCATCGCCGACCTACGCACCTGTTTCACCTGTTCCCAACACCTGTTCCGAACTCATCATAAATCCTGCCCCCACGGTGCCACTTATCACTGTCTGCCCACTGTCTGCCCAGCGCCATTCTCTGCATTTGCAACTCACCAGCTCTACACCTGCATTGAACCAACATCTGCCCTCACAACCCACCACCGGCCCCGACGCCGCCACGTGGTCTGAATTACGTGAGCCTCCTACGACCGCCACTCCCTGCCGGTGACTCATCGCAGCGTCTCTTCCCGTCTCGACTTAAGCCCAGCGAGAAGTTCCCCATCTTCTAAGACTCATCCAACGTATCGCTCCAGTCTCGTCCCCAGCCACTCTCCTCTCCGCCCAGCTGTCTCTCCCCCACCGCCCTTCCCCGCCCCAGCCCCGCTACGCCCTGCCACACCTGCATGTCATACATCTCATCAATTCCGTCTCTACTGTGTAACTATAGTATACCTTACCTTTCTATAGAGATTATCCTCAATTTTCTCTACAGATTGGATATTGTAAATATTCCATCTCATTTCCATTACCCCGTTTTCATCACCACCTACGTTATTTATTATCCATCTCATCCTTCACCTTTTATTTAAACCATCCATCCCCTCACCTTCATTCGTTTTCACACCTACTCGTGTATTACATTCTCTCATTGTTATATTATACATTTCCACCTACATATCCATCTTCATCCTTCATTTCATCTTCCACTACCGCATTAAATGTCATACTTTCCACATCTAACACCAGCCCTCTCGACCCAGAAACATCACCTGATCATACACCGTCTGCTGACTCTAACACGATCACTCACTTAAGAAGTGGCAAAGAGTACCACCGCCCTGTACCTGACACTTCCATTTCACTTCCCACAGAACCACATCCTACACTCGTAAATCCAGATACCTCCTCCTCTACCCCTACCTCTCCACTCCCTTCTTCTTCCTCTACTCCTTCCCCTATCGTTCACTCTCCTGAATCACTTCATACTCTGTCTTGCTCGCCCTTAACTACCACTACCTTCTCTCTCTCCCACACCTCTCCTACCGCCACTTCTGCTCTTCCAGCCATGGCCAACCCTCCACAGTCTATCTATCTCGACGATGCCAATCGTCCCAAATTTACCGGCCAGGACCCAACTTGGTCTGTCTGTGATTTCCTCTGAGAAGTCGAAACAGACATCCACAATAGGCAGATCACCGATGAATCGCTCAAAGTAGCCTACGTCATGGGTCGCTTGCACCACGGCAAATCGGACATCGGATCCGCGATCCGTGCAGGACATTTCGATAGCATTCATACCTTTGCTGATTTTCGTATGGAACTCATCAGCCTTTGTTGCCAGCATTCGAATACCGCGTCTCTCATGGGATTCATTAATCTCCTAAACCAACTAGATGAGGACTTGAGGGTCCCAGCACAACATGCCAAGCTCCGCGAAGCTGCCGCCGCCATGAAAGCAACTAGTAGCGAGATGCTCCAATTACTGGTAGGCATGAAATGGTTAGAAGACAAAAATGGCATTCCAATGCTTTCACTCACCAACTTTGCTGACTTAATGGGTTACCTGAGATTCCTTCACTGGCTTACTCCTAAACAGCGAGAGCTAGCCTTGGAAATCGGTTTCAATACAGGAGATAAAATTATTCAGGTCACTAAAGCTGTTCATGAAAGAACAGGTTCAAACTACACGCGTCAGGGCACCGCCCAACCCTTGGCCTCCTCAGTCTGTCACACCTCCACTACCCCAGACCAATCTTGCTCCCGTCCCACAACACGCGGCAGACCTGCCACGCATCGTTCTCCTACTGCAGGTCGTGATCAATCTAGCGTCCGACGGAACAGACAATCTTCGATTCTTTGCTGGCACTGTGGTCATCCTGGACATCGAGAATCCAGTTGCGACCGTAAATACAGACGTTCTCACTCCCAGACCAGACAGCATACGCCTTCCCGCTCACGTCGTCCAAAATGCAAATACCACAAATCCAGCACGACTCACACCACTGAGGAATGTCGTTACCTCAACCGCCAACAGTCAGGGGAAGCTCCGCGCCCGTATCGGACCAGTATCACGTAGAACCAGAAACCCAACTCCCCATCCGCCATGTAGGTCCCATAACATCCTTGGGTTTAGTCATTCTCGGATGCAGTCATGACACACCAAAGTCATTCTTCTTGGACACAGGATCTATAGTGAATCTGATCTCCAACAATTCCTTACATCTTATTCAACGACATCACAACCACGTCAGTTTCCTAGAACCACCAGACATTCGCCTATGTGATGTCGAAGGCTCAGAGTTTAAGGTTAAGGGAAGAGTCACCCTAGAAGTCAAACTACACAGAGATTTGCCCCCTATCCCAATTGAATTTCATGTCACTAATGACTTGCAGTATCCCGCAGATGCCCTTATTGGTTTCTCCACCATGGCACAACACTCCAGTGCATTATTACCTGCTTGTGGTAGTATAGGCATTTCTGGATTCCCAGTTTACAGTATGGAATGTCCCCGTCCTGTTCTTACGATCAAATCAGTCCTTCAGTTACCATTGTCCTGATCGCTACCAAAAAGTCAAGACCAGCCCAAACCGCAACTATCATCATCTGAGAATACAGAGATCATTTCTTTACTGACTGCGAGCAAGGACATAAATTCCTCAATGTCTACTGATACATCATCTCAGCCTTCAGACATGGCTCTTACCTCCTCTCCCGACAACACTATCGCTGACACAGACATGTCTCAGTTACCTACCTCACACAGTGTGAATGATCTTCTCCAACACGCAGAGAAGAAACGTGCAGTAACGATTACGTGCACAATTTTGTTACCGCAGGAGTTCACCAAAGTCTCTGTTTGTGTTGCCGGTGCGAAAGAAGGAGTGGATGTACTAACACTGCCTGAGACGTGTTGTGTGAATGGCTTGACTTACGAGTCAGCGTGGTGCACAGTCTTAGAGGACAGTTTATGCTATCTGTACTTGCTCAATGTCACAAATGCTCCACTAAAACTTAAAAGTGGTGTAAAGATTGGAGACTTCCTAGTATACCCAGCGACCGTAAAGGTGTGCCAGGATTCCTCAATTCCTACTATTCAGACTGATGATAGTACGCCAATCGGTGTATGTACTATTAACTCTACGGGATCTGCGCCGACATATTCACCCGATATGCTCTCACATCTCACTCGCACAGATTTCCCAGAAAATACGCCTCAACTCCTCGACCTTCTGACCTCGTACAGAAACGTGGTTGCCTTACCCGGTGAACCGATGGGTAGAACAGACCTTGTCAAACATACGATTGAACTACTACCAGGAACTCAGCCGATTTACATACCAGTGTATCGATTTCTTCACAGCCAGAGAAAGCAGACAGATCAAATGGTACAGAACATGTTAGACCAGGACATTACTGAGCCCTCCGTCAGTCCATGGAATAGCCCACTTTTCTTAGTACCAAAGGACGGCAACTTTAGACCAGTAGTCGACCATCGTAAGGTCAATTCTGTCACCGTTCCAGACCGTTTCCCGTTACCCGTCCTCACTGATTTGCTAGAATCCCTTGGTGAAAACAATGTAGTCTTTTCATCTTTAGACCTCCTCAGCGGGTACTGGCAGGTCGAAATGGAAGAGTCCTCTTGCCCGGTTACAGCTTTCAGCACCCCTTCCGGACATTTTCAGTTTAAGAGACTCCCTTTTGGTCTGAGAAATGCTCCTTCCGTGTTCATGCGACTTATCCATTCAGTCTTCAGCGGTATGATGGGACACTCTCTTTTTGCTTAGCTAGATGATATCATTGTTGTGAGTAAATCCATCTCTGACCATTTCACCAAGCTCCGGCAAGTCTTTGAATGCCTCCAGCTCGCAGGCCTGAAAATTAATCTCAGTAATTGTGACTTCCTGCGAAAGAAAATCAAATTCCTAGGCCATGTCGTAGATGCACAAGGCATTCATACTAATGAGGATAAAACTAAGGCGATTATTAACTTCCCAGAACCTACCACTACCGAAGCTGTACGAAGTTTCCTGGGCCTCAGTGGCTATTATCGTAGATTCATACAAGGTTACGCAAAGATCGCCGCTCCTCTGACCCACTTACTCAAGCAGAATGTGCCCTTTCTTTGGACTAACGACCAGTCACAGGCTTTCCAAAAGCTAAAGACAGCTCTTGTAAATGCCCCTGTTCTAGCGTTCCCTGATTATACCACACCCTTCCTTCTCTGCACAGACGCCTCAGGCATTGGAATTGGTGCCGTTTTGATGCAACTCGATGAAGCATCAAGGAAGCGCGTAATAGCGTATGCTAGTCGCACCCTTACAACCGCTGAACGTAACTACAGTGTCACAGATCTCGAAGCGCTAGCGGTAGTCTGGTCTTTGAAACATTTCAGAGATATAGTTTATGGTTATCCAGTGCACATCCAAACAGAGCACCTTACACTATGTGATTTGTTCAAGAACCGCAGCCTAACAGGTAGGCTAGCTAGATGGTCCGTCATCATCCAGGACTTTAATCCCACTTTTCAATATGTACCAGGCAAGTTGAATGTAGTCGCAGACGCACTCTCACGTCACGTAGCAGCAGCTATAACATCACTGCAGCCCGAAGTAACTGAAAACACTACACTAACGTCAGAAGTTGTTCGAAACTTTCAGCGCCAAGACCCCATATGGTCCAAAGTCATTTATTTCCTAGAATCTGGCGATGCCTCGACCTTACCTACTCTGCCAGTATCACTAGATGAGTTCATGCTAGATAATGATCTCTTGTACAGGAAAACACTACTAACAGGCAAAGACATGCCCAATTGCGAAGTACGCCAACTTGTTGTCCCCACTGCCCTGATACCAAAGATTCTTCACATTGTTCATAATACCCCTCAAGCTTCCCATCCAGGTAAAGACAGATGCTTGCACCAAGCACGTCTCAAATACTATTGGCCAACCATGCGCCGCGATATCAATGCCCACTGTGACTCTTGCCTCTCCTGCCACTGCCACAAAGGATCAACCGGCTTACCTGCACCTCTCTTACAATACCCAATCCCGTCACGACCATGGGAAACTGTCTCAATCGATCTCTTAAAACTACCTCTCACGGAATCCGGCACTGAGTACTTGCTCGTAGCGGTCAACCACTTCTCCCGCTACTGTGTCCTCGTACCCCTCTCCGACAGGACCGCGAAGAGCGTTGCACGTGCCTTTGTAGATCATGTAATTTGCCCGTTCAGTACCCCTCATACCATTCTTACTGACAACGGTACAGAGTTCAACAATAGCCTTCTCGATGAGATCTGTCGCTGCTTTCATATCAGTAAGTGCAATGTCGTGCCTAACCATCCGGCTTCCAATGGCCTTGTAGAATGCCACAACCGAAAAATCTTAGAGTGCCTCAGACATCTAGGCTCCCATAGTTCATCCTGGGATGACTGGATTCCCCAAGTGGCATCCTCAATCAATAGCTCCATCAATGCATCCACTGCTGAATCTCCCTTCTTCGTCCTCTTTGGTTTTGACAAGGACCTCCTGTACTCTCTCTTATCCTCAAAGCCAGAACCCATCTACAACATGGATGATTATGTTAAACTAAAATTGGCCAACTTCCAGACAATCCACCAGTATGTCCAATCCACTTTGGCTTCCTCTCAGGAGGACATGCTGCAGCGCCAACATAAATCCGCCTCTCCTATCACTATCAATGTAGGCGATCTTGTCTTTGCTCATTCCCATACGCGTTCCTCTAAGTTGGATGACAAATTTACAGGGCCCCACCGTGTCCTCACTCAACAAGGCAACAAATTTCACCTCCAGGACCTGTCCACTAAGGACACCAGATGGGTCCACGTCAATGACTTAAAGCGAGCACCCCGTGGCCTCGTGTTGGAAGAGTCACTTACACAACCTCCTGACCCCCCTTCCCCTCCATACATCCCTCAATCTACTCTGTCTCCCCCTATCCCTCAGTTTCCTTCATCTCCACCTCCACCTACTCATTCATCAACCAATCTATATCGGTCCAAACTGCGCTCTGCCCATCAACCTCTTCAAGACCTCCCCCATTAACTCTACCCTGATTTTCTAGGTACGATGTTAGCGATCTCCCTGCTGGCAGTGCTGACCCTCCTGGGGTCTGGGTCAGGTCAGGACAATGGCGGAGTACGTCCCGGGGCCTTGGTCGGCTCAGGAGGCGAGGTAATGCTTATCGAAGAACTAGTCTCCTTGCGCTATGATCTTGCGCCCCTGGCCGACGTAGCCATTGCCCTACCTGCCTACGCGCACCAGCTCCACGGAATCAAGACCCATCTCACGGCCATCATGGGGACACACAACCCGAATGAGTATCTCTATAACCTTTTCCTACCACTCTCCTGGCAATTGCAATACATAAGTAACAGATTCACTGAGCTCAATGACACATTTTCCATTCAGACACCCGTTGGTCGTTCTCGTGTGACACGAGGTCTCTTCGACTTCGGCGGTGAGATTCTGAGTGGCTTGTTTGGCATTGCTACAGCCCGTGACATTTCTGGCTTCAAATCTGATCTCACTCATTTAGCTTCAGCCCTAGAATCCCAACGCCGAGTCATCAAAATCCAACACACTATGTTACAGAAGCTTACGACCCACCTAAATGAAGTCACGTCCACTCTAAACAACTTCACCGATATCTTACAACGACACCTTTCAGATCTCAACGTTATCTCTCAGTTCTTCTACCTCAAACTCAACATGGATAATCTCCAACTGGCCATTGACTCTCTCCTGTCTCAAGTCTCTACCTTGGTTCGTATCCTGGTCGATGCTATAAATGGACGTGTCACTGCTGACTTAGTACCTGTCTCAGCTCTCCGTTCTGTCCTGGAATGGGCTCACTCCACCTTCAGTCTATCCCCGATCCTCCCCTGCTCCTCCCTCGAATATTATTATCCTGTTCTCGAAGCCACTCTTCTCACCACATACGTCGTCGTCCATATTCCTCTCCGTTCTGCCATAACCTTTACCCTTTTCCACATCATTCCCTTCCCTTTCTGCCTCAACAACTCCTTGTTACAAGTATCTGTTCCGTCAGAATATTTCCTCCTCCCCCATGATCATCTTTCAGTTGCCTTCCTTTCTTCCACAGACCTCCAGAAATGTTCCTCCCTTACTTCGACCTCTCGTCTCTGTGCTGCCCATCTTTTCGCTATCTTCCCTAGCAGCGCTACACCCTGTGAGTCTGCTTTAGTTTGCAACCATTCCATCTACTCGGCCTGTTCCTTTGTACCAGCTCCTGAACTCCCGGTCCACCATGCTCACCTCAACCATGTCCAGTACTTCTTCTTCGCTGTTCCCATCTCTGTCACAATCATGTGTCCTGGTTCTTCGGTTCGATCCGTCCCCGCTAGTGGTCTCTACAAAGCACCAGACTATTGTACCGTCAAATCAGAGTCCGTCATCACTTACGCCACTCGCTATCACCAAGCTGTCCGTAAACACTCCTATGACATCTTTCAACCAATCGACATGCCTTCCACCCTACCATCTGCCAACATTACCATCACCTCCCCTAACTTGCGCATGCTAACATTCCTCAATGACAGTGACTTCATTATGGATCAATTTTCTCTGGCCTTCAGCCGTTCCTGGGTTCATCCAACAGTTGTGTTTCCCCCTGTGGTTATCGCTTTCATAGGTGTTCTACTCATCATATGTGCAGTGCATTGTTGTGTCAGACAAATGGAACGCCGACTCCAGGAAATCAGAGTCGCTACAGGCATAGTACGCCCTACACACGACGTCGAAACGCCCCGTACTTAGTGTCCTCACATTCAGTGACTACCAATGCCATCTGACAATTAACCAAACTGTGAACAGAACTCTTCCTACTAGAAATTGATGGTATTTCTTTAATGTATTACTGAATGACAGTGTATCCTACAGAATATACAAAAAAAAGAAAAAAAATGAACCATGAACAACAAAAGAACTCTCATATCTACTCCTTGTTTATCACGTATCAAGATATTATTGTGTAATTCCCATTATATCTATGTATACCTTCGACCCTTACTGGAGACATACCTATTAATCTTTGTATATCTTATCTATATATGTCCTTTCTAATTCCCTCCCCTCCACATGGCCATGTCTCCCCTACTGCCCCTGTATCATACTTATCCCTTGTACAAACCTCCCCGACCTTGCCTTAATACTATAATCAAACACCATATAACTCCTGGTGTCAGGAGACACCATCTCAGCTACCCGGGGGAGTAGTGTACCCCCTCCACAATATGTCAACCCCCGATGTATATATGTCCCCCCCCAGTGCATACATGCCCCCACTAAACTTGCTGACCTAGCATGCTTTCCCAGGGCCCCAAGCCTGGGAAGACAGCGCCACTGCGACAGTTCAGAGCAGACATTCAAGAAGGGCAGACTATTTTGTTGTGAGCTCGTAATAAACTCCTTATCTTGCTGTTTGTACACGGAGTTTCTATCACCAAAGTATTGCAAGTTAGAGGATTAAGGGGTCTGGCAATAGAGAGATAGATAGATAAACAGAACGAAAGATCATGATAGCAAACTAAAAAGACGCATTACAATTGGATGGAAAGATTTCGATAAACATAGAGACGTTATGAAAAGTAGCTTGCCAGTTTGTGTGACACGAAAAGTATATAACGAATGTATAAAGGGAAGGGTGATGCCCTGGAAAGAGGAAATTATAGAGGTATAAAGCTTTTAGATCAGATAATGAAGGTAATGGAGAGAGTTTTAGAAGGTATGATTAGAGAAAGAGTGAATATTGATGAGATGCAGTTTGGGTTTATGCCAGGTAGGGGGACCACTGATGCCATATTCATTGTTCGACAGCTTCAGGAAAAATATATTGGTAGGAGAAGGGATCTTTATTTGTTTTTGTTGATTTGGAAAAGGCCTTAGACAGAGTCCCTAGAGAGGTGGTGAAGTGGACAATGAGAAAGCTTGGCTTGGAGGAGTGGCTGGTTAGGGTGGTTATGGCCAGGTATGTGGGTGCTCACACCCAGGTAAGAGTGAATGGAGATTTGAGTGATGAGTTTTCCGTGAATGTTGGTGTGCATCAGGGGTCAGTCTTGAGTCCCAAGTTGTTTATCATGGTACTTGAAGCCCTTTCACGTGACTTTAGAAATGGACACCCGTGGGAGATGTTGTATGCTAATGATTTGGTGTTGATTGCAGAGAATGAAAGGGAGGCGGAGGAAAGGTTTAGGAAGTGGAGAGATGGTATGGGGCAAAAGGGTTTAAGGGTAAATGCAGATAAAACAAAAGTGATGATATCTAGGGTTGGTGGCAGTACTGTCAAAGACGAGGGGGAGTGGCCATGTGCAGTTTGCCACAGGGGCGTGGGAAGTAATTCCATCTTTTGCGGTGTGTGTGATAAATGGGTGCATAAGAGATGTAGTGGTATCAGAGGTAGACTGCAAGATAATGCTGATTTTATGTGTACGGAGTGCCGGGGTGAGCAGGTGGCGATCATCAGACGTGAAAGGATTGAACTTGCTGGTGAATCTCTTGAGTGTGTGGAAGAGTTTTGTTATTTGGGAGACATGTTGTGTGCTGGAGGTGGGGCTGGAGCTAGCTCTGTGGCTGGGGTGAGAAGTGGTTGGAAGAAGTTCAGGGAGCTCTTGCCTCTCCTGACATTGAGAGGGCTCTCCCTACGTGCTAAGGGGTCTTTATATGCAGCATGTGTTAGGAGTGTAATGCTGTATGGCAGTGAGACCTGGGCAGTGAAGGAGGAAGACATTCGCCGGCTCAGACGTACAGAAATGACAATGATTAGGTGGATGTGCAGTGCGTCCCTGCGTCCAAGGCCTGGAGGGGCTGGGTTTACAATGGAAGAGTTGAGAGGTAGGATGGGACTGGAGTGTATTGGTGTTGTGATGAGGAGAGGTAGATTGAGGTGGTTTGGACATGTGGAGAGGATGGGGGATGATAACTGGGTGAGGAAGGTGAGAAGTGTTAATATTGGGGGTGGGGTTATGAGGGGTAGACCGAGAAAGACATGGGACGAGGTCATTAAGCGTGACCTTAGGGTTAAGGGACTGAACAGGCATGCTGCAATGGATCGTGCAGCGTGGAGAGCCACCATTAGGTGACCAAGGCCGACACATGCAAGCAAGTTGGAGCCTTTAAAAACGAAACGAAACGAAACGAAACAAAACGATAATTACAGCTATGACGTACGGCTGTGAGACCCGAAAACTGAACAAAATTGATGGAAAATAAATTAATCCATTCTCAGAGAGAAAAGGAAAGGTCAATGTTGGGAATTACGTTAAGAGAAAGGGAAAAGATCAACCTGGGTAAGAGAGCAGACTAAAGTCAAAGTTATTAGAGAAGTTAAAAAAGAACAGAAATGGAGGTGGGCAGGCCATGTAGTAAGAATAATGGATAACTGACAGAGCAAGAGGCTGACTGACTGGACACCATGAGACTGTAAGCGTAGCAGAAAAAGGTCAGACAGGAGGTGGAGGGATGAGACAGAGAAACTTGCAGGGAAAACGAGGCAAAGATTGGCTCAGTCAAGGAATTCGTGGAGAAGGTTGGGGGAGGCCTTTGTTCAGTAGTGGACTTGTAATGGCTGATGATGATGATATACAGTATATATATATATATATATATCCAAGGGGTGCTTGGGGTTGATTGCTCATGTAATGCCACTCAGGGATGAGTGAGGCTGGTCACTCTCATCTTAAATGTCAAGACCAACTGCCTTGCCCCGGGCTCCTATGCTCCTCATCGAGCAATGTAGGATTGGAGGGATTGGATGATGGATGGATGGATGGATGAATATATATATATATATATATATATATATACTGCACATGAAACAAAAGCGATGGTATCTGGGCCTGGTGGTGGTATGTCCTTGAAGAGGGAGTGTGGCCATGTGCAATTTGCTACAAGGGCATGGGAAGTACAGTGATTCCATCTTGTGCAGCATCTGTGAAGGGTGGGTGCACAAGAGATGTGGTAGTATTAGAGGTATACTGCAAGATAATACTGATTTCATGTGTGTGGTCTGTTGGGGAAAGCAATGGAGACTGGCAGGTGTGAAAAGACTGAACTTGTTGGTGGGTCTCTTGAGTGTGTGGAAGAGATTTGTTATTTGGGAGACATGTCATGTGCTGGAGGTGGAGCTGGATTGAGGAGTTGTTGGAAGAAGTTCAGGGAGCTGTTGCCTCTCCTGACATTGAGAGAGCTCTCCCTTCGTGCTAAAGGATCTTGTTTGCGGCATGTGTTAGGAGTGTAATGCTGTATGGAAGTGGGACTTGGGTAGTAAAGGAAGAGGATACTTGCAGGCTCAAACGTACAGAAATGACAATGATTAGGTGGATGTACAATGCGTCCCTGAGTGTGATGCCTGGGAGGCTAAGTTTACAATGAAAGAGCTGAGGGGTAATATGGGACTGGAGTGTATTGGTGCTGTCATTAGTAGAGGTAGACTGAGATGGTTTGGGCATGTGGAGAGGATAGGGGATGATAACTGGGTGCATAGAGTAAGAAATGTTAGTGTTAGGGGTAAGGTTGCAAGTGGCTTACTGAAAAGGACCTGGGACAAAGTCACTGAGTATGACCTTAAGGAAAAGGGACTAAATAGCGAAGCTGCCAGAGATCGAGCAGCACAGACAGCTGTCATTAGGTGACCAAGGCCCAGCAAGCAAGCATGTTGGAGCTTTCAAAAATGAACAAACGATATACTGTATACAGGTACACCACCAATATTCTGGCACCCTTCATTCCAGAGCTTTGCTGGATGAACAATTTTGTCACATATGTCACATAATTCAACACTGACCAACAAAGGTCATGTATAATAATTCAACAATACACCTTTGACCCACTAGCCTTCCATCTGTTCACACTCATGTTCTAATTTAAGTTCCTAGGGAACAAGTGAGTCTGGTGCATTATCATGGTACCCGACAGGCTCCATCACTCTGACACTGCCAAAACTATACCACCATCATTTGTTCATGCTCAGTCTCTTACCATCTTTCATAGTTTTCCTAATGTTCATTTGCTTTTTCCAATCACTGTCTAAATGGAATTTCAGTATTTTTTCCCCTTATCTTTTTTCTATCACAAACAATTAAAGAACCAATACCATATGTGTCACACAATTTCCAAATGGGAACACCACAGTTCAGTTTCTTGAACAATTCTTCCTTATTCTGTACAGCTAAACCCCCTTGATTACTGGTTTCATTATTGCAGTCTTATAAAAACATATATTACCTTCAAATCTGGCAAATTCTGACAACTAAGAAGCCTATGATTTCAAGCTTCCTGGATAAACAGTCAAGTACTTGTATCAGCATTTGGACATCAATGACTGAATTAGTATATTACCTGCATCTGCTAGCACTGAACACTCTATGCAATTTAATCCGTGATATGTGCCACAGTCGGTGGGACTCTTCTCTCAGTCTCCTACTCCCAACAACTACTCTTGGGCATTACTGGACAGACTCCTCCCCTCAACCTTGGGTCCAATCAGCAGACAGTGCAACTGACATTTTTCTGATTGTACTCTGCATTGTGCACATACCTCTGCATTCTCACTTATTTTTTCATTCATTCATTGCCAGACGCCATGTATCCCAAACGGGGTGGCCAAGGGCTTAGAGTTAATTGTTTTACAGGGAAGGGCACTAATCCTCCACCAACCCCACTTGACACGTAGGGAGAACGTTATACTACTTAAAAATCTCCCCTAACCCATACTGCTCTTGGTGCTGGACTACTGATTTAACTATTGCTTTCTCCCTTTTGCACTGGCCTCACTTTCACTCTCACAGAATGACACTTCGAATGAGACTTCTGATTGCAGGGACTAGCCTACCTCTTTCACTCTCCGAACTTTACTATCTGGACAAGGATTTGATCCTTCCAGATGACTGATCCTTACAACTATTAGGTCTCTTCCCAAGCAGTCGTGGACACATTCAGTCCACTGCTGTGAACTAAACACTGATTCAATGGCAGGGTGGCGATGGCTGTGTTATCATCCCTGTCCTTCAACATCACAACAAGAAGACTCATTTATAAATATTCTAGGGTTATTTTCTATGTAGTACTATGAATATGTCACCATTTCAGTATGGTAAAAACACATATTTAACAAATATTAAATACAGTAATCCCTTGATTATCTGACACAATAGGGCCAAAGGCATGTCTGGGTGGTGGCTCTGTCTGGAGAGTGGTCTTCTCTCCTGGTCCCCATTCTCACATAACCTTTCACACATACCCTAACTTTGGAAGCCAATGCAAAAGGCCACTACAGTACATCGTTCAACACTAGTTCCTGTTGTTTAACACTACTCTATCTGGTCAAGCAGACCTATAAACCACAGCCGAGCAATTACCACGGTAAAGCAGACCGATCAACCACAGACAAGCAATCACCACTGCAGGGCCATACCTTAAGTGGCTGTGAGATGAGGTGATGGACTGCCTACTTCATGTGACTCTGCTGACAACAACAAACTCATGTCAGGGGGAGACACAACAGCTGACAACATTCTAGGTTGAGGCTCCGTCACTGAAGGTGTGGTTTGACGCTGTGGTGGTGGCAGAGCATAGCTGGACTGGGCAGGGGTCAGTAGCCTGAAAAAGGAGTCGATCACGGACTGGCAATAGGAGCGACAATTCAGGTGTCAGATGACACTTTCCTGCCCAGGAAGCAGATCCTCCACACGATGAAGAGGCACCATCTCTCTGTCACATTCTGAGTTCTTGGCATGCTCAAGCACCTACTCGAGATGTGCCCAGAATGTGCTCAGGTGGGGGATGGCTGGAGTATTGCACTTATCCAGGTCGTCCACATCATCCTAATCACTCTCTTCTGGTCGGGCAGCAGCAACAGAAGTGGCGATCTCAAAGTCCGACATAACATGATAGCCGGGATCATCCCCATTGTCGTCTAACCATTTCCACACGTCATCAACATCCACAGCCTCGCCTGTGTTACAAAGACAAGTGTGGAAATCATCCATGTCAAAGCCCAGAAAGTAGTGTCAGTTCTCGTGTCCCTGATGGAGACGAGACCAACCACTTTCGAGGGTTTTCACAGAGACTTCCTTCTATGCACTTGCCCAGTTGTACACTGCAAACTTAAGGTTGTAGCACCACAGGTATTCCAGTGTCCTCTGCCCTTGCATATCCAACCCCTGACTCTGCTCTTCCTCGTCCTCAAGAACAACCATAATCTCGTTGAGGAACCTCCGTCACTAAAGCCTCCTCGTGGCCACGATCACACCCTGGTCCATTGGTTAAATCAGAGCAGTATTATTAGGTGGCAAAAACATGCACCTAATGTGACCATCATCTGCAGCCTATTCTTTCTCAGAGGAATGTGTGGGGGCACTGTCCAGGAGAAGCAGAGCCTCTTCCTGGCCATGAGGGATTCCAAGTTACGCCATTTGATAACAGATGACCTCCTTGACAAAATACATGTAGAACCAATCTGTAAAGATTTTGCAGGTAAACCAGGCCTTCACAGAATCGCAGAATAGTATCACACAACAGGAGGGATATCCATTAGCCAACAGTGGCAATGAGGCTGTTTTGCACGCCCAGCAATAACAGGTTTCAGCCGACACGACCCATTAGCATCAGCACAACATAAAACAGGGATATCCATTGCTTAGACAACTTATGGCCAGGCACACACTTCTCATCTACCAGAGTGTTCGCAGGCACTGAGCAGTACAAGAGGCCAGTTTCGTCAGCATTATAGACTTGACCGAGAGAGAGGCCCTCCTTCTCAATCAAGCCTAACAAATTCTGCCAAAATTCCTCCACTCCTTTCTCACTAGTGTCCAAAGCTTCGCTATGGGTCTTACAACTGGTAAGGTCATGTTGAAGCATGAACCTGAACAACCAATCTTCAGATGCCTTGAAGTCTGGGACGTTGTGAAGGTGGGCAAACTTCTCAGCAGCGCCTTCAACTTGGTGTCTCTCACTAGCACACCTGCAGCCCATTGCTGCCAGTACCAGATCAATATCGAACGGTCGACTTCAGCATGCCGTGGCAAACTCGTTGTCTTCCATTCAGTGCTGTGTCTCTTCTTCTGTCCAAAGTCTGCCAGGTACTAGGTGAGTTTGTCACAGGCTTTCCTGATGTCGTGTAGGGCTGAGCAGGCTAGGTCGTACTCCTTAAAGATGTGGGAAGTGGACCATTCTGCATCAATCTTACTTAGGGTTTCCCACTTCTTCTCCAGAGTCAACATTACCCTCTTCCTTTTCCGTAGTGGAGGGGCCATCATCACACACCCTAGGAATAGGTATGCAAGGAACAGCAAGACCTGAAACAGGTAGGGAACTGCCATGAAAGCTACCATGTGCATCGCTTAACAATTGTCCAGGAAGAGCTGTACTCGACATAAGCAACGCGTGGGAACTGAAAATGAGCAATAGGGGCCTCTGGCAGACGTAAGGTAAACAAACAAGCCCGACATGGTGGCATCACAGGGCTATTCTCGCCCATCTGGATGAAAATTTTTCGCACAACCATAATTTCAAAATGGACACAAGTATTTTGTTTGGATAGCAGGAAAAAATGTACAAATAATAGTTTGGAACAGCCAGATCACAGCATCAGAGTAATGGATGGCCTGGGTAATGGCCATCTGGATAATTGAAAGATTACTGTATGTTCATAGTGCTAGTTCACTTATGTAAGGTAGGATCAAGGTGAAATGTATATCGTGAAAGCAACACAGCGTCCCTTCTGTTTTGTCTGAAATTGTATTAAAACTGCAGGAGCCCAACAGTAGATTTCAAACCACCTCTGGGGAGTGTTCAACTTGGAAAGTTGGGATGGTATTGTATGAAACTATAAGACCACAATGTGACTGTACAAAATGCAACATTAGTTCACTTTCCACAAACACACTGCAACTCTAGTGACCTCATACATATTCCTGACAGTATTCAGCGAATTCCCAGCTGCTCCATATAGTTTTGGCACCTACCACATTCCTTGTCAAACTTCTTTTTCATACTCTTCCTCCAGATTCACTAAGGCAACATACAAGTTTTTCTCTTCTCCAAATACTTTTCCATTAAACAAGTTTAAATGAATACTTGATCTACATGACCCCTTCCCTTCCTAGTTCCTCTTGCTCCTCAGTGCTTAATTTTTCAGTTATCTATTGATAGGTCTCTTAGCATATATCTTGCCAGTTATGGTGATATGACAAATATCCTATGATAGCCACAGACTTCTCTTTCTCCTTTTCATTTGTATAGGAGAACTGCTATACCTAAATTCCACTTCGGAAGTCCACCTCCCTCACAGGTCAATTTGCACATCTTCCATAATCTACTGTATCACTATCTCTCCTCTGTATTTTCTGTCACTATCTTACCCCCGTATTTCATCACTTCCCTGCACATTCCATCAATTCCTGGAGCTTTCCCCACTTTGACTTTTTATCACTGCTTCAGATACTTCCACCCTACTGATCTCTTCCTCCCTCCTCACCTCCCTTCTCTCAGCCATTTCCCAATCACTTATACCAGTACAGTGATACCTCTACATCAGAATAATAAGGGCTGAGGCCATTCCAAGTTCATTGAAATTCTGACTTATGGAAAGTGTGAGGCCTCCTGACTAACCAGAAAAAAAATCATTTATCATGTTTGCTGAGGGTGTAATCCAAGCATAAGGAGGGCCTTTTGGCAGGATATGGATGTGTTAGGGGTGCACATGATCACTTCTTGCAGCATTTTCACTTCTGTGCAACATCTTCTAACCAAAACCACAACTGCACTACTTTACACTTTACATACACTTTATATACAGGCCCTAAGGACACTATTACACTTTATAAACACTTTATATACAGGCCTTAATCACTGCTGTAAAGCACTCGTTTTCATTACTGAAGGCTCCAACGTGCTTGCATGTTGTGGCCTTGGTCACCTAGTGATGGCTCTCCATGCTGCTCAATCTCTTGCAGCTCACCTATTTAGTCCCTTAACTCTGAGGTCACACTCAGTGCCCTTGTGCCAGGTCTTTTTCAGCCTACCTCTCACTACCCCAACCCCAGCATTAACACTTCTCACTTTCACCATGCAATTATCATCCCCCATCCTCTCCACATGCCCAAACCATCTCCATCTACCTTTCCTCATCACAACACCAATACACTCCAGTCCCATCCTACCTCTAGACTCTTCCATCATACACCTAGCCCCCCATGGCCTCGCACTCAAGGATGCACTGCACATCCACCTAATCATTGTCATTTCTGTATGTCGTAGCCTGTGAATATCCTCTTCCTTTAGTGTCCAGATCTCATTACCATACAGCATTACACTCCTAACTCACACTGCATACAAAGATCCCTTAGCATGAAGAAAGAGCCCTCTCAATGTCAGGAATGGGAACAGCTTCCTGAACTTCTTCCAACCACTTCTCACTCTAGCCACACAGCTAGCCCCTACCCCACCTCCAGTGCATAACACGTCTCTCAAATAACAACTCCTCCACATACTCACAAGACTCACCCGCAAGTTCAATTCTTTCAAGCCTAGCAATATCCACATGCCCTCCCTGACACACTGCACACATGAAATCAGCATTATCACGCAGTCTACCTGTAATACCACTACATCTCATATGCACCCTCTTATCACAAACACTGCATAAGATGGAATTACTTCCCATGCCCTTATGACAAGTTACAAATGGCCACTCTCCCTCTTCTTTGATAATACCACCCCCAGCCCTAGATGCCATCACTTGTGTTTTATCTCCACTTGTATGCAAAATTAATCACTATCAGAGTCACTGCAGAAAATCTGTGCAGGCAACTCTGAGGACACACTGCTAAGGAGGCTGCATGTTGATGCTAGACTGAGGTGGAGGGTGGATGATGGGCCCTCACAGGCTAAAACTGAATGAACGAAGTGCATCATGATGAGATTGGGTGTCCATTATATGATATTTTGTGACTTACAGGAGTTTTTTCCAGGATTTTTACAACACTTTTTTCAAAAATTTTAATTGTTTTCATCAAAGATTATCACATAACGTGCTGACTTAAATGTAATCCCGACTAAAAGGGTACTAACTTATGGACATTTTACTGCATTTGCATTAGTCCTTCTCTATATTCAGCAGTTCTTTAAAATATTCTCTCTATCTGCTCACTTACTCTCTCTTCTCCAACATTCTACCAGTTTCAAACTGTCATCTTTCAGACACAGTACTTCCCTTATCATTCTATCTTACTCTCTTGACCTTCCAAAACAGCTTCTTACATTTCCTTCATTTTACCCCCAGATTTCTTCCAAACTCCTAACCTACTCTATCTTAACCTTTCTTACTAGTCTATTAACCTCCTTCCTCTTCTCAATATACAATTCTCATTTCCATCTCTCCACATCCTCTGTTCCTCTTCTTTCCATCCAGTCCCTATCAGGCATGGGGCTAGGGCCTGGCTACACATTTCAAAGGCCTCAGCCTTGAACTCCAAAACTTGCTCTGACCTCGGACTCACCTTCAAAGCCCTGTGAAAAGTTTAAAACCCTTGTGATTTTTCCAAAACCAAAATCATTTCATGGCTCCAGTCTCTCTCTTTCTCTCTCTCTCTCTCTCTCTTGCAAACACATACACACACACACACACACACACACACACCACAGGCAATGAAGGGAAGGGGATGGAGGAGGTTTGTGAAAGTGATAATAGTGATGAGGTAGGGTTGAACAGGTCATCTAAATTCCTATACTGACCTCACCAGTCAACACCAGTCATAGATTTTTGCTATGTGTATTACCAGCATATAGCAGACAAACATTATAAAAATGTATACACATCTGCATAAAATATATGTACTTAGTAAGTTTTAGGAAGACAGAGTGTGTTGGGAAGAAAATTATAGCATGTAGGAAATAGCAATGGGGAAATATATGTCAGTATGAGTGGGGTACGGAATGGTGGGGAAAGGTGTTAGCAGGGGGAGGGAGAGGAGATGAAAGTATAGGGGTAAAGACAGTTCAGCAAAAGGGATATATACAGGTAAAGCTGCATGAGCTTGGAAGATAATGTGATGAGGAACAGAAAAAAAATTATAAAAACAGTGACTTAGTGGAAAAATCATGCGAGTTGATGTAACATTAATACTTTTTTAATGATCTTCACAAAGCATGTGATCAGTGACAGTATACAGATAAAGGATTCCAATTTCCTTTCCTTGTTCTACTCTCATTATCTTCTCATACCAATGACATAAGCTTCTTAGTAGGTGATTAAATTCTGTTATATTGTAATACATCAAATAAACAGATAAATGGTGAGAGAGAGAGAGAGAGAGAACTGGATATGAAAAAGGTGGGTGGGTTGGAATGAGGAACTACTGGAAAGAGGGACTTTTTTTTTTTTTACACCTGACTTGGTATTCATCAGGGACACTGAATTAACACACAAGTAAATGGTATTAAAAACAAGACTGCCAGTAAATAGTCATTATTAGAGAAACAAATTTCTATGTAATGTATTCACTGTACCTGTAATGAAACACTGCCATCAATCATTGTAAATTATCTGTAAAACTTTGGCTTCAAATATGCAAAAGATATTTACAAGAGCAACAATGGCATAACATATATAGTTAAGTTTAGGCCACACACAGTTTTCCACAAAAGACCTTGGCTTTGGCCTCGACCTTGAGGCCTACTGAAATGAGTCAGACTCAACCTCAGCCCTGACCTCGTGTTTTTGTAAAAGCCTCGGCCCTGACTTCAAGACCTGAAAATTGACATCAGGCCCATGCTTGGTCCCTATATAATTTTGTCTCTTCCACAGCTCATTTCACCTATTCATTCCACCACACTGTTCTTTTTACCTCCCATATGTCTTCTCTTCATCCTAAACATACTGCACATACTTCTTCTGTGAATACCTTGCAGATAACGTCCACCTCTTCCATCTTATCTGCTTTTAATCATATTTGTCCAGTCACTCCTCCACTTCTCTCATGCACTCTGTCTCTTTGTCTTCCTTCTGCAGCCTTTCTATTCTCTTTGCTTGAACCTCATCCTTTCTTTTTTCACTACCTCTGGTCATCAATCACTTTAGCACTGCCAGTAAATAAGTTACTCACAGCATACAGGTCCCGGGTGAAACTGTTCTGACTTTGTGCCAACATGGTGACAGCCTCCTGGTGGGGATATGCCAGGATAAATTGACCTGGAACACTGAACTGTATCTCACTCATGGCAGTCACCACTAAGGAACTCCACAAACAATATCTGCAAGAGAAACACAAATACTGTGGCTGAATGGATGTTACATTGGATCTACAGTAACCTACTACTTTACCTTTAATTCAAGCTGATTTTCAACCACTGAAGAAGTATTAAACAAATATTGCATAGCAAACAAAGTAAATATACCACATACCCCTAAAATCTGTGAATCTAGCATCCAAAGTTTCAATTATTTGTAGATTTACAGATGCTGCTTTTAGTGCAAGATTTAAATTGAAATGAGTGAGGATTCATACGGAGTTTTTGTTACTG
Organism: Coenobita brevimanus; assembly: GCF_032717465.1. Taxonomy (NCBI): domain Eukaryota; kingdom Metazoa; phylum Arthropoda; class Malacostraca; order Decapoda; family Coenobitidae; genus Coenobita; species Coenobita brevimanus. The sequence continues at coordinate 21,807,873 of NC_137024.1, read as the reverse complement.
ATGCACTGCACTTTACATATTTCCACATGCCTCGAATGATGAATAAGTTACATTACTATCCATTTGAATTTTATCACAGTGGGTCCTTGTGTTGTTCATACTCAGTTCGCATGACCTACATTTTCTATCTACCAATAGCCAGACCCCTTAATCCCATAAGGGGTGACCATAAACAAATTTCCTCCATGTCCCCCAATCCCCTGCCATTATGTTGCCCTCCCCGCAACTCACACCCCTCTCTCTTATATACCTCTCCACTCCACCTTCCCTCTCCCCCTTTCCACCTCACTCTCATACATTCTCCCATTAGTTTCTCACTCTCCATCCTCTCCATATAACCAAACCATGCTTTCTACCACATCCACATCCACACCACAACACTCCTTCACTTCCTCATTTGTCTGCCTGTCTCTCCTTGTAACTCCACATGTTCCATTCAAATAACTCATTTTCACTGCTCTCACTCTTGACTTGGGTCCTCCCAGTAATGTCCAAGCTTTGATACCATACAGTTGGTATTACAATACTATCATGCAAAGACTTTTTTACTTCCATGCTCACTTGCCTATTTCTTATTACTGCTTTCAAAGAACCAGTAACTTTTCTTCCCTGTTCTACCCTTTCAAGCATTTCATCCTCTAAACTTCCATCCTTACTCATCACAAAATCCAAGTACTTAAATGCATTCACATTTTCCATTTCCTTCCCATCCATCCTTACTCATCACAAAACCCAAGTACTTGTACAGTACATCCCCACAGTATGCAATGTACGCAAGAACCTATTTTTTTGTGTGTGTGTATTTTTTATTAGTACGCGAATTGAATTCCTTGTAAGCAAGACAGGCAGCGAAGAGTGGCCCAAATCCGGGGTTACCCCAAGTATGCAATATTGCCCCCCCAAGAAGCGATAACAGGTAAAGGTCTATCTATCTATCTATCTACTGCTAGACTCCATAATCCCATAAGGGATGGCCGTTTGACTTTAAGTTATTTGTTTTACGGGGAGGGGCACTAACCCTCCACCAACCCACTTGTTGACACGTAGGGAGCACGTATGGGTTGGTTATTTGGTTACCACCCAGCGTTGTAAATGGTTTCTTGGCTTACAGGAAACCATTTGGCTTGTCACTCATTGTAAAGCCACCTGTAAAGGAAAGAAGAGCATTAAGAAGTGACAGAAAAGATGGGTAGGAAGAGAGGAGGGCAAGCACAGAAAAAGAATGATAAAGGCTAAGGAAGGAGCAGGCAGCACTACATCAAGTGAGTGGATGATGGTCGCCACCACCGACCACCAATGATTTACCTAGTAAAGCCATGATCTTGTAGGTTTACTTTATCTTAGGTAATATGTCTTAGATAGTTTCCCTGTATAGTACAATACTTAGGTCTGAAAGGAATCTCAAGGGTTGCCCATGAAGGGGGGTGCCGCCCATATGTAATCTTTCCCATAAGTATATGTATTCACGGTATGCGAATTCCTAGTATGCGACGCCCTCTGCCGCCCATATAGGTACGTACTAGGGGAATGTACTGTACTTAAATGCATTCACATTTTCCATTTCCTCACCATCCATCCTCACTGTCCATTCTAAGATTTCATATCTCTCGAAGACCAAAACTTTACTCCTCCATGTTCATCTTATATTCTGTTTCTTACACGCACTCCCAAACTCATTCATCAAGCCTTGCAGTTCCCCTTTGTCTTCACTTAACAATACAGTATCATCTGCAAACAAGAGGACAGGAAGTTTCCAAACTCTGCCTCTCTCATATGCTCCAACATCCACTGCCCTACCTTGTATCTCTAACTGTATCTACATCCAGATGGAACACCCATGTAGATATGATACATCCTTGTTTTAATCCAACACTCAGAGAGAAAAATTTAGTTAGTTCACTACCCACACACACTGCAGCCCTAGCACCCTCATACATAATATTCATAGCATTCAACAGCTTCCCATTTACTCCATATCTTGTTAATATTTTCCACACTCCTTGTCTATCCACTCTGTCACATACTTTCTCTAAATCCATGAAGACTGCATACAACTTCTTTCCCATCTCTAGACACTTTTCCACTAAACACCTTGAGATGAATACCTGGTCAACATAATCTCTTCCCATCTTAAAAAGTCCCTGTTTTTCACCAACTAATTCCTCCATTATTTCCCTAACTCTGTTAATAAGTCTATCTATCTATCTATATACCTAGGCTGCTTCCCCCAAGAAAAGGGAGGTAGCCGAGACAGGACGACTCACTCTCCATTTACTCATCCATTCAAACACATTCATTCGCATCTTAGCTCCAAAGGGGAGAACGGACAGATCCTCACTGCATCACACCGCACAAGGGTCAACTGCGCAATGCAATCAGTGACATCCGCAGCAGGGCCCGACAGCAGAACTGGTTTACCCCTGCCACATCATAACAGATCCATCCCCTTACCCGCACCTGACCTGACTAGCTGATCAGACCAAATGCGGGAGAATATCCCCTCAGGGCTGCGTCATCACTTATTCATTCACAATTTCTCTCCATTTATTTCTGTCACGCACAGCCACTCTTCCTTGCTCAACAGACATCCCTCTCGCATCCAGCGCTCTCTTCACACTGTCCATCCATCCTATTCGTGGTCTTCCTCTCAGCCTTACACCTCTCACATCAGATCTAGTTATCTTTTTCACCAATCGCTCATTATCCATTCTCTCCATATGCCCAAACCATTGCAACACCCTCTGCTCAACTCTACCAGCCATCTCCCGAACAACTCCAGTTCTCCTTCGCACTTCATCATTTCGCACTCGATCCATACGCGTCACTCCACACATACTCCTCAGACATCTCATCTCCATTACATTCAAACTTTTCCTCTCTGCTACACCCATATTCCATGTTTCAGCCCCATATAATGCAGTCGGTACCACAACACCCTCATACAGCCTTCTCTTTACATCCATTCTAAGCGAACGACATTTAAACACTTTTTTCATTCCTCCCAGCACCTTTCCTACTTCATTTATTCTAAACTTCACTTCTGCATCTATTCTTCCATCCACAGCAACATGTGACCCTAGATATTTAAAACAATCTACCTCCTCAAGCAACTCACCATTCAAAACTATATTCATCCCCCTACCATCTATCAACCTCGTACACTTCATCACTTTACTCTTATTCTCATTTACTTTCAATTTCCTCCTTTCACACACCCTTCCAAACTCCTCTACCAACTGTCTCAATCTCTCCTCTGAATCAGTCACCAGTGCAGTATCATCTGCAAACAGCAGCTGCTTCAGATTCCACTCTCCTCCATCGACATTTACCAGACTCAGACCACCTAAAACTCTTGCATTCACCTCCCTTACAACACCATCCATGTAAATGTTAAACAACCAAGGCGACATCACACATCCCTGTCGCAGCCCCACTCTCACGGGAAACCAATCACTCACAGCATTTCCCACTCTTACACACGCTCTACTATTTACATAAAAACTTTTCACCCCTTTTAGTAACCTACCATCAAGTCCATACAATCTTAAAACAGTCCACAAAGCCTCCCTATCAATTCTATCATAATAAGTACCCTACCATATACTTTTCCTATTACACTAAAAAGACAAATGCCACTATGATTACCACACACTTCTTTTTCCCTTTTTCCTTCATACACAGGAATAATAATACCTGACTTCCAGTCCTCCAGGATTCTATATTCCACATCCATTCTATTCCTCTCGCCTGTGCTTCAGCATTTCACCACACACTTCATCAATTCCTGGAGCTTTCCCCATTTAGACCTTCTTCATTGCTACTAACCTCTTCCTCCTACTAACCTCTTCCTCCCTTCTCATCTTCCTTCTTCTCCCAGTCATTACTTTCATTCTCTAAGTTTAATAATTTCTTAAAATGTTCTCTCCATCTGCTCACTTTTTCTCCCTTCTCCACTAGCTATCTGCCACTTTTATCTTTCACTCACCTATTCTTTCTTTATCATCCTGTCTAACTCCTTTACCTCCTTTCAAAACATTTTCTTACATATTCTCCATTTTAAACTCAAATTCCTTCCAAACTCCTCATCCACTCTCTTTTTTACTCTCCCACTTATCTTTTCACATCTTCTTTACATGTAACTCGATATTTAATCTCGCACCTTCCTTCATGGCTCTGCTTCCCATCCACTCACACTATGCTTTCTTGTTTTGTGTCACAGCTTGTCTCACCTCTTCATTCTACCATGCTGTTCCTTGCACCCCCTTTCATCTTCTCTTCATCCCCACACCACCTCATATGCTGCACAGATTTCTTCTGTGAATACCTTGCACACACCATGCACCCCCCACCCCATCTGCTCCAAATCACATTTACCCAATCACTCTTCCACTTCTCACTTACATTCTACCTTTTTTTTCATCCTCTTGCAACCTTTCTATCCTCTTTGTATGAACTGCTTCCTCTTGCCCTTCTCTCCTATTTATCCACTGAATTTGTACCTTGACTTCAACCACCACCAAGTGGTGGTCAGAGTCTCTCTCCTCAACCTCTGTATGCTCTCGCATTCAGAACATATCTTCTCAGTCTCTCATTGACACATACATAATCATTGCCTTGAATTCATTCAGTTCACCACCCACCCATCCCATCACTCTCTATGTATACCTTTGGATAATTTTATGCCTAAAGAGGGTATTGCCTATTAACTCCATCCCCCTCCCCCTCCCTGCACAGATGTCCACTATAGTACTTCCATTCTCATCCACTTCTGCAGGCACACCCCTCACCAACTACTCTATCCACCCTCACATTCTGTACTTCTCAATTCATATCCCTGATCAAAAACACTCTCTCACTCCTTTCAAGCTATTCTATGCATGCATCCACATTTGTCCAGGACTCTTTTTTCACCCTGTTTGCACAATATTCTGTTGATGCATATGTACAGTACACACAATCAGCCACACACTTGTATTCCTACTTTCAATCTTACCCACACAATCCTTGGACCAACTGATCCATACTCTCGTATATTCTCCTTCCATCTCTTGAACGCAATACGTACACCTTCCTTTGCCCTCTCATTCTTACCTACTCCTGCACATAAACCCAATCCATATTCCCACTCTCTCACACTCTCACCTCTTTATTTGGTCTCAGTCACTTCACATACATGGTCTGTTCCGAAAGTATCCAACCTTAGGCTCTAAAAAAATAAAGAGCTAACCTGTTGAGCTAGTACACTAATTCCCTTCAATGTAGGCCCTTTCTGACTTGACACATGTAGCCCAGCGTACTCTCCACAACCTAAAAAAATTTTCAAAGTCAGTTTTAGGTATCTCCTGCAGGTGCTTCGTTGCATTCATCAAGATCTATTCTCTCAGATGAACGCTGCTCAAGATGTGCTAGAGTGTGCAAGTCGCAACCCAGACTTTGTGAAGACTGTTATCACTGAAGATGAGAGTTAGGTGTACAGGTATGACCAAGAAACCAAAGCTCAGGCATTCCAATGAATGCATGCAGGGGCACCTCGGCCAAAAAACGCACGACAGGTCCACAGCAAGGTGAAATGCACTCGCATGTTGATAATTTTTTTTCAGCTTCCATGGTGTTGTACATCACAAATATGCACCAGAAGGTCAGACTGTCAACAAACTTACTACTTCAACGTTATCTGTAGTCTTAGTGACGCAGTTTGGTGGAAGAGACCAGACCTTTGAAAGGCGACAATTTGGAAGCCATACCATGACAACACCCCTGCGCATTCCACTCAACTGATTCAGGAATTTGTAGCCAAGCACAACATCCCGCAGGTCTGGCAGACTCCCTATTCACCAAACATGGTTCAGTGCAACTTTTATTATTCCCCAAGCTCAAAACTCCGCTGAAGGGGTCCTCATTTGAGACAAGAGAAGAGATCATGACAAATGAGATGAAGCACCTGCAAGAGATACCGAAAATCGACTTTGAAAAATGCTTCAGGCAGTGGAAAGGATGCTGGGCTACATGTGTCAAGTCAAAAGGGGCCAACTTTGAGAGGGATTAGTGTCCTAGCTCAACAGGTTAGCTATTGATTTTTTAGAGGCTAAGGTCAGATACTTTCTGGACAGACCTCATATGTCCACTTTTGCATCCTCAAGCACCTGGACAATCTCTTTCACCTCATTATTCACACCCCTCACCTTCACTGTTGAAATCCACACCATGTCCTATATCTGGTCCTTGGTATTCATCTGTGGGTCAGTCCTGCACCTAGGCATTTTGTTTGTCTTTAGTTATTTGTTTTCTGGGAATGGGCACTAATCCTGCGTGAACCCACTTGTTGACACGTTGGGAACACGTATGGGTAGGTTACAGGGTTACTATCCAGCGTATTAATTGATTCCCTGGATTACAGGAAATCATTTGGCTTGTCACTCAATGTAGGGTCACCCTGGAGATGAGAATCACTACACTGAGTGAGTGGATGATGGGTACTCCCACTGACCATCATTTTGACTGTTAACATTAAACTATATCCTGCCTCATTCACAGAAAATTACATACCGACAACCAGTAATCTGGCACTGATGTCATGGTCATGGCACATGTGCATCCTGTGTCCTTTTTAACCCTTTAGATATGATGTTCAACTACAGTCAAAAAAGATTTTTTTGTTCCCACAGTATGATGTTCGACTACAGTCCACTGGTGTACAAAAATGTATAGCTCCATACTGAGATCAACCAGTGTCCCAGGAGTTTGAAAACACCACCTGGTCAACAGTGATGCCAACTATCGGCACTCAGTAGAAGCAGAACCACAAGACATACACAGCCACTGATCAGGTAATGGCAGCCATTGTGGATGCACATAGGTAGGTGTTCCTCATAGTTTCATGTATTTTTTACCATTCAATGTGAGAGATATGAGCATTATAAGCTCCACAGTGCAACTTTAGTGTCTGGTGTTTGGTTTTTTGCATACAAGAGGGTGCCAAAGATGGCAAACCACCTACTATTGTAGAGTTTGCCCATGTACTGTAACTCTGCAATGTGTGTCATACCATGCCTTCGTGTATTTCATACCCAACGGGAATACAAGAGGATGTGTAACTGCTCAATCTGAGTATATAACTGAGTACCAAGAAGATATATGTTTGTTTCAAAAACTTTCTGAAATTATTTTTTTATTGCTGTCCAGTTTTCCTGGTAAAATAAAAAATAATAAAAAGTTTAAGTGAGATATACTGATGTGTTATGATGACCCTAATACTGTACATGTGGTACACTTTTTAACATCATTCTGGGTCATTGGACTGAAATGGGCCACTTTCTATCATATTTACTTCAGAGCACATCATTACATTTTTTTTGACATTTTTGCCAAAAAACTGCATTTTACAGCACAAAATATTGGTCTGGTCAACTGTTTTTCTCAGATACAGATGCCCTCAATCCCCTTGCACAGAAAATGCAGTTCACAAGTTCATCTGAACAATTTCATTTTTTGCTACATTTAGACAGTCTACCCAGGTAGTGGTGAACAGTGGGGATATTAACCCCTAAAAAACGAACTGCATCAATTGATGCGATTTGAGTTTTAAGCCAAAATGCCTAATCGCATCAATTGAGCGGGGCCTGTAAAAAACTGCGGAGCACTTCCTCTGCCCCGAATATGACATACATGGCTTCAGGCCAATGAGAACTCACCCGTGAGGTAGCATGAGGGGGGATCGGACCAATCCATGTGGCGGGGGGACACCCCCACCTCTGGGCCTCCTCCGTGCCACCCTCTACTCCACTCCCTCATTCCCTCCTTGTCCCCCATCACCCTCCCACCCCTCCATGCACCTGTGTCCCTTCCCACTCACTCTCGCCCCTCCTCCCACCCTGTTAGCCTTGTGTCCCCCCCAAACCCCACCCCATCCCTCCATCCTTGTCTCTCACTACCCTCCCACCCCCTACAGACCCCCGAGAGATATCAGGCCACCATTCCACAACCTTCTGTCTCACACCTCACCCCCACCCCTTCCCCCCACCTCCATCCCACTCCCCTGTGTCCCCTGCGACCTTCACTACTGCCATGTGCATCGATTTTTTTTCTCGCACGTAATTTCAAATACCACATTGTACTCTTCTGATATATTTCTTGTTATATGAAGGAAAATACTTCCATTTATGTATGGACATTTGTTTCTTTGCATTTTTTTTGTTTCTTTGTAATCCTTGTTTTCTTCTTCTTTTTTTTTGGGGGTGTGGTGTGGGGGTGTGGTGTGGGGGGGGGGGTTGCCACGTTTGACCTGCCTCACCTCGTATTCTGGCCTGATGTACGTACCTGTTAGGTATTATTTCTACTTCTTTCCTAATTTTCATATAATTACACCTCACTCTGTTCATTTCTCGCATCGTAACTACACCTGGCAGATGTAGGATGCTGTCATCCTACAGCTGCCAGATGGAACTTATGTAAAATTATTGCTTTCTTTTTTTTTTTTCCTTTTTATATGCATGCATCAATAGCATTATTCAACTTTATTTTGATGTTCTTGATGGTTATAAACATTTATACATGTCTATGTTAGTTTCTGAATAACTATGAAGCCTTGTAGGCTACTCCTGTTTTATTTCCCCACACCTACATACACACCTGATTTCGTGGTTGATATGACAAATCCCATTGAAATGGAGGGTTTTCACATGAGAATTTGGTTGCTGCCAAAATTCTTCTCTCCAAGTACCACCAAGGTCTTGTAGGCCCATTCCCCACACAAGTTACCTCCCCACATCTACATACACACCTGTTTTCATGGTAGATGTTACAGAACACACTGAAGTGCTTTCTTTTCATGTGAAAAGTTGGTTATTTCAAACCCCCATATCTACAGGCCTACTCCCCACAGCCTACTTGATCTTCCCACAGCCTTGTAATCTCCCCATACCTACATATATCTGTTTTCATGGTTGGTGAGACAAAACACTTTGAAAGGACCTGTTTCAATAAGAAAAATAGGTAGTTATCGAAATTTTCACGTTTTAGATTGTTTTCGAGGGGTTACTATTATAAACTTTTTTAACTTAACACGCAATTGTTCAGTAACCATTAGGCCTATAGGGATGCGGACTGCGTTGTCAGGTGTGTAAATTCTTCCTCTTTAGCCAGAACGCAATCAATTTGCCCTAGGTGAAAGTCGCCGAAACACCCCCAAATTGCAGCTGAAATGATTGCGGACTATAGAGGTAAACCCCTTCATGGCTGTATATCTGGAATTTTACGTGCACCCCTGGCCGACGCCGACGCCATTTTCTGAAGCTTTGAAAGTTGATTTTTTTTCCTTGCCATGTTGAAAAGGAAGTTCCGATGCACCTGGCAGTGCAAATTTCAGCTTCCTACACTCATCCTGTGGTGTGCAATTGAACGTAGAAGTTGCATAAATTTAGGCAGCTGATACTCGTCACACGTAGGTAGTGCAGTGACACAACATCAAACTTTTTTTTAATCCAAAAAACATTGTCAATGGTGCTGACAAGGTGTGAAATAACTAGATATGCATATTTTGAAGTTTTTCAGTACATAATGTACGAGGTTTGAATTTAAAGAATTATATTATTAATTTCTTTTTTCATTTTTCGGTGTTTATTGTGTTTATGGCAGTATCGACTTATTTTTATAGTCTGGTACGTGGAGTCTGTTGGAAATGGGAGGCTACAGTTTCTGTCTTCAGACTTAAATGAGATAAACGTCATCCCTTGAGAGTACAGGCTAGACAGTGCGGGTTGAAGTGCGAGACTACCTGCTATTCGCACCTAGCACGAGCTGATTAGCAGGAAGGGAAGGGAGGCCTTTCCACCCATGAAAGCATCACATGAACACAGCAAACTTTCCTGTTATGCTTGTAAAAGGCAAAGAATATGTAAAATTATTCAAAACAGTAAAACAAACATGAGCAAATAGGTAAAGATACCACACAAAAATTAATTTTTCTTTTGTTTTCATGTCTTTTTTGTTTATGCCTGTGTTTACTTATAATCATAAACAGGGTGGTTGCGTGTGTTTTGCAAGGGAAGAGAAAGATGATATTTTCTGTCAGGGTCAAGATATTGGGTATAACTATGTGTGTTTAGGCATGGCCACGAGCGAAAAATTCGTACATCCACTCATCACGGCAGCAGGTGATGAACTGGCAAATGAGGTGTGAGAGAGTGAAGTGAAGGTTAGTCTCATGTCCCAGATGTTCGTTCATTTCCCATTTTCCCAGAAATTTTCGTCGTTTTTTATAGGCCACGCTCAAATGACCCCTGTGCCATTTATTGGCTAAACGTCATTTGATGCCAGCAGCCACAAAGGGATTAAAGATGCGTGGAGAGAGCATTACAGCTGATTGTGGAATGAGGAGTTTGACTGGGACAGGGAGGGTTTGGAGCCAGCAAATCCAGTGTTTGGCCCTTGGCCTTTGATTGACACTACTACTGTGAGTGGGACAATAAGCAGGATGCAGGTGGGGAAGGTGGCAGGTGTGTCTGGGTTGACTGCTGAAGTACTGAAAGTCTTAAGGGATATAGGAATGAGGTTAGTCACTGACCTGATAATTACAATTATGTACAAGTGTGTTGTCCCAGATGATTGGGTGAAAAGTGTACTGTAAATGTGTACAAGGGGAAGGGTGATTTCCTGGAATGAGGAAATTAAAGAGGCATAAAGCTTTTAGACCTGATAATGAAGGTAATGGAGAGCGTTCTAGAAGGCATGATTAGAGAAAGAGTGAATACTGATGATATGCAGTTTGGGTTTATGCCAGGCAAAGGGACCACTGATGCCATATTCACTGTTCGACAGCTTCAGGAGAAACGTATAAGAGAAGGGAATTGTTGTACTTTGTTTTTGTTGATTTGAAGAAGGCCTTTGACAGAGTCCCAAGAGAAGTGGTGAAGTGAGTAATGATACAGCTTGCGACAGAAGAGCGGCTGTTTAGGGTGGTTATGGCCATGTATGTGGGTGCTTGCACCCAGGTAAGGGTGAATGGAGATTTGAGTGACGAGTATTCCGTAAAAGTTGGTATGATGGGCCAAAAGTTTGAATCACACGCGTTGCCATGGCCAGCTGAGCCCGCCCACCTGATAGGATGAGCAAAAATGCCCCCACAGCCCCCACACCTATCGCTCACCCCACACGCACCCATATTGTTCTTCTCCTACTGGCTGTCTATGAGTGAGGAACTCTTTTACACTCACCTATCCCACATTGTGTTGCATCACCAACATTACACAAGCCACATTCATAGTGCATCGTAACTGTGTCCCAGCAGTGCCATGAGTGAAGCAGTGATATTAATCGTGCGTACAGTGTGATTTTGTGTGAATTTTGGCCTATATAAGTGTGATCACTTCTCGTAAGGGCACTGCACATAGTGGGGCTAGTGGTGCTAGTGGTGACCTTAGTCAGGGTGGTACGTGGCCTGTTAGTGTTGGTGCTAATGATGCTCCCAAGATGTGCGCTCGTAAAACTGTCACTAGTAGTGAAGTTAGATATTTTTAAGAGCCATGACAAACGCAAGGGGGTGTGTGCCATCGCCTCTCCACTTGGCCCAGTCGACTGTCCCCACCATTATCAAAAATGGGGTGGCCATCAAGGCTGCTGCTGGGGAGGTTGTTACCTTCATCGCCTCCCGTCTCACCTGCCATAGAGAGCCTGCAGTGGAGGAGCCTGAGCAGATGCTCCGCATGTGGGTGGAGGACCAGAACAGAAGGAAGGCACCCATGAGTCAGGTGATTATATGCACGAAAGCTCTCTCCCTGTGGGATGAAATAAAGGTGAGACGCAATCTTGATGCTAGTAGTGGCAGTGGCAGTGTTCCCTAACAAACTTAAGTGCATCATCGTGGAGGATGGCCACAGTGCAAAACAGGTTTTGAATTTTGACGGAACTGGGTTCTTTTAGAAAACAATGTCCTCAAAGACATATCTTACAACAGAGGAAGTGATAACACCAGGGATCAAGGCCTCGAAGGACTGGCTTACACTGCTGCTAGGGGACAATGCTAAGGGTGGCCTCAAGTTAAAGCCACTCCTTGGCTACCACTCCAAAAACCCGAAGACTCTGGTGGGTTACATTAAAAAGAATTTAACCCTTTGTCAGGCAAACCTTTAAGTTGTTGAGGAAGCCTCAAAACAATCCCAGTATCAGAAACTAGAATATTTTCTAAGACATATTTGTTTTTGATATTTTTTTCAAATGTGTCCCCCCTGACCCACTAGGAGGGTTTAAAGTACAGTCATGTGTGTCAGCTTTATTCTGTAGAAATGGAGTACGATTAATTCTGGCTGACTTGTCCGATTCCTTGGGAAGTATGTATGGCAAAAAATGGCAGGCTGGCCCAAGTATGGACGCTCAACTAAGATCATAACTGATCTCCTTGCCCGTCTGAGGGTCACCAGTTACAGAGTCTAATAATCAGATTGGGAGCTACTGTACAGCCATGACTGGCCAGATTACCTGGCAGTATTCACAGGATAATCTTTTATCGTTTTCCCCGTGTACTGAACGAAAGCAACACAAATGTAGAAGAAAACACACATACCCTTAACCCCTTAACAGCGGGGCGTCACTTTCGTGACTCTTGGGAGCAAGGGATCATACCGCGGGGTGTCACTTTTGTGATTCTGTGTTATTTTGAATTCGCCCGGGCTTTCAAGTGGTGGCTTGTATCATCTATCAGTACTAACAATGTCCAACACTAGTCAGCACTCCTAATCTCATCTGTACTCGCATCCATTGTTGACAATTTAGCCACTTCTCCCCGTTCTTGACTCCCCGTCCTACCTCCCCTCCATTACCCTATCCTCTCGCCTGCCCGGCCGTGCTACGCTAAGTAAATCTTCCCTGGAATTTTTCACTGAATTCATCCATTGAAATAGGCCCTATCCCCTATTCTTATACCAAATAATATTTACGAGAAAGAAATAAGGTAAGTGAGAGTGCCATACACCTAGAATTGGCTAATTATCACCTCACAACACCTCACGTGCACTCGTTTGCTAATTTTCGCTGTTTATTTCTCCCATGAAATATGCCGTATAATCTATTTTCGTAATAAAAATATATATATGAAAGGAAGGGAGAAGCCTAAGTGATATTTACATTCACCTGGAACTACCTAATTATTGCAGGCCACCACACTGTATTCTACACTAAGTAAATCTTCCCTGGAATTTTCCACTGATTTCATCCATTGAAATAAGCCCTATGCCCTATTCTTATACCAGATAATATATACAAAAAAGAAATAAGGTAGGTGATAGTGCCATACACCTGGAATTGGCTAATTATCACCTGACAACACCTCACATGCACTCGTTCGCTAATTTTCGCTGTTTATTTCTCCCATGAAATATGCCGTATAATCTATTTTCGTAATAAATATACATATAAGGAGGGAAGGGAGAAGCCTAAGTGATATTTACATTCACCTGGAACTACCTAATTTATTATGTATTGTCTTGGTTTCCTGCCAATCATTTCATTGCTATATATTAGCAGGTCTCACAAGGCTGAAGTTGGTAGTATTGCACTCACCCTAGCCAGGCGGCAGGAGGCCACCACTATCAGTTCACTGTCGTCTTTGAAGGTGAAAGTACGTCTGATTCGCTCCTGCTAACTTCCGCTGCTTTTAGCCCAATGCAAAGGGCCCTGTGACCCCCTACTAAACCTCGTGTGGAAAGAGGTAAAGGGCTGACAATTGATAAAGAGTGACTACGATCTTTCTATTGAGTAAACAGTGCAAGTGGAATTGTAAATAATGTGTAAACAGCAAGTGAAAGCAATGAATGTAAATATATGTGAACAGTGGAAAATAGTTTTATAAGTTACTTCAGGTGACAGTGCATAACACAGTGTAAAAAAAATAGAAATGTAAATAATGTAAATAAAATAGAGAACGTATATAGAAATGTAAATGAGTAGTATTATAAGAATACGAGTATATACACTAGGAGTAATGAAAGTGAAAGTTTCACTCTAGCATGTATGAATACTATGAGTTATGAGAGTGAAGGTGAAAGTGACATTCACTCTCAATGCTAGTATACAGGACGAGAAAGTGAATGCTACGTATTTTACTGAAAGAAATTGAATGCCTACAGTGACAATAAACTCCTATTACTGAAGGAAACTTATGGGTAAAGACTGTAGGTATATATAAGTGTTGTATAATAATAGAAATATAAACTGCGAGTGTTTTTATGAATAATAAATGACAGAACACCAGCGGCGAACTAGCGCAAGTGGGAAGGTCATACGCCCTTGTAATTTTCATTGCTTTCACAGCGGGTTTTTTTTTTGGAGTATGGATTCCAAACTATTTGAGAATCATAGAATAGTGTTTCTAGTGATAATATCAGGCTGTGGTAATCATATTACGGGTTGTCGGGAAGTGTAAAGTGGAGACTTTGTTACTCAACTTCAGAGGTCTCCACAAGTCCTACGGTACTCGACGAAGGCTCAACAAACACCCCAGGAGAAAGCTGAAGGTATGTGCCATAAGCATACGTGATTTTAATATTCTAGGACTAATAACTGATTTTTGGCAAATATTTTTAGATAGTCTGTCGGAGCGCGAATATGCCCGCGGGACCCGCAAGAAAAAGCAAAACAAGCCCGCGGTTAAAGGGTTAAAGACTATATATTTCCATGACAACAGATATTTTAGTGGTACTTCAAGGCACTAAGGGATAACATCTTATAAAGTTTAGTATATAGAGAAATTAATGAATAAGTACAGTAATTACAGTAAGGTCCCGGGTTACATTAGAGTTCCGTTCTTGAGACATGACGTAAGCCGATTTTGGACATAATCCGAGTTTTATACAGTATGTCGTATGATTATACTTACCGCAATGCATCTTACAGATTTTTCAACCATACATCGCATACTATACATGTAATAATCTTATAACAGATATGTATAAGAAACAGTCTTTTGAACTGATGATATTTATTGAATAAAATATAAGTTGCACTAGATACGAGTCTTCGTCACAGTAGCTCACTCGCTGCGGTAATGGCACTTCTCATCATCATGGCAACAGAGTTACGCCGCCACTGCCTCACCCACAACTAAGTCTGGCTGCCACTCCCTCACTCTCCCATTTTTACACACGTGCACACTGCCAACACATTTTATTTATAAATTCAAGCACTTTTCATACTTCATCATACAATACAGTTTACTGTAAATTACTGCCATAAAATATGAAATACCAACATCATTACCAGCACGATAATGTAAGCATTTCTAACATCAAGTTTGACGGCTTTTTTTTTCTCACTCGGACAGCAAAATTATTTCAGTGATAAAATGACCGATTACTGTATGGTACTATAATAAAGATGCATACTGTATGTCACTACATACCTTCTGACACATCAACTTGACTCGTCACTGGGGTTGCGATGTGGAAGGCACTGCAACAGGGGAGTCAGGGGCTGGAGCAGGGGAGTCAAGGGCTGAAGCAGGGGAGTCCAGGGCTGAAGCAGTGGAGTCCGGGGCTTAAGCAGGGGAGTCAGGGGCTGAAGATAGGGAGTCAGGGGTTGAAGATGAGGATGAGGTAGCAATTGGTGGTGAGGTTGTGGCTCGGTCTTCAGTTCTCTTGAAAAACTGGAGAATTGAAGACTGCTTGGCGGCATATTTCTTTTCGTCATAGATCTGACGATAACAGGATACTGCATCCTCAATTCCCCTGTACACTTTGGCAAACCTCTCCGCATTTGGGTCCTGATCTTCATGTGCAGCCATTGCATTATCTAGGAAGTCGAAAGCATTTGCCATTTCCTTAATCTTAAACTGTCTTAACGGTTCTGCCTCATCACATTTTTCATCATTTTCTATTTGTTTTCCTAGGTATAGCAAGTCTTCATTACTCAGCTCTTGATCATGTGAATCAATAAGTTCATGTACATCACTCTCGTCTATGTCCAGATTTAAATCATTTCCAATTTTCACACAGTTGCACTTGACTTCATTTATACTGTCTTCATCAAATCCTTTAAAGTCATTTATGAGGTTAGGGCACACTTTTTTCCACACTCTGTGAATATTTGTCTCAGTCACTTCAGCCCAACATTCTCCAATATTTTTAACTGCTTTATAGATGCTGAAGTCTTTCCAGAATTCTCTGAGTGTTACTTTACCATTTTCTGTTGCTCGTATTGCCTGTCTAAATGTTTTTCTCAGGTAGTAAGCCTTGAATGCTCTTATTACACCTTGGTCCATGGGTTGTAAGATTGATGTTGTGTTTGGTGGCATAAACACAACTTTCACATTAGGGTGCAACTCTGTCAGGCTCGAAGGATGACTAAGAGCATTATCAATAATGAGAAGAGCTTTGAATGGCAGATTCTTAATAGCACAATACCGTTCAACCTCCGGCACAAAACACTTTGAAAACCAGTCAAAGAAAATTGCACTCGCCACCCAGGCCTTTAACCCCTTAACCGCGGGGCCGTGACGCTCGGCCACAATGGATCATACCACGGGGCGTCACTTTTGTGATTCTGTGTTATTTTGAAATATTCCGGGCTCTCAAGTGGTGGCTTGTATCATCTATCAGTACTGCCAATGTCCAACACTAGTCAGCACTCCAAATCTCATCTGTACTCCCATCCATTGTTGACATTTTAGCGATTTTACCCCCTTCGTGACTCCCCTCCCTACCTGCCCTCCATTACCCTGTCCTCTCACCTCCCACGCCACGCTGCGCTACGCAAATTTCCCCCGGATTTTTCCACAGATTTTTTTTCATTCATTCATTCATTGCCCGACGCCATGTATCCCAAACAGGGTGGCCAAGGGCTTAGAGTTAATTGTTTTACAGGGAGGGGCACTCATCCTCCACCAACCCCACTTGACACGTAGGGATGCCAACAGCATCTGGTGTTCCCAGGCGGTCACCCATCCAAGTACTAACCAGACCCAAAGTTGCTTAACTTCGCTGATCGGACGGGAAGCGGTGTACAGTAATCCCGCATTTTTTGCGGATTTTTTGTCTACGGTTTTGCCCTCTCGCGGATTTTCTTAGCATTAATAAGTTCAACAAAAATATCCTTGAATATACAGAAAAAAAAAAAAATGAAATTCCTGCAGCTTCCAATTGTAGCGCGGTAAACTCACGCCACCCTCTGTCCCTTTCCCGTGGCCCCTCTGCCAGTGTTACCATATCTAGCATAATTTTATTCTTTTAGCATAATTTTGATCAAATTTTCGAGTCTGGAATATTTTTTAACATATTAGAAGTTTCAGAATCATTCTAGCATAATTTTGAATGGAATGGAATATGTTTAGAATAATTTTATAAAAGCTACAAATCAGAGAGAGAGAGAGAGAGAGAGAGAGAGAGAGGACTAAGGTAAGATGTTTGAATAATTGGTTACTTTCAGTTTGGGCTTGGTTGGGTTGGATTAGGTTAGGTTAGGTTAGGTTAGGTTGGATTAGGTTAGGTTAGGTTTTAGGTTAGGTTCAGTTTGGTTCGGTTAGGTTAGGTTAGGATAAGTTTGAGCTTTGTACTTTACCCATGAAACCTAGGTTTTTCCGATGGATTTTGGTATGATTCATTCGATTTTCAGCTTCATTTCAGTCGGAAATGACCATTTTCTGTGTTTTCCCCCCTCCCTATAACCCCCGATTCCCCAAAGATCCTTCAGTATTTCAGGGGGATGGGGGGGGGTCATAACTCAAAATCTCGTTATTTCCGACGGAAACGATGCTCAAAATCGAACGAATCACATCAAAATCCATCAGAAGAACGTAAGTTTCGTGGGAAAAAGCAGTATGGGTAGATACCGATATTTATCCTCTTACTGTATGTAGGTTCATTTTAATATTTTCATAGTAAACAATACATAATTAATATGTTGCACGAATATGTATAGAATTTTATCATTTAGCTTCAAGTTAGCATAATTCATTTTTTACTTGGAACAAATATGCTCAATCTAGCATAATTTTTTCATTGCCCTAGCATAATTTCGTTGTTTGGATATGGCAACACTGCTCTCTGTCCCGCATTCTTCAGTCCACGCCTGACTGCCTTAGGTGGTTGTTGTGGTTGTAACCACACTATGATATGAGCCTCTTACCTCCCACTTGCTTTCCACATGGCCCCAGGACGTAAGCCAGCCTCACCAAGGGCTAATAATACAATTAGTAAGAACTCCAAAGTGACAAAACGATCAAGTTATGACCTTAGCAGAGAAAATTGTGTTACTGGACAAGCTAAGAAACGACCGTGCGAGTGTTTGCTATCACCAGTTAATGCATCTTTTTATTTTGTACTGTTTTGTTAATAAATGTGTAGATAATTGTGTATTACAGTACGGTGTTTACGTTTTTCCTTCATAATGGAGTATGTGCTTTCAATCTTTTAAGAAGGTATTTCGGGATGAGTATGGAGGTTTCGGGATAGTAGTCACAACAAACACAAAACAATTCGCCTTCATTAATGAAGATAGCTATGGGTGACGCTAGAATATAATTCAAAGGCGACTACAGCGAGGAAGAAACAAGTTAATTATTGACTAAAGGTGCAACTAATAAATAATATCCAGAACCTACGCTACTGAACATAGACTGCTGGATCCCCCTGAAATATAGTTATCAAAGTATTGATTAATTAATAATAAGTATATTGATGAAAGTATTGATTAGTATATTTATAGAATGGCGGGGAATCGTCCAGGGTGCGAATTGTTCTGAAGGGGAATCGTCCATGTTTTGACGGGGAATTGTCTGACGGCGAATTGTCTCGCAATCAGTATGGACATGGACTGTGTGATGGGCAGCATGGTGGACACAAGTGCAAGTTTTCAATTGTTAATAGAGTATTCGCGGAATTGACTTTTCGCGGGGGTTACAAGAACGTAACTACCGCGAAATATGCGGGATTACTGTACTCAATGTGGTATAAAGCTGAGATAAGAGTACCATAACCCTATTAGCACAAGACTTATGTAACAATGGATTTCATCCATTGAAATAAGCCATATGCCCTATACTTATACAAAATAATATATACAAAAAAAAAAAAATAAGGTAAGTGATAGTGTTATATACCAGGAATTGGCTAATTATCACCTGACAACACCTCACGTGCATTCATTCACTACATTACCACGGTAATTTCCCCTTAGAATTATGCCTTGTAATTGATGTCCGTAATAAAAATATATATCAGAAAGGAAGGGAGAAGCCTAAGTGACATTTACATTCACCTGGAACTACCTATTTCTTTATGTATTGCCGAGACTTTCTACCTATAAAAAATTAGCATGTAAGTTAGCAGCAGTCAGCCTCAGTGTCACTGTCAACCCTTCCCTTCTCAGATAAGCCGCGGAATTTAGTTCCTTGTCCTCCACTGTAGTGAAACCATGTCGCACTCGCACCCCGCCATTCCTGCCGCTTCTGCGCCCATTGCAAAGGGCCCCGTGACCTCTACCCCTAAGAAAAGTAGTGTGGGAAGCAGGAAAGGACTTAGTGACTCTGCAGTGGCACGTGAACTTGCAGAATTGTCCATGGTGATGATGGACAGTGATTTTGACGATTCGGGTGAATCGTGTGATGAGCCGGGTGAGGTTATCGTGCCAGAAAGTGCTAGTACGAGTGCTTCAGTGTCGGAAGTAGTCTCTAGCTCCAAGGGAAAGGAGCCGTTAGTGCAGCAAGGCAAGGAATTTGGGAAGGGAGTGAAAAGGCAACGTGTTAGCCCCAGAACAATGCCCCCGCGTGACCCAGCCCGCCATGAGTCCCGAGTGCATTCACCTCCCTGTTCCCCAAGCCCCACTTCACTCATTTCTTCCTCATCGTCGGCTGAGTTATCTCCGGAGTCTTCGTCGTCGGAGTCACCCCCAGCATCAACAGTGAAGGCAGGCCGTAGAGGAAGAGGTAAATCCAGGACTGTGAAAAGTAGTGTTGTTAGTAGGGTAAGGGCTGCTAGTGCTGTACAGCAACCCAGGGTCAGTGCAAGTGACCTTGAACGAGATAAATCTGCCTCACAGCCAACCACCACCACCACCACCACCACCACCACCCGCCCTACACTGCCACGACAGGGAATCCTGGACGCCTTCGCGTGGACGGAAGGGTCAGATTTTGTCCCCGAAAACCTGGTTTTCGATGAGAGCTCGTCAGGAGTTCAGCCTGCCTTCACTAATGACGAAAATGCTGAGTGTGTGGACTACCTTTTGGCCTTCCTAGATGACGAATTCATGCAGCACATATGTGATGAGACCAACAGGTATGAGTCACAACGTGCTGCAATTGGTACAGGTGCAGCCAAGATGCAACAGTGGTCCATGCTGGGAGTGCAGGAGCTGTATGTGTTCATTGCCCTCATGCTTCTCATGCCACACTCCAAGAAGCATGAGTTGGAAGAATAATGGTCCATGGACCCCTTACTACCCTCACCCACCTTCAATAAGTATATGGCCAGAGATCGCTTCCGGAACATCAAGGGAAACCTGCACTTTGCCGACAACGATGTACCTTCCCAAACCGACCCACTCTGGAAGATCCTGGAGATTCTGAGCAGAATGAAGGATAAGTTTATGTCATTCTTCCACCCCTTTCAGAAGGTTGTCATTGACGAATCCTTGGTTTTGTTCAGAGGACGTCTTCGGTTTGTTCAGTACATTCCAAGCAAACGCCATCGCTTTGGAATTAAGTTCTTTGTACTGTGCGACTGTAAGACGGGGTACATCCTTGACTTTGTCATTTATTCAGCCAGCACTGTCGATCTGGATAAAACACACCCCCTTGGCTTCTCAGGCTGTGTAGTGAAAGTGCTCCTTGAAAAGTATTTTGGTGGGAATCATGTGCTGTATACAGACAACTACTATACAGCACCGAAACTTGCCAAATACCTTTCTGAGCATGGCATTGGCTCCTGCGGCACTGTCAAAAGTAATTGTGCCCACTTCCCCAAATTCACAGAGGCAGGAACCTCACAGCGAGGAGACGTGCACCTACGCAAGTCTGAGAAGATGCTGGCAATATGGTGCACATGCTCACCACCGTACATAAGGGGGAGATGACAGACAGTGGGAAGGTCGACCGTAGGACAGGCGAACCTGTGATGAAACCTGATGCTGTGTTGGACTACAATATCAACATGTGGCTGGTGGACAAGTCTGACATGATGATTGGTGAGATCGACTGCCTCAGGAAGAATACTAGGTGGTACAGGAAAGTTTTTCTGCATCTCGTAGATATGACGATGCTGAATGCCTTCATCCTGTACAAGATGAAGGTCAAGCCACCCAAGTCCTTCTCCCTGAGGTTGTTCGCCAGGACTTGTGTCCAGCACCTGCTGGAAAGATATGGTAGGGTGACAGCAGCAACTCCAAGGCGCCATCCAGTAACACTTCCCGACCGACTTGAGCAGAGGGCGTATATGGATCGGCACAGACTTGAGCTTATGCCTGCCACAGGGAAAAGGAAGGCTGCGATTCGCAGGTGTCAGGTGTGTGCACATACCACCCGCCACACACCTGAGCACAAACACACCTCTTGGCAGTGCGCTGAGTGCCAGGTTCCCCTCTGTGTTACCTGCTTCTTCGATTACCACAGCCAGAAGCAGTTCTAACAGTGCAAGTGTGAAAGGAGAATAATTTGGAAATAATGTGTAAATAATATGTAAATAGCAAGCGAAAGCAATGGATGTTCAGTACATATGATGAACAGTGTATTATAGTTTTATCTTACTGAAAGTGACAGTGAATAACATAGTGCAAGTAAAATAGAAGGGTAAATATTGAAAATAGAATAGAAAATGTAAATAGTAATGTAAGTAATTAGTAATATAAGAATATGAGTACAAATAATTTATGTTATAACAGTGAAAGTGAATCCGTGGCTCTCTACGTATTTTACTGAATGAAAAATTGAACGACTTCAGTGACAATAAACTAATACTACTGAATGAAACTTATGGAGAAAGACCCCAGATATATATATAAGTGTGATATAGTAATAGAAATATAAAGTGTGAGGGGTTTTATGAATAATAAATGACAGAGCACCAAGAGCGAACTAGCGCAAGTGCGACGATCAGACGTGCTCGTAATTTCCATTGCTTTCACAGTGGGTTTTTTTTGGAGTATGGATCCCAAACTACTTGAAAATCATAGAGTAGCGTTTATAGTGTTTATATCTGGCTGTGGTAATCATATTACGGGTTGTCGGGAAGTGTAAAGTGGAGACTTCGTTACCCAACTTCAGAGGTCTCCACAAGTCCTACGGTAACCGACGAAGGCTCAACAAACATTCCAGGAGAAAGCTGAAGGTATGTGCCATAAGCATATGTAATTTTAAAATTCTAGGACTTATAACTGATTTCTGGCAAATATTTTTTGAGAGTCTGTCGGAGCCCGAATAACCCAGCGGGACACGCAAAACATTGGTAAACATGCCCGCGGTGTAGGGGTTAAATTACTTTTCCAATAAACTGGTAGGCTAGCTTTAAGGATCCCCTTAACCCTTTAACCGCGGGTGTCATTCCAGAATGACATTGAAAAAACTGGTCCAAACCGCGGGTGTCATTCTGGAATGTTCATGAATATTTTGAACACCGCGCGTTTTTCCTGTGCGCAAATTGTTTCACGCAAGAGTAGCTGTCGAGTTCTTCCACGCCAGCCCTCCCACACCTCCCTCCTCCCACCCCCTGGGGGCCCCCCCCACCCCTGCCCTGACACGCATCAGTCAGTATCTGACCAGCTCTGTGCGTGATAATGGCGCTCCGTCCCGAGTCATCATCGCTCGCTTCCTCCTCGGAAATTCCTAGTGCTAGCGCCTTCGACCTTTACACCGAAGAAGGAACTGCCGACAGCGAGGCAGAAGGGGTTGAGCACCCCAGAAATTAGGACAGAGCTGGATAAAACTGTAAGTACAACTCTGGATTGTGGCAGTGAGAGTGATACACTTACCGCAAGTAGTGATGACTATGCAGTTATTGGTGGTGAACCGTTTATGACTGAACACTTGGGCAGTGACAGTGATGAAAGTGAACATGTTGTCTCCCCCCCACCACCCACAACTTACTCTGGGAAAGGGAAGGCGCCCATGGGGAAAATGGGTGTAGCACGTGGGAAGGGAGTGAAGCAGAAACTTACGCCTCCTACACCCGGCCCTAGCAAGCATTTCCCACCACTTTCCCGTTCCCCTAGCCCTACTGCCCTCACATCATCTTCATCTTCTGCCGTGCCCTCTCCTCAGTCTACATCATCTGAGGAATATGAATTCCCAGAGCCTGCACAGCGAGGGAAGGCAGGCTGTGCAGGCAGGGTAAGCAGGGCAGGCCGGCCTAGAACAAAGGGGATGCGTGGCAGCAGGAGGGCAAAGCGGGGTGATAAGCGAGGTGATAAGCGGGGAAGAAAGGGTCAGATTTCACCACACACCAGGTCAGTAACCCCCCCGCCTGCCCCCCGCCCAGCTCCCTCACCCTCGCCACCCCCCCACTCACCTCCTGCCTCACCCATTGCCTCCACCTCAACTCCTTCTCACCGGGAAAAGAGTGCAATGCGACCTGCCACTGCCACTGAACCACGCACCGGGAAAGTGGATGCATTTGTTTGGCCTGACGGTGCTGATTTTCAGCCACACAATCCGCCGTTTGACATGACAAAAGCGGGAATACAGCCTGCCTTCCCATGCAACGAAGGAGATGACTTTGTGGACTACTTCCTGGCCTTCATGGATGACGAAATCGTGCAATTTGTCAGCGATGAGACCAATAGGTATGCAGCTCAGTGTGCAACAGAAGGGCTGGAACCTATTGGCTCACCAAAGCAAGTGTCGTGGTTGCCTGTCGGGATCAGAGAGCTGTATGTGTTCTTTGCTCTCATGTTCTTGATGCCCCATATCAAGAGACATGAGTCGGAGGAGTACTGGCTGGTTGATGACATCACTTCAATCCCAACATTCGGCAAATACATGTCACGAGATCAGTTCCGACAACTGCTAGGATACCTGCACTTCGCTGACAATGAAAACCCGTCCCAAACTGACCCTTTGTGGAAAGTGAGGGATTTCCTCAACAGGATTAGGGATCGATTTATGCGATTTTTCTGTCCTATGCAAAAAGCCGTCATAGATGAATCCCTGGTATTGTTCAGAGGGCGTCTCAAATTCATGCAGTACATCCCCAGCAAACGCCACCACTTTGGGATAAAGTTCTTTGTACTGTGTGACTGTGAGACGGTTTATATCCTTGATTTCGATATCTACTCTGCAAGCACAATGGACGTGGACAGGAAAGACCCCCTTGGCTTCTCTGGCTCCGTAGTAAAAGTGCTGATGGAGAGGTATTTTGGTGGGAATCATGTGCTGTACACGGACAATTACTACACAGCACGGAAACTCGCCAAATACCTGGCTGAACACGGCATCGGCACTGTTGGCACTGTACGGAGCCACAGGAAAGAGTGACCAAGTTTCCCTGAAGCATCATCCTCATCCAAGGGAGATGTGCACCTGAAGAAGTCTGACAAGCTTCTGGCGATCAGGTGGCACGACAAGAAGGTCGTGAATATGCTCTGCACCATCCACAAGGGGGAATTGCAGAGAACTGGGAAGGTCAGCTACAGGACGGGAGAGCCAATCATGAAGCCCGATGCCGTCATTGACTATAATATCAACATGAGACTTGTTGATAAGTCGGACATGATGATTGGCAAGATAGACTGTCTCAGGAGAAACACCCGATGGTACAAGAAGGCTTGCCTCCACATACTCGATATGTGCATGCTCAACGCCTTCTTCCTCTACAAGACACAAGTCGGGGGCATAAGGCAACCATCCCTGGGACAGTTCTCCAAGACTGTCGTGCAGCAGCTGCTTGCACGATTTGGTCAGGTGATGGCATTGGTCCCGAGGCGACACTCGGGCACACAACCTGACCGTCTTGAGTGCCGCAATTACATGAGCCGGCACCAGCTTGTGAAATTGCCTCTCACCGCAGGCGGCAGGTTGTCACAGGGCCGCTGCAGTGTGTGTCATAACACCACACGGAGGCCTCGGGCGAGAAAAATGAGCACACACCAGTGCCAGGAATGCCAAGTCACTCTCTGTGTGACTCCGTGCTTTGCCGAGTACCACTCTCTGAGTAAATACTAACAGTGACAGTGATATACAGTGATGTGACAGTGATGTGCTTTACCAATAATTGTATAAGGGATAATGTAGTAATAAGGGATATTTTGCCTAGAAAACAATGTAAATATTGACCAGTATAATAAGTGATATTGTAATAAGAAAATCCGCGGCAATGCTGTGATTCTGTGATGCGACAGTGACGTGCTTTACCAATAATTGTATAATATAGTAATAAGAGATATTTTACCTAGAAAATTATGTAAATATGGCCAGTATATAAGTGATATGGTAATAGGAAAATCTGCGGCACTGCTGTGATTCTGTTATGCGACAGTGACGTGCTTTACCAATAATTGTATAATATAGTAATAAGAGATATTTTACCTAGAAAATTATGTAAATATGGCCAGTATATAAGTGATTTGGTAATAAGAAAATCTGCGGCACTGCTGTGATTCTGTGATGCGACAGTGACGCAATATAGTAATAAGTGCAGTGTAAATATAATGTATATTGCCCAGATTATATGTAAAATAGTAATAGAAGTTAGAAATAATGAAAACATCACCGCTAACCAAACGTCAGTGAGCGTGTGATGCCGCAGTGACGTGCGGGCAATTACATTGCCTTTTACCTACCTCAGTGAACAAAGAGTGGGTGTTTATCATATGTGCAGTGTTCATATATGTTTATATTACTATTACCAGAGAGTGGTTGGCATTTGGTACTGGTGTGTGGGGCATAAAATAGTGATTTTACACCCCTCACTTCTAATGGCACTGCCCATCCTGTGAAAGTCCACAAAGTCATGAAACCTACATCACTGCAAAGCTGAAGGTTAGTACTTTCTAATGGTACCTTATTTTTTGCTCTAGCTTTATTCTGTGCAGAGTTATTAAGGTTTAAAAGTTTGTTTACATTTGGCTGGAACCCCCGCGGGAGAGGCCAGTCGGGGCAAAACAATGCCCGCAGTTAAAGGGTTAAGAGCTCTTGGGTTTTCTGAGTGGTACACGAGTTGCGGTTTAAGCTTGAAATCGCCTGCACAGTTTCCCCCCAAAAGTAGCGTTAGGCGCTCTTTGGATGCTTTGTGACCTAGCATGGTTTCTTCTTCTTTATCAATGTAGGTTCTGTCAAACATTCGTTTCCAGTTTAGTCCCGTTTCATCAACATTAAAAAAAAGTTCTGGAATGTAGCCTTCCTTCTCAATCAACTCCTCCAACTCTTTAACGAATGTTTTGCTGCTTCATCATCTGCACTGGATGCTTCTCCAAAAATTCTTCTGCTGGTTAGGTTTGCTCGAGCCCTGAAACAAGTAAACCAACCTTTTGACGCCACAAATGTCTCGTTGGTCTCACTTTCCTCACTTTTTTCTTTCTTAAGGTCTCGGTAGAGTGTGCGTGCTTTTTCACAGATTAACTGTTCACTCAGAGGCATGCATTGTTGATTATTGTCCTCAATCCACAGCATTAGCATTCGTTCCATCTCAATCAACAGTCCCGATCTTTGCTTGGTAATCACAGTTGATTGCATGGGAGTTGCACCTTTAACCTGAGTCAAGATACGTTCCTTGTCTTTGAGGATGGTAGCTACCGTAGTACGGCTCATCCCCAGTGCACGCCCGATTGCTGATGCCTTTTCTCCTTTCTCATTACGTTTAATAATATCAGTTTTTTCACGTAATGTGATGGTCTTGCGTTTCTTGGAGTCGTTTATGGTCACTAGGAAGCTGTCTCTTAGGCATCATGGAATCAGGATGGCAAAAAACAAACACAAGAAAATGACGGTATCACTGTATCAGGAGGTGGTATCAGTGAGACTGAGAACGATTGTTGGTAGTCACGAGTGAGGCGGGAAAACTCCAGAGACATCTCATGGTACACAGCAACACTTCAAAACCCACACTTTACGTATTTTTTCTTTGTTTTCTTATATTTTAAAATTTCCTCTCAAGGACTGACTGTTGTAACCTTGAACTGACGTAAGCCAATACCGACGTATCGCGGCACCTTACTGTATTCAAACTTATGAAAGGCTTGGAAGATATAATAAAAGCATCCACCGTACTAGAAAATAAGGTCTAATTATTTCTAACATGGAAGGCCTCCAGGAGACAAATTATTCACTCTGCTAGAAAATTATTTTGATTAAAAATTAGAAAACGAAGTTTTTCCGACTTACTTGGTTGGTATACATATTATAAACTGAGTATTTCCATCTTTTAGTATAAAACAGGGAAAAAAAAAAAAAAACACAAGTATTTCTAATTACAGTCTGCTTGATAGCCTAAAATAGTTCATTTCATATGGTAAGCAGCAAAACAAAATCTGTATGGTAAGCAGCATAACAAAATCTGTCATTGAGACAAAAAGAAACTTTGCAAACAACGCAAAAGATACTGGTTCGACATTCACAGTTCTTTGTGCTGCAGTGCTTGCAAGTGTGACGTTTGTCACTGATTTTAGGACAATGAAATTTGTTTCCCACATTGAAACGTACACTGTTTTCAGGCCTCTCTGCTCTCTGTCCTTTAAGAGGGGTTATTAGCACAGCATCTTCAAAAGTCATACAGTTTCAATCTGCAGATGAGGCCCTAGAGAAGATGGAGAGGGGGAGTTTGGTGGAGGAGAAGAAAGGGATGAACGAAGCCTGATGGGTCTTCCAATGTCATTCTTGACACTTTCCATATAAGAAGATACTTCCAAGCAAAACACCTTTCGGTGAATCACAATCCCTCCTGTACAGAAGCCAGGAGTTCACAACTGTAAGGTCAAGTACATAACCAAGGAGACAGAGGTACCACCCCCTTGCCTTTGTTGAAGCCTTGTAAAGGTGGACTAACATATCATTTTCATCAGTACCTCCCATGTTTTTGTTGTAGTCCTTGGCAGCTGCAGGACAAGGGATCTCTCTCTTCCCTTTGGTCTCTTTGATGTACCTTTGTACTGTATGCATTGGTTCAACCCCCATGAAGTTGGAGATAAAAGTGACAACTTTGGTATCTTTCCACCAGATTGCTATGTTTCCTTCTGATGAAGGGTAATCTAGTGTTCCTCGTGCAGTGCCTGTGTAACAACACCCATAAATCTTCTTGAGGTACTCCACCAAGGAGAGGCTGGAGAACCAGTTATCTGGACAGACTACTGAGTTGTCTGTCATGTTCATTGATTTTACAAGTACAAGCACATATTTGCAACTTACAGATGTGATTTCATTTTCCTGGTGTGCTTGGCCCAGTAATCCTCCATGGAAGGACATGAAACAACACCTTGATACAGCAGTATACCAATAAAGTTCATGATAGCACTCCTGTCAACAGTGAAACAAGTGGCGATATCCTTTTGATTAACATAAGATCTGTCTGGTAGACAATATGGTCCAAGAACTCTGAGCTGAAAACGTCCAACACGTACTCATAAGAATCTCGTACATGTGTTGGTTTATGATGTTGATACTCAAGAAGGGGATGATACTCAATGTCCTTTTTTTTCCCACTGCCTGTCCTTGGGAAGTAGATTAGGATTTGATGTAGATACTGACTTTTTATGACGTTTTGCACACAATGGCTAAGACTCCTCCTCACCTTCAGAGCTGTCAGAGGGCCGGTGATGTGGTACAGCATCAAGGCCCCCTGAAATAAGTGGAAAAGAAAGAGAGAGAGAGAGATTAGATTTCCCTTAACTTGGCATTTAATTTTCTCGAACTTGGCATTTAACTGTTAATTAAATTTTCCTTTTGGTTGTGTCTTGAGAATATACATTTTACATCATCTCCTGCATTGTAGCCAGGATTTTACTAAAACTTTAACATAACTTTTGCACACCTTTTCTTTGCCTTTCCACAATTCATGCCAACGGAATGTCATCATCGGATTCTTCAAAGTCACCAAAGACTACAGGTGGGATGAAATCTGGGTTGTTATCACTGTCAGTGAATTCCTCGATATCAGCCTCACTATCTGATGCATTTGCAGGGATGACAATACCAACATTCTTCCTTCTGACCCTCTGAGAAAAGTTTGGAAGTCAACATCAGTACAGTATATATCTAATAAATAAATGAGGAACATCTAGCCCCGGAAATATTAAAATGAATAAGACTGGGTTCTATCCCCCAGAATATATTATATAATAATTTTTTGTTCTGGCATTTTCAAAAAAAAAAAAAAAAAAAAAAAAAACGCTGGCAAGTGGGCAGGTCACAAGTTCCTGTGAAGCAGGCTAGTCTGACATATTTGTCCATACATGACTTCGCATGACTATGGCCAAGCGGTGATATTTGATCGTATCATATTCTATGTAAAGCTAAAAAATATAAAATAAACTTCTTTCACAAAATCATTGTTATCACTGTCTTCCTGACTCTTTCAATTACAAAAAGACAAAATTTCATGCACTTAACTCCATTCTTAGAGATTCTGTGGGCAAGTGTGGTGATGTAAACAAAAGTCACAGTGTTTACCATGCATCAGCTGGGCCTCTTCTGCTGCCCCACGTGTTCAGCTTGCTGGGAATTTCTAGGAACTTAAGCTGTTGCCAGATGGCTGGCAGTCCACAGGGCACGCCTGGAGCTGAGAACAGGCTCTCCATTTCCGAGCTCACGAAATTACTGAGTCATGCTTTTAAACTGACAAATAAGGGTGATTTGGAAGTTGAACAAGAAGACCTGGCAGACTTCCGATATCTGTTCATCCTATTTCTACTCCTAACTCTCTCATGTTCTCAAGTAGTATGCCTCGAGGGAGATCTTGGAGAACAGATTTCTCATGGTGGTGAACAATGCACCTTGCCACCCTCCTGCGATGAAGGACTGGGCAAGCAACATAGAAGTGGTGCTCCTGTCCCCCACCACCATGTCGCTGTTGCAACCCATGGACAGGAGGTGATCGCAATGTTCAAGGTGCACTACCTCCTCCACACTATGCAGCAGTTGGTGAGGGTGTGTGACACCAACGACAGGACGACGGTGCAGTCCTTCTGGAAAGGATATAATATATGCCACGCCATCGAGAACATCACAGCTGCATGAAGGGAAGTAAGGCAGGTCACCATGAACAGTGTGCGGCGCAAGCTGTGGCCGGAGTGCATTCACTCCTTCACTGGCTTCCCCCAGGGCATGTGAGCATCTCTGGTAAAATGGATACGGCAGGACTGTGCAACTGTCACATGAGGCAGGCTTCAGGGAGGTCGACGAGCAGGATGTGGAGGAGGTCCTGGAAAGCCACAGGGAGGAGCTCAGCAATGAGGAGCTCCCCAATATGGAGATTCAGAGGGTGCCATGAGACACAGGAGGAGGTCATCCCTGAGGTACAAGCCATCAGTATGAAGATGCTGAAGGATATGGTGACCAAGGTTGACAAGGTCATCGTGCTTATGCGCACTCATGACCCTCCCCCAGGATGAAGCAGCGGCACATCTGATTGGCTGGAGGAGGGTATGAAGGTGTACAGGGCGATGCTGGAGGAAAAGAAGTGGGTGGCCAGGCAGACTGCAATCACTGCCTTCTTCAAACAGGTCCCCACCATGCCCATGACCCACAGAGGATCTCTCCAACACTCGACCAGTAAAGCATCTCCAGAGCTATCGACCAGCAGAGAAACGCTGAGATCCTTCTCCCACCAAGAACGTGCTCGGCCCATAGTGCTGGACCTCTACTTAAGCTGATCCCCATCTCCCAAATGACCTGAATCCCCACAGCATCACTCAGCCATTCCATTGCTACCTTCCTCGCCCCAGCCTTAATCTCCGATACCACTTTGGCCACCTCCTACATCTCCTTTGCCATGACGTGAGCCACTGGATCTGTCTCCCTTACCATGATATGAGCCACCGCATCTGTCTCCCTTTCCATGACGTGAGCCACCGCATCTGTCTCCCTTACCATGACGTGAGCCACCACATCTGTCTCCTTCGCTACCTTGTCGATCATCGCAGTGGTCTCCCTTGCCACCCCACCAGTCATCACAGCTGTCTCCCTCACCACCTTATCTATCATCACATCACACCCCATCGCCACCTTGTGAGTCATTGCATCACACCCTATCGTCATCCCCCACAGCAAGCCCATCAGTCTCCCGCTACCATCACCCCATCTTGCCAGGCTCCCCCCTCCCCTTCTGACCCTTCCCCAGAGATAGGGTTTGAGGGCTTTGAAGAAGATGAAGGAGTGCTAAGGAGCACCACATGTCCCCTAGCCTCGGGGGGTGATAGCAAGGATGACAACCAGGACTGGACATTTGACTTAAATGAGTAAGTGATGACAGATATTTGATATTTTCTGACCTATCTTTTATGATTTTCAGATTTTATTTGCTGGTTTTAATAAGTTATTTACAGGTGTTAGACTTAAGTTAGCTTCTTTCGCAGCTGTTAGGCCATTTAGATTGGCTTTAAACTTTTTTTTTTTTCCATTTGGGTGAGTTTGGTTAGCTTCTTTCACAATTGTTAGGCGATTTAGATTGGCTTTAAGCTTTTTTTTTTTTTTCCTCATTTGGGTGAGTTTAGGATTTGGTTGGGGGGGAAACCCAAGACTAAGAAACGCATCCCTATACTTTACATGTTAAATTGTCCCCGATTTACAGTACCCCGCCTAGCGATGGGCTTTTACTTAACCAACTGCATCACTAAACCATGGTTTATCTGTACTTGAAGCCCTCTCATGTGACCTCAGAAATGCACTTCCATGGGAGATGCGGTATGCTGATGATAAAGTGTTGAGTGCAGATAATGAAAGGGAGGCAAAGGAAAGATTTAGGAAGTGAAGAGATGGTATGGGGCAAAAGGGCTTACGAGAAACTACAGATAAAACAAAAGTGATGGTATCTAGGGCTGGAGGCAGTACGGTCAAAGAAGAGAGAGCGGCCATGTGTGATTTGCCACAAGGATGTGGGAAGGAATTCCATCTTGTCTAGTGTCTGTGATAAGTGAGTGCATAAGAGATGTAGTGGTATCAGAGGTAGACTGTGAGATAATGTTGATTTCATGTGTGTGGTGTGTCGGGGATAGCAGGTGGAGATTGTCAAGCGTGAAAGGATTGAATTTCCTGGTGAGTCTCTTGAGTGTGTGGAAGAGTTTTGTTATTTGGGAGGCATGTTATATGCTGAAGGTGAGACTGAAGCTAGCTCTGTGGCTAGAATGAGGAGTGGTTGGAAGAAGTTCAGGGAGCTGTTGCCTCTTCTGACATTGAGGGCTCTCCCTCTGTGCTAAGGGATCTTTGTATGCAGCATGTGTTAGGAGTGTAATGCTGTACAGTAGTGAGACCTGGATAGTAAAGGAAAAGGATATTCACAGGCTCAAACATACAGAAACAACAATGATTCGGTGGATGTGCAATGTGTCCCTGTGTGTGAGGCCTGGGGGGGGGAGGTAGGTTTACGATGGAAGAGCTGAGGGGTAGGATGGGACTGGAGTGTACTGGTGTTGTGATGAGGAGTGGTAGACTGAGATGGTTTTGGCATGTGAAGAGGACAGGGGATGATAACTGGGTGCCAAAAATGAGAAGTGTTGGGGATGATAACTGGGTGCCAAAAATGAGAAGTGTTGGGGATGATAACTGGGTGCCAAAAATGAGAAGTGTTGGGGATGATAACTGGGTGCCAAAAATGAGAAGTGTTGGGGATGATAACTGGGTGCCAAAAATGAGAAGCCTTAATGTTAGGGGTAGGGTTGAGAGAAGTAGACCAAAAAAAAAGACATGGGATGAGGTCAATGAGTGTGACCTTAGGGATACAGGACTGAATAGGGAATCTGTCAGAGCCTGAGCAGCATAGAAAGCTGCCATTAGGTGACCAAGGTCGACGCATGCAATCATGTCTGAGCCTTGAAAAACGAATGAATGAACCTGGGTCTGCCGTCCCCATGGACCATTGTATTTAAAGGATTAACCATGTCACTCCATATTTGTCGAGACCTTGGCCAGCCCATGTGTTTCTACCCTGTGTAAACTTGTTTTCATGATTCTGACCCCTGCCTCACCATCTCTACCCTCCTATTCTCATACACATGCACCACCAGTCTCAAAAAGAAAACCATCTAATGAGTCCTGGGGTACTGAGTTTGAGGGCTTGAGGAATAACCTCAGCCCTCTATGGGTTATGTGCACTGCTCATTCCTTCTCCTCTATCACCACAGCCTCTGATATCCATGCTACCTCCCTCCACCCCCAAAAAAGACACATAGCACTTCAATAACCAAACAGCACTTCATCATCTGTCAAAGTAAAAACCTTGCCTATTTGCCACTTATCATCATTATATTCTTGTTCATTCACCATGTTATTGTACCAATGATGGTCACTGAGTTCTGACGCTTACCACAAGTTGTATCCTACACGCATTTGGTAGGGAAAAAATTTTTGAAGAAGGCCACAACAGGAACTTTGAGAAAACCTTCGTATTTTCCTAGCCAAGTTAGTCACATTACAATGGTTCTAACAGAATAATGAACACGAATTCATTTGTGCATTTTTTTTATGATATATTAACTGTCCCTAACAAGGAACCACTGTATATACACAGTGATTTCATACTACTGCACAGTACAGTGAACCCTTGGTTACAGTGTACTTGGTTATAGTGGTTTTCATTATCACTGCAATGAAAATCTGTGCTCCTGCTGCTATAGTGAGTTTTTCAAACAAAATAAATCGTTATCACACACCTAAGCTAGGCTGAGACCGAGACTAACAATCATTTGCCTGGCGCATAAGCTCACGACATCATCACGTGAGCAAGCTGTTTTTACTGACCAGAACCTTTTAGCATTGATTACTTGCTTTTCATTGGTCAACACCATCACAGCTGGGGTAAAGGTGAGTTTTAAAAAATACTGCTCACATCCTGAAGCCATGAACAGCAACAATCAAGGTCAAATGCTTGCTAACACAGTATTCTCAATAACCGTATTTCACAGCATATAAGACGCAGAAGTGTGAAAGACGCATCCTAATTCTGGAAGGGAAGCTCAGAGAAAAGTCTCGACCAAGACTGCAAAAAGGTTGCTTGATATGGGTTGTTTTCATTCATACACACACTGACCTTTCAGAATCTCTATTCAGTACTGTATATCTGTCTTTGGTTTCTTTATTTTTATGTAAAAGAAGGCTACAAGAAAACAAACAAAGAACCCTTTCCTTACAAAAGTTACTTTGTTCCATGACACCATCTTAATACTGTTTTTGTTTATGAGGTCCACCTTTCAGAATTTCTATTCAGTACTGTAGGTCTTTGTTTTCTTTACTTTCATGTAAGTGAAGGGTAGCTACGAGACAAGAAACAAACAAACAAGCCGTTCATTACAAAAAGTTACTTTGTACCACAATGCCATCTTAACAATGTTTGTTTATGAAGTCTGAATTCGATTCCTTTGGTATAATAATTTGAGACTTAATGTTCATCTCCATTAAAGTATAATAAATATGTATCAGCATGTACAGATAAGTATTATTTTTCATGAAATGAAGTTAAAAACAAAACTCGATAAAACCTGATCTTTCATTCATTTAAGAAAATATCTAGGCCTTTAAAAGTGTTGTTACGCTGTCCGCCTGTCCTTTCCCACGGGTGCAGCCGTTACAGCTGGGCTAGGGGATTATGCAGTATGTATCCGTGTCATTCGCGGAGTTTAAATTAGCGAGTGTTACAAGTTCTTTTGTTTCTTTCGTTCCCGCCACTGAGGGCAATTTTATTTCATACCATGCTGAGTATGCATTTGATTATTTTGATTGTCTTATGTGAGCTACCAGTATATTTAATGATGTTTTGCTTGCATTAGAAGTATCAATTCATTGTAGAGAGAGAGAGAGAGAGAGAGGGGCACGAATTTAAGTTCCTTGTTAATTAATCTGATTCATGTGTTCGCGCTTGGCTGCACACGAGCCAGCCTTAGTGCAGTGTCTTCCCAACCAGCTTCAGTATCGGGTGTTAGTACACTCTCTCTCTCCCCAGTCATTTTTATGCCGAGCTGGCGTTTTTGTTTAAGTTTATTTTTACTCATTTGTTTGTTGACTGAGGAAAGTAGTTATTTTATTTTGTTTTGGTAACCGTGTTGTCTTTGGAGGGCCAGTTTGGCTCACCGTGGTCCTCTCGCTGCCTTTGTTAACGTTCCCCAACACACGTACATACACACACACCCCTAACCCCTACACAGTTCTATCCCATCTACTTGCACAAGGCTAGTGAGAACTATCGTGAGCCGTCAACTGTGTTCCCCCTTGGACACGGGTTAAGTAGAAAGTCGTCACCACCGGAAGTAAGTGGGAGGTGTTCCTGTAGACTGTCTCGGGCAGTATTACTTCCGGTAGTGATGATAGTAGGCTAGATCCTAAGGCAGGTTGTTCCGTTTTACTGTTGCGTATTTAAGTATTCTTCCGTTGCGCAGTTTTTCTCTAGTTTGCGGAGCGTGAGTGCCGGGGTCTGCGTTATTTTTGCAACGCAGTGGAGGCCGATCATCTAAGGCTGCCTTGTTGTCTTTTTGTAATAGCCCCGGGCTGGCGCTACCGTAACAGTGGCGACCTTGCATCAGGATATCCTAACAGTGCCTTCTTCTTTCTAGGATATCGTTACCTTGGCGTTCTCTGTGCTTTGAGGTGAAGTTGATGTGTTTGTAGTTTCTCAGTCAGCATTAGTATTTCATTATTCAGTACTGCCATTATTGTCGCCATGGAGTCACACGTGTCTACACCAGATCGCGTACGTGCTGAGTCACCTGTGGATATGGAACAACGAGAGGCACATAGCAAAGGTACTCCCCGTGTGAGCCCTGAGTTTGACTATGGTGCTGAGCTGCCTCGTTTCGCTACCCCACTATTACCATCTATGATGCCGCCGAGCCAGTTTAGAGCAGTTCCCCCAGGTATGTCTAGTGCTTTCCCTGGAGCTGTTCATTCCACTCCTATATACCCTGGAGTCTTGTCACCGGAGGCCCAGTTGCAGTTGGAGTTGAAAAAGTTGGAGATGGAAATGCAGCGTGCAAAAGAAGAGAGGGAAATGCAGCGTGCAAAAGAAGAGAGGGAAATGCAGCGTGCAAAAGAAGAGAGGGAGATGCAGCATGCAAAAGAAGAGAGGGAGATGGAAATGCAGCGTGCCAGAGAGAAAGAAGAGAGGGAGATGGAGATGCAGCTGGAGATGCAGCGTGAAAAAATGCGATTTGAGCTGGAGAAGACTCGCTTGGAGGTGACTGCTAATAGACCAACTTCAGATACCCAAACCTCAGGCCGTGCAGAGGATAGGGAGAGTTGGTTCTCAAGGAGTCTAAAATTAGTGCCGGCATTTGATGAGTTGAAGGTGACAGAATGGTTTGTCAGGTTTGAAAAGAAGGCTAGGGAGTTTGAGTGGCCCAGGCAGCGCTGGGTGGGCTTGGTATCTAATGTGCTGAAGGGAAAAGCTTTGGAAGTGTATAATAGGTTGAGCCCTGAGGATGTAGATGATTATGATGAATTTAAAACAGCCATCCTGAAGGCATATGAACTTAGACCAGAGGCTTATCGGTTGTTGTTCCGTGGTGCTCGGAAAAGACCTGCTGACACCTATATGGCCTACGCCAGGTATCTGGAGGAGAGGTTAGACGAGTGGTTGCTGAGTGAGGGCACCACTTCGTATAACGAGGTGCGTGAACTGCTTTTGATGGAACATTTTACCAACATGGCTGACAAAGAAATTGGTGTTAAAATTAGGGAGAAGAGATTTAAGACCGTGAAGGAAGCAGCGACGTGGGCTGATGACCGGGTGTTTGCCTTGCGGAGTATGGGGGTCAAGTATGCTAATTTTCAGCATTCCAGGGAGAGGACTGTGAGTGGCCCTGCCTGGGATAAATCTCCCGTGAATCAGTCCAAGGGAAGTACAGAGGAGAAAAGGAATTCTGGGAAAAAGAGCCCTGTATCCAGTTCGAAGCTACTTTGTTACTTTTGCAAACAGAGTGGGCACATCAAGCCTAACTGCCCTAAGTGGAAGGCCTCCCAAAATGCCAAACCAGTGGCACTAGTTGTAGGTTCGAGTCAGGTGAACGAGAGGAGTTGGGAGAGTGGTAACGGTGAGGGAGAAGTCTGTGGAAAGCTGGAGTGCAGCCGGCTGTGCTCGCTGACAGCTCAGGCTGAAAAAGTTACCCAACATGCTACGCCACCTCCGGATGAACTGCCTCAGAAATCGTCCCTAGACTGGTGTAAACCTTTTATGTGTCACGGCACAGTGAAAATTCATGGGATCAGTTATCCAGTTACTGTGGTTCGTGATACCGGTGCACAACAGTCTGTGTGCAGAAACGTGACTGGAGGGCCTGTAAACTCAGGGAAGTATGTGCTGTGTAGAGGCATGAACTCAGATGAATACTATGATTATGTTCATGTGGAACTCGATTGCCCCATTGTTCAGGCTGCAGCTC
This sequence comes from Coenobita brevimanus, assembly GCF_032717465.1. Classification (NCBI taxonomy): domain Eukaryota; kingdom Metazoa; phylum Arthropoda; class Malacostraca; order Decapoda; family Coenobitidae; genus Coenobita; species Coenobita brevimanus. Next base: position 21,770,391 of record NC_137024.1, on the reverse strand, counting down.
AAGTAGCTGTTGCTGATGTAATGCCAGTAGAGGGGGTTGATTTTCTGCTGGGGAACGACCTCGCTGGGGAGAAAGTATTTCCATCTCTTCCCCCACCAGTTGTTGTGGCAGAGAAGTGTTTTGACACCCCAGAAATTGGTATTGAAGTTGATGCAGAAGTGGAAGCCATGTTCCCGGTCTGTGCAATTACAAGATCTATGGCACAGGTTGCAGCCTGGGAGGAAGAACTGGCGAAGTCACAGGTTCTTGGGGTCGACTGTGATGAGGCAGGGCCACCAATGGAGGAACCTAGTGAGCAGAGTGTTGCTGTGGTGGGTGAGGAGAGTGGGAATGCATGCATGAGCGCCGCCCCACTTCCCACTCAGGACACTAGAGGTGGTGTTGAGTGTGTCTGTGTGGAGACTGAACCCAGCCCACCGACTGAATTAGAAGAATTTCAGGACGCTGGGGTCGACTGCGGGGATGCAGGACCACCATCAAACGCGCCTGAGGAACAGAGTGTCACTGTTGAGGGTAGAGGTGATGATGTCAGTGTGGAGTCTGACATTCCTCCCCCTGTCGAGTGTACTAGAGGTGACACTGAGATTGATCGCCCTTCGCAATCCAGTGTCCCGACCAGTCCCTTATCTCAGTCCTCAGTAGAGCTGGCGGGTGTTGGGCCAGCAGAATTGAGGGTGAAGCAACAGGAGGATGTAACATTAAAGCCCTTGTTTGCTCGAGTAGGGGAAGAAAGAAGTATGGAGTGTGGTAAGGAGGAGTTCCTGATTAAAGACAATGTTTTACATCGCCGATGGACGCCCACTGGCGCCACGGTGGATGGAGGAGTGGGTGAGTTAGTGCAGGTGGTGGTGCCTGTACAGTATAGGGTGCCGTTAATACAGTTAGCACATGAGGGACCTTTAGCAGGTCACTTGGGAAACAGAAAGACAGTGCAGCGCTTAAGATATAACTTTTGGTGGCCAAGTATGCCGGGACAAGTTGCTGCGTACATCAAGAGCTGTCACACGTGTCAGATAGTGGGCAAGCCTAATGAAGTTCTTCCTGTGGCCCCTTTGACTCCCATTCCTGCAGTTGAACCTCCGTTTACCCGGGTAATCATTGATATCGTGGGCTCTTTACCTCCTACTTCTGCTGGAAACAAGTATTTGTTAACCATAATGGATGTTACAACGCGATACCCAGAGGCTATACCAATCAGAAGCATGCAGGCGAAGTCAGTAGTCAAGCAACTTATCCTGTTTTTTACTCATTTTGGCCTGCCCAAGGAGTTGCAGTCAGACCATGGAGTGAATTTTACATCTAATTTGTTTAAGCAGACAATGACAGAGTTGGGCATCAAGCACATTTTGTCCAGTGCCTACCATCCGCAGTCACAAGGTACCCTGGAGAGGCATCATCAGACCTTAAAGACAATGCTGCGCACCTTCTGCTATGATAGTGGAAAGGATTGGGACCTAGTGGTACCCTTTGTTATGTTTGCAGTGAGAGAGGTACCAACTGAGTCATTAGGGTTTTCACCCAATGAGTTAGTGTTTGGGCACAGAGTTCGTGGTCCCTTGGATGTGGTGCGAGAGGCCTGGAGTAACAACAAATCTGGCAACCAGGAATCCATGCTTGACTATGTCTGCCGCACTCGGGAGAGACTGCATTGCGCTTTAGAGCTTGCCCGTGACCATCTAATCGGGGCTCAAGCGAAAATGAAGGCTCATTACAATAAGAAGGTCAGAAGTCGTGAGTTTAAGCAAGGAGATGAAGTTTTGGCACTGCTGCCCATGCAAGGAAAACCTCTGGCGGCTAGATTCAGTGGTCCTTATATTGTGAAGAAGAGAGTTGGGGAACTTGACCATCTAATTGTTACCCCAGATAGGCGGAAGAGTACTCAGTTGTGCCACATTAATATGTTGAAGCCATACTACCGCCCAGTTGATTCTCATTGTGGGATGACTGCTGATGTCTCTCACCTGGGATGTGAAGGACGGGGAAAGGAGGACGTGGCATCAAAGGAACGTGCTGTGGAGGGAGCTGTTGGTGCCGGTAATGTGAGTAGTGGACCAGGGTTACAGCCACAGTCCCTGGAAGGTGACTTTGGAGTGGACGTTGAGGGAACCAGGGATAAGAGCGCTCCTGTAGTTTTGGCGGTTGGTAGTGAGTTGGAGGAGCAGGAGGAAGTGCTTAGTCGTGGTGAGATGTTACCAGCTGACCTATGGGAGGGCAACGGTTATGCAGCTCTGGTGGAGAAATTGCGACACCTTGATCCAGTTAAGCGAGAAGAGCTGTGCAAAAGATTATGGAAACATCCGAAAGTTTTTGGAGATTCACCGGGATTGACAACTTGGGCTACTCATGACATTGACGTTGGGGATAGTAAGCCTGTAAAATTAGCTCCCTACCGCATCAACCCTATCAGACAGAAAGCTCTCGATAATGAGATCAAGTATATGTTGGACCATGGATTGATCAAGAGGAGTTTCAGTGAGAGGAGTTCACCAGTTACCTTACAGCCGAAGCCAGATGGGAAGGTTAGGTTGTGTGTGGACTTTCGGAAAGTTAACTCACTGTCTAAGACCGATGCTTATCCCTTGCCTCGGGTCGATGACTCCGTGGACAAGGTGGGAAATGCCACTTATATCACCAAACTTGACTTAGTAAAAGGATACTGGCAGGTCCCGCTGACGGAACGGGCTAAACAAGTGGCTAGCTTTGTTGTCAGTGGTGCAGTATATCAGTGCCAGGTGATGCCTTATGGATTGAAGAATGCTCCAGCCACTTTCCAGAGGCTTATGGATAAAGTGGTGGATGGCATACCTAATTGTGTCGTTTACATCGATGATGTCATTGTGTATGACACCAAGTGCGAGGAGCACCTTGATCATGTGGAAATGCTCATTAAGTGGTTGGAGGAAGCTGGCTTAGTAGTCAACTAGGACAAGTGCGAGTTCGTACGTGCTAAGGTCCAGTACCTTGGATTTGTTGTAGGACATGGGCAAGTGGCTCCACCTCGGGCTAAGGTGGATGCCATTTCCAACTTTGCAGCACCCCAATGTCGCCGTGCCCTCCAACGATTTTTGGGCATGATCGGCTATTACAGAAGATTTATTGGGAATTACTCCACAGTGCTTGCCCCTCTTACTGACTTGTTGCGCAAGGATAAGAAGTGGCAGTGGACAGCCGAGTGTGAGCAAGCTTTTACTACTGTTAAGTCTCTGCTGTGCTACCACCCTATATTGCGTGCACCAGATTTTGACAAATCTTTTGTGCTGGCAGTTGATGCTAGCCGAGTAGGGGTAGGAGCAGTGTTGATGCAGCCGGATGAGGGCCAGGTTGAACATCCCATATCATACTTCTCAAAGAAGTTTAATAGAGCCCAGAAGAACTATTCCGCCATAGAGCAGGAGTTATTAGCGATTATCCTGGCCCTGCAACACTTTGCTGTCTACCTGCCCCCTTTTGGCCCTGTGATCAAGATTTATTCAGACCATCATCCCCTGCAGTTTTTGAATAAGTTTAAATTTAAGAATCAGCGTTTGACCCGCTGGAGTTTGCTTTTGCAAGAGTACAATTTAGAAGTTAGGCATATTAAAGGGACTGATAACGTAATTGCTGATTGTTTATCCAGGGAGGGGTCAGGGTCTTGATTCGAAAATTTTGATCCAGGGCTCAAAATTTTCCCTTGGGGAAGGGCGTGTTACGCTGTCCGCCTGTCCTTTCCCACGGGTGCAGCCGTTACAGCTGGGCTAGGGGATTATGCAGTATGTACCCGTGTCATTCGCGGAGTTTAAATTAACGAGTGTTACAAGTTCTTTTGTTTCTTTCGTTCCCGCCACTGAGGGCAATTTTATTTCACACCATGCTGAGTATGCATTTGATTATTTTGATTGTCTTATGTGAGCTACCAGTATATTTAATGATGTTTTGCTTGCATTAGGAGTATCAATTCATTGTAGAGAGAGAGAGAGAGAGGGGCACGAATTTAAGTTCCTTGTTAATTAATCTGATTCATGTGTTCGCGCTTGGCTGCACACGAGCCAGCCTTAGTGCAGTGTCTTCCCAACCAGCTTCAGTATCGGGTGTTAGTACACTCTCTCTCTCCCCAGTCATTTTTATGCCGAGCTGGCGTTTTTGTTTAAGTTTATTTTTACTCATTTGTTTGTTGACTGAGGAAAGTAGTTATTTTATTTTGTTTTGGTAACCGTGTTGTCTTTGGAGGGCCAGTTTGGCTCACCGTGGTCCTCTCGCTGCCTTTGTTAACGTTCCCCAACACACGTACATACACACACACCCCTAACCCCTACACAGTTCAATCCCATCTACTTGCACAAGGCTAGTGAGAACTATCGTGAGCCGTCAACTGTGTTCCCCCTTGGACACGGGTTAAGTAGAAAGTCGTCACCACCGGAAGTAAGTGGGAGGTGTTCCTGTAGACTGTCTCGGGCGGTATTACTTCCGGTAGTGACGATAGTAGGCTAGATCCTTAGGTAGGTTGTTCCGTTTTACTGTCAAAGTACAGAGCGTTGCGTATTTAAGTATTCTTCCGTTGCACAGTTTTTCTCTAGTTTGCGAAGCATGAGTGCCGGGGTCTGCGTTATTTTTGCAACGCAGTGGAGGCCGATCATCTAAGGCTGCCTTGTTGTCTTTTTGTAATAGCCCCGGGCTGGTGCTACCGTAACAGCGTATATACACTTTATCTCCAAATCAAACGCTGAAATGTACAGTATATTACTGACAACACAAACATTTTTTCAAAAATCAATTACAAGGAACGTTTACAGTACAGTAATCACTCTAATATCCGGACGCCCAATAACCGAACATCCCCACTACCCGGACCTTATCGTCCTGGGATTTAAAAAAAAAAAAAAAAAAAAAAAAAAAAAAAAAAATTTGCCGTCCGTAATTTGAACTTGCCGCGCGCGCCGCGGGAGAGCATTGTTTTGGTGCATCATTCCTCCGACGTCTGATAGAGCGCCGCTGCATCCTCCCCACTTCCCGCCTGTCTCTCACCGTGACTGGACCTACGCTTTTCACAAAGGCTGCCCACGTGCTCGCTTCTGTGGTGGTGCCGTACTTGCTGCAGGGCCTCCTGCTGCTCTCGGGCCTCCTCTTAGTGTGTGTGATGATGGCCCTGCCACCTGAGAAAAGGAAGAGAGTGGTGTTGACTCTGGAAAAGAAGAGGGAGATACTGTACTAGAGAAAGTTGACGCGGGTTGGTCTTCTTCCCACATTCTCCGCGAGTACAACCTGGCCCGGTCGACTCTGTTCGATATCAAACGTTCCCGAGACAAACTCATGCAGTACACGACTGACTTCTCGTCGCGAAGCAAACGCAACATGGAAAGGAAGGTTATGTTTACCCCCAAGTTTGCAGAAATCAACCGATCCACGTTGATTTGGTACCGACAGCAACGTGCAGCTGGCGTGATGGTACATGGAACGGAGCTGAAGGCTGCTGCTGAGAAGTTCGCAAGGCTTCACGACGCCCTAGACTTCAAGGCATCCGAGGGTTGGCTCTTCGCGTTCAAGTTGCGACATGGCCTTACGAACCGTAAAGCACATGGCGAAGCGTTGGACGCTAACGAGGATGGAGTTGACGAGTTTCGGCACAAGATGAAAGGCTTGATCGACAGGGAGGGCCTAACTCTCGGTCAAGTCTACAATGCTGACGAAACTGGCCTATTCTATCGCTCGCTGCCAACGAACACTCTAGCCGAGGAGATGGAGAAGCCTGTACCTGGCCGCAAGTTTTCTAAGGAACGGATATCTGCTTTGTGTTGAGCCAGTGCTAACGGCATGCACCGGCTTAAGCCCGTTGTTGTTGGCCGTGCAAAGCAGCCTCGGTGCCTTCGTGGGGTGATGGATGTCCTTCCTGTCGTCTGGTACCATTCCTTGAAAGCATGGTTCACAGCTGTGATTTTCAAAGACTGGTTTCACCGTCATTTCGTCAAGGTCATCCATTACCAGACGAAGACACTGAGAATCCCTCGCGACCAGGTAAAGGCTCTCCTTCTGCTCGACAAAGCACCTGCCCACCCGTGCGACAAGGACTTGGTTGCTGAGAATGGCCGTATTAGGTGCATGTTTCTGCCACCTAATACGACTGCTCTCATTCAACCCATGGACCAAGGAGTGATCGTGGCAACAAAGCGCCTGTACCGTCGGAAGTTCCTGGACAAGGTGATGGTTGTTCTCGAGGACGAGGACGAGCGCAGGGAAGGACGTGACACACGAGGCAAGAGGACTTTGGAAAACCTTCGCCGCTACAACATCAAGTCTGCGCTGTACAACTGGGCTAGTGCATGGAAGGAAGTCCCTGTGAAAACTCTTGAAAATGGTTGGTCTCGTCTGCTTCTCGGAACGGATGTGGAGTACGATTTTCTAGGGTTTGACGTGGATGACTTCCATGCATGGCTACGTACGCACGGCGACGTTGTTGATGTGGACGATGTTCGTGTGTGGTTGGATGACGACGAGGGCGATCCTGGGTATCAGACATTGTCTGATATCGAGATCGCATCTTCGGTTGCTGGCGTCAGTCCCGAACTTGAGGATTCCGACGACGAAGGCGACGATGATGCGGACTCCTCTCAGCAGGACACTACTCCAGCCATCCCCAAGCTGAGCGCACTCCGGGAACATCTAGAGTTCGTCCTAGACTACCTGGAACACCCGGACTGCGACAAGGAGATGGGGCCCTTGGGACTCGTGGAGGAAGTGCTTGCTTTCAGGCAGCGCATCATCAATTGCCAGAATCGTCGGTCCTTGCGTCAGTCAACGATTGACAGTTTTTTCAGGCCCGTGACTCCCGCTGTGCCAAGCCCTGGCTCCACTCCGTTGCCTCCCCAAGACAGGCCCTCATGCTCCGAGCCACAGCCCAGCACATCAGCCACGGTGGAGTCACCGCTCGACGTGAGTTTGCGGCTTTCCTCAGAGTCCTCTGCAGTGGGTACGCCATCACCACGACCCAGCGATGCACCCTTTGGTCGCCTGCCAGTGATATTCTCGGACTCTGACAGTGAATAAACAGCAAGAACTTCTCCACTAGACCACACGGGAATTTTGAGTGTTGTGCAGTGAAAAAACGGTGTGTTGTGTTAAGGTTTTCGAGTTGAGAGAAAAGACTCAGTGGAAACTAAATTTAATGTAAATAAACTTCTTTGTTTTGGCTTTGGAAATTTTGAAAAGATTGGGAAAAGTTAATGTGCAACACAAAATTTAACTGGAACATTATTTGGACTAAAGTGAACACTGTGAAGAGAACGGACTTCTGTATGTTATTGACTAAGTTCAGTGCAAGACTTCAGGAAGAGTGTATTGCAAGTGCTTCAGGAAATCGTTCTTACTGTCAGAGTCCGAGAGGAGGCGGTTATTCATCGAGGTGGCCAGGGCCTTGCTGTAAGTAGCCAGAATGTTTCATACTGTACTTTTTTCCATACTATACTTACCAGAATGTTTCATACTGTACTTTTTTCCATACTATACTTACCTCGTGCATGTGCAGTAGGAATGTGTTTTTCAGAGTTAGGCTAGGTTAGGGTCCATAAGTACCAGAATGTTTATTAATGTATGAACATACTTCTAAACCCTCATTTTATGTTTCTTTTGCATTTATTTCAGTCATTTATGTGCCTTCTTGATGTGATTTGGGTGTTAAATAAGTGCTATGCATGTCCAGAAGGAGTTGTATAGGTGTTTCTCTGAGTTAGGGTCCATAAGTACAAGTCCATAAGCTGGGGCCCAATATCCAGACAAAACCAATAACCGGACCTACCAATGGCTCTATTACGTCGGATATTGGAGTGATTACTGTATTTTACTTTCCCTACGGGTACCCTGTGCTACTGTATTTACATTCGTGCCCCAAACCTCCGGTGTTATAGTATTTTCCTACGTTTGATCTCGACTCAGTATGATATGAGACTACTGTAACTTGCTCCTGATGTCTCATTACCTACAAACAACACATTCACTTCTTAAACTGAAAAAATATCCTTAAACAAACCAAATGAAATACGACACAAGTTTTTTCTGCTTAGCAAACGTGCTCCTGAACATTGTTGCCATCACTAATTGTGCACTCTCACTAACTTCTGAATACCTCCACAATAATAATTAAAAAATAAATGTAGCACTTGTATATACAGACTAAACAAAAAGCACATTAAAACGCTTTACAACTGAAGTTCAATATAACGAGGTCGTTGGGAACAAAGCGTGCAGCTGTCTCTACCCTCTTCTCTCAATAACACTCCCTCACTGACGGTGCTGTTTGCCTCACAACATCTAAAATAACAAAGCATTTTTAACTGTTCACAACTTACTAAAAACAGTCATTCACCTCCAAACATAACAAATATAGTGAAAACAATTAAACATCCATTGTTATGCCTTCATAACACTGCTGTCTCCCAGTTGCTATACCATTATATGGTAAATGACAGCTCTTAGGATAGTGCAAGAGAAATGCAGCCCCATTTTCAAATATCAGAACATAATTATGCACTGGAAATGCCAGGGTGAATATTAGACAGACAGCTAGATAAATCAAATTATAGACAGATAGGTACCGAGACACTCATTCTACCACCCAACTCCCCTACACATAATACTTCTCATTAAATGGAAGTGAAGCTTGGACATTGTTGGAAGGACACAGGTTAAGAGTGAAAGCAGTGGAAATGAGTTATTTAAGGGGAGCTTGTGGAGTCACATGGAGAGACAGGCTGACAAATGAGGATATAAAGGAGCATTGTGGTGTGGATGTGGATGTGATAGGAAGCATTAGGAGGAACACACTGAGGTGGTTTGGCCACGTGGAGAGCATGGAGGGTGCGAGACTGATGAGGAGAGTGTATGTGAGTGAGGTGGAGGAGAGGAGAAGGAGGGGGAGGCCGAGGATGAGATGGAGGGATGGGGTGGAGAGGTAAATGAGAGAAGGGGGTGTGAGTTGGGAGCAGGGCAGTGAAATGGCGGGGGACAGGGCGACGTGGAGGCGATTCTTTTGTGGCCACCCCATACGGGACTGAGGCCCTGGCAATAGATAGATAGAAATGTTATATCAAAATCCTACGTCACTACCTGCATTTTCTACCAGTTTCAGCCGAAAGGTTAAGTAAGCGAGGGAGAGCCTTCTTTCTTATCCTGTTTTATTCTAACAGTTTAGTCAAAGAAGCTGCAAAACATGAGCTGACCAGCCTACTGCAATTATTCTCTTATTATTGCTAATGCAGATGTTTTTATCGAACACAAGTGATAAGCGAAACTTTTCAAACTACAAGCATTTGATTCAACCCACACTAAACCCTTCAGTGCATGATGTTTCCTGAATTGAATAAAACCATCTGGCAAGCAGGAATAAAGTACCCTAGAAAATACATTACTGGGCTGAAGGGTTATGATAAACAGTTTATCACTGTGCTCCTACATGGACTTCTCCCACTTCTCCCTCATTAAGTACACCCAATCTATACACACACCCACACCCACAACCACACATACACCCATTCAGTTGCATGCACTTTTGCCGATTATGACAGCTTTGCTAGGTCAGCAATGAGGCAGAGTGAACAGGATCGATCAAGCTGATCAGCAATAGGGCAGATGGTGATTGGGACCGACTGCTCTTATCCCTTTGTCAGCTATGAATACAACAGAAATGGCAGACACTGCTATGAATGCCCATGTGGCTCTGATAATTTCAAATATTGTACTAACCTTCCCGTACATGAAGATGCGATTCGCATTCTTTGGGTGTTTCTTGGTAAAAGCAAAATGATGTGAATCAAATCCCAAAGCAGAAAAAAATTCCCCAAAAATTAAGTTTTCAGCTGATTCACATCAAATTTTGGTGCGTCCTAGCAAGCCAGTCTAGCGTTCAAAGTAAATACTTGGCAACCCCGTTGGCCCAGGCATGGGACAGAGCGTATCAGTATTCCACAGTATCTCACCACCAACCAGGCCGTAAGGGTAGCGCTCCGTCCCTTGTCCCTTTAACTCCCTCTATTTTCCCGCATCCCGCCCGAGGAAGAAGCCACGATTGAAATATCGTTATTGTACAGTATTTGTGAATATACTGTGAAGTGATTGTGTCTATGGAACATATACACATTGTCTGTAAAGCATTGGGGCCGTTATCAGCCGTTAGGCCTAGGGCAGAAGCCGTGTTTGTTATACCAGGGTTTGCTACTCTGCTTCACCCTACTCCAAATGATGTGAGCATTTTACCTATATAGTGAAGCCAATGTTTATCTTGCGAGAAACATATAGTACCTGAATTAGTGAAATAATTCACCTACCTTAGCAGGCATCATGTATGCCATAGAGGTACGCCACAGTCAGGAAGGGAATATAGATGAGGTTGGGATGGAATCATTGTCCATCCATCCATCCATTGCCAGACGCCATATATCCCAGACGGGGTGGCCAATGGCTTAGAGTTAATTGTTTAACAGGGAGGGGCACTAATCCTCCACCAACCCCACTTGACACGTAGGGATGCCAACAGCATCTGGTGTTCCCAGGCGGTCACCCATCCAGGTACTAACCAGACCCAACGTTGCTTAACTTCGCTGATCGAACGGGAAGCGGTGTACTCAACGTGGCATGGAATCATTGTGATAGTGATATATTGCGTATGGTTTAGTGTGAAATATACGTATATAGTGCAACGAGTGTTCGTGGAGAAATATATTGTGTGCATTGACTGAATTAGCGCAAACATAGTGCAGGGATGAGAGGCAACAAATACGTCACATACTTCAATGAAAAGGTATTGTACGTTCTCAGACAGTGATAGATTATGTATTGGTTCTGTGTGAAATATACGTAAGTACTGCAGAGAGTGTTCGTGGAGAAATATATTGTGTGCACTGACTGAGTTAGCTCAAACATAGAGCAAGGATGAGAGGCAGCAATTACACCACATAATTCAATGAAAAGGTATTGTACCATTCTCAGACAGTGATAGATTACGTAATGGTGTTGTGTGAAATATACGTATGTACTGCAGCGAGTGTTCACAGAGAAATATACTGTGTGCATTACATGTGTTAGTGCAAACAAAGCGCAAGGATGAGCGGCAACATAGTCATTACTCATTCTACGATGTTTTGGTGTACAATATTTCGCTAAAAATGATAACAGAAAGTTCCACCCCAAAATTTGATTTACAATAAATTTCTCACTATAACGAATATGCCATCGGAAAACGCCAGGCATATGCAAGGTGACTGTCGCTTGTCTCAGGCAAGATGGCAGCCCCGGCATGCGGGCATTGTTATGGATCAGGTCCCGCCACCCCTTCAAAGCCCTGTCACCTCTCAGCCAAATATCGTACTACAGTACTGTGGATTTGTGTGCCCAGTGGTAAGGTCAGTGCCAGTGTAGGCCCCAGTGCTATGGTTGATGCAGGTATGGGTCCCAGTGCTAAGGTTGGTGCAGGTATGGGCTGGATTCCCTTCCCCTTAACCTGTTCCTGTCCGACTCAGAGGCTGACCACTAGTGCCTGTAAGCACAGGCTGTACCCCAGCCTCGGGAGGGATGACTTGGAGACGATTTGGATCAACACAGGAAGGAATGAAGGTGGGTTGTCATTTATGGTTCAGTCTTGGTTAGGTGACTTTGGGAAGTTGAGTTGACATAAGCCCCCTTTTATAATGGGTTTCAGTGTACCGATTTACGATAAAATCAGTATATGATAAGGTATGACCTGACGTAACCCCATCGTAAAACGAGTAATGACTGTATATGCCACACAGCCACATACTTAAATGAAACATATTGCAACGTTCTCAGACAGTAATAGATTATGTATGGTTTTGTGTGAAATACTGTAGGCTATATGTAAGTAGTGTAGCAAGTGGTCATAGGGAAATATATTGAATCATTTGCTAGTCTCAATAAATGGTGTTGCATGACAGTGAATACAAACTCTCTCTCTTTTTTTTTTTTTTTTTCAGCAAATAACCATATCTCTCATTTTGAACTTTTGTGCTGTATATAATACTACAACTATTTGCAAATATGGAAAACAAGGGCCTATCTCATGAGGAGTGGCAGAAGGTCCTCTCTGAAGAGGAGACGGAAAGTGAGAATGAGGAGGTGCCAAGCAATGAGTCAAGTGGCGAGAAGGACTGGGATGATGTCCCGCCCCAGTCCCGTCAGGAGGCTTTGCCCAGACCACTACCACCACGGGAGCATACACCGCCACCAGCAGCAGGACCCACGGCCTAGACCTCGCCATCTCTAGGACCTCTTGCTCCAGCAGCCGTCCCGATATCTCCTCCTCCAGGCACCACTGCCTCCTTGGCCGAGCCAATATCACCGGTTGCTGGCCAAGCTATGTGACATTGGCACCTATACCTACTGCAGAGTCATCAGCGCAGCAGGTGCAGGATGCGACTGTAACGTCATCACCTGCCAGGTCGACGAGGATCCTGTCACCTGCTTTCATCCAGCTGGAAGTGCGGCGGCAACAACCATCATCATCATCTTCCTCACCAGAGCCTTCACCACCAAGACAAGGCCGTCGGGGTTCGCGGCTCGGCTACAGGGGGTGGCTAAGGGGTGGCAGAGCAGGCTGAATGGTGTCGGTAGGCCAACCCACTGACACCACTGCAGAAGGTGTTACCACAGAGGATCCAGGGTGGAGCAGTTGCCCATTCACACCAAATAATGGGCCCTTCACAGGATCCCCAGGAATGAAGATGGATCCATCAACAACTCCCAAAAGTTCTTCCAACTGTTTTTCACCTGTGAGTTGTCATATCTCGCCTGCAAGACCAACAAATATGCAGCTTTCCTGGGGACTGAGTTGGACACCCAGTTTATCTCCAATTAACCCCTAAATACCAAAGCACGTCAATGTACGTGTTGACCACTTTAGCCCTCTCAGCTGAATCACATCAATACAGCGTGCCTTGTAAAAACTGCCTGCACATTGCTCTGCACCGATTGTGATGTATATCCCTTCAAGGCGATGAGAACTAACCCCTCCAGCCTCGGGTTGGGTGATCTGGCCACTCTGGGGGCAGGGGGGGTCATCTCCCCTCTCAGCCCACCCACTGCCTGAATGTTTCATTATCTGTCACATAATAACCCTCTCTGAAGACCCTCCCACCCCTCTGTACGTCCCAATAGGATGCTGTTAGTCAAAGTTTACCCCTTCCCCAACCACAAGGTCCATTCCATCCCCCACCAGCCCCCCCCACCTCCCCCCCCTTACCTTGTACAATATACCCCTACCTACCCTACCCCCTCCCTCCCTTTCAGCCCCATACTACCCTCCTACCCCCAATAAACCATCATGTGATAGTGAGCACGCAGCTTGGCTGGCTCTCCCCCCCTACACCTCCCCTCCCCCACCCCCAACACATGTACATGTGCTTTGTATGTATTACTTTTTTTTTTTTCTGTGCCTTTTCATACCTGTACATAACAAATGCTTCTCTGTATACTGTTCTGTACATGCAAACACGTTCAATCACAGGCATCTGAGCCCCAGCTCCCCCATCACCACCCAGCCCCCTCCCCCTACCACCACCCAGCCCCATCCCCCCACCACCACACCTCCACCTCGATACATCTATTGTCTCAGGCACTGTGCCCTGATGACAGCTGTCACTTGGTGTTGCCACATCAGCCCATACTTTTTTACAACTAATTTCCGAGTGGCATCTCTTGTTCTTCATAGCCCAGGGACACAGAGGGACGAGGCCTATTCTCCCCTGCCACCAACCTACATCTGCCTGCCACACAGAACTGTAATAAAAAAAAAGTATAAAGACTGATTGTTTCCTATTCCCCTTCACCTACACCTGCCACATGAAACTAAAAAAAAAATATATACAGTAAAGACAGTTACATTTTCCCTTGCATGCATCTGCAACAATATTGAACAATATTCTATTTTCCTTCACGGCAATATAAACATTTGGTGTTTCTGAAAGTTTCTGAAGTACAGTACTATGAGGCACTGCAGGATTACTCTACATACGTGAATTATCTCCCCACGCCTGCAAATACACGTGTTTGCATGGTTGATATGCTAAATCACATAGATTTTGTTTGTTTCAAGTAGCCAAATTGGTTGTTACCGTAAATAATCTCCCAAGGTTCAATGTACTCATTGTGGGCCTTCTCCCCGATCGAATTTTATCTCCCCACACGTACACACACATTTGTTTTTATAGTAGTTGGTCAAGAACAAACTAAAGTGCTCTAATCTGATGAGAAAAGATGGTTTTATCCAACCTCCATACCTAAAATCTTATCCTCAAAGGGTACTTTATCTCCCCCAAAGTAAGTAATCTCCCGACACCCCAAAATACCTGTTCTCGGACTTGGTGTGACATACAATATTGCAATGACCTATTTCAGTAATAGAAATAGTTAGTTATCAAAACTATGGGGGGGGCTTTCAAAAATTTTGGGGGGTAACTATTTTATTTTTTTTTTCAACTTTGACCCTCAATTGTGCGGTAACCATTAGGCCTAGTGCGGGTGCCGATTGTGCTGTTAAGTGTGTAAATTCTTCCTCTTTAGCCAGAACATATTGATTTTCCCCTTGGTGAAAGTCGAAAAAACACCCCCAAATTGAGGCTCCAGTGGCAGACGAGCCAGATCGAGTTGTGTTATTTAGGAGTGAAGAGGAGATGGCCAAGTTCCTAGGGCTGTACTTTCTCATGGGCATCATGGACATGCTGACCATCAGGCACTATTAGAGAAGTTCACAGCTCAATGACTATCCACGATTCCAGCGAGCAATGAGTGGGAGCCGTTTCAGGGCAATCCTGAAACACTCCCATGCCTTCAACTCCCTCGCTATACCGCAGGACAATCAAGATCGGCTCATCAGAGTTCACACGGTGATGGAATACCTCCTTCAGCGGTTCAAAGTCACCTACCTGCCCAAGGAGAAACTCAGCCTTGAGGAGGGCTTGCTGGGGTGGAAGGGGCACCTCAGCTCCAGGGTGTACAACCCCATGAAGCCCTCGAAATATCCATCAAATTGTACATCCTGGCTGTGTCTTCCTCAGGCTACATCTGGAACTTTGAGGTGTACAGTACACGGGGAAAAAAAAAAAAAAAAAAACTCTAGAGAACACCGTCTGTGGCCTTGTAGAACCGCTGAAGGACCAGGGATACAAGTTATTCATAAATAACTATTATAACTATGTATCCCTGTGCGAACGCCTCTTCAGTGCAGGTACCTACGTGTGTGGGACCCTATGCCTGGCAAGGGGAACACTGAAGCAGCTGCAGGCCATCGCCAAGGCTAAGAGTCTGCCAGAGGGGGGAGTGGTAGCAAGGCACAAATACAATGTGATGGTGCTGCTGTGGAAGGACAAGAGCATCGTCAACATGGTGTCAAGCTTCCACAGCACAGACACTGTCCCAAAGCAGGTTCGAGAGAAGGTCAGGGCTCCTGATGGGAGGACAACCTATGTCCAGAAGGTTGTGGACAAGCCCATCATGGTGGGTGACTACAACTGGCACATGGGTAGGGTGGATCATTTCGACCAAATGATCCAGTATTACCCCATCCAAAGGCGGACTGTGAAGTGGACGAAGATCACCTTCTACTTCATCCAAATGGCCATCTTCAACACGTCTGCCTTACACAAGAAATGTAAAAGTGGAACAGTGGCTCTCCTTGACTTTCTAGAGCAGATCATCCTCAAGCTCCGGCAATTTCATGAAGAGGATTGGCCCACGTCAGGGCTCATCATCCGCCATGCCCCTGACCTTCCAATTTGATGGCCAGCAGCATTTCAAGCTGGCATTCAGCAGCCAGTTCCGGCACTTGCAACAGCACCAGCACAGGTGGCAACACCATCATCAACTGCAGAAGCACCAGAACGGGTGCCAACACCACCATCACCTGCAGCAGCACCAGTACAGGTGCCAACACTACCATCACTTGCAGTTCCTGGTCCGTCGGGAGAACCTGCCGCTGCTGCCATGCCTGGCCCTGCAGCTGCATCTCCAGTAAGACAGGACCAGGGAATGCCAGAACATCCAACCAAGCGTCGTTGAGTAATTGATGACACAATCTGATTGGACCGCACACTGGGCCATCGTCAGGAGAGGATCTCAAACCATAGAAGGCTGAAGTATGCCTTGTGTGCCCTGGCAAAGATGAGAAGATGAGGAGGAACACAAGTCATATGTGTCCTGTATGTGATGTGCCGCTTTGTGTGGGTGATTGCTTCCAATGGTACCATGCTGATTGAAGTATTCCACACACACACACACACACACACACACACACACACACACACACGCACACAGGGCGCCGACAGAGTCGGCGCTCTTTGTGGATTGTGGGGAAATAATCGTCAAATCAGAGGCGAAAAGGAGACCAAACTATTGTGATTATGTGAATGAATACGTGAGTGGTGCTATCATGGCAGAAGGCGGTAGTTCACTGTTTACATCTGATGGCTGTGAATTTCCAGGGTTCTCTGATGAGGATAAGGGTAAAGGAAGTACTAAACTGAACCAAAAAGAGAGTAGCAGAAGTGGAGAAAATGGCAGAGAGGAATGTCCTGTAGTTAAAAAAAGGTATGGACAATAATTAGCGAGTTGCAGGAACGCACTTTAGAACAGGAGAAAGTGATTAAGATACTTCAGACCAAGTTGGGAAACATCTGCACATGCGGTGCTGAACAAGAAAGACATGTTACAGAATTATAATTGAGTAACGAATCTGCCTCAAATGAAATAAATCAGCTCGAGGGAAAATTAGAGGTTGGAAGAAGAAAGGGATGGGATGAAAAGAAAACTAGATGAGCAAGAATCAAAATCAAGGATGCAAGATGAGCATATTAACCCTCCCGGGCATGCTGACGCGAACTGTGTTCCAAGTTTTTTTCTGATAAACGCACATTGACGCGAATCGCGTGAAACACAGAAAAAAAAAAAAAATAGCCAAAAATTAAATTTTGGGCTGATTTGTGTCAAATTTTGGTGCATTTTAGCATGCCAGTCTCTCCTCCAAAGTAAATACTTGGCAACACTGTTATTGCTCTGATGAGACAATGTGCAGCAGAAAAGCCTCAGTACCTCACAATCAGCCGCGCTGAAGGGTAGCGACGCTGTCAGTCATCCCTTTAAATCCACCATTTTCCCCCCTCCCGCCTGAGGCAGAAGCCATAATTGAAATATTGTGATTGTACAGTGTTTTTAATTATACTGTGAAGTGATTGCGTAAGGAACATATACAGTATATAGTGTTTGTAAAGCACTGGAGCCCGTTATCAGCCATTAGGCCTAGAGGCAGGAGTCTGGTTTGTTATAGTGGGGTTTCCACTCTGCTTCACCCTGCCTGTAAATGATGTGAGTATTTTACCTTTACAGTGAGGCCAATACTTTTATTTGTGAAACATATAGTGCCTGGATTAGTGAAATAACTGACTTACCATAGTGGGCGTTATGTATGCCATAGAGATTTGCCATAGTCACTAAGGGAACAGGCGGTCACGTACACCATAGTCGGGAAGGGAATAATGGAGGAGGTTGGGATGGAATCATGTGATAGTGTCTAATATTGCATATGGTTTAGTGTGAAATATACGCATAAAATAGAGCAGTGAGTGTTTGTCGAGAAATGTTGCGTGCACTGGCTGACTTAGCACAAACCTAGCGCAAGGATCAGAGACCAAAATAATATGCCACACAATCACAGACTTCAGTGAAAAGGTATTGTACCAATCTCAGACAGTACTATATTGCGTATGGTTTAGTGTGAAATACACCTATTAAATAGTGCAGTGAGTGTTCACCGAGAAATATTGTGTGTATTGACTGAGTGCAAACCTAGTGCAAGGATCTGAGACAAGAAATAAGCCACACAGCCACATATATATACATATGTCGTGCAGCGAATGTTCGTGGAGAAATCTGTTGTGTGCATCGCATGTGTTAGGCAAACGTAGCGCAAGGAGGAGAGAACAAATACGCCACAGCCACAGCCACAAACACACATCCACACACACCCACACACACACATCCACACACACACACACACACACACACACACACACACACACACACACACACACACACTCACTCACTCACCCACACACACTCACACACTACTTAACTCCTCATCTTCAAACCCATCAAAGTCCTGCCAGCATCTCAACACCTATGGAGGAAGTGAGTTATCCGTATTTTGTTGACTTGTATATTGCCCTATTTCTATATTTTTTACACAAATAAGTATTGTTTTTACATGTACACATATGAGATGGATGAAAGTTCAGCTTCAGTATCATTACCTAGCAAAAAGACTAGAGGTCATGTTGAGTTTCTGAGAGCACCATCAAAAAGCTTATGATATTTTATGTGTATACTTTGAGGAAAAAAGGAAAATAATAAAACCTAACGAGCAAAAATATGTAGGTGTGGGTGAGCCAGGAAAAGAGTGCTTTTATCAGCAAGGAGGAGCATTCTATGTTTGTTGTCCATTTACTCGAAAAGTATGGGACGTATCAATTTCCTGTAAGAACCATGATAAAGATCAGTGAATTTTACTTAAGTACATGACCAAAATATAAGCCTTTGGGAGCATATTTTTTAGCTAAAGGTGAGGGAAGAGAGTGTTTTTTTACTGCATGCAGTAAAACTATGCAGCACTTTGAGGAGTATTCTACATTTGTCCTCCATTTAATCGAAAACTATTGGATGTATCGATTTCCTGTAAGAAATATGATAAAGATCAGTGACTTCTACGTATGTACACTCGCTCCAGAAAGTATCAGTGCACTGTGGGTCCGATGCCATCCGGAATGATTCGACCTTGTGGCAGTTACAGCCCATTAATACCTGTATATATTATAACATTTACGGCCATTCCATACTCATTATGAAGGACACAAGAGGTATCTGATATAGATGTCTTCTGTCGTCAGGGATGCCTACGTGTCGGAGGACAAAAGCACGAATTCCAGTTTCCTTTGTTCCGTGTGTCATAATATTTAACACATATTCTGCACCGATACTTCCTGGAGCGAGTGTACACGACATAATAATGTAATATCTCTGATGAAAAGCTGCTGTTACGTAGGCGGGAATATAACTGTTATTTTGCACGCATGACGAAAGTGCAGCACAGGTGTGGGTACCTAGGAGTTTTTTGCAATTTACCCAGAAACTATGAAGCGCATGAAAAATCTGCGAGTACCATGAGAAAGCTCATGAAATTCTACACAAGATTATGAAATAAAAACATAACCTGTGCGAGAAAACTTTTGTAGTAGAGCTCCCTGAACAAATTTTTTTTTTTTTTTTTAATGGCTTTTAGTTTTTTGCTATTTTCTCAAAAATTACAAATTGTATCACAACTGGACAAATCTCTATCAAAACTTCTAATAACATTTTCAGTATGATGGAAAACATTCAAACTAGGATGTTGGGAAGTGAGACTGACATTCGGAAATGTTTATTCACATCAGCCTAATGTACTTTTATTTTTTTTTTTTCTTACGGCTAGAACAAACATTGGCGAATAAGATGACGTAGGTTTCATGGCAATATATAGAAGTCTGGGTGGTGAAAATAAGGCGAGAATAGATGTTTTCAGCGGCACGCGGGCGGGCTGCCAGGCAGGGGTCAAGGAGCACCACATGGGGTGGAAGAAAATTCAAGAGGAAGGAAATATAAATCTGAAAGAGATTACAGAACAACAAAGCATGGAAAAGGTGCAAAAGGAAGTGGTTAGAGTACTAAGAAGTAGAGAATCTTTAGTCAGATATGTAGCAGACGAGAAAAAATGCGTGATAATTTCAAGAGTAAAAGAAAAACATACGACAGTAAGACAAGAAGGGGAAAGAGGAGAACTGAGTAAGGCTATAAGAGATAATATCAGCAGTTAAGGAGGGTATCAACAAAGCTCAAGAAGAGACTGAATAAGTGTTTAGGTTAGGAAAGTACAAGGAAGGAGGGGTGAGACCACTTAAAGTTTACGTCAGAGGTAATGGTAAATGAAATCATCAACAGAACATGGAAATTATTAGAAAAGGAGTTCAAGAATGTTTGGATAAGAAGAGATGCAAATGAGGAAGAAAAAGCTAAGATATAAAGAGTTAGTAAAGGAAGCAAAGGCAAAAACGAACAGAGAACAGAGCAAGAGAAGACAGTGTTCTATTGGTGAGTTATGGATCGGAAATTAAGGAAGTGGTACTGATGGAGAGAGGGAGAGAAGAGTGAATAAAGAACCATGAAAAAAGTTGGAAAGTGGCATATACTAATGCTGACGGTTTAATAATGGCAAGGTTAGAAATCAATGATTACTTGAGGGTACACGAACCAGATATTATGTGCTTTGTAGAGACCAAGTTAAGAGAGGATACTGATATCCATATGGGAGATGGTAAATATAAACTGTGGAGAAGAGACAAAAGAAAAAACGGGAGAAGGAGTGATGATAGCAGTGAAGAACAACATCAATGTGGAAAATGTGGAACTGGGAGAGGGTAAGACTGAAGCAATAATACAAAACTAGAAACTGGAGAGAATGGCAAGAGTGACACCGCAGTGGTATAAGTTTCCCCTAAGACAAGGGCATGGAATGATGATGAATATTAGGAGATGCTGTCAGACATGGCTAGTTATCTACAGAAAGTGACTGAGAAAAGCAACAACATAATTCTGAGGGGTGATTTTAATTGTAAAGAGGTGAACTGGAAGGAATGGGACTCAGGAGGCAGTGAAGATTCGTGGGCATTATATTGTTAAATATAGCAATGAATAATGTAATGACCTAATGGGTCAAAGAACAGACAAGGTTCAGAGGTAATGACATGCCAGCAAGACTAGATTTACTGCTGACCAAAGAACCTGATGTAATTCTTTGAAATATCTGTGTCCTGTAGGAAATGTGATCATGTAGTCATTGAGTTCCAGATGATAAAAGGGAACGTGGAGCCAAGAGATGAGCTTTATAGGCAGGGAAGATACAACTTTGGGAAAGCAAATTTTACAGGATTGAGGAATTTTTTTGAAAATGCAGATTGGAGAGAATTCAGAGAAACAAGAGAGATACAGAGGCAGTGGGATATCTTTCTAGACCTCTACAAGTTAGAACAGTATAAATGTGCCAGGAGTAAGTGGGAACAAAAACAGGAACAAGGATTGGTTTAAGAGATGGTGTATGATAGCAAAATGAGAGGGACATGGCATGGAACAACTGGAGAAAGAGAGGTAATAACAGAACAAAGGAAGAATATAGAAGAACTAGAAATGAATATACAAGAATGCATAGAGAAGAAGAAAGGAACTTTGAAAAAGGTATAATTGACAAACGTATGAACCCAAATTGTCTTATGGATCTGTTAATGGCAAACTGAAACAAAAGGAACGAATCACCAGACTGAAAGTAGAAGGAGAGGTCTACAAAGATGCAGCAATGCAAGCCAAAATAATGAACAAATGTTTCCAATCAGTTTTCACCAAAGAAAAGGATTTTGTGGAGGGGGAGGGAGTGATTAGAAATGTAGTGATAAAAGATATAAAAGTGGAAGTAAAGGAAGTGTAAAAATTACTGGAAACTCACGACGTAAGGAAAGCCTCAGGACCGGATGGAATCTCTGCTTGGGTACTGAAAGAATGCAGAGGACAATTGGCAGATAAGATTCATGGTTTAATTGTGCGTTCTCTGGAAGAAGGGAAAGTGCTTCGGGAATGAAAGAGGGCCAATGTGGTATGGTACCAATTTATATGGGAGGAAACAAGGAAGAACCCCTGAATTATAAACCAGTGTCCCTGACCAGCATAGTCACAAATTTGTGCACGAGAATCCTGAAAGACAGATGGATAAAATATCTGGAGGAGATGAACATTTTGGCTGAAAGTCAGTTTGGATTCAGAAGTGGAAGGTTGTGTGTTTCCAACTAGTTGAGCTTTTATTCAAGAGCGACTGACATGCTACGAGAGAGAGACAGCTGGGTGGATGATGTGTATTTAGATTTGGAGAAAGCCTTTGACAAGGTACCCCACAAGCAACTAATGTGGAAATTGGAGCACATAGGAGGGCTGAAGGGAAACCTCCTGGAATGGATGAAAGACTTCTTGAGAGACGGACAAATGAGGACAGTAATAAAGGACAAGATGTCTGGACTGAGGGAAGTAACAAGTGGAGTCCCACAGGGCTTGGTGTTAGCGCCAGTAATGTTCCTGCTTTACGTTAATAATATGGTTGATGGAATGAACAGTTATACAAATCTGTTTCCTGATGATGTAAAGATCTTGAGGACAGTAGAAGTCAAAGAAGACTGTAAAATGCTGCTGGAAGACCTGGATAGGATTCATGATTGGAGCTGGATGTGGGAAATGAAATTCAATGCAAAAAAATTTTAAATATTGGAAATAGGTAAAAGTACCAAGAGGCCATCACTGAATTACATGATGGGTAATGAACCAATCACAAAAGAGAGAGAACAGAAAGATTAGGAAGTGTTGATCCAGGATAGTTTGTCACTGGAAAAACATATTAATAAGATAGAGAGACATACAATCTCTTGACTAACATAAAAGAGGCATTTCATTACATGGATGAGGAGATGATGAAAAAATTGATGATGGCCATGATCCGCCTCAGGTTGGAATATGCGGCAGTAGTATGGTCCCCACACACAAAGAAAGATATAAACAAGATCAAGAGAATACAAAGAACAGCAACCAAGATGGCTCCTAGTCTGGCAGATCTGTCATACAGAGTGAGGCTGGAAAAGCTGGGTCTGCCTTCCCTAGAAGAAAGCAGAGAAGGACGACATGATTGCACTGTTCAAGGACATGATGGGGGCAGATAAAATTGATAGAAAATATCTGTTTGTATGGTATGAGAGAGCAACAAGAGGACATGGAATGAAACTAAAAAAGCCAAGCTGCTTGAAGGATATCAAGAAATATAGTTTTCCATATACAGTAGATGCACAGACCTATGGAATAGCCTGGACAAAGAGATCGTCCAGTCTAAAAACTTAAACAAGTTCAAAGCAAATTCTGATTTATTGAGAAAAAGAGAAGGGACCACAAGCATAGCTCATTTCCTGTATATCACAACTAGGTAAATACAACTTGGTAACAGACACACACACACACACACACACACACACACACACACACACATACACACACACACACATATACACACACACACACTACATAACTCCTCATCTTCTAACCCCTCAAGGTCCTGCCAGCAGTTCAACACCTCTGGAGAAAGTGAGTTATCCATATTCTGTTGATTTGTATATTGACCTATTTCCATATTTACACAAATAAGTGGTAGGTGGGGGCACTCCCCATCCACTCACTCAATGTAGTGCTGCTGTCGGGTGTCTGCCTTTTCCTCTCCTCCATCCTTCTGTCCTTCCATCCTCTTCTGTCTTCCTTGCCTTCATTCTTTCCTTGTCCTTCTGCCTACGGGTAACTTTGCACTCCCTCTTCTGTCTTTCTTTCCTTCATTCTTTCCTCTTTCTTCTGCCTGTGGGTGACTCCACACTGAGTGACAAGCCAAATGGTTTCCTGTACACCAGGAAACCATTTACTACGCTGGGTGGTAACCATATAACCAAATTTTGGCGCCTGGTGGTTTAGTGGGTAATTACTGCGCTCCAATCAGATTGAGCCGGTGAAGGTTTATATCCAAGGGGTAGTTGGGGTTTAATGCTCATGTAATGCCACTCAGGGATGAGTGAGGCTGGTCACTCTCATCTTAAATGTCAGGACCAACTTGCCTAGCCCTGGGTTCCTATGCTCCTCTGTGAGGCGATATAGGATTGGATGATGAAGATGAAGATGAAGTACTGTTTTTTACATATACACATATGAGCTGGAAATAAGTACAGCTTTAATATCAGTAGCTGGCAAAAAGACTAGTGGTCACGTCAAGTTTCTGAGAGCACTATAAAAAAAGCTTATGAAATTTTACATGTATACTTTGAATAAAACAAAATAAACCTGGCAAGCGAAATATGATGGTGTGGATGAGGAAGGAAAAATTGACAGCTGCTAGGAGGCATATTGTTCCTTATTGTTCAGTACTCGGAATGTATTAGTCGCGTCGATGTTTTGCAAACATCATGAGAAAGCATATAAAATTCTAAATCTGTAAAAAAAAAAAAAAAAAAAAAAAAAAAAAAAGCCGTTGGGAGCATAATTTTTAGGTAAAGACGGGGGGAAGAGAGTGTTTTTATCTCACTTGCGGGCAAAATATGCAGCACGCTAGGAGCAGTATTCTATCTTTGTCATCCGTTTACTCGAAAAGTATTGGACGTATCAATTTCCTGAAAGAACCATGATAAAGCGCATAAAATTCTATGTACAGTATGTACATGAAATAACAATGTAACATCTTTGAGTAACATTTGCTGTTACACAGGCAGGAATATAACAGCTACTGTGCCCACATTATGAAAGTGCAGCACGTGCATGGGTATGCAGTAGTTTTATGTGATTTACTCATAAAGTATAAGACGCATTAAAAATTTGAAGATACCATAAGAAAGCCCATGAAATTCTACATAAGCTGATGAAATAAGAACATAACATCTGCAAGAAAACCTTTTCACTAGAGCACAGTGAACAAAAAAATCAGTTTCCTGTATGAAATTACTTTTAGTTTTTGGCTATTTAACTGAAAACTAAAAATCGTAATAAAAAACCACAAACTTTACTGGAAAGCTGATGAAATTCTCTTTCTAAACATGTACTAACAATCAGAAGTATGATGGAAAACATTCGATCTATGAGGCTGGGAAGTGAGACTGACGTTCTGAAGTGTTTATCCACACTTGCTTAATGTACTTCAAGAATACTCCCCCAGTATCCCTGCTTGTCGTACGAGGCGACTAAAAGGGTTGGTGGTGGGTTAGTGCCCCACCCCGTAAAAAGAACTAACTAAAAAAGCGAACAAAGCGCCTCGGATCCGGACGGACCATACGTTGACGACTAAGGAATGGACGAAGGACATTCTTAGGGTGGGAACGTGGAATGTGAGAGGAGTGAATGATGAAGTGAAAGAGAGAGAGATTGTTCAGGTGCTTGAGGATGCAAAAGTGGATATATGTGAATTGACTGAAACTAAATGGAAAGGTGAAAGGGTGAGAGAATGGGAATATGGTTTAGATATATGTGAGGGAGTCAATGAAAATGAGAGGGCAAGAGAGGGAGTATGTCTGATGATAAGCAAGAAGTGGAAGGAGAATATAAGAGAGTATGGAACAGTGGGTGCAAGGATTGTATGGGTGAGGATGAAAGTAGGTATACAAGCGTGGGCGACTGTATGTGTGTATGCCCCGACAGAGGATCGAGTGGCAAGAGTGAAAGATGAGTTTTGGGTGAGTGTAGAAGAGTGTATGGACAAGTTTGAGAGGAGCGAGAGAGTGCTGTTGATTGGAGACATGAATGGCAAAGTTGGGAATGTACGAGTGGATGGAGTGGTTGGTCAGTTGGGTTTGCCAGCTGACGTCGATGGGAATGGAAGTGCTTTGGTGGACATCTGTGCTGGTAAGGGGTTGGCAATAGCCAACACCTACTTTCGGCATAAGATGATCCACCGGTATACATGGAGAGTCATGAGGAGGATGGATGGTGAACATGTTGAACGAAAGGCAATGATAGACTACGTGTGTGTGGATGAGCGAATGAGAAGACAAGTGTTGGATGCAAGAGTGTGGAGAGGGTGGGGGAATGGAGTCTCGGACCATCACTTAGTGATGGCCAAGGTAGAGCTGCAAAGAAAGTGGTTGAGGAGACGAAGGGGAAGACAGGAGGAAGCAACTCCTGTGAGGAGAGTGGAGAAATTGCAAGATAGTGAGAATAGTGGAAGAAAGACTGGGAAGGTATGAGCTAAAGCAGATGGAAGGGGTGGAAGACGTATGTAAGATATTCACGGAAGAGATAGGCGCAGCGTGTGAGGCGGTTTGTGGAGTGAGGAGGAGATGCAAGGGTGTGCAAGGGACAGCATGGTGGAATGATGAGGTGAAACGAGATGTGGAACAAAAGAAGAAGGCATATAGTGAATGGTTAGCGAGTAGAGGTAGGGGAGAAGAGGAGAGAGAGGTATATGTAAGCAGGAGAAGGGAGGTTAAGAGACTGGTGAAGGAGAGTAAAAAGAAAGTGGATGAGGAGTTTGGGAGGAATCTGAGTGTGAAATGGAGGGAGAGTAAGAAATTGTTTTGGAAGGAGGTAAAGAAAGTAAGGCATTGTGAAAGGGGAAATAGTAGGGGAGTGAAAGATAGGAATAATAGACTGTTGGTGGAGAACAGAGAGAAACTGAGGAGATGGAAGGAGCACTTTGAGGATTTGTTGAATGTGGAGAGTGAGAGCAGTGCGAGTATAAGTGGTTGGGGAATGGCTGGGAGAAGAAGAGATGAGAGGAGGGAGGAAGAGATCAGTAGGGCGGAAGTAGTGGAAGCGATGAAGAATATTAAGTTGGGAAAGGCCCCAGGAATTGATGGAGTGTGTGGTGAAATGCTTAGGTATGGGGGTGAGATTGTTGTGGAGTGGATATGGAAGTTGTGTAGATTGGCTTGGGAAGAGGGAAGGGTTCCAGAGGACTGGAAATCAGGTATAATTGTTCCTTTATACAAAGGAAAAGGAGAGAGAGAAGTATGTGGTAACCATAGGGGTATTTGCCTACTTAGTGTGACTGGTAAAATATATGGTAGAATACTCACTGATAGGGTTAGGCATATGACAGAGGAGCTAGTTGGAGAAGAACAAGGGGGATTTAGGAAGGGAAAAGGGTATGTAGATCAGATATTTGTTCTAAGATGTTTAGTGGAGAAGTATCTAGAGAAGGGAAGGAAAGTGTATGCTGCCTTCATGGACTTGGAGAAAGCTTATGACAGAATAGATAGGCAAGGTATCTGGAAGGTATTAAGAATATATGAAGTGGAGGGGAAATTGCCGAGTGCTGTGAAGAGTACGTACGAGGGAGCTAGGGTTACGGTGCGAGTGGATGGTGAGCTGAGTGAGTTCTTTGATCTCAATGTGGGACTGAAACAGGGTTGTGTGATGTCTCCATGGCTGTTTAATATATACATGGATGAGGTTGTAAATGAGGTGCAGGGTAGGGCAGTGGATGTGGGGGTGGCTCTAATGAATGAGGGTGAGATTTGGAAGCTTCCGGTGTTGCTGTTTGCTGATGATACAGGACTGTTGAGTGAAGATGAATGGGAGTTGCAAGGTTTGGTGAATGAATTTGGGACAGTGTGTAGGAGGAGGAATCTGAAAGTTAATGTAAACAAAAGTAAAGTTATGGTGTTTGAGAGGAATGAAGTCACAGAGTGTGCAGTGAGGTTGGATGGTGAGGATATGGAGAATGTGAGTGCATTCAAGTACTTGGGTAGTGTGATGAGTAAAGATGGAACTCTGGGGGATGAAGTGCGTGAAAGGGTACAGCAGGGAAGGAAGGTCGTTGGTACACTGAAAGCAGTGATGAGAAATAGGGAGGTGAGTATGGAAGTTAAGAAGTCACTGCATGATAGTATTGTGATCCCTACCCTGACGTATGGAAGCGAGGCATGGACCTTGCAAGAGGGGAACAAGTCAAGAGTGAGGGCAGTGGAAATGAGTTACTTGAGAGGAGCATGTGGAGAGACATGGAGGGACAGGTTGACGAATGAAGAAGTGAAGGAACGCTGTGGGGTGGATGTGGATGTGATTGAGAAGATTAGGAGAAATACACTGAGGTGGTTTGGACATGTGAAGAGAATGGAGAATGAAAGACTGACTAAGAGGGTGTATGTAGGTGAGGTGGAGGGAGGGAGAGGGAGAGGTAGACCGAGGATGAGGTGGAGGGATGGAGTTGAGAGGTATATGAGGGAGGGGGGGGTGAGTTGGAGGGAGGGTAGTCAAATGGTGGGTGACAGAGCGGCTTGGAGGCGTTTTGTCTGCGGCCACCCTTTGCGGGATTAGGGTGTCGGGCTATAGATAGATAGATAGATAGATTAATGTACTTCTATTCATACTTTTTTTTTTTTTTTTTTTTGCTTATCGGCTAGAACAAACATCGGCGAATAAGATGATGTAGTTTTTGTGGCAATATATTTATATATGTTTGGGTGGTGAAAATAAGGCGAGAATACAGGTTTTCATCAAACCGCAGGGAGGCTGGCAGAGAGGCAGGTGGAATGAAATCGTGAGCCAGAAAACTTACCGAAACTTACTGTGCACAAGAGGGTTAATTATCTACTCAGTAAATTTTATCCCATTTTCATGACACAGTACTGTAAGTGGCTGAGCCCTGAACGGCTTAAACACTGCTACAGTACATCAGTCACACCTAAACAATGGTGTAGCTGTAATTTCAGGCAGTACTGTTTAACCCTCATCTGCTGGGGGTTTCCCACCATCGCCCACTCCTCCTTAAAGGGAATTTCTGAGATTTTTGGGGAAAAAAAAAAAATTACTTCAAACCCTAATATCCGCCAAACTATAATAGCTAAAGAAAAAGAATAAGTATACATAAGACTCATCAACTCTTCCTCCTTCAAATGAAAGTATCCCCAGGTCTCCAGGTGGTCCTGTCGATGAGTAAGGATAAGATGAAGACAACTGGTTTTATACGCTTAGGTGGGCTGCTTCCGAGCACGCGCCAGTGGCAGTGACCTTGGACTTGTTGGCTAGCGTTGGCAGCACTGACCAGAGTGGTAATTGTAACACTACCCAAGTGTCCTTGGAAGGAATGTTGATAATTCCACTCGCTCCTTGGCTTTTCCTTACTCACCATCATGAGGATGAGTCATCACCCTATCCATGTGACTACCCGAAGGGTTTTCCACCCGTTTCATAGTTCCACTATGCTCCGTAGGTGTGTGGGAAAAGCACAGCTCTTTCATTTTCTGTACTCACTTCTTGCAGTAATTATAATGATTACCCTCTACTACCACACTTATAATTGCACTTGACATCATGATTACAGGTAATTGCACTTTGACAAGTAAATGCTGTGGCTGTTTCACACAGTATGGTTGAATATGAGGTAATTACTTCTATAATTCAGGCTGATTTGTACTAATCAGGGGCATTGTGATAATCTTACAAATGTTATACATAACTTACATTATTTGTACTTCCCATCACAAATACACTTATGCTCACATATTCAGCACTATTTCCTGAGTATTGAGGGAAAAAATTTAGTTATTGCCAACCAGGTAATTTTCCTTCTGGCCCACTCACAAGTGGTTTTCTTTCATGTAACAGGTAGGCTAACTCATGGTATTTCCATTAATTTTTTCACCAATAACCAGTAACAAGTAACACTTATTGTACTGAACTTGTAGAACTTATCATAAAACACTTATATCATCACACTTACTAGAAATCACTTATAATATTTAACATTTCACAGCCTTGTGCATACCTGTATACAATTTACATTTTCAAAAACATTTGCTTAGTAATCAGGCTTGGAGGGATACTCACATAAACATTTAGGGCACAGGGGGACTCTGCATATTGGTAGGCTATCTCTTTTCATGCTGGGGGACGGCGTTGAGTTGTGTTACAGAAGTGGCATCGCCTGTATGCATGATGACCTGCTGTGGTACAGCCAATCTCTATCAGCCTGTGCTGCCGGAAGTAGTCTACACAGCTTAGCCTGTCCGCTGTAGGCACTGTCTGCGTCCCCCACCTAGCATCTGGAACCTGTGCAAGTATTCTGAATACTCTTCAAAGAGTTCGCGTGCAAGCTCTCTCAAACTCTCATAGAGAGAGAGGTTTCCTGACGAGCTCCTCGAACAGTATGAAAATGTTCAGGACAGCGATATCAAGACTGTGTAAAAATGTTTTCTTGTACCACCTGCTGGACTTATGTAGGCAATCAACCTCACCAATTTGCATGTCCGATTTATCAACATGCCATATATTGATATTATAATTGCTGACAGCATCTGGCTTCAACACTGGTTCCCCGGTCCTGTAGTCTGTTTTTCCCATTTCCTCAAACACATCCTTATGTAAATGCCAGAGAAGGGCTAACATGTTGTCACATTTCTGGGTAAGAAGGTCTCCTTTCTCAGCATTTGTTGAGAATACAGGGAAATTCTTTCTGTTTGCTCGAACAGTTCCACAGGACCCAGTACCATGTTAATGCAAATACTTCATCGACAACGGGGCCGTGTAATAATTTTCGGTGTACAGCATGTGGTGCTTACTGAAATACCATTCCATCAGAACTTTCACAACTAATGCCGAGAAACCGTGGGGATCGTCACTAGGTATATCAACATCTGTAGCCAAACAAACTATCATATTGAGCACATATCCAGTTTTGCAGCTGCAATGGACAAAGAATTTCAGCCCAAAGTGATGAAGCTTGGACAGCACATACTGAATAAATGCAAACTTGCCCCGGAATAACACCAGCAACTCGCCAACTACCACTTTCTGAAACAGACAAAAAACCCTGGAAAATGACTCCTTGTGCATTGTTAGAATGGGCCTAATTTTCCACAATCTGTTGCTCAGTGCAGGTCCATAATTGGTATGGAAATGGAGGAACCTTAGGATGGTCATGTACCTGTCACAGGCCATATACTTACCAAAGACAAGTGTGCCCATGAGCTCATCTACTGACCAACAGTTAAAGATCACATGTTTTCTTACGTGAGCCATCAACATGGTAAGGGCTAGTCACAGAAAACTCACCCACATCCACAGGTTGCCAGTCCCTCATGTGCGTGCTTTCGCCAGCAGCCACGTCAAACCCCTGCACACTCACAGCCTGGTGGAAATGAATTTCATATACCAGGCACTGCATGATGGTGGTTGTGAATATTGCCCTGAAAATATTGGTAACAGTCCAGGGCCTTGGGGTAGGCTCATCTTCCTGTACACCTGCTCCTTCCTCATCAATCACCGGAACAGAGGGCTCAAATCCTCCTCCTTCCTCCCAGACATACATATCCACCCTACCCACACCTGGTAAAACGGGTTGTTTGCCATGTGAAACAGGTTTTTTCTGCGTGCTTGCATGCCTGTATGCACGCCCATGGGAGGGGGGTGAGGGGGGAAAGAGAAGGAGAGGTGTGGAAGGTGGAGGAGTAAGGGAGTGATGACCCACCTGACACAGGCCTTCCTTGGGGAGACGCTTCCTGCTGAGTTACACGATGTGGGGCCTGTGTGGAAAATTCCACTCCTAAAAGGCTCACTTGCAGTGATTTTGCCCTTGAAGTACAGTCATCCTTTAACATCTGCGTTTTTAACATACACGGTTTAAAATATCCGTGGGTGGATATAACATAAACGGTTTTAAATATCCGCAGGTGGATACAGTACCGGAGCCAGAGTCACTAAAGCATTTTATCTCGTTGAACTCTGCTGACACTGTTCACTGCAAATGTAACATTATCCTAGGCACAGTTCACGGCTGTTTTAGTGATGGCATTATCCAGTGAATCAAATACAGTAATCCCTCTACTCTCCGACCTAATAGAGCCAAAGGCATGTCCGGAAAGTGGGCCCCTGGCTCCTGGACTGGTACTTAAGGACCCTAACCCAGCCTAACATTGAAAGCCATCTAAATAACTCCCTACCGGACATGCATAGCATCTATTTAAACCCATTTAAGACCCTATTCACACCAATAATGGACATAAAGCATGAAATAAATGAAAAGGAACCAAAGAATGAGAAATTAGAAGTGACTGTACCTCCGCCAGGGTACTTACAACACGTCTGTGGCCGCCTTCTCTAAGGCTTTGGCAGCGGTGAAGATGCTCTTGAAGCACGTACAGTAATCCAGTATTGTGCTGCACTTAATTCTTTGCACTGTGAGTTATAATTGTTTAACACTGTACATTGTTCTTAACTGCACCACACCAGTTTCAACTGCCAATTTGCACTCCACAGTTGATCTTTTGCACTCTGAATTTTAATTTCTTAACACTGCACAACACTGAAAATTCCCGGGTGGTCTAGTGGCGAGGTATTGCAGTTTATTCACAAAAAATGAGCATGTGTGGCTTCCATTGCGATAAGCATCTACTCGCAATCGAAGTTAGGCAGTAACTGTTCGAGTGTTGCCAGATCGCAATGGCCACATTACCAAACTCCTCAATTTTCATTACCAAATTTGTAAAGCTAACATTTATTCTTCACTAATTATATATACAAGTGGAAATACATGTAATCACTCTGCTTATAATTAACAGCATGTTGATTATTTTCACCCTACGTAGGCTAGCAGATTAATCAGAGAGAGCAAACAATCCACCAACTCCATCCTGTGCATCCTCATACATGTGAAAAATCCGTATAGTAATGCATTATTCTGATTCATTACCAAACGAATTTTTCATTACCAAATTGGCCCACATTTTGTAATGAAAAATACCAAATAGCAACCCTGACAGGGGAAGGGGGAGGGGGGAGGAAGGAAAGGGTGAAGGGTCCGTGGTGTAAACAGCTGTTCGGCGCTGTGCGGCAATTTCAAATTACAGGTGGGAAAAATTTCGGATTTTAGGGGGATTTTTTTCTATTTTTGGCCATTTTTGGGTTCCGAAGGTCCAGGCCCACAATATCCAGTAAGTGGGGTGTCCAGAAAGTGGGCGTCCAGATAGTATGGGGATTACTGTATAACACTCTTCCTTCTGACCACTTTATTTATTAATGCCAATAATTCATCAAGGGAAAAGTTAGGATGGGCTGGGAGTATTTCTTTTTTTCCATGTACCCTCGATGGGCTGGTCTAAACTGGTTTGCTGCCCTCCCCCACCCTATCTCTCGTACCCCTAGATGAGCTGGTCTATACCAGTTTGCTGCCCTCCCCTTCCTCTCTCTCCCCCTCTCTATTGTAAATAATATGAAGCAATACACACCCAAATCACAGTGAAATCATACTAGAGTGGCTGAAAGTGTTATTTTATATTGTGAATTACTGTGATAAAATACAAGTGATTTCATTATATTTTTGTGATAATCAGAGGAGTCATGATGCTAAGCGCATCACATTTTTCCGGTTGCAAACTGTGCAGAAATGCTATGAAATGACTCATGACATTATATCAATAAGCTTTATAAAACTAAGTGGTAATAAAAGCCATTCATGAAGTCTGACAAAGTTTGTAATGATTTTCCTCACAATGTTACTGTTTCGCTAGAGTCTAACATAAACGATGGAATATTGTAACAAAATCAAAGGAGCCTGGCTAGAAGTGTTTTATTACTATTATTACTGCAATTACTGTGATGAAGTAACATGGCTGTAACCCTATTTTGCATGGAAAAAATCCACCTCCCTGGGCTATTTCCTGCATCAGTCAAAACACACCTTGTATTCTCTCAAATTGTTCTCCGTGCTTGGAGTGCCTACGGATATGAAGTTTGTTGCAAATGATAGCAGAAAGATGACATTTATATGCCCAAATTTTTAGCTCTCATGATTAACAATAAGTGGGTTAAAACAGGAGTTGAAAACACACAATTTTTTCCCTATTTCTCCACAGTGAGCACAGTTAGTATGTTGTCATCACAGCCACTGCAGCCAAAGGAATAAAGGGGGTCCAGGGGTGTTTTTAAGGGGAGCAGCAGATGTCCGCGGATTTTTAACATACGTGGGTGTGTCTGTTACCTAACCCCCATGCATGTTAACCCCTACACCGTGGGCATGTTTACCAATGTTTTGCGTGTGCCGCAGGGTTATTCGGGTTTCGACAGACTCTCAAAAAATATTTGCCAAAAATCAGTTATTAGTCCTAGAATATTAAAATTAAATATGCTTATGGCACATACCTTCAGCTTTCTCCTGGAATGTTTGTTGAGCCTTCGTCGGTTACCGTAGGACTTGTGGAGACCTCTGAAGTTGGGTAACGAAGTCTCCACTTTACACTTCCCGACAACCCGTAATATGATTACCACAGCCAGATATTAACACTATAAACACTACTCTATGATTTTCAAGTAGTTTGGGATCCATATTCCAAAAAAAAAAAAAAAACTGTAAAAGCAATGAAAATTACAAGCGCATCTGACCGTCGCACTTGAGCTAGTTCGCTCTTGGTACTCTGTCATTTATTATTCATAAAGCCCCTCACACTTTATATTTCTATTACTATATAACACATATATATATCTACAGTCTTTATCCATAAGTTTCCTTCAGTAGTTTTAGTTTATTGTCACTGTAGGGATTCAATTTCTTTCAGTAAAATATGTAGCATTCACTTTCTCGTCCTGTATACTAGCATTGAGAGTGAATGTCACTTTCACCTTCACTCTCATAATTCATAGTATTCAGACATGCTAGAGTGAAACTTTCACTTTCATTACTCCTAGGGTATATACTCGTATTCTAATAATACTACTCATTTACATTTTCTATTTACGTTCTCTATTTTATTTACGTTATTTACATTTCTATTTTATTTACACTGTGTTATGCACTGTCACTTGAAGTAACTTATAAAACTATTTTCCACTGTTCACGTATATTTACATTCATTACTTTCACTTGCTGTTTACACATTATTTACAATTCCACTTGCACTGTTTTACTCAATAGAAAGATCATAGTCACTCTTTTATCAATTGTCAGCCCTTTACCTCTTTCCACATGAGGTTTAGTTGGGGGTAAAGGTCACAGGGCCCTTTGCATGGGGGTGAAAAATCCCTGAAGCTAGCAAGAGCGAACTGACGTACCTCCACGTTGGAAGATGAGAGTGAACTGATAAGGGTGGGCCGGGGTGGTGGCCTACCTAGGGAAATTCATTACTACTAACGTTAGCCTCTTGACACAGCTTTATATAGCAGTGAAATGACTGGCAGGAAATCTAGACAATACATTATAAATTAGGTAGTTCCAGGTAAATGTAAATACCACTTAGGCTTCTCCCTTCCCTCCTTATATGTATATTTATTACGAAAATAGATTATACGGCATATTTCAATGGGAAATAAACAGAGAAAATTAGCGAACGAGTGCACGTGAGGTGTTGTCAGGTGATAATTAGCCAATTCCAGGTGTATGGCACTCTCACTTACCTTATTTCTTTCTTGTATATATTATTTGGTATAAGAAAATGGCATAGGGCTTATTTCAATGGATGAAATCAGTGAAAAATTCCAGGGAAGATTTACTTAGCGTAGCACAGCCGGGCAGGCGAGAGGATAGGGTAATGGAGGGGGGGTAGGGAGGGAAGTCAAGAATGGGGAGAAATGGCTAAACTGTCAACAATGGATGGGAGTACAGATGAGATTAGGAGTGCTAACCAGAGTTGGACATTGGCAGTACTAATAGATGATACAAGCCCCCACTTGGAAGCCCGGGTGAATTCAAAATAACACAGAATCACAAAAGCGACGCCCCACGGTATGATCCCTTGCTCCCAAGCGTCACGAAAGTGACGCCCCGCGGTTAAGGGAGCACTGTACTTGGCTGAGGTGAAGGTTGACGTTTGAGGGTGAAACTATGGCAAGCAGGCATCGAGAGTGGAGGTGAGACGGTTCGTCGGTGTTTATTTCGCAGATGACCGCCGACTCCACACTCACCTGCCCAGTGTGCCGGGTCATCTACATTCTCATGCTCGATGAACTCGTCACTGTCGAAGGCCTTGCTCTCCTCCTGCAGGAATCTGAGAGCCTTTTCAGGCGTCTGAGAGCAGGAAGGGGTCGGAGGGCGAGAGAGTTCACTCTCTACATGGTACCTTCTTTCCTTGGAAGAAGTACAGTACCCTCCCATCCAACACGGTAATATTGTCATGCACAGGTCCCGTGTTGGACCGAAAACGTGTTGGACAAACAACAGAGCTTATGGGGAAAAATGAATTATGTCAGCAACCCTAGGAAAAGTCATCCTAAATACCTACCATATACCTTTACATATATTAGTACTGCTGTAATTATAATAAATGGTGCTGTACTATGAATGATAACTAACCTTTTAGGATAGTGTTGGTGGGCTTGCTGGGAATGGAAGGTGGTATCCGAGGCTGTAGGTAGTCCTACTGCGTCCCCTGAGGATGGCTGCTGGCGTCACTAGCAGGTAATGGCTGCTGCTCCTCCTCAACCTCCCTCATAAATCCTGCGAAATCACACTCAGAATCACTATCCTCATCCACATCCATGGAAGGTCCTGCTTCTGCCTGTCCTAGCACTCCGTAAGCCTTCACTGCTGCCAGGATCTTGTCTTGGTTTTTTATTATGGTCCTCATGGCTTCATTTACGTCGTAGGCCTTGGTGATGTCCACTTTCCTCTCCCTTTTCTTCTTCCTCTCAATGATTTCTAGCTTGGTGGCCTGAGGGAGGTGCCGCCACTTCTTGGGGTTCTCAGATGGCTTCCTAGGCATCGTGAGCAGGATAAAATGCAGTAGCAAGGGCAGAAAATGAAGCAAGAAAAAAGCACCTTCCAATGCGAATTATGCGACTGAGTGGCACTGTGGCGGGAGAAATTAAACAAAACATCATGTGAGAGCAGAAGCATTTTTGACTGGGCGACAACACGATCACGTCACGATAGCAGGTGGGGGAGACAACTTGATCAGAAGTTTTGATTGGCTGTCATTATCACAGGAACGTCCAGTATGACCATGTTGGACCGGGGGTGATCGTGCTAGAGGCGAACTCTGCGGATTTCGCCCACTTCTCAGAGCTCCGTGCACGTTATGCTAATGCACCCATGATACAGTGATTAAATTGTATTAAATTGTACTAATTTTTTGCTCTCCGTGCTGGACGCAAATTGTGCTGGACAAACGCGTGTTGGACGCGAGGGTACTGTACTCTTACTAAGCATTTGTGAGGACACGGTGTCCTCCAGGGCACAACCAATGGCACTGTCACTGAGCCCTTTCCCTGGTACTAAGGACAGAACTTTCAAGGGGGTCGATGATGCAATCGGTCCTGCACGCGGCAGGACGGAATTGGATGATGACGATGACGAAGACATGGCTCTTCACTCTACCAGTGCCGTGTACAGACTGAGTTGCTCGTCAGTGGGGTACCTGAGGGACCGACCTATCCTATAGGTGTCATAGAAAATGATCGTGAGTTCAAAGGGTGGTGGGAAGATGCTTGGGGCTAATCCCGTCAACCGGCAGCGCTCTGCGACCTGAATCATGATGGCTATATGTGTCAACCGGTGTGTAAGGGTTAATGTTACAACTGTTTTTCCTGTTTTTCTCTACCAGTAATATAAGACTGCTTCCTTGTACAATACTCTTGTCTTCAATGAAACAAAATACCAGTAAGAGAAGCCAGCCTAACAAGGGTATTCAAATTTCCATGTGGGACAGACGTCTTTTATAATGACTCAGTAGTCTTGCTAGCCAACCTCCAATATGATTGCCTTGCTAGTCAGTGAGTGGATAGCAGATGATCATGACTGCCTTCCAGAAGGTTGGCAAGCAGTTCATCAGCGATCATGTTAACTTCCAACAGCAGGGTGAACAATAGGTGCTAAACTGCTAAATTGCTAAACCGCTAAAATGCCGTAAGTTCAGGGAGTATTGTTTAATGCTCCAACTGCTTTTCCCATTTTCATTAACAGTAAAAAAAGACTGTTTCCTTCTATGATATTCTTGTCTTGAATGAAACAAAATACCAGAAAGAGAAGCCAGTCTAACATGGGTTATTGAATTTCCATATGGGACAGATGTCTGTCAAATGACTCAGCAATCATGCTAGCCAACATTTCCAATATGATTCCCTTACTACTGTAGTTAGTGTGTGGATGGCAAGCAAAGTGATCATGACTGCATTTCAGAAGGTTAGCAGGGAGTTCACCAGTGATCATGTTAGCTTGCTAGAGTAGGGTGAATGCTAGATGAAAAATTGCTCAACTGCTATGCCGCTAAACCCCCTGACCGTCACATGGCCAGTTGTAAATAAACCCTGAGTGCTCTGTGTTCTTGAACTTGGGTGTTTCTAATCGTAAAATCTGATTACATACATAAGTAAATGTAATGTTTTACAATAAATTAAAGGTCTTTATACTCTAGAAAATACTTGTGACGTCAAGCAACGATATGATCATCTGTATAAGAGATTCTTCTAAATGGAGCCATGCGAACCTGTCTAGTCTGGCCTCCAGGACGCATGGGGATACAGTATTTGAAGGTGCTTTTGAGATAAAAAAAGTGCGTCTCATACCAGCAAAATATGATATACAACTGGTAATGCTCATTTTTGTGCTTCATAAACTATCTATTTATCTATAGCCTGATGCCTAAATCCCATAAGAAGGGGTCACAAATGATTTGCCCCTGTGTTGCCCTGGCCCTTGTCATTAAACTGCCATCCCCCCAACGCACACATCCATCTCTCGTATACCTCTCCATTCCATCCCTCCATCTCATCCTTGGTCTCCCCCTCCCTCAACCTCACTCACATACTCTCCCCTCATTAGTCTCTCACTCTCCATCCTTTCCACATAGCCAAACCACCTCACTGTATTTCTCCTAATGCTTTCTGTCACATCCACATCACAATGCTCCTTCACTTCCTCATTGGTCAGTCTGTCTATGTGACTCCACATGTTCCTCTCAAATAATTCATTTCCACTGCTCTCGATCTTGACTTATGTCCTTCCAACAAGGTCCAAGTTTTGCTTCCATATGTTAGAGTTGGTATCACAGTACCATCATGCAGCAACTTTTTTACTTCCATGCATACTTCCTTGTTTCTTACCGCTGCTTTAAAAGAACCAGCAACCTTTCTCCCCCGTTGTACTCTTTCAGGTACTTCATAAACTCACAGCATATTAATATCACTATGGATAAAATACTCAAATAATTTCAAAGGCACAGGAGTAGTATACAGCTGATGTTAGTCTGACCAGCTCTTGTTTACAACCAAGCCAGCCACTCAACATCACAGACTTCTTCAGGTTAGTTTAGGCAGAAGAAATACCTTAAAGATTCACTTCCTCTTCTCTCAGGTTATTTTCTGTATTATTCTAAAATTTTTATATTGGTAAATGATTGTTAATGGATGATATTCTTTTCCCCGTTTTCTGTATCAATGTTTATCCTGGTTCACTTATTGTCAATCCTACTCAAATCTACAGAAAATTATTATTATTGTAAGACTAACCTTAAATATTCATATACTAGTCTTACCCAACCTACACTGTCTCACCTTATAGGACTACATAATAGATAGATAGATAAATAGATAGATAGAGAGACAGATAGAAGCAGGAAGTCAAATGATGAGAAGGTGTTGTGTTTGCGAGAGGCGAGCAGCGCTAAACGCTTACACGGGGGAAAGCTGACGACAGCGGCCAGTAAGATGATTCAGTTAGCTGTCAGCAGTCCTCTCGTGAGAAAGTTCTGTTGCCACGAGGAAGATACGTGACACACACACCCTACTACACGAGATGTGAGGAAAGAGAGTTGAGAAGGAGACAAGCGACCCTATAGAGAGGTCGAGACGGAGATTAGCTTGAGAACAGAGAGAGAGAGAGAGATAGCGAGACAGGGAGGTAGCTACCCAGGACTTATACTGTTATACCTGTTTAATATTTCCAAGACAAATAAAGATAGTCCCATACTATTCTTTACCTCTCCCGTCACTACATGACATCTGGTGGGGAAACTACTACAAGATATAAAAGCCGCTCGACCACAAGTCTAACATATACTTCTCTACAATTAACTACAAAGTCTTTACGACATTTGGTAGCAGCGAACGTATACGAACCTCGTCTACGAATCAACATTAAATTCCTACAAAATATCAAGATTGACAACAACCAACAATATCAGCTCCTGCCCCCTCCGTCTCCCAGATCATTACGCTGATGCAGAGGTCAAGAGATCACTCGACGCCTTGCAAGTAGCTTAACGACAAATCAGCAAATCTGCGGACATCGTCTCCGAATTAAAAGCAAATTTCTACAAAAGCAACCGAGACTACAAGGTTAGCTCCAGTTCTACAAAGTCTACAGCCATCTACAATCAACTACAATTAACAACTCTACGAATAAATCACTAGAGAAAAGGACAGAGAAAACTTCCACATAGAATAAAGGGAACAAACAAACGAAGAGTGAGACACGATTTACAACTCATCTTACTCACTCGTCTTCACTCAAGTTACTCATCGCTACTCATTCACTCACCACAGCTACCAGTGTGGGAAGCCGACGTCACCATGTGCTGAGATGACATCACAACGCGAGTCTGCCATGCCAAGCAACGTGTGACGGACACCAGGCACTTCTCACCCACTACTCATTACTCATTATTCACATAGCTCCTACTCATATTCACTTATTTTCACAGTTAAGTTGGAAATTCGACGTTCTATGTTGAGGTTTGCCTGGGACAGCCGTTAACCACTACAAATACCAGGCCATGGAGTTTCCTGAGTAATATCGTCCATCAACACACCACTAGAATTATCAAGAGATCTTCAATCAAACCTGTATTTTCTTCCGAGATCGACTTTTGTAACGACACACCTCTACGATCTGTATCAAGTGGGTAAAATTATACTTGCTCATTTCTTCTCAGTGCTAAAATTAGCTATATTCAACTTATTTAATCATCTAGTTTGCTAGGACATAAATAAACAAGAGGCGTATTTCATAACATCATATCTTAATGACAGGAATATTTTCGCAACCACCCACGTTAATACCAGATGACACACAAATTGCCACAACATCAGACTCACAATTAAGAGACAGCCCACCCATTGTACAACCCACACCACACGTTATAGATAAGGAAACAAATACGGGAGTTTCGGATGATGAGTGGGAAACCCCTTCAGATGTTGAGAGTATCGACTTCGCAGCTGCCTTAAATACGTATGCCAATATACTTAACAGGGTTCACCGGTCCGGTCATACATATTCTACCATTCCCTCACATAACGATGAACTCGTACAAGTTGAATTAACAGGGCAATCATTAAAGATGAATCAAGAAACAAATACTGCTGATCTAAAAACCACACCTCACGTTTTTGTGTATCACGAGGATAAGACTGCCCCAAAATTCTCTGGCACAGACAAGGATCGCATTGATGTCATTTCATTAATCAGTCAGTGCGAACAAATGTTCATCAAGCGCCATATACTAGATGAACAAGAGAAAATTGCTATTTTTTCATCTTGCATAAGCCAGGAAAGATGTCCAGCAAGCAATTTATTGCGCTCCGATAAGCTACATCGTGCTAGGACATATGATGAATTTAAAACTGAATTTCTGAAGAAATTTTCTGGAGGTATGAACTTCTTGCCAGGTATAATTCCAGAATTACATAAAATTGTAGATCTTGTAAGGGAGCACACTACAAACCATGTGCTCAGTGAAATAACTGCTGATGTCTCCACAATCAAGAGAACCCTATTAGCTACTCTGGAGAATTCTAAGTGGATAACAGATGATGGAAAGATGTCCCCAGACCTCGTCGTGGACATCATTGGTTATGTAGCTGCCTTGTGTAAATTACCTGATAGAACCCTTAAGATCGCCAAAACAATCGCGTACATCCCTGGAATGTGCTTACTAGACTTAATGAA
The DNA here is from genome assembly GCF_032717465.1 of Coenobita brevimanus. NCBI lineage: Eukaryota > Metazoa > Arthropoda > Malacostraca > Decapoda > Coenobitidae > Coenobita > Coenobita brevimanus. The sequence goes on along the minus strand of NC_137024.1, from coordinate 21,728,915 downwards.
CGAGGTAGAGATGCAGTGCAGTAAAGCAGGTGTGGTCGACACACATGCACATTCTGGTAGAATCAGGGTACCTGAGACAGTATCAGCTGTGAAAACATCAACACCGACCCCAAACAGAGAACAAAATCGATCGCGACCTGAAATGAGGCAGTCCAAACAAGCAAAGACGCCTAGACCTCGTTCCCACACGCCTTCCTACAGGCAGTTTCATAAGTTTTCGCGCAGCCCGAGCAGGTCTCGCGCTATAAACAACACTTTTTATGGGAAATCACCTCGTAGGTCACAGTCAAGGGATAGGTCCATTCTGTGTCATTACTGTGCAAAACCAGGACACACAAGGTATGAATGCTTTATCAAGGCAAAAGAGGATAATCAAAAGACACAAGGGTTTGGTCCTTACTGTAGGCATCATAGATACCAAGGGCACTGGACTAGTGATTGCAAAACAGTAGAAAAAATTGTGTCTATGTTCAAATCGGGGGAAGACCAAGTCATGACAAAAAACGAACAAACATAAAAAAGAACAAGGTTAAACTTCACATAGGAGGCATGTTGGGAAATGAGTGTATCTTGATACCAGCTGTATGTGAGGATCAAAACGTTTCCTTATTTTTGGATACAGGCTCTCCAGTGAACTTAATAACACATGAAGAACTAAATAGAATTCTTAAAAATAAAAAGAAAGTAACTTTTCTGGATGAAGCTGATTTAGAATTAAACACAGTAGATGGTCAAGAGATTACAGTAAAAGGTATGATAAGATTAAATCTCAGTTTCACAGAAACTACAAGACCATTCTCTGCATTGTTCTATATCGTTGAAAACTTAGCAATTAAAGCTCATATGTTACTGGGCTTAAGATCCATGAGAACTGAGAACATAACTATACTCCCACAAATGAATGGAATAGACTTTGATAATGAATTTATAGAGGAAATACTTTCAGAGCCCTCACCGATTGGTAGAAGAGAGCCAAAAGAATTGGTAATATTAAAGGCTTAAACAAACATACACAAACAGATGAGTGTATAGATCCACTTACACCAGCAACCCCATCCTCCAGAATTAGTGACCCAGCTAACAGTACTGATTTATCAATTTTTCCAGCCCATCTCACTAATGATTTGGTTATACCACCTAATTCATACATGAAGGTTACCATAAAGAGCAAATTACGGAATAGTACTGTTCTTGTCTTAGAAGAATTATGTAAAGTAAAAGGATTGTCAGTAGAAAACGCATTATGTCATACGAACGACGAAGGGCTAACTCAGATATTCATTATTAATCACATGAATGGGGAAGTTCAGTTGAAGAAGGGAACTTGCATAGTTAATATTGAAAAATGTTTCGCCCCTGTGAAGGAAATAAATATTGGTGAACAAGTGAGATAAAATCTACGGATAGAGAAAGAATAAAAGAGAATTTAATTCACTCAGGTGAATTTGACGAAGAAAATGATTTGTTAACCCTGCTGGAAACACACAGGGACACCGTAGCCTTGCCCGGAGAACAATTAGGGTGTACTAACTTGATTAATCACATGATTAATGTGCACCCAGAAACACCACCAATTTTCGTACCAGCTTATCGCATACCACACTCCCAACGTACACTTGCTAATCAGTATGTCGATGAAATGTTAAAGCTTGGAATTATTGAGCCTTCAGTTTCTCCGTGGAACGCTCCCCTTTTCTTTGTGCCCAAGAGAAATGGAGAAATGCGTGCGGTAGTAGATTACCGTAAACTAAATAATCACACCATCCCAGACAGATTTCCCATGCCATTGCTAAGTGATGTGCTACAGAATATTGGTCCTGAGAATAATATATTCTCGACCATCGATCTCCTAAACGGATACTATCAGATTCCGGTATCTCAGGAGTCACGTAAATACACTGCCTTTTCAACTAACAGAGGCCATTATCAATATACAAGAATGCCAATGGGACTGAGGACAGCCCCTGGTACGTTCCAGCGTCTTATGAATTACGTATTGTCCGGAATTTTAGGACAAGGAATATTTGTTTATCTTGACGATATTATTATCGCAACGAAGAATATTAAGGATCATCTCAGGAAATTAGACTTACTCTTACAAAAGCTTAGTGATGCTGGATTAAAAATTAAACTTTCTAAATGCAAATTTTGCTTTAAGGAAATAAATTTCTTAGGCCACAAATTAAGCTCTGATGGTATTCACACCACTGATGACAAAATACAGGCAGTGAGAGATTTTCCTGAACCCACTACGACTGACGAAGTTAGACAATTTTTAGGTCTGGCTGGGTACTATAGGTCCTTCGTACCACAGTTCTCTCATATAGCCTTCCCTCTATTCCAACTACTCAAAAAAGATGCTGTATTCCAATGGGAAGAAGAACAAAAAAGGGCATTTAACAATCTAAAAATTAAACTAACGAATGCACCTTGTTTAGCATATCCAGATTACACGAAATCATTTCTTATTTGTACAGACGCATCAGTTAAAGGATTAGGGGCTGTACTGATGCAGGAAGATAAAAGAGGAAAGAATCAACCAATTGCATTTGCCAGCAGACAAACAAGAGGTGCAGAAAAAAATTATAGCACTACAGACTTAGAGGCACTTGCAGTGATTTTTGCATTACAAAAGTTTCGAGATTTGGTATATGGTTACGAAATCCACTTATTCACCGACCATAAACCACTGGTGGGTATGTTTAAAGAAAAACTCCTTTCTGGGAGGAGAGCAAGATGGAAATGTACAGTTGAAAACTACAATGTACAAATACATTATATACAAGGTAAAATGAATATAGTAGCTGACGCATTATCTAGGAACCCGAACACAATTCAAGTCGCGGCGTTAGATCTCAAAGGAAATATCCCAAACCACGAGGATATCGCAAAGGCACAAAGACTTGACCCAGTATGGTCAAAAGTAATATACAAGTTAGAAAGTGGAGATGACATACAATTACCCAAACTGCATGTCCCACTTGAACAATTCACAATGGTCAATAATACATTATACAAAATTAACTCTAAACATCCAAAACGCCAAAGAAATACTAACCAGTTGGTAGTACCTAATGACATGATACCCCAAGTATTACGAATGATACACGACAGCCCACATGCAGGACACCCTGGAAAGGATAAGACATTCAACCAAGCCCAGCTATTATATTACTGGCCTTCATTACGAAGAGATATACACAATCATATAGACAGATGCGAATCATGTGCGAAACACAAAGGATACCCAATCACACCTGCACCGATGGGTAATTACCCAGTACCACATCAGCCATGGGACGTTGTCGCTGTTGATTTACTCAAGATGCCATTATCATACAATAATAACCTATACTTATTCGTAGCAACGGATCATTTTTCCCGTTATGTCATTTTAGCTCCAATTAAAGATAAGACAGCAGAGACAGTAGCAAAGGCAATAACAGATAATGTAATATGTCGCTTTACTACCCCTAAGGTACTAATAAGTGATAATGGAGGAGAATTTAATTCTGAGATCTTACAAGAAATATGTAAACAATACAACATTAAAAAGGTTAACGTTTTGGCCTATCACCCAGCATCGAATGGGTTGGTAGAGAGACAAAATAAAAGGTATTAGATGTGCTACGACACATTCTCAGTGAAAATTATGCAAGCTGGGATGATTGGATTCCCAGAGTAGAGGCCTCCATTAATGGGTCTATAAATAAATCCATTGGTGACACACCACATTTCATTATATATGGCACAGATAAAAAATTACCATATGAGCTCCTAGAAGGTGACAGCATGCCTATATACAATTACGATGATTACTCTAAACTCCGTTTACGTGAATTCCAGGACATTCACAAAAGAGTGCAAAAACAATTAACGATGTCCAAGGAAGAAATGACGGAGGCATTTAACAAAAGGCAAAGGATTCACCTATCAGCTTAGGAGACATTGTTTACGGAGTCATTCATACGAGAGACAATAAATTATCCCCTAAATTTGAGGGCCCATACAGAGTAATTAACATAAAGGCAAACAAAGTTTTAATTAAGTCACTTTCAAGTGGCGAGGAAAAACAAGTTCATATTGACCATTTAAAACGAGTTTCAAGGGAATTATCACATAATTATTCAGCCTCGGATACAACCGAACAGGTGAACGTACCTCAAGAAACCAAGCAAGAACACAACAATGATTACAAAAAGAAATTAAGGTCATATACCAAACAATCGAACATAGGTGCAACTATTCCAATGAAATCTACAGTACATCATTTACGAGAATTAAATATCGATTTAAACTCCTTCTATAAATGAAATAACAGCCAACCGTAACGCACATCATCACTATCATCAACCACAGCTTTATAGGAAATTAATAGATTTTTTTTTTTTTTCGGTAGGTTACGATGAAGGGACTTATGCTATGGATTCTCCTATACATAGTAAGGGTATATGCGCACCTAGACCCCAAGCATATAGTACGACAAGGATGCCTCATAGCTCCAACGGCCACGACTACAATCGTCAAGGATGTCATGAGTACTGAAATAAGTCTAGATTACTTGTATGACTTACCTACTTATATAGAAAGACTTGCGACGCCGATGCGAACTCTGGACTTCAAGATAGGGAATTATGTTTCACAATCACATATCACCAAGGAGGTGGATGAAATGGTGAAGTTAGCGAAATGGAAACTAGAACAGGCGAAGTCAACTATGCTCGTCATGATCCAAGATCTCCCATCTTATGGAACAGAGGTGCTGAGCGACAGGAACAACATCACACGTACTCGCCAAAAGCGCGGTTTGTTCGATCTGGGCGGCGCAATTCTTGGGAACATCTTTGGATTGGCTACAGAGGATGACCTTAAAGAAATAAACAAAAAATTTAATAAGATAGCTCAGGTACTAACATACCAAGATAAATTCATCACAGGACAGAACTCAGCAATGAAAACAATTGTGAAAAATCTGAAACAAGCAGAAAACGTAGCTCTCGAGAGTATAGATAAAATAAATAACTTGGAGGGTAACGTTACCCTTTTCCAGCACTTCTCCATCATCACAGAACATATTGACACGATTCTACTACAATTAGAGAACACTAGAGATCATTTCAGGGCACTTATGCAAGGAATTTCGAATGCTGGTGATGGCAAGATCACAAATGACTTACTCCCAGTTCATGAGCTACGTCAGATAGTTAGTCAAGGCATACATACACATAAATTGAAGCCATTGTTCCGCAGTAGGGAATTTATGCAATATTACCCGTACTTGGAAGCAACACTAACACCAACATCAGTGATAGTTCATGTACCATTCATCACGGAAGACCTGTTCACAGTATACCAAATACACCCCTTCCCCTATAGAAACAACAACACTTTAGTCATCATCAACATCAACACAGACACCGAACTCATCATGGTCTCCAAGAGACGAGACACTGTCACTTTCGCAAGTGAGTCAACGATTGAGCGAAAGTGCCGCACATCCTTACATGCTGTTCATCTTTGTCCTGCGTACATTTTCACGTTTCAGCCTACTGATACGGTCCCTTGTGAAATGGCTATCATCAGCAATAACAATATTCATCATCATTGCAACTTCACTTTTGCTCCAGATAAACTTGTACACCATCAACGCATTGGACACTCGCAGTTTTTTTATTTCCCTCATAACACATCAGTTTACATAGTCTGTCCAGATATACCACCATCTCATACATCAGCCTCAGGATTATACATAGCACCAGACTACTGTGCGGTATTTACACCAGCCATGTCCACTTTATCCACCATCAATCACTACGCCATCCTCAATCATACACACAAACATTTCCACCCACTGCCTGATATGGACTTAAACATGAGCACAAGTATTAAGCTGACTTCACCTAAGTTTGAAACTATGCAGCTGATCAATGAAACAATGAAGCCCTGGGAAGATTTGAGTTTGAGTATGTTCAACCCATATTATGTGTATAGCCAAGCACCTTCTGTCTTCATAATTATCTGCATTGTTGTTGCAGTATTGCTGTTGGCCATGCACAGAATGCATGCAAGAATTGCTAATTTGGAGTCATTGTTTAGTGGGGGAGAGTTAACATCACAGTTAACCACCCTGAATGAAGTGTATATATTTTGTATATAGTATTAATTATATATATAAAAAAAAAATAATAATAATAATAATAATAATAATAATAACACAAAGAAGAATGACCCATATATGGCAGACCAGTACCATTATCTTTAAATGAAATATTAGTAACTCTTACAATATTCTTAATTTTAAACTATTTTTATTCTTGCATGTATGCAATTCACTATAATAACCCAAGTACATACTGTATTACAGTTAAATAATTTACTTTAATGCATTTATTCCAATATGTATTCAACTTATTTAAAATGTAATATTACTGAATAATCACTATTTACTATGCATAATATATGTATACAATATTCATACAATTATGTTACTTTACAATATTATGTATTTCACTTAATTAGCTTATAAGTTCATTATAATGTGTATGTAGTATGTATTAATATATTATAACTATTAAATGTCGATGGTACGTCATTTTCGCGCGGCCGAGCAAATATAGGACTACATAATAGATAGATAGATAAATAGATAGATAGAGAGACAGATAGAAGCAGGAAGTCAAATGATGAGAAGGTGTTGTGTTTGCGAGAGGCGAGCAGCGCTAAACGCTTACACGGGGGAAAGCTGACGACAGCGGCCAGTAAGATGATTCAGTTAGCTGTCAGCAGTCCTCTCGTGAGAAAGTTCTGTTGCCACGAGGAAGATACGTGACACACACACCCTACTACACGAGATGTGAGGAAAGAGAGTTGAGAAGGAGACAAGCGACCCTATAGAGAGGTCGAGACGGAGATTAGCTTGAGAACAGAGAGAGAGAGAGAGATAGCGAGACAGGGAGGTAGCTACCCAGGACTTATACTGTTATACCTGTTTAATATTTCCAAGACAAATAAAGATAGTCCCATACTATTCTTTACCTCTCCCGTCACTACATGACATCTGGTGGGGAAACTACTACAAGATATAAAAGCCGCTCGACCACAAGTCTAACATATACTTCTCTACAATTAACTACAAAGTCTTTACGACAACCTAACTAAACAACATATCCTAACCCACCCCAAAATAAGCTAACCTAATTTCACTCAATCAAACCCAACTTCACATAACCTAACTTAACCAAGCCAAACCTAACCTAACTCAGTCTAAACTAACTTAACCACAACCTGGCACCAATCTAGCCTAACCTAACCAAAGGTAACTTAACCAAACATGTCAAAATAGCATAAAACGAGTTAGGTTAGGATAATAATTTGCATTACATTATTTACAAGGAAATGGAAAATGTGAGTGCGTTTAAGTGCTTGAGTAGTGTGGTAAGTAAAGGTGGAAGTTTAGAGGGTGAAGTGCTTGAATGGGTACAACTGGAAAGAAAGGTTGTTGGTTCTCTGAGAGCAGTGATAAGGAATAGGGAAGTGAGCATGGAAATAATAAAAAAAAATCACTGCTAGACAGTATTGTGATACCAACCCTAATGTATGGCAGTGAAGCCTGGAGCCTGTTGGAACAATACGAGTGAGAGTGGTGGAAATGAGTTGTTTGAGAGGAGCATGTGGAGTTACATGGAAAGACAGACTGACACATGAGGAAGTGAAGGAGTCCTGTGGTGTGGATGTGAAATAAACTGAGGTGGTTTGACTATGTGGTAAAACAAATATCCCTGCCATTACATTTGTAAGAAATTCTACGTTAGGGGAAGTCAGCCAGAACGTCCCAGGACTAGAACTTGACTCTCCCGATATTGCTGACTGCATCGTCTGCAAACTTGCATAACTGTTCGTTCCATCCACCATATCGTTTCTGTAAATCAGGAACATTACGGGCATTAACACAGAGCCCCGCGAGACGCTGCTTGTTATTTCCTTCCACCCTGACCTTTATTACTTCCTCATCTGTCAATCATGAAATCTCTCATCCTCTCTAAGAGGTTCCCCTTCAGTCTTTCTATGTGCTCCAATTTCCACAATAGTTGCTTATGGGATACCTTGTCAAAGGCTTTCTCCAGACCTAAATACAAACTATCTACTCAACTATCTCTTTCCTGTTGCACATCAATCACCCTTGAGTAGATGCTCAGCAAATCAGAGACACAGCCTCCCAGTTCTGAATCCAAACAGACTTCCTGCCAACATGTCCATCTCCTTCAGATATGTTATCCATCTGTCTTTCAGGATTCTCTCATACAATTTTGCAACCATGCTGGTCAGGGACACTGGTCTATAATTCAGGGTTTCATCCTTATTCCCTCCCTTGTAAACTGGTACTGTACCACACTGGCCCTCTTCCATTCCCAAGGGACTTCCTTTCTTCCAGAGCACACACAATTAAACCGTGAATCTTATCCGCCAGTTGCTCTCTGCATTCCTTTAGTATCCAATTAGAGATTCCGTCAGGTCCTGAGGCCTTCCTGACATCATGAGTTTCCAGTAATTTATACAATTAATGCACTTCCCCCTTTAGATCTTTTAACACCACATTTCTGGTCACTCCCTCCCCCTCCACAAAATAATTTTCTTTAGTGAAAACAATTGGAAGCATTTGTTCATTATTTCAGCTTGCATTACTGCATCTTTATAGACTTTTCCTTCTACTCTCAGCTTACTGATTCCTTCCTTTTGTTTCAATTTGCCATTAACAAACCTATAAAACAATTTTTCTTCCTTACATTTGTCAATCATATCTTTCAAAGTTTTTTCTTCCTCTCTACGAATTCTTGTATATTCGTTTCTAGTTCTATTACGTTTTTCCTTTGTTCTGTTGTTACCTCTCTTTCTCCATTTGTTCCGTGCCGCATCCCTTTCTGTTTTGCCGTCATACACCTTTTGTTGAAACAGTCTTTTTTCCAGTTCTCTATCCCACTTACTTTCGATACATATTTTTCCACACCTGTATTATAGAAGCCTAGAATGATATCCCACATCTTCTATATCTCTCTTGTTTCTCTGAATTCTCTCCAATCCACATTTTCAAAAAATTTCCTCATTCATGTAAAGTGTGCTTTACCAAAGTTGTATCTTCCATGCCTGTATAGCTCATCTCTTTGCTCCAAAGTTCTTTTTATCATTTGCAATTCAGTTACTACATGATTACTTTTTTTTGTAGGACAGAGATATTTTAGAGGTTAAATTATGTCAGGTTGATTGGTTGGCAGTAAATCTAGTGTTGTTGGTGTGTCATCACCTCTAAATCTTGTCTCTTCTTTGGCCCACTGGGTCATTACATTATTCATTGCACTGCCCCACGAATCTTCACTACCTCTTTACAATTAAAATCACTCCTCCCAGTTCACCTCTTTACAATTAAAATCACCCATCAGGAATATGTTGTTACTTTTCTCAATCACTTTCCGTAGGTATCTAACCATGTCTGGTAACATCTGATTTCATGCCCTTGTCTTAGATGGCAAATATGCTACTGCAGTGTCTCTCCTGCCTTTCCTTTTGGTTTCTACTTTCATATCTATTACTTCAGTCATACCTTCTCCCAGTTCTATACTGTCCACATTTAAGCTGTTCTTTCTTCACTACTGTCATCACTCCTCTTTAAGTTTTACCTTTTCTGTGTATTCTCCATTGTTTGTATTTCCCATTTCCCATTTGGATTTCAATATCTTCTCTCAGCTCGGTCTCTACAAAGTTTATAATATCTGGCTTAATTACCCTCAGAAATCATTACTTTCTGGCACTGCTGAGATTAGACCATCTACATTAGTACAGTAAAACCTCAATAAGTCAACCCTGCAGAAGGCAGAATTTCTGATAAATCAAACTCAGCCTGAGCCTTGCCAATTTATGGGAATTTCCAACAAATTTGTGAGAGAATTGGCCTTTCATGGGAACTTTTAAGGGAGTACATTTCAGCCATTAAATCTGTAGGAATTTTTTGTAGGAATTTTATCCCCATGTGGGAACTTTTTTGGATATTGGAAAATACGCCCGGCAACGTTAGTCCAATGCTCACGACTGGTAGCCGGCCGAAGGCAAAAACACAATCAGTCTGCCTCTGAACTTCGTCAGGTGAGGTCATGCCGCTCCTCCGCTGTTACCTATTTGGACTGTATCATTTTTGCATTGTAGTTTATTATATTTCATGTGGTACATTTTAATTTATTATATTCCAAGTGTTACATTTTAGTTTAACTGATTGCAAAGTGTAGTAAATAAGTACAGAACTTTACATAATTAAGTGGCTGTTGTGCCACTCCACCTCCATCAGCAACGGGCAAGTACCACATCTCTCAACACAACACACACAACAACACCATTTTTCCTACACCATGAAATGACTCCCTGGTGGTCAATTCTCAATGACTTCTTCTAGCAGGGGACATTGAAAGCAATCCAGGACCCACCAACAAATACATATGTCCAACATGCTCAAAACCTATCACTACGAGTCGACATACAAACAATTCAGTTCAGTGCAATTCCTGTAAGAACTGGACCCATTATACCTGCACAACACTTGAATCCAGAAAACATTACACAAATACCTGGACCTGCTCCTTATGCTCCTTCCCCCCACCCACTAACCCCCCCACCAACCCTACTCCTACTTCCTCCACACCTCCTCAGCCTAACTCACTGATCCTTCCCACACCATCCAATCCCACAACCCCTCCCATTCCACCCCAACCCTTACTTCCATCACAACCTTCTCCTACTCCTTCCCCTCCACCCACACCACCACCTCCCCCCTGTGCTGCAGCACCCAATACACATCGCACACACAATAAAAACACCCTTCAATTAAATATAGATGACAATCACCAAAAAACAAGAATTCACACAATTTATCAAACAACAAAACATACACACTGCCATCTTACAAGAAACAAAACTACACAGAACACAAAAAACACATACATTTTATAATTTCACCACCATTAGACAAGACCGGGCCTACAACAGTGGCGGTGGACTCATCATCCTGGTACACAAATCCATCAGTTTCAGATACTAGTGCACACACACAGTCGCTCCTCCCCTACATGACACCACAACAGAAATACAATCAATTAAATGCCCACTGGTAACAAAACACATATAACAATTGCCAACACATACATTCCCCCCCCAGTCGTCCCCCACAGTACCACACAATTACTCTCCACAAATACACCACATCACTAACATACCCAACATCTTCCTGGGTAGTGACTTCAATGTCAAGGCATTGACCTGGCATGTCAACAACCCTGACACAGACAGAGGGCTGGTACTACAATCCCAAATGGATAATCTTTTCATACTGAATAATCTCCATCAACATACCCATATCCCACACTAAACCCTCTTCCTCCCATCATCCCCAGACATCACCTTCTGCTCCCTATACCTCGCCCCTACAACATCCTGGAGAGTGGTCAAAACTCTTGGCTCTGACCACCTCCCAATTATCGTCACTACCAAAACCAGAATCACCCCAGCTGGCCACAGATACACATACACTAATTATAAGAGAGCCAACTGGGAGGCCTTCACAACTGAAACAGAACAACACTTTGATACATTAAACAGTACATCCATCACAAACATCAACAATGCTGTGTACACTTTCATTACAATTATACAAAATGCAGACAAAACACACATCCCTAGAGGCAACAGAAAGAGACACAACCCCAACTTCACACCAGAAATTCAAGGCCTCATCAGTCAATGGGACACACTATGACATTCCTCAACATCCCATTCACAAGACACAGTACAACAAATACAAGAACTCAACACCCAAATAAACAATAAAATATCAGAACAGCAAACACTAAACTGGAATAATTATCTCCAAACATTTGACCACAAAACAAACACCAGCAAAGTCTACAAAACACAAAACAGCATCACACTTTCCAACAGCAACACTACACAATCACACACTCCCATCACAACAACAGACACCACACCTTCAAACAAACAAGTAAACACTCTCACCAATCACTTTTCACATGTCAGCCATTTAAATCCCCATCGCGACGACCGATGTATCATCCGACATAAGAGACAGTTCCCCATAGACCCAGACTTCGCACCTTTCACTTACAATTGAACGAAGCACATCATTAGCAACCTTAAGCACTCATCTGCCTGTGGACCAGACAACATAAGCAACATACACCTTAAACACCCTGGACCACAAGGCATACAAGCACTCACCAACATATCAAACTACAGCTACACACAGAATATAATGCCCAACATCTGGAAGCATGGCATTATTATCACTATCCCCACACCCAACAAAGACCCTATGTTACCTTCCTTACACCACCCCATCACACTCCTCTGCACCCCCTACAAAGTCACTGAACGACCAATACTACAAATAGTAACACCTCACACCCCTCTAGCCCCATCACATCATGGTTTTAGGCCACTATACTCCACAAACACTCTTCTTACAGACCTTACACAGAGAGTTTTTGATGGCATGAATTCAGCTAGGCCACCACACAGAATACTCCTAGTCACACTAGCCATTAGCAAAGCTTTTGATGGCATCCCCTGCCACAACCTCACAAACAAAACAAACATGCACAATAACACAAAAAGATGGCAGGGGCACTACCTCCCAGGCAGATGTGCACATGTAACTTTTGCTGGTCAGTCTTCGGACATCAGAAACTTCACAAATGATGTCCCCCAAGGATCTGTTTTGTACCCTACACTCTTTAACCTATACATGCATGACATATCCACACACCACAGATACACACAGCTTCCTATGCAGGCAACGTAACACTTACATGTACATATCAAAACACAAACACAGCCACACACATCCTCCAACCTTATCTCAACACACTACAAGAATGGTTCACCACAAACTGGCTTAAAATAATCCAAGCCAAATCTACAGCGACCCATCTCACAAACTGGACACCAGAACACAGTCAAATTGCACACCTCACCATGAACAACACTCCCCTACCACACACACACACACACACACACACACACACACACACACACACACACCACAGATACACATAGCTTCCTATGCAGGCGACATAACACTTACGTGTACACACCAAAACGCAAACACAGCCACACACAGCCTCCAACCTTATCTCAACACACTACACAAATGGTTCACCACAAACAGGCTCAAAACAGCCCCAGTCAAATCTACAGTGACCCTTCTCACAAAATGAACATCAGAACACAGTCACATTCCACACCTCATCATATACAACACTCCCCTACCACACACACACACACACACACACACACACACACACACACACACACACAAAATCCTTGGTGTAACATACATCAATGTCATTTAAACAACACATCACAAACATTAAAAATAAATTAACACGAAGACTCAATGCTCTGAGGTCACTTGCCTATACAACATTTGGACACAAAAAAGAAACCACCACCACAGTATACAAACAATATATGCATTCAGTGATGAATTATGCAAGCCGTGCTTGGCCTCCTAACCTCACAAAAACACACTACAACACCCTACAGACTATACAGAACAAGACCCTAAATATAATCACAGGCTGAACAACTACTACACTCACTGACCACCTACATCAAGTAACCAAAGTCCTCAAAGTCAAGGATCATCTACACATGAGAGGCACCCAAATTCTCACTGCAGCCTCCACAAACCCACAACATGGCAAGACATCCACCCACACCAAGGAACATCAAAACAACACCCAGCACACGATACCATACACAAATACTGTCATCTCTCCCCCCTCGTCCACGTCAGACCAGCTTCCTGAAGCATATCCACACTCAGATCATTCGCCGCTCCATTCAGTCACTTAAAGACAACACACAGCTACGTGCACGGTCTCCTGATATCCACCCTTCTGAATCCTATCTCCCTCATGAGGACAGGGTCCACCTGGCCAGGTTGAGATGTGGGCATCATCCAGCTCTCTTATCGGAAGAGGCTGGATGACTCTGTCACTGATGCCTGTCCAGGAAGTAACACAGCACCCCACACTATTAAGCACATTATGCAAGACTGCATTGCACACAATCACCTATGCCGGCTACACAACATACACTCCATGAGAGCTCTGTAGGAAGCCTGGTCTCGGCCACGGCCTTCCTTAAGGACTCGGGGCTGTTCGGCCAGACTGCTTAAGGAACAACTACTACTACAGTACTCCTAAACAAGCTGCCTAGCCTATGAATGCTCTTTGTACATACATCCATCAATTTAAGAAATGAAATGAACTGAATAGTTTCTATTGTTTATTTCTATTGCTTTACACATATTAACAACCGACAATGTTGGTTTGTGTTCAAAGATTCACATGTGGTACAGTACTCTGTCTGTCTAGCCTAACATAACCCAGCCTAGGCTATGCAACCTCCTTTGACATGCACTGAATTCGTTTTATTGTTTTGTATTGCTTTATAAATGCTTCTTTAGTTTAGTGTTCTTAAACAAGTACAGTAATCACATATAATCTGCAACTACAGTAATCCCTGGAATAACCAGACAACCAATTCCCGGACACCCCAATTTCCAAATACAGTAACTCCTCCAATATCCGGATCAATAGAGCCATCGGTAGGTTCGGATATTGGTTTCGTCCGGATATTGGGCCCCAGCTTATGGACTTGTACTTACGGACCCTAACACAGAGAAACACCTATACAACTTCCTCCGGACATGCATAGCACCTATTTAACACCCAAATCACACCAATAAGGCACATAAATGACTGAAATAAATGCAATAGAAACATAAAATGTGGGTTTAGAAGTATGTTCATACATTAATAAACATTCTGGTACTTATGGACTCTAACCGAACCTAACCTAACCGAACTCTGAAAAACATTCCTACTGCACATGCATGAGGTAAGTTTAGTATGGAAAGAAGTACAGTATGACACTTTCTGGTAAGTATAGTATGGGAAAAAATACAATATGAAACATTCTGGTAAATATAGTATGGAAAATAGTACAACATGAAACATTCTGGCTACTTACAGCAAGTCCCTGGCCACCTCGATGAATAACCGCCTCCTCTCGGACTCTGACAGTAAGAACGATTTCCTGAAGCACTTGCACTACACTCTTCCTGAAGTCTTGCACTGAACTTAGTCACTAACACACAGAAGTCATGGCAAACAGCACAGGTCTTGTCGCGGTGAGAGACAGGCGGGAAGTGGGGAGGATGCAGCGGTGCTCTATCGGACGTCGGAGGAATGACGAACCAAAACAATGCTCTCACGTGGCGCGCGCGGCAAGTTCAAATTACGGACGGCAAAACATCGATTTTTTTTCCAATTTTTTTTGGATTTTCGGACCATTTTGGGAATGTTTGATCCCAGGACGATAAGGTTCGGTTAGTGGGGATGTTCGGTTATTGGGCGTCCGGATATTAGAGTGATTACTGTATTTTGGGCCCGGGCCTTTGGAACCCAAAAATGGCTAAGAGGCGTAAAAAAAAAAAAAAAAAAATCCGACATTGTTTTCAACCGTACTTTGAACTTGGAGTGCGGTGCCGAACAGTTGTGTTTTCGTGTGTAGTAGGGGAGCCCTCTGATTCCTCCCCTCCCCTCCCAGTTAAAGCCTAACTACCGTCATGACTAGATGCTCATCGCAATGGCTGCCACATGTGCTGGTTTTTTAAAATAAACAGTGAATAAACTGCAATACCTCACCACTAGACCACATGGAAATTTACAGCATTGTGCAGTGGTAAGAAATTAGAATTTAGAGTGCAAAGGATTAAGTGCAGAGTGCAAACTGGTGTTGCAACTGGCGTGGCACAAGTAAGAACAGAATGTGCAGTGTTAAATAGACATAATTCACTGTGCAAAGGATTAAGTGCAGCATAGCACTGGATTACTGTATGTGCTTCAAGAGCATTTTCACCACAGCCAAAGCCTTAGAGGAGACAGGTTGATCTTCGTAATGGCCACGGATGTGTTGTAAGTACCCTGTACACTGCTAAGAATCAAGATCAAAAAATGATGGAGAAATAGAAGAAGGGAAGGATGGGAAGAAGGAGTATTTGCAAGGAGAGTGGAAAGGTTACAAGAGGATGAGAAAAAGGCAGAATATAAGAGAGAAGTGGAAGAACGATTGGACAAATATGAATTGGAGCAGATGGGGGACGTGGAAGGTGTGCGAAGGATATTCACAGAAGAAATATGTGCAGCATGTGAGGTGGTGTGTGGGATGAAGAGAAGACAGAGGGGGGTGCAAGGAACAGCATGGTGGACTGAAGAGGTGAGACAGGCTGTGGCACAAAAGAAGAAAGCATACAATGAATGGATGAGAATAGGGGCGTGGAAGAAGTTGAGAGGCGGAAGAGAGAGTTATATGTAGAAAGAAAGGGAGAGGTGAAAAGATTAGTAAGAGAAAGAAGAGAGTGGATGAGGAATTTGAAAGGAATTTGAGTGTAAAGTGGAGGGACTAAGAAAATGTTCTGGAAGAGGTGAAGAAAGTAAGACAGGGTGGAAGTGAAGTCAGCAGGGGAGTGAAAGATAAAAATGGTAGATTACTAGTGGAGAAGGGAGAAAAAGTGAGCAGATGGAGTGAACACTTTAAGGAATTGTTGAACATAGAGGATGGAAGTGATGCGAGTATAAGTGGCTGGGGAATGGCTGGGAGGAGGGAGGGAGGTGAGAAGACGGGAAGAAATCAGTAAGACAGAAGTTGTGGAAGCAATGAAGAAAGTTAAATTGGGGAAAGCCCCAGGAATTGATGGAGTGTGTGGTGAAACGTTGATGCATGGGGGAGAGATAGTAGTAGAATGGATGTGGAAGATGTGCAGATTGGCCTGGGAGGAAGGTAGAGTTCCAGAGGACTGGAAGTCAGGTATAATTATTCCCTTGTACAAAGGAAAAGGGGAAAAAGAAGTGTGTGGTAATCATAGGGGCATTTGTCTTCTTAGCCTAATAGGAAAAGTGTATGGTAGGATACTTATTGACAGAGTTAGGGAAATAACAGAGGAATTAGTTGGAGAAGAACAGGGAGGCTTTAGGAAGGGAAGAGGTTGTGTACATCAGATATTCATTCTTAGATCTTTAGTGGAAAAGTTTCTAGAGAAGGGAAAGAAGTTGTATGAGGCTTTCATGGATTTGAAGAAAGCATATGACAGGGTGGATAGACAAGGATTGTGGAAAGTATTATGAATATATGGAGTAGATGGGAAGTTGTTGAATGCTGTGAAGAGTATGTATGATGGTGCTAAGTCTGCAGTGAGTGTGGATGGTGAACTGAGTGAATTTTTCTCTTTGAAGGTTGGGTTGAAACAGGGATGTGTCATGTCTCCATGGTTGTTCAATCTGTACATGGATGGGGTAATAAAAGAGGTAGAAGGTAAGGTAGTGGATGTTGGAGTAGCCCTGGTGAGAGAGGGTAGTGTTTGGAAACTCCCTGTACTGTTGTTTGCAGATGATACTGTGTTGTTGAGTGAAGACGAAGGGTAGCTGCAAGGCTTGGTGGATGAGGTTGGGAGAGTGTGTAAGAAACGGAATCTAAAGGTGAATGTAGGGAAGAGTAAAGTGATGGTCAATGAAAGAGGTGAAGTCAGTGAATGTACAGCGAGGCTGGATGGTGAGGAATTGAAAAATGTGAGTACGTTTAAGTACTTGGGTAGTGTGATGAGTAAGGATGGAGGTTTGGAGGATGAAGTGCTTGGAAGGGTACAGCAGGGAAGAAAGGTTGATGGTTCCTTGAAAGCAGTGATAAGAAGCAGGGAAGTGAGCATGGAAGTGAAAAAGTTACTACATGACAGTATTGTGATACCAACTCTAACTTATGGAAGTGAAGCGTGGATGTTGTTGGAAAGACACAAGTCAAGAGTGAGAGCAGTGGAAATGAATTATTTAAGAGGAGTCTGTGGAGTCACATGGAGAGAAAGGCTGAGGATATAAAGGAGCGTTGTGGTGTGGATGTGGATGTGATAGGAAGCATTAGGAGGAATACACTGAGGTGGTTTGGCTGTGTGGAGAGGATGGAGGGTGAAAGACTGATGAAGAGAGTGTATGTGAGTGAGGTGGAGGGGGGGAGAGGGAGGGGAAGGCAGATGATGAGATGGAGGGATGGGGTGGAGAGCTATATAAGAGAGGGGGATGTGAGCTGGGAGCAGGGCAGTGAAATGGCGGGAGACAGGGCAACGTAGAGGTGATTTGTTTGTGGCCACCCTGAACGGGACTGAGGCGTCTGGCAATAGACAGATAGATAGACAGACCTTTCCATTCAGTTCCCGCAATGTCCATCTCAGCAGATGTTTAAACAGACGAGGGATGAGGCCATGACAAACCTAATGTCTGACTTGGCTCGTATCTCTGACTGGGGTAAAAATAATTAGATTGTTTTTAATGCATCAAAAACTCAGTTTTTTACTCTTATCAACCCGACACAATCTTCCACAGGACTACCCACTAATGTTTAACCCGTTAACTGCTCTATACAGCCTGGGATGTTCCAAGTGCGATTGCTCAATACAGCCCTGGCTGCTCAGGTGAATTTCAAATATAGTGCCATGGTGACCAAGGCCGACCCATGCAAGCATGTTTAAGCCTTCAAAACCGAAACCGAAAAAAAAAACGAAAACCATACAATCCAATAAGGAATCAGACACTTCGATGTTCATCCATGGCTTTACCAAGGTAAATATTGAGCTAATATTTTGTTACTATATACTTTGGCATGTGTTCTCTCAATTCCTAAGACAAAATTTGGCCTTTGGGAAATTTCATTTTTACCCCTATATCTGGGCACCACAAACACTTCCAAAAAACCGCCATGCGCAGTTAACGGGTTAATAATATCCACCTCAATCCTGCATCATCCTTGAACATGCTTGGGATTTCATTCACTCAGGACTTATCTTGGAAAGATCATATTGCATCTCTTGTAAAATCTGCTTCCAAGAGATTGGGTGTGCTAAGCTGACTCCGCACCTTCTTTACCCCTGCACAGTTGTTGGCTTCATGCACGGGTTTTATTCGCCCCTGTTTAGAGTACAACTCTCAAGTGTGGAGAGGCTCCCCACATACAACTCTTCTCAATAGGGTGGAGTCAAAGGCTTTTCGTCTCATCAACTCTACTTCTCTTACTAGCTCCCTCCAACCTCTGTCTCTTCGCTGCACTGCTGCATCTTTATCTGATTTCGATCACTACTTCAATGGTCACTGCTCCTCTGAACTGTCTGCTTGCATCCCTCCACCTCTACGTCAGCCGCGTAGCCCCCGTCTAGCAACAAACTATCCCTTTTCTGTCCAACTCTCTAATGCAAGAGCTAACCATTACTCCATTCCTTCATTTATGCAACAGGTCAGCTCTGGAACTGTCTCCCTCTGTCTGTATTTCCTACTTCCTATGATCTCCAGTCTTTCAAACGCAGTGTGTCCACGCATCTCGACATGATCAGATCTTGAATTTGGCTCTCTTTTGTATTGTTTTAGTTTTTTTTTCTTGGAAGGAGGCGGTGGCTGAATCGGTAGAGAGGCGGCTTGCAGTCCTGATGGACCCAGGTTCGAATCCTGGCTGGGGCAGGGGACAGTTTAATTATTTGAATTTCATTAAAAGCAGACTTTCCTGATCTACCAGATGACCCGCCAACATGTTGTAAAAATACCCCCGCTAATACCAATACACCAGTCCTGTATGAGACAGCCCTAGCATGTATTCAATATGGACAGTGGGTGTTAGCGCCAAAGTGGTGACATGTGGAGGTGTAGGAGGACTACTGGGCCTTGGGATAGGCTACTGCCCCCAAGATATAGGCCCTGAAGCCTTTGCCCAGAGTCGGACAAAAAAAAAAAAAAGTTTGTGTGCCCCAGGCCTTTGGTTCCTTCTTTCCTGCATAAGAAAATACAGTACCCTCGCGTCCAACACGCGTTAGTCAAGCACAACTCGGGTCCAGCACGGAGAGCAATTAATTAGTATTATTTAATACGATTTAATTACTGCAACACGAGTGTGTTAGCATAACACGCACAGAGCTCCGAGAAGTGGGCGAAATCGGCAGAGTTCACTCTAGCATGATCACCCCCGGTCAAACACGGTCATACTGGACATTCCCATGATGATGATAGCCAATGAAAACTTCTGATCAAGTAGCCTCCCCCGGCCGCTATCGTGACGTGATCGTGATGCCGCCCAATTAAAAACGCTTCTGGTGTCACGTGATGTTTTGTTTAAATTTCTCCCGCCACAGCGCCACTCAGTCGCATAATTGCATTGCAAGGTGCTTTTTTCTTGCTGCATTTTCTGCCCTTGTTACTGCATTTTACCCTGCTCACGAAGCCTAGGAAGCCTTCTGAGAACCCCAAGAAGCATCGGCACCTCCCTCAGGCCACCAAGCTAGAAAGCATCGAGAGGAAGAAGAAAGGGAAGAGGAAAGTTGACATTGCCAAGGCCTACGACATGAATGAAGCCAACGTGATCATAATAAAAAACTAAAACAAGATCCTGGCAGCCGAAGGCTATCACATGGCACTTTATACCAGGTTTGCCGAGAATACGATGGTAAATCGGAACGGTAACGTGGTAAACTTGCCGACGATACCACGGGCATTTGGAATTCATCTGGATGGATTCCTGCCAAGGATACGACAGCCAAACAGTGTGACCAAAACCCAGGCGACTCGACAGAGAATGTATTGTACTACAGCATTGAACATTTAGCCTGACACTGAATACATATTAATATTTTAGAATAAATATCAATCGTTTTGAAACCCTTCTCATCGGCGTGCGTACCAGTTTATAAACAAAGTTGCTTCTCCTTATTCTCTACCGAGTCAGCGACAGCGATCACTTTCCACAGTCATGAGACGGGGCTCTGGCAACAGTGTGAGAAGCATGCACTTTGCCGAGGATTACAGTGCTAGGACAGGCAGAAACAGGACCTTCCATGGCTGTGGACGAAGATAGTGACTCTGAGTGTCATTTCGAAGGCTTTATGAGGGAGGTTGAGGAGGAGCAACAGCCATTACCCGCTAGTGACACCAGCAGCCATCCTCCGGGGACCCAGTAGGACTACCTACAGCCTTGGAGTAGACTGTAGCACCAGTCGAGCAGGGCAGTACTCCCAAGGGGGATGGAAAGCTGATGACAGGGAGTACTGGAGCTCCGGGTTTCATCAGCCCTCAGGACTACTTCCAGACCATCCCCCTTTGCTGAACTTTTTCAGTGTCTCAGTTACACAGAGAGTAGACCAGCATGCTCTCCAGTACAAATTTCTCTATCTACACCAAACTACATGCACAGTACACACTACACTTCCTATTCAAAATTCAACAAAAATGGCGTCTCTTCATCAAGCCTCGGAGTCCCCAGGGGGGGGGGACCATAAATGCCCCCACCATCCGCCCCTCTCCCGATGACGACTCGAGGTGCCTGGAACCACTGTCTGACTCTCTTCTTCTTCATTTCTGCAACATTCGCGGCCTTTCCTCTAACTTTCTCTCTGTTGAGCACCACCTCTCCTCCTCTAAACCTCACCTTCTTTTTCTAACGGAGACTCAGCTGTCTGAGGCAAATGACAGCAAACCCTTTTCTGTATCCTCCTACTTTCTCTATACTCATTTCAAAGCCAAAGGTGGCTGTTGTGTATATATAAGCAACGACTTATCTTGCTCTCCTGTTCCTGAACTCGATTCTTCTGAATTCTCTACACTCTGGCTTTGGCTTTCCTGTCATTCTCTGACTAAATATATCTGTGCTGTTTAATTATCCCCTAATTCTACTGACTAACAAAAATTCTTCGACTATCTTACTTCTACGATGGAACACATTCTATCCATTTCTCCTTTCTCTGAAATCTCCATTCTAGGTGATTTCAATGTTCACCACCACCTTTGGCTCTCCTCTCCTTTCACGGATCCACCTGGTGAACAAGCCTACATCTTTTCTATCCTTAATGACCTAGAGCAGCTTGTACAGCACCCTACCCGTATCCCTGACCGCCTTGGAGAGAGCTCCAACATACTTGACCTCTTCCTCACAACTAATCCTTCTGCTTACTCTGTTAATCTTTTCTCTCCGTTGGGCTCCTCCGATCACAACCTTATTACCTTAACCTGTCCTATCACTCCGGTACGGCCTGTGGACCCTCCAGGGAAACGTCGTCTATGGCATTTTGGAGCCGCGGACTGGGAGGCCCTCAGGCAGTACTTCTTTGATTTTCCCTGGAATGATTATTGCTTTCATGGCCGGGAGCCATCTGAGTGTGCCTTGTGCATTACGGAGGTTATTCTCTCGGGCATGGAAGCATACATTCCTTTCTCATATCCTTTGACTAACGCAAGAAAGCCTTGGTTTAATCACGCTTGTTCTAATGCTGTCTGCAACAAGGAGAGGGCCTACAAAAGGTACCGGAGCCAACCCACCCCTGAATCACATCATCTTTACGTTTCTGCCCGGAATCGTGCTAAGTCTGTTCTTCGCTCTACTAAAAATAATTTCATCCATACTAAATGCTCTCAACTCTCCAACTCGAATTCTTCCCGCTCCTTCTGGCACCTTGCCAAAAACCTTTCTAACAACTTTACCTCATCATCCTTCCCTCCTCTTTTCTACTCTGATGGTTCTGTAGCTATTTCTTCTACTGATAAAGCAGGTCTCTTCGCACAGACTTTCTCCTCCAATTCCACCTTAGACGATTCCAGTGCTGTTCCTCCATCACTTCCCCCCTCTGACTTCCTCATGGCTGACATTAAAATTTCTTCAGTTCATGTATTTTCTGCCATCACTGGCCTCAGTACTAACAAGGCATATGGGCCTGATGGGGTCCCTCCTGTTGTTCTCAAGAACTGTGCTTCTGTGCTTACACCCTGCCTAGGCAAACTCATTCGCCTTTGTCTGTCAACTTGTACCTTTCCTTCTTGCTGGAAGTTTGCTCTCATTCAGCCAGTCCCAAAGAAGGGTGACCACTCCCAACTATCGTCCAATTGCTTTAACGTCCTGTATTTCAAAAGTTTTCGAGTCAATCCTCAATAGAAAAATTTTAAGGCATCTTTCCTATCACAACCTTCTTTCCGATCGTCAGTATGGGTTCCGTCAGGGACGCTCCACTGGCGATCTTCTCACCTACCTTTCAGACTCCTGGTCATCCTCCTTTCGGGACTTTGGCGAAAGCTTTGCCATTGCACCTGACATCTCAAAGGCTTTCGATGGAGTCTGGCATAAATCTTAAATTTCCAAACTGCCCTCCTACGGTTTCTATCCTTCTATCTGTGCCTTCATCTATAGCTTCCTTTCTGGGAGTTCTATAGCCGCAGTTGCAGACGGCCATCGTTCTTATCCTAGATCTATCAACAGTGGTGTTCCTCAGGGCTCTGTCCTATCACCAACTCTCTTCCTTTTATTCATCAATGATCTAAGCTGTACAACTAACCCTATCCACTCATACGCTGATGACTCCACCCTTCACCTTTCCATTTGGTTCCCGCAACGCCCATCTCAACAGTTACTTCAACAAACAAGGGATGAGGCTATGGCACACCTAATGTATGACTTGGCTCGTATCTCTGACTGAGGTAAATATAATGTGGTTGTTTTTAATGCATCTAAGACTCAGTTCTTACACCTATCAACCCGACAAAATCTTCCACAGGTATACCCACTAATGTTTAATAATATTCAGCTTAATCCTGCATCATCCTTGAACATGCTTGGGGTTTCATTTACTTGGGATTTATCTCGGAAAGATCATATTACATCTGTAAAATCTGCTTCCAAGAGATTGGGTGTGCTAAGCCGACTCCGCTCTTTCTTTACCCCTGCACAATTGTTGACTCTATATAGGGGTTTTATCCATCCCTGTGTGGAGTACAACTCTCATATGTGGGGAGGCTCCCCACATACAGCTCTTCTCAATAGGGTGGGGTCAAAGGCTTTTCATCTCATTAACTCTCCTCCTCTTACTGACTCTCTTCAACCTCTGTCTCTTCGCCGCACTGTTGCATCTTTATCTCTTTTCTATCGCTACTTTAATGGTCACTGCTCCTCCGAACTGTCTGCTTGCATTCCTCCACCTCTACGACGGGCGTGTAGCACCCGTCTGGCAGCAAACTCTCATCCCTTTTCTGTCCAACTCTCTAATGCAAGAGTTAACCGTTACTCCCAGTCTTTCATTTATGGAACAGGTCAGCTCTGGAACTGCCTCCCTCTGTCTGTATTTCCTGCTGCCTATGATCTCCAGTCACGCAGTGTGTCCAGGCATCTCAAAATGATCGGATCTTGAATTTGGCTCTCTATTGTATTTTGTTTTTCTCTTGGAGGGAACTGTCACTGCGGGCTCATGGCCTTTGGTTCCTTCTTCCTCGCATAAAAAAAAAAAAACAACAACAACAACCTTCCATTCCCAGCAAGCCCAGCAACACTATCCTAAAAGGTTAGTTATCATTCATAGCACAGTACCATTTATTATAATTACAACAGTACCAATATATGTATAGGTATATGATAGGTATTTAGGGTGACTTTTCCGAGGGTTGCTGACATAATTCATTTTTCCCCATAAGCTCTATTGTTAGTCCAACACGTTTTTGGTCCAACACGTGACCCATGCATGACAATATTACCGTGCTGGACACGAGGGTACTGTATATATATATATATATAATTTTATTTTTAATTAATACTCGTCAGAAAATCCGGTAATTCAAACTACTGTACCATAGTGCCCCCATGTAGTTCAAGATATGAAGGGTTTACTGTATATGCCACTTTCAATCTTTTTGCATTGTATTTTATTCCCTCCTCCCTCCCTCTCTCCTTGAGTACCACTTCCTTAATTTCTGATCCATAACCATCCAACAGAACTCAGTCTCCTCCTCCTCCGTTCTGTGGTCGTTTTTTTTCCTTAGCTTCCTTTACAACTCCTTTATTTGAGTTCTCTCTTCCTCATTTGCATCTCTCCTTATCCAAACATTCTTGAATCCCTCCCTGTCTTCTGGTTTCTATGTCTTGATGATTTCATTTACCATGACCTGAGACTGAAATTTAACTTTTAGTGGCCTTCCCCCTCCCTCCTCATATCTTCCCAGCCTAAACACTTCTTCAATCTCTTCTTGAGCTTCATTGTTAGCCTTCTCAGTTCCTCTCTTTCTCTTTCTGATCTTACTGACAGGTTTTCTTTCAACCCTGAGGTTATCACGCATTTTTTCTTGTCTGCTACAACTCTGACAAGAGATTCTCTAATTTTAGTACCCTAACAACTTCCTTCCCCACCTTTTCCTGGTTTTCTTCTCTCAGTTGTTCTATAATCTCCTTTGATTCTCCCTTCCTCCTGAATTTTCTTCCACCACTTGTGACTTCCTTAATGTGTTCATCTTGCCTCCTCGTTTTTTTATTCATACTCGTGAAGTTTACTTTTCATCCTGTCTCTTTCTTCTTCCAAGATCTTATTTTCTCTTGTGAGCTGTTTTATTTCATTTGAGACTGATTCACTACTCACTTTTAATTCTGTTACTTTTCTCTCTTGCTCAGCACTGCATGAGCGGATGATCTCTAACTCGTTTTTCAATACTAGGCTAAGTTCTTGCAGCTCTCCAATTACTGACCATACCTCTTTTAATTCCTGGGTATCTTTCTCAGCCATTTTCTCCACACCTGCTACTCTTGTTTGGTTCAGTTTCATACTTCTGTTACTCAGAGCTTCATTGGAGAATTCCATAAATCCACATTCACTGGATG
The DNA here is from genome assembly GCF_032717465.1 of Coenobita brevimanus. Taxonomy (NCBI): domain Eukaryota; kingdom Metazoa; phylum Arthropoda; class Malacostraca; order Decapoda; family Coenobitidae; genus Coenobita; species Coenobita brevimanus. Next base: position 21,703,145 of record NC_137024.1, on the reverse strand, counting down.
TAAACAATGGAAAATCCCCTTCCGCAATTATGCATCCAAACGAAAAATTTAAACCTCCACTGTGTCTTGTGCTCTTATTTTACCGAATCTTCCGGCTTTTTCACTAGCATAGGACACAACCACTACTCACGCAGTCACTTCACATAATCACAATAGGTTGGCCTCCTTTTCGCCGTTGATTTGGCATTTTCTCCCCACGAGTCAACAAGGAGCTCCACTGTTGACAATGTCTCACACCCATGTGTGTGTGTGTGTGTGTGTGTGTGTGTGAGAGAGAAAGAGAGAGAGATTCAATCTATTTCTACCATCATTTCTTTTTTAAATTAACCCTTTAATCCACTTTCCCATGTGGAGAGGATGAAGAGAGAGGGACTAACAAGGAGAGTGTATGCAACTGTAGTGGAGAGGGAGAAAGGGAGGGGGAGACGTAGGATGAGATGGAGGGATAGAGTGGAGAGATATGTGAAAGTGGGGGATGTGAGCTGGAAGCAGGGCAATGAAATGGCACTGGACAGGGCAATATGGAGGCAATTTGTTTGTAGCCACCCCTGACGGGATTGAGGTGTCTAGCAATTGGCAGATAGATAGAATCCATGCTCCCCCCACCCAAAACCAACGATTCTCTACCAATCCCATTAACAATAGAGAAGGGGAGGGAGGGTGGCACTGCTAGGAAACGGTTGATCTGCAAATGGTTTGAAGGTTATTTTCGACTGATTCACAACAAAAAACACGAAAAAACATAGTCATAATCAGAATCCATGGTTGTCCAAAATGGCAAGTTAACGTACAGATCTATTTTTTCTTCCTCTTTAAGTGATCTGTTTGATTTCTAGCAGTATTTCCATGAGAAATTACCAGTTTTCTCATTTTCCCCAACCAGTAACTCCAATTTCCCTCTGGGTCTCTCATTACCTGGTACTGATAGGAGCTTGATGCATGGACACGTCAAAAACTGATTATTTCCAACGGCAATGAGGGGGCAAAAATGCACCAAGCACATAAGAAAAAAAAAAACAGGGGGAAAGCATATTACTTAATGCCAAGTAGATTATGGGTTTAGGGTCGTTTCACAGTTGTCCCTAACCTTTCAGGCCCAAGCGTGGGTTGGGCCCAAACCAAAAGCACCTTTGGATTTCACAGTCCCTCTGTATGACTTTTAAGAGCTTACTAACATGGGGGATATCTGATAATGATAATGCAGTAGGGTTGAGAGTCCTGAGTGGCCAGAACATGGATGCTGTAAGCTGTCAGAAGGAAAAGACACCTCGCCCAGCACCTTCCTTACGTTGAGAATATTTAGAAATCTGAATGTGATGAATGCGGTAAATGGTTTGGCTGAAAAATCCACATCACATACTTCTAACTACTATATTCAGGAATAAGGAAATTCATCTGAAGGGAGCAAAAACAGAGAATACAGTGCATCAATGGAATAAAGGGGATAAACTAACATCAACCTTACCATGCACCTACTTGAAATATCAGAAGTCAAAATGTGATGAATGCTGAATATTTTATGAAAGGCATAGTCTATGCACAAATAATTATGAAGTAACAAATAAATAATAACATCCAATGAGAGAAGGTTTCAGTTATTAATGGGTATTGTGTTAGCGCATCAGCATGAGACAGTAGGTGGTGGTAACCATCATCCACTCATTTGATGTAGTGTTGCCTACTTCTTCCTTCTCATTTATCACTCTTTCGGTGTCTTCTCTGTTTCTGTTTCTCCCATCTTTCCTATCACTTTTTAATACGCCTCTTTCCTTTTCAGGCTGCATTACAATATACTGAGTGACAAGCCAAATGGTTTCCTGTAAGCCAGGAAACTATTTACAATGCTGGGTGGTAACCATATGATCAACCCATATGTGTTCCTAACATGTCAGCAGGTGAGTTGGCAGAGGGTTTGTGCCCTTCTTTATAAAACAACTAACTCAAAGACAAATGACCACCACTTACAGGATTATGGTGTCTGTCTAAAGATAGACAGGTAGGTAGACAGGGAGACTGATAATATTTGTGCATGAGCATGGGGTATTTTCTAAATCAGGCATGTCAGTTATATTAACATTATTACATCAGGCATCTGATATTCAAATTCTGATGAAAATATATAGCTATACATTAGACAAAAATTATTTTAAATCTTTCAGGTCCATTTGTTGTGGAGCCTCCAGCTGGCTCAAAATAAACTGCAATAGGATGCCTTGTACAGGCAAACCCCGGTTTAACGATGCAATTGGTTAAGTAAAAACCCATTGCTGGGCAGGGTATCGTACCTCTGGGCAGATTTAACACGTAAAGTATATGGATGCGTTTTTAAGCCTCAGGTTCCCCCCCCCCCAACCAAGTCCTAAACCCACCCAAATGAGTTAAAAAAAAAAAAAAAGTTTAAAGCCAATCTAAATGACTTAACAACTGTAAAAGAAGCTAACCTAAGCCTAAAACCAGTGCCCGTCTCACTTGTACCCAGTCAAGGTCATTGGAGAATGCGATCTCCAGCTCGTATTCAAACCCAGTAGAGAAGAAGCAGCAGCATTGTATATAATCTCACCATCACACGATCCCTGGACAATTAAACAAACATGTGTTATGCATAATGATAATGTATGAATGACAGGGAATCGTCCAAAGTGTGAACTGTTGTGAGGGAGAATTGTTGATGTTCTGATGGGGAATTCTCTTGATGATGCGATTGGGATAGCCTTTTCAATGCCACCTCTTTATGTTGTTTTAGTTACTCTTCTGGTTGCTGAGTTCCTTTATTTTATTTTCTCATATTTTCCAACATTTACCGGTATTTAGAAATTCCTTTGGATTTTCAAAGTGTTTTCCCTTGAACAGCCTGAATGTAAACACATGATTTATTGATCGATGATGCGATCGGGATAGCATTTTAAACAACCCCTCTTTCTGTCATTTTAGTTACTGTTCTGCTTGCTGAGTTCCTTTATTTTCTTTTTTATTTCCCAAGATTATTTTAGAAATTCTTTTGTAATTTCAAGGCATTTTCCCTTAAACAGCCCCAATGTAAAAACATAATTTATTGATCGATAATGTGATCGGGATAGCCTTTTCAACGGCCCCTCTTTATGTCGTTTTAGTTACTGTTCTGGCTGAGCTCCTTTATTTTCTTCTCTCTTATTTTCCAACATTTATTTAGAAATTCCTTTGTATTTTTAAACCGTTTTTCTTTGAACAACCTGAATGTAAACACATGATTTATCGATGTCACAGTTTTTATCAATGAATGAAATATTTACTCTTTAACCCCTACACCGCGGGCTTGTTTACCAATTACTTGCGTGTCCCGCGGGGTTATTTGGGCTCCGACAGACTCTCAAAAAATATTTGCTAAAAATCAGTTATTAGTCCTAGAATAATAAAATTATATATGCTTATAGCACATACCTTCAGCTTTCTCCTGGAATGATTGTTGAGCCTTTGTCTGTTTCCGTAGGACTTGTGGAGACCTCTGAAGTAGGGTAACTAAGTCTCCACTTTACACTTCCCGACAACCCGTTATATGATTACCACAGCCAGATACAAACACTATAAACACTATTCTACCATTTTCAAGTAGTTTGGGATCCATACTAAAAAAAAAAACAGTGTGAAAGCAATGGAAATTACGAGCGCGTCTGATCGCCGCACTTGCGCTAGTTTTATTATTCATAAAACCCCTCACACTTTATATTTCTATTACTATATCACACTTATATATATCTGGAGTCTTTCTCCATAAGTTTCCTTCAGTCGTATTATTTTATTGTCACTGAAGCCATTCTATTTTTCAGTCAGTAAAATACGTAGAGAGCCATGGATTCACTCTCACTGTTATAACATAAATTATTTGTACTCATATTCTTATATTACTAATTACTTACATTACTATTTACATTTTCTATTCTATTTTCAATATTTACCCTTCTATTTTACTTACAATATGTTATTCACTGTCACTTTCAGTAAGATGAAACTATAATACACTGTTCAATCATATGAACTGAACATCCATTGCTTTCACCTGTATTTTCACATTATTTACACATTATTTCCAAATAATTCTGCTTCCACACTTGCACTGTTAGAACTGCTTCTGGCTGTGATAATCGAAGAAGCAGGTTACACAGAGGGGAACCTGGCATTCAGCGCACTGCCAAGAGGTGCGTTTATGTTCAGGTGTGCGGCGTGTGGTATGCGCACATACCTGACACCTGCGAATCGCAGCCTTCCTTTTCCCTGTGGCAGGCATTAACTCAAGTCTGTGCCGATCCATATACGCCCTCTGCTCAAGTCGGTCGGGAAGTGTAACTGGATGGCGCCTTGGAGTTGCTGCTTGCACCTTACCATATTTTTCCAGCAGATGCTGGACACAAGTCCTGGCGAACAACCTCAGGGAGAAGGATTTGGGTGGCTTTACCTTCATCTTGTACAGGATGAAGGCGTTCAGCATCGTCATATCTATGAGATGCAGAAAAACTTTCCTGTACCACCTAGTATTCTTCCTGAGGCAGTCGATCTCACCAATCATCATGTCGGACTTGTCCACCAGCCGCATGTTTATATTATAGTCCAACACAGCATCAGGTTTCATCACAGGTTCGGCTGTCCTACGGTCGACCTTCCCACTGTCTCTCATCTCCCCCTTATGTACGGTGGTGAGCATGTGCACGACTCTCTTGTCATGCCACCGTATTGCCAGCATCTTCTCAGACTTGCGTAGGTGCACGTCTCCTTGCTGCGAGTTTCCCGCCTCTGGGAATTTGGGGAAGTTGGCATGATTACTTTTCACAGTGCCGCAGGAGCCAATGCCGTGCTCAGAAAGGTATTTGGCAAGTTTCGGTGCTGTATAGTAGTTGTCTGTATACAGCACATGATTCCCACCAAAATACTTTTCTAGCAGCACTTTCACTACACAGCCTGAGAAGCCAAGGGGGTGTGTTTTATCGAGATCGACAGTGCTGGCTGAATATATGACGAAGTCAAGGATGTACCCCGTCTTACAGTCGCACAGTACAAAGAACTTAATTCCAAAGCGATGGCATTTGCTTGGAATGTACTGGACAAACCGAAGACGTCCTCTGAACAGAACCAAGGACTCATCAATGACAACCTTCTGAAATGGGTGGAAGAATGACATGAACTTATCCTTCATTCTGTTCAGAATCTCCCGGATCTTCCAGAGTGGGTCGGTTTGGGAAGGTACATCATTATCGGCAAAGTGCAGGTTTCCCATGATGTTCCGGAAGAGATCTCTGGCCATGTACTTGTTGAAGGTCGGTGAGGGTAGTAAGGGGTCCATGGACCATTATTCTTCCAACTCATGCTTCTTGGAGTGTGGCATAAGAAGCATGAGGGCAAAGAACACATACAGCTCCTGCACTCCCAGCATGGTCCACTGTTGCATCTTGGCTGCACCTGTACCACTAGCAGCACGTTGTGATTCGAACCTGTTGGTCTCATCACATATGTGCTGCATGACTTCGTCATCTAGGAAGGCCAAAAGGTAGTCGACACACTCAGCATTTTCGTCCATAGTGAAGGCAGGCTGAACTCCTGACGAGCTCTCATCGAAAACCAGGTTTTCGGGGACAAAATCTGACCCTTCCGTCCACGCGAAGGCGTCCAGGATTCCCTGGCGTGGCGGTGGAGGGATGGTGGTGGTGGTGGTGGTGGTGGAGGCTGGCTGAGAGGGAGGCTTATCTCGGTCAAGGTCACTCGCACTGACCCTAGGTTGCCGTACAGCACTAGCAGCCCTTACCCTACTAGCTGCACTACTTCTCACTCTCTTAGATCTACCTCTACCTCTACGGCCGGCCTTCACTGTTGATGCTGGTGGTGACTCCGACGACGAAGACTCCGGAGATAACTCAGCCGAGGATGATGACGAGATGAGTAAAGCGGGGCTTGGGGAACGGGGAGGTGAATGCTCTCGTGACTCATGGCGGGCTGGGTCACGTGGGGGCATTGTTCTGGGGCTAACACGCCGCCTTTTCACTCCCTTCCCAAATTCTTTTCCTTCCTGCACTAAAGGCTCCTTTCCCTTGGAGCTAGACACAGATTCACTGGTAGGAGCACTTGTTGTCGCTGTTTCTGGCGCGATAACTTCACCCAGCTCATCACACGATTCACCGGAATCGTCAAAATCGCTGTCCATTATTATCATCAACAATTCAGCAAGTTCTCGTGCCACTGCAGAGTCACTGAGGCCTTTCCTGCTTGCCTCAACACTTTTCTTGGGGGTAGAGGTCATGGGGCCCTTTGCAATGGGCGCAGAAGCGGCAGGAATGGCGGGGCGTGAGTGCGACATGTTGTCTCTGCAGTGGAGGACAAGGAACTAAATGCCGCGGCTTATCTGAGAAGGGAAGGGTTGACAATGACACTTTAGGCTGACTGCTGCTAACTTACAGGCTAATTTTTTATAGGTAGAATATCTCGGCAATAAATAAAGAAATAGGTAGTTCCAGGTGAATGTAAATGTCAATTAGGATTCTCCCTTCCTTTCTGATATATATTTTTATTACAGACATCGATTACAAGGCATAAATCAAAGGGGAAATTACCGTGGTAATGTAGCGAATGAATGCACGTGAGGTTTTGTCAGGTGATAATTAGGCAATTTCTGGAGTATAACACTATCACTTACCTGTTTTTTTTTGGTATATATTATTGGGTAAAAATATTGGGCATAGGGCTTATTTCAATGGATGAAATCTGTGGGGAAATTTCCGTAGCGCAGCGTGGCGTGGGAGGTGAGAGGAGAGGGTAATGGAGGGCAGGTAGGGAGGGGAGTCACGAAGGGGGTAAATTATCTGAGAAGGGAAGGGTTGACAATGACACTTTAGGCTGACTGCTGCTAACTTACAGGCTAATTTTTTATAGGTAGAAAATCTCGGCAAATAAATAAAGAAATAGGTAGTTCCAGGTGAATGTAAATGTCAATTAGGATTCTCCCTTCCTTTCTGATATATTTTTTTATTACAGACATCGATTACAAGGCATAAATCAAAGGGGAAATTACCGTGGTAATGTAGCGAATGAATGCACGTGAGGTGTTGTCAGGTGATAATTAGGCAATTTCTGGAGTATAACACTATCACTTACCTTTTTTTTTTTGGGTATATATTATTGGGTAAAAATATAGGGCATAGGGCTTATTTCAATGGATGAAATCTGTGGAAAGAGAAGGGGGAAATTTCCGTAGCGCAGCGCGGCGTGGGAGGTGAGAGGAGAGGGTAATGGAGGGCAGGTAGGGAGGGGAGTCAGGAAGGGGGTAAAATAGCTAAAATGTCAACAATGGATGGGAGTACAGATGAGATTTGGAGTGCTGACTAGTGTTGGACATTGGCAGGACTGATATATGATACAAGCCACCACTTGAGAGCCCGGGATAATTCAAAATAACACAGAATCACAAAAGTGACGCCCCGCGGTATGATCCATTGTAGCCGAGCGTCACGAAAGTGACTCCCCGCGGTTAAGGGGTTAAGGCTCTTATAATTACTAATATTTATCTAAGAATAGTATTATGTATTCAACCATATGTTAGATGTTCAATAGTCTAACATGAAATACAGTAATCCCTCCACTATCCGATGTAACAGAGCCAAAGGCATGTCCAGAAAGTGGTCCCGTTCGGAAAGTGGGCCCAAGCCTCCTGGACATGTACTTATGGACCCTAACCTAGTCTGACTCAGAAAAACACCTATACAACTCTCTACTGGACATGCATAGCACCTATTTAAACCTATATAGGACCCTTTTCACACCAATAATGGATATAAAGCATGAAATAAATGAAAAGGACCCAAAGAATGAGAAATTAGAAATGACTGTACCTCAGCCAGGGTACTTACAGCACATCTGTGGCCGCCTTCTCTAAGGCTTTGGCAGTGGTGAAAATGATCTTGAAGCATCTACAGTAATCCAGTGTTGTGCTGCACTTAATTCTTTGCACTGTGAGTTATAATTGTTTAACACTGCACATTGTTCTTAACTGCACCACGCCAGTTTCAACCACCAGTTTCAACCGCCAATTTGCACTCCACAGTTAATCCTTTGCACTCTAAATTCTAATTTCTTAACACTGCACAACATTGTAAATTCCCATATGATCTTGTGGCGAGGTATTGCAGTTTATTCAGTTTTTTCACAAAAAACGAGCATGTGTGGCATCCATTATGATAAGCATCTACTCACGATCGAAGTCAGGCAGTACAGTAATCATTGGGAGTGTTGGTGACAGGGAAACAGAATTGCCAGATTGTAATGGCCACACCAAACTCCTCAATTTTCATTACCAAATTTAACTCTTCATTACCAAATTTGTAAAGCTAGCGTTTATTCTTCACTAATTATATATACATGTAATCACTCTCCTTATAATTCACAGTATGTTGATTATTTTCACGCTATGTAGGCTAGTAGATTACTCAGAGAGAGCAAACAATCCACCATCTCCATCCTGTGTATCCTCATACATGTGAAAAGTCCGTTTGGTAATGTATTATTCTGATGCATTGCCAAACAAATTTTTCATTATCAAATTGGCCAACATTTGGTAATGAAAAATACCAAATGGCAACCCTGACAGGGGAGGGGAGAGGGGGAGGAAGGGCAGGGTGAAGGGGCCGTGGTGTAAGCAGCTGTTTGGTGCCGTGCGGCAATTTTAAACTACGGATAGGAAAAAATTCGGATTTGGGGGGGATTTTTTTCTTTTTTGGGCCATTTTTGGGTTCCGAAGGTCCAGGCCCACAATGTCCGGTAAGTGGGGTGTCCGGATAAAATACCATCAAAAAAAAAAAAAAAAAAAAAAAAAAAAAAAACCATTGCAAAACCAGGGGAGGCCGACGACAGGCAGGGTAGGGTGGAATTTCTACCCCCATCACTATTCCAGGGTATCGAATCTGGGAATATCGTAAAACGGGGTTTGCCTGTAGGCCTATTCGGGTATGTTCGTCTCTTGAAATTGTATAAATATCAGGGCTGCTATGATTTAAATCAAATGATTTAAACTGATTTAAATCACAGTGCAAAAATCATGATTTAAATCAAAATGGATTCTTAAAAAATAACTTCTTCCTTAGCCTTTATCATTCTTTTTCTGTGCCTGCCCTCCTCTCTTCCTATCTCCCATCTTTCCTGTCACTTCTTATTGCTCTTCTTTCCTTTACAGGTGGCTTTACATTGAGTGACAAGCCAAATGGTTTCCTGTAGCCAAGAAACCATTTACAACGCTGGGTGGTAACCATATAACCAACCCATATGTGCTCCCTATGTGTCAACAAGTGGGTTGGTGGAGGGTTAGTGTCCCTCCCCAGAAAACCAATAACTCAAAAGTCAAGTGGCCACCCCTTATGGGATTATGGCGTCAGGCAATAGATAGACAGACAGATAAATACAGTAAAAATGAAGACAGAGATTGTGATGGATGTGTACTGTACAGATGCATCAAATCTGCTTGGCCTGTACTCTTCCTGTACTGATCTTGATCAAGTCAGGCACCAGTGATTGCTTTTTGTTACAAGGCAAATATCAAAAAACATAGGAAAGAAGGCTCATTGATAATAACAATACATGTGAGTACACTCAAGTGTTAACATATGAACTAAAATCTTCCTTGAATACACAGTAACATGATTCAATCTAATGATTATGATCCTAATTTGACAAAATATAAAAGACAAGTTGGCAATTTTCTTCATTATCTGACAGTGTGAGTAATCTCCCCCATACCAAGAAGTGCTAGCCTGTGGTGCACTGCCTTGCTCCCACTTCCCATTCACATTATTATTTTCAATTTTGTAAGTCTGTTTATTTGAACAGTGATATATAATCATGCTTAATGGACACGTTGCAGCAAGTGGGAGGAAAAAAAACCCAGTATGGTACTCTTTTGGCAGAACTCCCAAAAGCACAAAATAGGGTTGGAAAAAAAACAAAAATCTATCTATCTATCTATCTATTGCCAGACGCCTCAATCCCATCTGGGGTGGCCACAAACAAATCGCCTCCACATCACCCTGTCCCCAGCCATTTCACTGCCCTGCTCCCAACTCACACCCCTCTCTCTCATATACCTCTCCACCCCATCCCTCCATCTCATCCTCAGCCTCCCCCTCCCTCTTCCCCCCTCCACCTCACTCACATACACTCTCTTCGTCAGTCTTTCACCCTCCATCCTCCCCACATGGCCAAACCACCTCAGTGTGTTCCTCATACCGCTTCCTATCACATCCACATCCACACCACAATGCTCCTTTATATCACATTAAAAAAAAAAAAATCTCATTTAAATTTTCAAATCCAATTAAAATAAAAAAAAAATTGATTTTTCTTATTCTTAAAATCTGTGAATTTTTTTCCAACCCTGATAAATATATTTTCTTTACAGAGTATATAATTAGCTCGGCAATATTACATTAGGTATCTCACATCAAAACACTGATAAAAATAAGCACTGGACAACAATTCTTTTATTTTAGTTGATTAAAGTCCCATAAGAATGTTCCAATAATTGTTTGGGACAGCCTGAATGAGCCTCCAAATGAAAACCTCAGGAGGTTGGCTGGGGCAACTGTAAAAACCAAAGTGTCTGTTCAGAACTGCGTAGGCCGCTGGGTATGGCACTACGGACGACTGGGGAAACGGCCATTAATTTTAACATCTACTTGTGTTTTATGCATCAATAGATAGGGGTGCACCGGACAGTAAATTTTACTATCCGGCCAGATACTGCATAGGCCGGATATACTACATGAAAAAATATCCAGCCGGACACCGGATAATAAGCAAAATATATTTTGCAGATATACAATAAAGCTATTACATTCATTATCATACCTATATGCCTCTGGAACTTACCATACCTCTGTGTGCGGAGCTAACATGCCTAATTTTACAATATAACTATTACCTACTTCATAAGAGCTCATAGGGAGAGAACATGGCTATTTTGTACCATAAATTTAGATATACTGTACACAGCTTTAGCATGTACAAAGATCAAGGTAATCCAGAGAGAGAGAGGACTGGATCCACTGCTACTAGTTCAAGATGTTCCAACACAGTGGAACAGTGCCTACCTTATGCTGAGTCGGTTACTGAAACTGAAGAGGGCTGTTCAATTATATTTGGCTGATCACAGTGAACATCCAAATATTACTTTAAATGCATGGCAAATTATTGAAAACTTGCTTACTCTCCTCAAACCATTCTTTCGGCTCACTGTGGATATGAGCTCAGAATTATGCACTTTATCGACAGTTATTCCCAATATGTGCACTTTGGAAAGATTTCTTTCCAGAACTGCTGAGAAGGATCATGGGGTCATAACAGCCAAAGAGGAACTGCTGTCATCACTTCATAAACGTTTTTTCTCTGAAAATGGACTCCACATTATGAAGGATTGACTGTACATCCTAGCAATGGCAATGGATCCTCATTTCAAAGCTACAGTTTTTGAGTTTGCGTGAAAGAGGACAAGGAAAGGCATGGTTTTTAGAGGAAGTGATGAACTACAAGAAATAAGTTTTGCATGCGGAAACACCAGATGAAAATAAGAAAGACAATGACACTGAAAAAAATTAAGGAAATTTTGTAGCTAAATCAGGTAGTGATGAAGATGCATTTCTGGTTTGCTTTAAAAAAAATAGCAAGTGGAACCGAAAGCAATATGGAGAATGTCTTATAAAGAAAGATACCTATGGAGAAAGATGTCTCTCTAGCTGAGTCAGCTGAAGAAGTTGACAGATAGGCTATCTACAGCTTCCCCTTTTAGGACAAGAAAAATGTCCCCTTAAATACTGGAAGGAAGAGGATAAGTTTCCAACTCTGAAGCAACTTTCCAGCAAGCATCTGTCAACACCAGCATCATTGGTATATTCAAGAAAGACTGTATTCAGAATATAGCAATGTCTTCGAAGAAGAGCATTCACAAATGTTTCCAAAACGTGGCGAGATGCTACTTTTCATCCATCACAATGGTCAAAAGTTTTCTCACTAGTTCTATATTGTTTGATGATTGATTCACATAGATATTACTTGCTATATTTGATATATTGTGTTTAAAAATTTACACTGGTTTCAAGATTAAACATACTCAATAGCTACTATTTTGTGTGAAAAGCTAGATTTATACTGTATCTCTTAAAGCAGGTTGAAATGTATCATAATAAACGAAATAATTTCGACTGAAGTTTATATGACCCTTTACTACGCTGTATTATCCAGCCTATCCAGCCGGATAAAAGAAACATCCTGCTGGATACTGGACAACTGCAATATCGGGCCTGGATATCCGATGCACACCTATCAATATACAGTATATATATGTATATATATATATATATATATATATATATATATATATATATTTCACTTAGCTACAAAACATTAAGGGATGTTTGGTAAAGTTCTGTAGGTAAACATACACTTTAAGCAGCAGAAGCACCTTACCAAATCAGTCCTTCTTGTTCCTGATGGTCTTTTATGTTTCTAGTTATTTTTGGGTGATAAGTGAACGTTTCATGTAAAATTTTATTTCCTATTGTTTTTTGCCACATTCCTTCTGCCGCCATCAACTGTTTCTCAAGTGTAATGACGGATATTACCAACATATGTCCCAGGCATCTTTTAGTGCCTCTATTATGAGTCCACATTATAATTACAAATCATAATAGACAAATAGATAAATAGATAGATAAATAGACAGATAGACAGCTCTATGCGAGCCTGGGAATGGGAAATGATCTTGCAAGTTACACTGAGGAAAAGCTGATGACAGACTAGGAAGTAGCCAGTCAGGAGATGATGCAGTTAGTTGTCAACAATACACCAGGTGAACAAAGCCTTGTTGACCATACACACACATACACACATACTCACACACAGGCTTCTAGAACTTTCCAACCACAGTGAACACACGTGACACGACTCCTGTCTCACCAGAATTTAGGAAAGAGAGCTCAGAAGGAGAGAGGCCATAGAAGCGGCAGGGAGTGGGCTTAGCAACTTGGAAGAGAGAGAGAGAGAGAGAGATAGCAGGACTCTACTTTATACTTCACTCTGTGTGAGAGACTTGTTAATATTTCCAAGACAAATAAAAATAGTCCCATACTATTCTTTACCTCTCCTTGTCATTGAATGACAAATGGGAAGAAGATTATCTACTTACAAAGTTACTCAAGTACAACAACTGCTCGTCCACAAGTCTAATATATATAACTTCTCTACAAGTAACTACAAAGTCGTTTTATGACATTTGGTGGCAGCGGTGGGATACTTTTTTAAAGTTTAGTTTATACTGCACAGGTATTACTGAAAATGATATTATATAGTCCCATATTTTGTTATTTTATATTTTAAAAAATATATATATATATATACTATATACAGTATTAACTATATACACTGACTTGTTGTTCACCTGTACTAATCGTGGCCAATATATGTGTGTCAGCACTGTGTGGAAATCATTGTCTTCACGATTGTGTTGAAGATGTTCACTCTTGCTAACGTCATTTGTGTTGGCTATTTTTTTTTTTTCTTTCTGGTTTTCCTTATAACTTAATTTATCTGTTTCCACTAGGTAGCTTTAATTAATAAATGTTTAATACAGTTCTTTTAATCGCTCATTGAGTAACTGTGATGGTATATTTTCTTTATTACTTTGTAGATGTAATAATGTATAGCTGTATGTATGAAACGCGTATTTTATGTAGGTATAAACGGTAACACTCGTTGGTAGTAAATAAATGTTTTAATAAATGAATGAATATATACAGTGTAGAATATTTGTTGTTGGTGATTATTTAGTGTTTGAGTTATGCAGATAACTGAAGTAAGTATGTATATTTAAGCTGTAACTATACAGCACGTTTTATATGTTTGTGCAGAAGCTTATTGTCTATCACTCTGTAATGTATAAATGAAGTAACTATGTAGCTCACTAATTTTTACCGTGTTGGGAATGGTGTTAGTGATGGTGCAGGTGGTGAGTTGACTGACGTGGCGTCTTTTCAGCAAGCACGCATGATGACATCGACTTCCCACACTGGTAGCTGTGGTGAGTGAATGAGTAACGATGAGTAACTTGAGTGAAGATGAGTAAGATGACTTGTGAATATGGACTTGGTATTTGCTTCGTCGTCTTGACCTCTTCACTCCTGCGTCAGCGGTGGAGGTTGGGTGGATGCAGCAGAGAGAGGAGGGTGAGGTCTGGTGGTTATGAGTTATGAGTCATGTCTCACTCTTCGTTTGTTTGTTTTGTATTTTCTTACTTGATGTATTCTTGGTCCTTTTTTCTTGTGATTTACTCGTTGTAGGACGAAGACTGCCGCTACTTGTAGGTGCGTGTAGAAGATTATACAGACGACTCGTAGAGTTGTTACTTGTAGTTGATTGTAGGTGGTTGTAATTCGTTCACTGTAGAACTGAAGTTAATCTTGTAGGGTGTTGCCTGCTTTTGTAGAAATTCACTGTTGATTCGAAGACAAGGTGCGTTTTTTTCGCTGCTATCATAATCTTAATTTTAAACTTTTTTTTTTTTTTTTGTTTGCATGTATGCATTTCACTACAATAACCCAAGTACATACTGTATTACAGTTAAATAATTTACTTTTAATGCATTTATTCAAATATGTATACAACTTGTTTAAAATGTAATATTACTGAATAATCACTATTTACTATAAATATTATGTATACAATATTATAATCAATATTATATACTAATCTATCTATCTATCTATAGCCCAACGCCCTAATCCCGCAAAGGGTGGCCGCAGACAAAACGCCTCCAAGTCACTCTGTCACCCACCATTTGACTCCCCTCCCCCCAACTCACCCCCCCCTCCCTCATATACCTCTCAACTCCATCCCTCCACCTCATCCTCGGTCTACCCCTCCCTCTCCCTCCCTCCACCTCACCTACATACACCCTCTTGGTCAGTCTTTCATTCTCCATTCTCTCCACATGTCCAAACCACCTCAGTGTATTTCTCCTAATCTTTTCAATCACATCCACATCTACCCCACAACGTTCCTTCACTTCTTCATTCGTCAACCTGTCCCTCCACGTCACTCCACATGTACTAATCAATATTATGTACTAATAGATTAGCATATGTCAATGATAATTGTTGTCGGAGGACCTTCAGCTGTGCGGCCGAGCATATGTTATGAGTCCATATTATAATTACAAATCATAATAGACAAACAGATAAATAGATAGATAAATAGACAGATAGACAGCTCTATGCGAGCCTGGGAATGGGAAATGATCTTGCAAGTTACACTGAGGAAAAGCTGACGACAGACTAGGAAGTAGCCAGTCAGGAGATGATGCAGTTAGTTGTCAGCAATACACCAGGTGAACAAAGCCTTGTTGACCATACACACACATACACACATACTCACACACAGGCTTCTAGAACTTTCCAACCACAGCGAACACACGTGACACGACTCCTGTTTCACCAGAATTTAGGAAAGAGAGCTCAGAAGGAGAGAGGCCATAGAAGCGGCAGGGAGTGGGAAGAAAGGCTTAGCAACTTGGAAGAGAGAGAGAGAGATAGGGAGATAGCTAGCGGGACTCTACTTTATACTTTGCTCTGTGTGAGAGACTTGTTAATATTTCCAAGACAAATAAAAATAGTCCCATACTATTCTTTACCTCTCCTTGTCATTGAATGACAAATGGGAAAGAAGATTATCTACTTACAAAGCTACTCAAGTATAACAACCGCTCGTCCACAAGTCTAATATATATAACTTCTCTACAAGTAACTACAAAGTCGTTTTATGACACCTCTTCCTAACCTTACATTTGAATCTAATCTTACCTACCCTAACCTAACCTTGCAATTTATTCTAACCAGCAATTTATGCTAACTTATCCAAACAATTCACTAAGTCAACCTAACTTAACCAAGAGTTGAGTACTGGTAAGTTATAGCAAGTCTGCCATTACAAATGTCCATAATGCATAAGGATCATGATGATGATAAGGGGGAAAAAAATTTGCCAGAAAACAATTGGGTAAATAAAAATGACTGTGACGAAGTGATCTGAACTGTTTTCTAATCCATTTCACAGTCGTGGTCAGGGTAGTTGTGAACAATACAAAATGTGTCTAAGCAACTCAAAAGTGATGTCTGAAAAAGTTGGTGGGTCATCATATTAATCTGCCACGTCCCATTGAAGTGTGGATACGTCACCACGTTTTGTCACAGTGACAGAAGTTGGTGTATCCATATGTTTTGCAATTGCGAGGTCTGTCATTTGCACATTTTTCAAATTTCGCACGTGATTTTTGGTACATATACACAGGATACTTTCCTCTACCCACCGCCAGGTGGGGACACTGCCTTACTACGCGTGACCTCCCCCTCCCCCACACGCCACTGTCTCGGCAACTTATCTGTTACCAGTGACCTGGCCAGTCAGGACATGTCGTGCCACGGTACTAAATTCAAGGCAAGAGTGATTCCCCAATTGATGACGATGTGGAGGACAAAGATTACGTGGCGCCAGAGGAAGAAATGAGCAGAAGTGATGAGGTAATGTTGCCAAGGAAGGTGCGGCATGTTGATGTGTTCAGTGAGTGAAACAAACCTTATATCGTCTACATTATTGTGTGAAAACCAATATATTCTTGTGCTACATATAAATTCGTACCAATGAACAAATATCTGCCTATTCTGAGTGGTTTGCAATAGTTACCGCTACACAGAAAACACGACACCCGAAGCATGGCTCCAGAGAACATGGTACCAGGTGTTTACAGGGTCACCTGTTTAGACCACTTCTAAGCAATGGTGAGCACTTTGGGGGGCATTTTCCAATGTTTGTCATAAAAAGTGAAGGTTTTAGCCATTTCCCCCCCCCCCAAAAAAAAAAAAAAACCTGCCAGGATGTGGGGGGGGGGGTAGTGGTGAAAAATCAGTCGGGACACGGCGGGTTAAAAACAAATGCTCTCAGAGAAATGATAACCACTTTTATTTCATGTGTTTGCATGGCATTCTCACGCACTAGGGACGTCATCTTCCAGCAGCTGTTATGTCCTTTTACGTTAGCTCTCTTGTAAATGAAGCCACAGTTGGCCACTAGGGTAGGTCGTTAGTCTCGATCAACCAGACCCATTTTGTTTACATCCAACTCCAGAGCAGTGGGTCTGGGTGACAGACTACTAGGTCTGCAGATGTAAAAAAAAATTGCACGCAAAACATGCGTGATTCACTGAGTTGCCGCTGAAAAAAAACGAAGAAATCTTGTCTTTTACCGATGTTCGATGGAAAACACTCATACAATGTAGTGGGAAGTGGGCTAATCTCGATGGAAGAGGGCATGAATGTGCAGATACTCTTATTTGTAGACCCAAACAGTGAGAGGAAGATGGCTACTACGATGCTTGTTACAAAGCATTCACTCACAAAGTACTGACTGCAAAAGCAGAAAAACAGATTGCAATAGGTAAAAGGCAGAATTTGTCACCAGTTAAAAAAAGTGCTATGGAGTTGGGAACACAGGCATCAAGGATTAGGAAGATCATCTAACATTCTGTCCTCGTTGTTCATCACATGCAGAAAAGAAAAATGGATGAAACGTTAAGGCAGTGGGGCAAGGACATGTGAATCACTCCTGCAGGTAAGCACTTTCTCAGTGAATAGATTACAAAGGAGATAAACCTATTAAAAAAAAAAAAAATTCTTTTCAAGAATCAATAGGTCAATGAAGAATATTTTTAATGGTGAGACTGATGATGCTGAAGGGATAGGGTACCTGACTTGTCATATGAGCACCGAAAGGCAGACACCCGCCTCCTTCTCCATGCTTTCGATGCAAGCCATATGTATTCAACAGTTATGATTGTCAGTCCAGATACAGATGCCTTTGTCCTCACAGTTGCCATGGCACAACATTTTGACTGTACTCTCATGTTGCAAGGGTCAAACAAAGAATGTGTATTCAATGTCTCAAAGACACGTACCGGGTATGATGGAAGAGTTGAGGGGTAGGATGGGACTGAAGTGCATTGTTGTGATATGGAGAGGTAGACTGAGATGGTTTGGGCATGTGGAGAGGGTGGGGGATGATAATCAGGTGCAGAAAGTGAAAAGTGTTAATGTTAGGGTAGGGTTGCAAGAGGTAGACTGAAAAAGACTTGGAACTGGGTTACTAAGTGTGACCTCAAGGATAAGGGACTGAATAGGGAAGCTGCAAGAGACCGAGCAGCATAGAAAGCCACCATTGCATTACCAAGGCCAACGCATGCAAACATGTTGAAGCCTTCAAAAACGATCAATCAAATGAGTATAGTGAAGCAACATGCCAGACACTTCTTGGTGTTCACTGCTTTACAGAGTGTGACAGTGTAAGTTCATTTTGAGGCATGGGTAAGAAAAAGGCTCTCTCTTTTCTGCATGCTTATCCAGGCTTCATTTCAACATTGGCACTGAGTGGGCTCTAACTGAAGAAACTTTGATCTATCTGGAGGAGTTTGTCTGTGTACTGTATGGGAGCAAGACAGGGACTGATGTTAACATAATATTAAGCACATTATGGAAGACTGCACTGCACACAATCACCTGCACCAACAACACAACATACACTCTTTGAGAGCTCTGTGGGAAAGCCCAGTCTCGGCCGTGGCCTTCCTAAGGGGCTCTGGGTTGTTCGGCCAGACTGCCTAGGGAACAACAACTACTACTACTACAATCTAAGACATCAGTTGTTCCAGCGATGAGATCATTTTACATGCCATGCAAGTCGCATATCAGGCTGATCTTCACCAGTGCTGCATGAATCAGTTTATCTGTGCTCCTTCTTCACTCTCCCATGGATGGATCTCAGATGAGAGCAGCTCGCTGATATTCAAGTGGATGTCACTTCCTCCAGTGCCACCCTTAGCTTCCAACTTTGTGCAGTGTTACTGCAAGAGCACTGGATGTGCAAATGCAAGGTGTTCCTGTCGCAAACACTCACTTGAGTGCACAAAGGCATGTGCCGGCATCAACTGTTGTAACCAAGGGAGACCCAAAGATGTGGACGAGAAAATCAGAAGAAGAATCAGGGGGTACAGAGAGTGAGGATTCCAGTATGTCAGAAGAAAGTGACTACTAGACATTTACATCCAAGAATGGGTAGTCAGCATTAAACTTGAACTTCATATACTTTAAAAAAGCTTTTAAGTCCATACACAGAGACAGCTAATGGAGAATAATGAAGTGGCTGATCTGTGTTGTGCCTTCATAAAAGACTGAAAATTGTAACTTCAAAGAACATACTTGACATTATTTTTCCCTCTGAACTGTGTAGTCTAGAAAACTATTACTTAAAATTGTTGAACTGTGCTGTGCTTTCATTAAAAAAAAAAAAAAAAAAAAAAAAAAAAACTCACTTGGGGGAGGGGAGGGGAGAATTTTGAAATCTGTCAATAGCTAAAGGCTTTTCCTGCATTTTCAAGCTAAAATTAGTCAATTAAATTATCATTACATCCAGCTTAAATACTCTTCATTTTATTTCAAATTGTTTTCTCTATGATACCTGTATATGGTATTCATATCTCCAGGATGGTTTCTACTGCCACCCCCCCCCTTTCCTGCACACCCTCTCCCGGATCATAACAACCCTTTAGTTATTTCAGATGCTACTCTGAAACTCTCAAACTTTTTTGCATAGAGAAAGTAACACCATGAGAGATAAGTACAGGCATACCCTGGTTTAACGATGCAGTTGGTTAAGTAAAAACCCATCGCTAGACAGAGCATCGTATCTCGGAGTAGATTTAACACATAAAGTATAGGGATGCGCTTTTCAGCCTTGGGTTCCCCCCCAACTAAGTCCTAAACTCACTCAAATGAGTAAAAAGAAAAAAAAAAAAAAAAAAATTAAAGCCAATCTAAATGGCCTAATAGCTGTAAAAGACGCTAACCTAAGCCTAAAACCAGTGCCTTTCTTGCTTGTACCCAGTCAAGGTCACTAAACAATGCGATCTCTGACTCCTATTCAAACTCGGTAGAGAAGAAGAAGCAGCACTGTAATGAATCCCATCATCAGACGGTCACGGTGTCATATGCATAGAGTGACTTATGCTAGAAGTTACCGTTCCTCTCAGTGCGCATGCACTGAGTGCCCTTTTAGTTGCTGTGCTGAAAGTATCTTTTTTTTTTTCTTTTTTTTTCTTATGCGAGGAAGAAGTAATCAAAGGCCGCGACCCCGCAATTATTGTTCCTTCCAAGAGAAAAACAAAATACAAAAGAGAGCCAAATTCCAGATCCGATCATTTCGAGATGCCTGCACACTGTGTTTGAAAGACTGGATATCATAGGAAGCAGGAAATACAGACAGAGGGAGACAGTTCCAGAGTTGACCTGTTGCATAAATGAAGGAATGGGAGTAACGGTTAACTCTTGCATTAGAGAGTTGGACAGAAAAGGGATGAGAGTTTGCTGCTAGACGGGTGCTACGCACCCGCCGTAGAGGTGGAGGAATGCATGCAGACAGTTCAGAGGTGCAGTGACCATTGAAGTAGCGATAGAAAAGAGACAAAGATGCAACAGTGCAACAAAGAAACAGAGGTTGAAGGGAGTCAGTAAGAGGAGGAGAATTAATGAGACGAAAAGCCTTTGACTCCCCCCTACTGAGAAGAGCTGTATGTGGGGAGCCTCCCCACACATGAGAGTTGTACTCTACACAGGGGTGGATAAAACCCCTGGACAGAGTCAACAATTGTGCAGAGGTAAAGAGGGACAGAGTCGGCTTAGCACACCTTATCTCTTGGAAGCAGATTTTACAAGAGATGTAATATGGTCTTTCCAAGATAAGTCCCGAGTAAATGAAACCCAAAGCATGTTCAAGGATGATCCAGGATTAAGCTGAATACAGTATTATTAAACATTAGTGGGTATACCTGTGGAAGATTTTGTCGGGTTGATAGGTGTAAAACCTAAGTCTCTGATGCATTAAAAACAATCAGATTATTTTTACTCCAGAGATACAAGCCAAGTCAGACATTAGGTGTCCCATAGCCTCATCCCTTGTTTGTTGAAGTAACTGCTGAGATGGACATTGTGGGAACCGAATGGAAAGGTAAAGGGTGGAGTCATCAGCGTATGAGTGGATAGGATTAGATGTACAGCTTAGAAGGTCACTGATGAATAAAAGGAGGAGAGTTGGTGATAGGACAGAGCTCTGAGGATCACCACTGTTGACAGATCTAGGAGAAGAACGATGGCTGTCTACAACAGCGGCTATAGAACAACCAGAAAGGAAGCTAGAGATGAAAGCACAGATAAAAGGATAGAAACCGTAAGAGGGCAGTTTGGAAATTAAAGATTTATGCCAGACTCGATCGAAAGCGTTTGAGATGTCAAGTGCAATGGCAAAGCTTTCGCCAAAGTCCCGAAAGGAGGATGACCAGAAGTCTGAAAGGTAGGTGAAAAGATCGCCAGTGGAGAGTCCCGGATGGAATCCATACTGACGATCAGAAAGAAGATTGTGATAGGAAAGATGCTTTAAAATATTTCTATTAAGAACTGACTCTAAAACTTTTGAGAAACAGGATGTTAAAGCAATTGGACGAAAGTTAGAGGGTTGGGAATGATCACCCTTCTTTGGGACTGGCTGAATGAAAGCAAACTTCCAGCAAGAAGGAAAGGTACAAGATGATAAACAAAAGCGAAAGAGTTTGCCTAGGCAGGGTGCAAGCACAGAAGCACAGTTCATAAGAACAACAGGAGGGACTCCATCAGGCCCATATGCCTTATTAGTATTGAGGCCTGTGATGGCAGAAAATACATCAGCTGAAGAAATATTAATGTCAGCCATGACGAAGTCAGAGGGGGGAAGTGATGGAGGAACAGCACCGGAATCGTCTAAGATGGAACTGGAGGAGAATGTCTGAGTGAAGAGATCTGCTTTATCAGTAGAAGAAATAGCTAGAGAGCCATCAGAGTAGACAAGAGGAGGGAAGGATGATAAGGTAAAGTTGTTAGAAAGGTTTTTGGCAAGGTGCCAGAAGGAGTGGGCAGAATTCGAGTTGGAGAGTTGAGAGCATATAGTACGGATGAAATTATCTTTAGCAGAGTGAAGAACAGAGCATGATTCCGGGCAGAAACGTATAAAAGATGTGATTCAGGGGTGGGTTGGTTCCGGTACCTTTTATAGGCCCTCTCCTTGTTGCAGACAGCATTAGAACAAGCATGATTAAACCAAGGCTTTCTTGCATTAGTCAGAGGATATGAGGAAGGAATATATGCTTCCATGCCCGAGAGAATAACCTCCGTAATGCACAAGGCACACTCAGATGGCTCCTGGCTATGGAAGCAATAATTTTTCCAGGGAAAATCAAAGAAGTACTGCCTAAGGGCCTCCCAATCCTTAACTCCAAAGCGCCACAGACGACGTTTCTTTGGAGGGTCCACAGGCTGTACCGGAGCGATAGGAGAAGTTAAGGTGAAATGTATGTGTCAGGGAGACAGTTGATGTCTTATCGACCTATATGTAAATATAGTTCTATATACCGTATAGATTAATATACATACAAATACATTATGTATGTTACAGGAAGACTGTGAAATCAGTCATTTCGTGAAATAAGGTTAGTTTAATTTAGTTTTATATAGGTTAGGTTGATCTAGGATAAGGTTAGGTTAGTTTAGGTTTGGTTAGGTTAGATTAATTTAGGCTAAATAGAGAAGAGAACGGTAACTTCCTGTATAAAGTCATTCCATGCATACGACATTGGGACAATTAAATAAACACCTGTTATGCACAATAATAATGTACGAATGACGGAGAATCATCAAAGGTGCGAACTGTTGTGACAGAGAATCACTGATGTTTTGATGGGGAATTCACTTGACAGGGAATGCGACCGATAATGCAATTCGGGCAGCCT
This sequence comes from Coenobita brevimanus, assembly GCF_032717465.1. Taxonomy (NCBI): domain Eukaryota; kingdom Metazoa; phylum Arthropoda; class Malacostraca; order Decapoda; family Coenobitidae; genus Coenobita; species Coenobita brevimanus. The sequence goes on along the minus strand of NC_137024.1, from coordinate 21,680,236 downwards.
TTTCAAAGGTCTCTCTTTACGTTGTTTTTGTTACTGTTCTGGTTGCTGAGCTTTTATATTTTCTTCTCTCTTATTTTCCAACATTAATTTACAAATTCTTTTGTAAACAATAAGCCTCGGACAAGGACTGACCAAACAATGACGACCCAGGACCGGACAAAGGACTTGAAAATGGCTACGTGGAATGTAAGGGGAGCGAATGATGAGGTGAAAGAGAGAGAGAGAGATTGTCCAGGTGCTTGAGGGTGCGAAAGTGGATGTATGTGGAATAACTGAAACAAAATGGACAGGAGAAAGTGTGAGAGAATGGGAGTATGGATGGGGTATATGTGCAGGAGTAGGTGAGAATGAGAGGGCAAAGGAAGGAGTATGTATAGTTGTGAGTAAAAGATGGAAGAAGAGCATAAGACAGTATGGATCAGTTGGGTCAAGGATTGTGTGGGTAAAGTTGAAAGTTGGAATACAAATGTGGGTGATTGTGTGTGTGTATGCGCCAACACAAGATCGTGCTAGAAGAGTTCTGGACAAATGCAGAAGTGTGCATGGAAAAGTTTGGAAGGAATGAGAGAGTGTTTTTGATTGGTGATATGAATGGTAAAGGTGGGTATGTGAAGGTGGATGGAATGGTTGGTGAGTGGGGTGTGCCTGTTGAGATAGATGAGAATGGGAGTGCGTTAGTGGACATTTGTGCTGAGAGGGGGTTGGTGATAGCCAATACCCTCTTCAGGCATAAAATGATCCACAGGTATACATGGCGAGTGATGAGAAGGGTGGGTGGTGAACTGAATGAAAGGAAGGCAATGACTGATTATGTGTGTGTGGATGAAAGGATGCGAAGATGTGTAATGGATGCAAGAGTTTATAGAGGTTGGGGGAGTGGACTTTCTGACCACTACTTGGTGGTGGCTAGAATTAAAATTCAAGTAAGATGGACGAATAGAAGAAGGGAAAGACGAGAGGAAGGAGTAGTTGCAAGGAGAGTGGAAATGTTACAAGAGGATGAGAAAAAGGCAGAGTATAAGAGAGAAGTGGAGGAACGATTGGGCAAATATGAAATGGAGCAGATGGGAGACATGGAAGGTGTCTGTAGGATATTTACAGAAGAAATATGTGCAGCATGTGATGTGGTGTGTGGAAGGAAGAGAAGACGGAGGGGGGTGCAAGGAACAGCGTGGTGGACTGAAGAGGTGAGACAGGCTGTGGCACAAAAGAAGAAAGCATACAAAGAATGGATGAGAAATAGGGGCGTGGAAGAAGTTGAGAGGCGGAAGAGAGAGTTATATGTAGAAAGAAAGAGAGAGGTGAAAAGATTAGTAAGAGAGAGTAAGAGGAAAGTGGATGAGGAATTTGGAAGGAATTTGAGTGTAAAGTGGAGGGACTTGTAAGAAAATGTTCTGGAAAGAGGTGAAGAGAGTAAGACAGGGTACCAGTGAAGTTAGCAGGGGAGTGAAAGATAAAAATGGTAGATTACTAGTGGAGAAGGGAGAAAAAGTGAGCAGATGGAGAGAACATTTTAAGGAATTGTTGAACACAGAGGATGGAAGTAATGCGAGTATAAGTGGCTGGGGAATGGTTGGGAGAAGGAGAGAGGTGAGAAGACAGGAAGAAATCAGTAGGATAGAAGTTGTGGAAGCAATGAAGAAAGTTAAATCGGGGAAAGCCCCAGGAATTGATGGAGTGTGTGGTGAAATGCTGAACCATGGGGGAAAGATAGTAGTAGAATGGATGTGGAAGATGTGCAGATTGGCCTGGGAGGAAGATAGAGTCCCAGAGGATTGGAAGTCAGGTATAATTATTACCTTGTACAAAGGAAAAGCGGAAAAAGAAGTGTGTGGTAATCATAGGGGCATCTGTCTTCTTAGTATAATAGGAAAAGTGTATGGTAGGATACTTATTGACAGAGTTAGAGAAAGAACAGAGAAATTAGTTGGAGAAGAACAGGGAGGCTTTAAGAAGGGAAGAGATTGTGTAGATCAGATATTCATTCTTAGATCTTTAGTGGAAAAGTTTCTAGAGAAGGGAAAGAAGTTGTAAGCGGCTTTCATGGATTTGGAGAAAGCATATGACAGGGTGGATAGACAAGGATTGTGGAAAGTGTTAAGAATATATGGAGTAGATGGGAAGTTGTTGAATGCTGTGAAGAGTATGTACGATGGTGCAAAGGCTGCAGTGAGTGTGGATGATGAACTAAGTGAATTTTTCTCTTTGAAGGTTGGGTTGAAACAAGGATGTGTCATGTCTCCATGGTTGTTCAATCTGTACATGGATGGGGTAATACAAGAGGTACAACGTAGGGTAGTGGATGTTGGAGTGGCCCTGGTGAGAGAGGATAGTGTTTGGAAACTCCCTGTACTGTTGTTTGCAGGTGATACTGTGTTGTTGAGTGAAGACGAAGGGAAGCTGCAAGGCTTGGTGGATGAGTTTGGGAGAGTGTGTAAGAAACGGAATCTAAAGGTGAATGTAGCGAAGAGTAAAGTGATGGTCTTTGAGAGAGGTGAAGTCAGTGAATGGACAGCCAGGTTGGATGGTGAGGAATTGGAAAATGTGAGTACGTTTAAGTACTTGGGTAGTGTGATGAGTAAGGATGGAGGTTTGGAGGGTGAAGTGCTTGAAAGGGTACAGCAGGGAAGAAAGGTTGCTGGTTCTTTGAAAGCAGTGATAAGAAACAGGGAAGTGAGCATGGAAGTGAAAAAGATACTACATGACAGTATTGTGATACCAACTCTAACGTACGGAAGTGAAGCTTGGACGTTGTTGGAAGGACATAGGTCAAGAGCGAGAGCAGTGGAAATGAGTTACTTAAGAGGAGCCTGTGGAGTCACATGGAGAGACAGGCTGACGAATGAGGATATAAAGGAGCGTTGTGGTGTGGATGTGGATGTGATAGGAAGCGTTATGAGGAACACACCGAGGTGGTTTCGCCATGTGGAGAGGATGGAGGGTGAAAGACTGACGAAGAGAGTGTATGTGAGTGAGGTGGAGGGGGGAAGAGGGAGGGGGAGGCCGAGGATGAGATGGAGGGATGGGGTGGAGAGGTATATGACAGAGGGGGGTGTGAGTTGGGAGCAGGGCAGTGAAATGGCGGGGGACAGGGCGACTTGGAGGCGATTTGTTTGTGGCCACCCCAAACGGGATTGAGACGTCTGGCAATAGATAGATAGATAGAAATTATTTTCCCTTGAACAGGCCAAATGTGAGCACATGATTTATCAATGTCACAGTTTTCATCAGTGTATGAAATATTTACTATCTAAGGTTTTCATAAATATCAACATTTATTTAAAATTATTATGTATTCCATGTTAGGAGTAAGACTGAAAGTTGGAATACAAATGTGGGCGATTGTGTGTGTGTATGCGCCAACGCAAGATTGTGCAAGCAGAGTGAAAGAAAAGTTCTGGACAAATGTGGAGGTGTGCATGGAAAAGTTTGGAAGGAATGAAAGAGTGTTTTTGATCGGTGATAAGAATGGTAAAGAAGGGAACATGAAGGTGGATGGAATAGTTGGTGAGTGGGGTGTGCCTGCTGAGACAGATGAGAATGGCAGCGCGTTAGTGGACATTTGTGCCGGGAGGGGGTTGGTGACAGTCAATACCCTCTTCAGGCACAAAATGATCCACAGGTATACATGGCAAGTGATGAGAAGGGTGTGTGGTGAACTGAATGAAAGGAAGGCAATGATTGATTATGTGTGTGTGGATGAAAGGACGTGAAGATGTGAAATGGATGCAAGAGCTTATAGAGGTTGGGGGAGTGAACTTTCTGACCACTACTTGGTGGTGGCCAGAATCAACATCCAAGCAAGATGAAGAAATAGAAGAAGGGAAATTGGGATGAAGGAGTAGTTGCAAGGAGTCTGGAAAGGTTACAAAAGGATGAGAAAAAGGCAGAATATATGAGAGAAGTGGAGGAACGATTGGGTAAATATGAATTGGAGCAGATGGGGGACATGGAAGGTGTTTGCAGGATATTCACGGAAGAAATATGTGCAACATGTGAGGTGGTGTGTGGAAGGAAGAGAAGACGGAGGGGGGTGCAAGGAACAACGTGGTAGAATGAAAAGGTGAGACAGGCTGTGGCACAAAAGAAGAAAGCATACAAAGAATGGATGAGAAATAGGGGCGTGGAAGAAGCTGACAGACGGAAGACAGAGTTATAGGTAGAAAGAAAGAGAAGTGAAAAGATTAGTAAGAGAGAGTAAGAAGAGAGTGGATGCGGAATTTGGAAGGAATTTGAGTGTAAAGTGGAGGGACTTGTAAGAAAATGTTCTGGAAAGAGGTGAAGAGAGTAAGACAGGGTACCAGTGAAGTTAGCAGGGGAGTGAAAGATAAAAATGGTAGATTACTAGTGGAGAAGGGAGTAAAAGTGAGCAGATGGAGAAAACACTTTAAGGAATTATTGAACATAGAGAATGGAAGTAATGCGAGTATAAGTGGCTGGGGAATGGCTGGGAGGAGGGAGGTGAGAAGACGGGAAGAAATCAGTAGGACAGAAGTTGTGGAAGCAATGAAGAAAGTCAAATTGGGGAAAGCCCCAGGAATTGATGGAGTGTGTGGTGAAATGCTAAAGCATGGGGGAGAGATAGTAGTAGAATGGATGTGGAAAATGTGCAGATTGACCCGGAAGGAAGGTAGAGTCCTGGAGGATTGGAAGACAGGTATAATTATTCCCTTGTACAAAGGAAAAGGGGAAAAAGAAGTGTTTGGTAATCACAGAGGCATTTCTCTTCTTAGTGTAATAGGAAAACTGTATGGTAGGATACTTATTGACAAAGGGAAAGAACAGAGGAATTAGTTGGAGAAGAACAGGGAGGCTTTAAGAAGGGAAGAGGTTATGTACATCAGATATTCATTCTTAGATCTTTAGTGGAAAAGTTTCTAGAGAAGGGGAAAGAAGTTGTATGCAGCTTTCATGGATTTAGAGAATGCATATGACAGGGTGGATAGACAAGGATTGTGGAAAGTATTAAGAATATATGGAGTAGATGGGAAGTTGTTAAATGCTGTGAAGAGTATGTATGATGGTGCTAAGTCTGCAGTCCGTGTGGATGGTGAACTGAGTGAATTTTTCTCTTTAAAGGTTGTGTTGAAACAGGGATGTGTCATGTCTCCATGGTTGTTCAATCTGTATATGGATGGGGTAATAAAAGAGGTACAAGGTAGGGTAGTGGATGTTGGAGTGGCCCTGGTAAGAGAAGGTAGTGTTTGGAAACTCCCTGTACTGTTGTTTGCAGATGATACTGTGTTGTTGAGTGAAGACGAAGGGGAGCTGCAAGGCTTGGTGGATGAGTTTGGGAGAGTGTGTAAGAAATGGAATCTAAAGGTGAATGTAGGGAAGAGTAAAGTGATGGTTTTTGAGAGAGGTGAAGTCAATGAATTTTGTGAGGTTGGATGGCGAGGAAATGGAAAATGTGAGTACGTTTAAGTACTTGGGTAGTGTGATGAATAAGGATGGAAGTTTGGAGGGTGAAGTGCTTGAAAGGGTACAACAAGGAAGAAAGGTTGCTGGTTCCTTGAAAGCAGTGATAAGAAACAGGGAAGTGAGCATGGAAGTGAAAAAGTCACTACATAACAGTATTGTGATACCAACTCTAACGTATGGAAGGGAAGCGTGGACATTGTTGGAAGGACACAAGTCAAGAGTGAAAACAGTGGAAATGAGTTATTTAAGAGGAGCTTGTGGAGTCACATGGAGAGACAGGCTGACAAATGAGGATATAAACGAGCATTGTGGCGTGGATGTGCAAGTGACAGGAAGCATTAGGAGGAACACACTGAGGTGGTTTGGCCATGTGGAGAGGATGGAGGGTGAGAGACTGACACGGAGGGTGTATGTGAGTGAGGTGGAGGGGGGGAGAGGGAGGGGGAGCCCGAGGATGAGATGGAGGGATGGGGTGGAGAGGTATATGAGAGAGGGGTGTGTGAATTGGGAGCAGGGCAGTGAAATGGTGGAGGACAGGGCAACCTGGAGGCGATTTGTTTGTGGCCACCCCGTACGGGATTGAGACGTCTGGAAATAGATAGATGTTAGAGGAAGACAGGAGGAAACAGCTTCTGTGAGAAGAGTGGAGAAATTGCATGACAGTGAGAAAATGGCAGAGTATAGGAGCATAGTGGAAGAAAGATTGGGAAGGTATGAGTCAGAGCTGATGGAAGAGGTGGAAGACGTATGTAAGATATCCACGGAAGAGAGAGGCGCAGCGTGTGAGGTGGTTTGTGGAGTGAGGAGGAGATGTAGGGGTGTGCAATGGACAGCATGGTGAAATGATGAGGTGAAACAAACTGTAGAACAAAAGAAGAAGGCATATAGTGAATTGCTAGCGAGTAGAGGCTGAGGAGAAGATGAGAGAGAGAAGAGAGAGGTATATGTGAGCAGGAGAATGGAGGTGAAGAGATTGGTGAAGGAGAGTAAGAAGAAAGTGGATGAAGAGTTTGGGAGGAATCTCAGTGTGAAATGGAGGATGAGTAAGAAACTGTTTTGGAAGGAGGTAAGGAAAGTAAGGCAGTGTGAAAGGGGTAATAGTAGGGGAGTGAAAGATAGGAATAATAGATTGTTGGTGGAGAAGCGAGAGAAATTGAGGAGATGGAAGGAGCACTTTGAGGATTTGTTGAATGTAGACAGTGACAGCAGTGCGAGTACAAGTGGTTGGGGAATGGTTGGGAGAAGGAGAGATGACAGGAGGGTGGAAGAGATCAGTAGGGCGGAAGCAGTGGAAGCAATAAAGATCAAGATGGGAAAGGCCCCAGGAATTGATGGAGTGTGTGGTGAAATGCTGAGGTGCGGGGGTGAGATTGTATTGGAGTGGATATGGAAGTTATGAAGATTGGCTTGGGATGAGGGAAGAGTTCCAGAGGACTGGAAATCAGGTTCCTTTATACAAAGGAAAAGGGGAGAGAGAAGTATGTGGTAATCATAGGGGTATTTGCCTTCTTAGTGTGACTGGAAAAGTATATGGTAGAATACTCATTGATAGGGTTAGGCATGTAACAGAGGAGCTAGTTGGAGAAGAACAAGGGGGATTTAGGAAGGGAAAAAGAGTGTGTAGATCAGATATTTGTTCTAAGATGTTTAGTGGAGAGGTATCTAGAGAAGGGAAAGAAAGTGTATGTTGCCTTCATGGACTTGGAGAAAGCTTATGACAGAATAGATGGACAAGGTATGTGGAAGGTACCGGTATTGAGAATATATGGAGTGGAGGGGAAATTGCTGAGTGCTGTGAAGAATATGTACGAAGGAGCTAGGGCTACGATGCGAGTGAATGGTGAGCTGAGTGAGTTCTTTGATCTCAATGTGGGACTGAAACAGGGTTATGTGATGTTTCCATGGTTGTTTAATATATACATGGATGGGGTTGTAATGGAGGTGCAAAGTAGGGCAGTGGATGTGGGGGTGGCTCTAAAGAATAAGGGTGAGATTTGGAAGATTCCAGTGTTGCTGTTTGCTGGATGATACAGTACTGTTGAGTGAAGGTGAATGGGAGTTGCAAGGTTTAGTGAATGAATTTGGGACAGTGTGCAGGAGGAAGAATCTGAAAGTTAATGTAAACAAGAATGAAGTTATGGTGTTTGAGAGGAATGAAGTCACAGAATGCACAGTGTGGTTGGATGGCGAGGATATGGAGAATGTGACTACATTCAAGTACTTGGGTAGTGTGATCAGTAGGGATGGAACATTGGGGGATGAAGTGCGTGAAAGGGTACAACAGGGAAGGAAGGTTGTTGGTTCACTGAAAACAGTGATGAGAAACAGGGTGGTGAGTATGGAAGTTAAGAAGTCACTGCATGATAGTATTGTGATCCCTACCCTGACATTTGGAAGCGAGGCATGGACCTCGCAAGAGGGGAACAAGTCAAGAGTGAGAGCAGTGGAAATGAGTTACTTGAGAGAAGCATGTGGAGTGACATGGAGGGACAGATTGACAAATGAAGAAGTGAAAGAACGTTGTGGGGTGGATGTTGATCTGGTTGAGAAGATTAGGAGAAATACACTGAGGTGGTTTGGACATGTGGTGAGAATGGAGAATGAAAGAATGACTAGGAGGGTGTATGTAGGTGAGGTGGAGGGAGGGAGAGGGAGGGGGGAGTGACTTAGGGCGAGGGTAGTCAAATGGTGGGTGATAGAGCGAATTGGAGGCGTTTTGTCTGCGGCCACCCTTTGTGGGATTAGGGCATCGGGCTATAGATAGATAGATAGACGTTAGGTTGGATGACAGTTCAATGGTGAAACACGAAATATTCTTTCTTGAGTCACCTAGTTGTCCACAGTTTTGTACCTCGTCTGATAGGAGAGAATCCGTACCCGTAATGACAGCGTTCACGCCACCTATGACTTAAAACACATTAATCTAAGTTTAAAAACTGTTTATAAATCAACTTAAACACAAAATTTAAGCCTAAAATATCATTAAAATTGTAAAAAAAAAAAACTGCAAAACCTGGGGTAAGCTTATGAAAGGTATGGTAGGGTGGTATTTCTACCACCGTCACTATTCCAGGGAATCGTAAATCAGGGTTTGCCAGTAAGTACTGCACAATTTAGTTATTGTATGGTAGTGTGTGACCTGTTCGCACAATCAACACAGCGAGCCATATCGTCACTAAAATGGCCGCTAAAGACACGAGCAGGAATTTTTCATTCAAAGCCTGACAGTGAATTGTCCAATCCCACATTATTACCATGGTGTAAATGCTTTTTGGCCACAAAGTGGTAGACAATGTGCTCTTTTTTATGTGTCCTGTTTTACAAGGGTGCCCCTAGACTATACAGATCTATGTCCTGAAGGAAAATAATTTTGGTACTAGATACATCTCAGATGATCAACATTTGATTTTCGATACTGATAAAAAATACAGCAGAACAAATGAAATATACCTATCTATCTATTGTTAGACGCCTTAATCCCGTTCGGAGTGGCCACAAACAAATCGCCTCCACGTCACCCTGTCCCCCACCATTTCACTGTCCTGCTCCCAACTCACAACCCCCTCTCTCATATACCTCTCCACTACCTAGGCTACTTGATGATATTACAGAAAGCCACCTGAACACCACTGATGGCAAGTGTACTGCTGAATGCTAACCCTATCGACTGGATGTGACAACAGCACGTTAAACTCAAATGTATACAATTTCTTCTTTCTTTCTTTCTTTTGCCAGACGCCATAATCCCATATGGGGTGGCCATTTGACTCTGAGTTATTTGTTTTACAGGGAGAGGCACTAACCCTCCACCAACCCACTTGACATGTAGGAAGCACGTATGGTTTAGTTTAAAAATCATAAACAGCAGTGGAAATCTTACTGGAATAGTTGGAACCTAACTGGAAGGCTTTGCCCCCCAGAGACCTACCTCACAGAATGCAAACTAAAATATGCTTTTGGTAAAACTTGTGCTAAAGCAGTTTCCTGAGTTAAGAGTGTTCAATAATCATAGTGCGGCAATTGCCTCATGCCCATGTAATGACAAAGTACGATCATAAAGTAAATCTTTATATACAGCACATCACAGAGGAGATATTCATTAAAATATGATACAGGTTGGCAAAATAGCACTCAGTGATTAAAACTTTTCATATTCTGTAAAATATATGATATACACAGTATGAAATACCGATACAATAATGAAACCTTGTCTTTGCGAACATTTTTAAAAACCAACATTTTAAAAATGCCTACTGTACTATATCAGTATGCTAATCTAAAATTTATAACAAGAGATCCTATCAACACTTCATTCCAATACAAAATTTTGAAATACCAGTATCACATTACTGCCATACATAATTAATAGGCCCTGATTAGGCTTACGGCAGCCATAAGTATACACTCATTGGCTGCAATTACAGGAGCTGTAACCTATTTTCACAATCTATGATTACAGCAGCTGTAACCTAACCTACTTCTAACCTAACTGAACCACCAAACATAACCACAAAATTCCAGAGATTTTAGCTGAATTGCAGCATTATTAACCTGACCTAACCTAACAACTTAAGCATTCACTGTATGTATAAAAGCTCTGTAACTGCCATAATCATAGTCTGTGAGTGTATGTGTATAATTACAGCTGCCATAGTCCTAACCACTTCAAAATTAATAACAATGTTTACCACCATGAGAAGTTACAAAAATACAAAAAGCAAACTGGAGTTATAGCAACTAACAGAACTGGTAATGTTCTTCTGCTGCTTAAAGTAAAACATACGTTTATTGCTTTTGTATTTTCTGCCACCAATAAATTCCTAATCAGCAAATACGAGCACACACTATCCTGGTGAAAATTTGGAGACCACATAATTCGGACAACCATAATTCCGAGGCTGCCATTAGCAATCACTGTGCAATAAATAAACTAAATATGTATAATATATGATCATTTACTTTACAAATAAACATCATCTTACCCTTTCAATAAAGTAATCCAGACCAAGTATGAAGAATCCATCACTTCTACACTAAATACTACTCTCTATCGAGTTTAGTTTGGGCCTTCTGTATCGACAGTGGCCCGATTCATATTACTCTATTTCCGACAGCAGTAACTTTGCCATCCAACCACGGCCCCAAACTAACAGTGATTGCCAGTTCAAGCGACGATAATTTTGAAACTCGCGGATGCCGTGGGGGTTCGGGCCTTGGGGGTGGGAAAATAACAACAATGGACGCACAAAGACAATTACCCCTCAAGAAGATTCCCCGTCACAACAACAACAACACAAGTATCGGCAGTGATGACGTCATGTTGCCATGACAACACTGCTGGTTCTAAACAAATATCCTATACTGTGGCTTTTACAAATATGTCTCTTGTTTCTTTTCAGAGGAAGGAAATAAACATATGTGACAACCACTCTAAACAGGCTCGCATATCAATCTTCTCTTGCTCTGGTTGTGTAGGCTAATATCGGTTAAAGTTAGGACTAGCATCAAATAAAGTCGACAAAACTAGGGTGTCTCAAATTTGTCAGCTTTGGCTGCGAACTTTTTCTCAATACCTTTTCTTTATAAAATCTTTCAGTACATCACTGCTGGCAGCTGTAAAGTGGCTTTATGCCCTTTTTTTTTCTTTCTGACTTGCAAAGCTAAAGTCGGTGAATATACTGCTCTGAAGTATAGACGTTTTCTAGTGACGTTACAGAAATCATGAGGTTTTGTTTACGACTCCATATTGGACAGCAAACTCCTCGCAGTAATGGCTGTCCAGACAGGGGTGTCAGAGATTAAACTGTCTGTGTTATGCTACGTGTTCAGAAGCCAACTTCTTGTCCTCTGAACACAAGCGACTGATCTGGGGTTCCCTTCGAGACCGGGCCTAGAGCATGCAACTTATGCTGGATGTTTTTAGACCGACTTCTCGTTCTAGAGACACCAGCGACTGAGCGGGGTCCTCTTTCTAGACCGGAAATAGAACACGTACAAAGGAACAGGGCATAAAAACTCGGCAAGACACCCTAACACATATATTGCCTTAATCCAACTTCTTAACAATAAGCATACAATGATACATTGAATGTGGAATAGGTATAGTAACAGGTTAGTTAATACTGGTACATTATGTCACATAGACACTGTGATTACACCTGAGTTATTATACAAGAGAATATCACATAGGTATGGTGACACTGATCATATACTTTGTCCCTTGGACTCTGCATGGTACACTGGTCTATTTGCACTTAGGTATCGCCACACACTTGTATATTGCTCTAGTCTTGAGAACTCAGGTAATAACACAGCACTCTGAGTACAATGGGTTAGAGATACTCACGGGTGGTGTTTCTGTCTCACTGTTTCTAGAATACACAGACAATGTCACTATTAAGTTTCTAATACGACACTGGGTCTCACTGTGTCATCACTGGGCTGCCTAGGTCTGGGCTTATTCAAGGTGGCGCCCAGGAGTCGGAGGGAACCCTATTGGTGAGTCCTCCTGCAGAAGGCAAGGGACAGCTCTCGGGGGCATCATGGCCCGGGTGCATTTCTGGTCTGGGGTGCAAAGAGGCCCTTTCCTCTCAGGGCCTCGACCTGGTTAGAGGCCATTGGGGCTGGGGCCAAACACCGTCAGGAGTCGGGCCTACCGCTTCTTACTCCAGGTGGAGGGCCAATGGTGAGTGAGGCCAGGGCTGTCCCACCCTGGGGTCCGAGGACTGGCCCTGGGAGGCCTGGGACTGCGGTCGCCTCTAGGTTGGGGCGCTGTCAGGAGTTGACTGTGGCACCTCACCCGCGGGGCATCCGTCAGGACTCGGCATCGTCCAGGGGCAGGCTGGAGGGCATGGATCCTACCTTCAGCGACAGGGCCTAGCCAACACTCCTGGAATGGCAGCACCTCCGGGAAACCACATCTGGAGGGAGAGACAGAGGGGTGTCCCACGCGGCCGCAGGGTGGAGAGTGGGCTGTGCAAGGGACTTTCTCCTCCGAGAGAACCCTCGGGACTGTGGACAAAGGGTGTACAGTGGCCATCGCTGCCCAAAGGAGGAAGAGGCAGATGAGGGATGTACAGTGCCCGTTCCCTCCCTGGCGCATACAGTGGCCATCGCCGTGGGTCTGCTGCCCGATGGGAAGTAGCTGAGGGATGTACAGTGGCCGTTCCCTCCCTGGCGCATACAGTGGCCATTGCCGTGGGTCTGCCTGCCCAATGGGAAGTAGCTGAGGGATGTACAGTGGCTGTTCCCTCCCCGGTACGTCCTGTGGCCGTTACTGCGTTGCTACTCCCTTATGGGGTGGAGGAGGAGGTGGATGAGGGACGTACAGTGGCCGTTACCTTCCTGATGCATACAGAGGCTGGCATCGCAGTTCCACCCCTGCCTTTGCCTGCCAGTGTGTGTACAGTGGCCATCACACTGAGGTGGGCTCCAGATGTTGCTCAGCAGAAGACGTACAGTGTCCATTCCTTCCCCGACGCGTACACTGACCATCGTCACGGTGCTGCAGGGGGAAACAGCTGAGGGACGTACTGTGGCCATTCCCTCCCCGGTACGTTATGTGGTCGTTACTGCGGTGCTGCCTGGGACTGATTCTGAAGCAGTCCCACCCAAATCTTGACAAGGGCTGGTCTGGCCGAGAAGTAGTCTTGCATCCCTGCGATGTCGTGGTTGGGCAGGTTGGGGGGAAGAGGGACACAAGGTCGGGGTGCACCTGGGCCCATCTCGCTCTGGCCCAGCGTCTCGCTCACCTGGCCCATTGTGGTGTCCTCCTGGGGTGGGGGTGGGGCTGTGGCTCTGTAGCAGGGTGGGGGGTCTGGTGGCAGGAGTGCGCATTTCACCACCGTCCGTGGTGAAAAAGTCACAGCCCCGTGACTGAAGGTGGTAAATGCTCGTGGTGGAGGTCTGGTGTGCAGGTGTGAGATGTTGGAGGAGGGTGGTCCAGTGTTGAGTGATGTGGGTGAGCTCTTGGTGAGGGTTGAATGTACTGTGGAGTGTGTGAAGTGTGGCAGAGGCTGCGAAGGAGTTGATGTGTCCCTCGTACTCTCTGTCCAGGTCCCTGTGGGGGATGTCATATGATGCGTTGGACCCTCAGCTCTGGTGGTGGTGCTCGGTGTGGGGCTCATAGCTGTATGCTGGCTAGGGGTGAGATCCTTGGCCTTCTATTGGGGAGGTTAGGGTAGGAGCAGCGGCTCCTCCTGGGGAATTCAATTGGTGGAAATTTCCATCTTCCCTGATGTAGGCTGAGTGTGATGGGGGTAGTACTGGGGGTGGATGTCGTGTGTGGGGATGAGAGTTGTGATGTCGGTGAAGTAGGAGCGGGTGTAGGGGTGTATCTGGCTGGTGGGCGTGAGAGGTGTCCGGATCTAGTGGTGGTGGTAGTTAGGACAGGCATGGGGGATGAGGCTGTAAGGCCACATGGTGGTGTGTGTGGTGAGAGGTGGAGTGTATAGTGGGCGTGATTGGTGGGTATGAGGTGGGAAGGTAAGGGTGTCTGGGTGGTGTGTGTGTGGTGGGTGGTGGTGATGCACGTGGGAAGCTCGTAGGTGAGGCGGTGCGGGAGGTAGGGATGGGGGAAGCGGGAGTGGGGGAGGGTGTGTGTCATGGCGGTGTGGTGTGGGTGGTTGTTTCCATGGTGGCTAGGGTGGTTGTGGTTGCAGAGCGCTGTGTTGTTGGTGTGTTGTTAGGGGCGTGGGTCGGTGATGGAAAGTTGTGGCTTGGAGGAGGAGGTGATGGTGAGGTGGCAGTGTGGGGTGTGCTAGGCGGGATGGTTGGTGATGTCCCGGAATCAGAGGAGGTTGGTGGTGGGTCAGGTAAGGGTGCAGTGGGGGAGAGAGTTGTGGCGGGTGAGGCGGAGGGGGTAGGTGAGGAGTAGGAGTATGAGCCAGTGGGTGGATTCTTGGAAGGAGGAGAGGGCAGCTCCGTGCGGGGGTAGGTGTAGGGCGTACGGTTTGGCGGGGTGTTATTGTCAGTGGGTTGGAAGGGGTGCACGTGTTGGTTGCAATACGTGCATGTATGCCCATGATGCTGAATGATAACTTGGTATGGGTTGGGATGATAACTTGGTATGGGTTGGGGACTTTGATGATGGCGCAAGGGCCTTCGAATCGGGGAGATACCTTGTCTGGGGTAGGTAGGCGGGCCATGACAACAGAATCTCCTGGTTTGTAGGGGTTGGACGTGATTGTGTCTGACTGTAAATCTTGTTGTTGTTGGAGGTGGTGGAGATGCCTCTTGAGGTGGTGTAGGGGGTCAGTGGTGGAGGGCAGGGGAGGGGGTTGAAGGTGCTGGCAGAGGGTCAGAAGGAGTGGGGCCTCCCCGAAGACTCGCTCATGGGGGGTGACTCCATCATCCCTAGGGCATGTGTTCAGGCCCCACTGAACAATTTTCACATGGGCTGGTCAATCTTCATTGCCCGTTTGTATAATTCGGGCTCGTACCTGGTTGAGGAGAGAACGATGGCTTCTCTTGCACAAGCTATTTCCTTGGGGCCAGTATGGGGAGAAGTGGGATATTTGGTAGCCGAACAGAGTGGCTAATTCATCCCAGACCTTGCCGGTGAATTCTGGTGCATTATCAGAATGTAGGGCCTGGGGAATCCTGATGTAAGGGAAAATGTGGCAGACCAATGTGTCGGCTACTGTCACTGTGTTGTGTTCTTTCGCAGGGCAGGCAATGAGGAATTTGGAGTATACATCTACAAAAGTAATGATGTACTTGTAGTCTGCTTTGGGTGTTAAGGGCCCGACTACGTTGACTGACAGTAATTGCCACGGTTTGTGTGCAGTGATTTTTCCCACAGGTCCTGCCATGCATGTGATATCCTTCCCCAGGGAGCAGGCTCGGCACGTTTAGATGATGTTTTTGGCAATGGTGAAGGGGTTGGGTGTCCAATAAATATCACTGAAAACTTGTAGTAGTTTGTCGGTGCCAGTTGGATGCCATTGTTCACGTGGAGGTGAACCATGGCGTCATGTGCGGCGTTGGGGTCTAGAACAATGTGGCCGTCTTGGTTAAACAGGTGTTTGCCATGTTGGTATAATTTGGCGAATGTGTGCAGCAGTATCCATGGGGGCATTGCTTGGCCTGCCACATTTGGATGAGGTCTGTGTTGGTGTGGATGGAGTTAATGGGTAGGGGGGATAGAGCGTCAGCGTTTGTATCCAGCTTCCCAGGTTGGTATGATATTTCAAAATCAAACTCCTCTAGTGGTTCTCTCCATCGAATTGGCTGTGTGCTGGTGGTGTTGGATTGTCGTGGCCACTGGAGAGATTGATAGTCAGTAATGATGACTACATGGGTGCCTGAAATATATGATCGAAAATAGTCTAAAGCCCAAATGATGCCTAGGCACTCGTGTTTAGTGGCAACGTAATTTCTCTCAGCCTGGTTGAGGGTGCGGCTGGCGCAGGCAATGATGTGTTCCTGCCTGTCCTGCACCTGTGCGAGTACGGCACCGATGGCAACCAGGGATACGTCAGAGTACAGACAGAAAGGTAGGTTGTAGTTGGGGAAAGTGACAACCGGGGCTGAGACGAGTTTGTATTTTAGTGTTAAAGGCTGCGACTCGAGTTTCGATCCAAACAAAAGGCTCTCTTTTCCTTGTGAGGTCGTGCAAGATGTTGGCGAAACCTTTGACAAAACGCCGGTAATAAGAGGTCCGTCCAAGGTAGGTGCGCATTTCATGAACCTCCTTAGGAAGGGGGAGTCAGCAATAGCGTGCAAATTGTCAGGATCAGGAGAGATGCCCTCGGCTCTGATCACGTGTCCAAGGAAGGAGACGGATCTTTTGGCTAGGAAGCACTTTGAAAGTTTGAGTTTTAGTCCGGTCTGGCGCATTCGCATAAATACCTGTTCGAGGCGGCGGAGGTGGTCGGCCCAGGTTCGGCTGAACATGATGACATCATCCAGATATGCCAGGCAGATCTCCCAGGTCAGGCCGCTGAGGACTGACTGCATTAGACGGGAGAACATGGCTGGGGCATTGCAAAGTCCGAAAGGGAGGACGTTGAATTCATAATGTTTGCCGTTGCTGGTGGAGAAGGCTGTTTTCTGTTTGTCCTCTTGGTGGACAGGGACTTGCCAATACCCTGACTGTAGGTCGAGAGGGAAAAACCATGAAGAGCCATGTAGTGAGTCGAGGGAATCATCTATTCTGGGTAGGGGGGGTGGCGTCCTTGGTGGTTACATCTTTGAGTTTATGGTAGTCGACACAGAACCGCATGGTGCCATCCTTTTCTCTAATGAGTACGACGGGGGAGGACCAGGGGCTGGTGGAGGGGGAAATGACGCCGGCATCTAGCATGTCCTGGACCTGTGGTCTTCCTCTGCCCGTTGCTTAGGGTTCTTTCGTCATGAGCATTGGCGGATGGGTGGTCCCATGGTGTGAATTTCGTGGCTCAGGTAGATGGTGTTCCCGAGATGTGCTGGGCCAGATGAAAAAAGGTCTTGGACGTCCAGAAGGAGTTGTTGGAGGCTGTTTGGTTGGTGGGTGGAAAGGTAGTCAGGTAGTGTAGGTAGCGCTGTGGGAGAGGGGGAGGGTGTGTCACAAGGCTTGGCTACCCTACTACTAAACCTCGAGGGAGGGTGAGTGGTGTGGCAGTGAGGTTGGCTATTCACACTGCTCAGCCATGGGGAGGGAGGGATGTGGGAGACAGTAAACATGATGAAAAGGCCCGGGATCGGATGGGCAGGGGGCCGTCCCCTGTGTTTGCGAGGTGGGCTGAAGTGGGGAGAAGGGGGCCAAAGGCAAAGCTGTGGCAGGAGTAAAAATGTGAATAGAGGCTGGATCTGGCCACTCCCATGTCAACCAAAAGTCTTGCCTTGACCCCATCCAGGCTCATCTTGTCGTAGACTGGGGGTCTGTATTTATGTGATGTGGCCCCCACCACCATGGGGAGGTGCAGGGGCAGACCTAAAAATCCATCTGTTGTACGGTACTCTCCTCGTCGGGCTCCACTTCCCCGAGGTCTGTATAAGAGAGAGGTAGAACGTCGTCTTCTGGTGCGTCGTCGTCCAAAGTTGACAAGGAATCGGGCCTGCCACTTTTTACTATGGGCTGAAGGCCACCGGTGAATCTGGCCAGGGCGTCCTCGCCCTGGGGTCCAAGGACTGGACCTGGGAGGCCTGGGACTGCGGTCGCCTCAAGGTTGAGGCACTGTCAGGTGTTGAATGTGGCACCTCGCCCGCGGGGGGTCCGTCAGAACCCAGCGTCATCCAGGGGCAGGCTGGAGGTCGTGGATCCTGCCTTCAATGACAGGGCCTCGCCACCACTCCTGGAACGGCAGCACCTCTCGGGAACCACACTTGGAAGGAGAGACAGAGGGCCATCCCACGCTGCCTCAGGGTGGAGAGTGGGCTGCTCAAGGGACCTTCTCCTCCGGGAGAACCCTCAGGACTGTGGACGAAGGGCGTACAGTTGCCGTCCCTTCCCCGACGTGTACAGTGACCATCGTCGCAGTTCCACAGGCCCTTGGGCTAGCAGCAGAAGGACGTACAGTGGCCGTTCCTTCCCCGGCACGTACAGTGGCTGTCGCTGCGGTGCTGCTTCCGAAGGAGGGAGAGGCAGATGAGGGATGTACAGTGGCCGTTCCCTCCCCAACGCATACAGTGGTGGTCGTCATGGTTCCACTTCTCCTGCCTTTGCCTGTCAGTGTGTGTACAGTGGCCGTCACACCGAGGTGGGCTCCAGATGTGGCTGCTGCAGAAGGATGTACAATGGCCATTCCTCCCCAACGTGTACAGTGGCCGTCATTGCAGTGCTGCAGGGGGAAACAGCTGAGGGACATACAGTGGCTGTTCCCTTCCCTGTATGTCCTGTGGCCATTACCGCAGTGCTGCCTGGAACTGATTCTGGAGCAGACCCACCCCGATCCTGACGAGGGCTGGTCCGGCTGAGAAGTAGTCTCGCATCCCTGCGGTGTCATGGTCGGGCAGGTTTGGGGGAAGAGGGACACAAGGACGGGGTGCACCTGGGCCCGTCTCGCTCTGGGCCAGCGTCTCACTCACCTGGCCCACTGTGGTGTCCTCCTGGGGTGGGGGTGGGGCTACGGCTCCATAGCGGGGTGGGGGGTCTAGCAACAGGGGCATGTATATCACAACTAGAGCAGCATTTCTTAACCTTTTCCAACCTCAGCATCCCCCTGTAATAAAGTCTCAGTCCAGCACCCCTTTACATCTGGTTACTAGGACTACAGTTGCTACACTACTGCAGGGTTAAAGTGAAGTACTGCCTAACAGTTTATTTGATACATTCTCAAAAAAAATGAAGGATCTCAGAACTAAGCAAAATTAGTAAAAAATAGAAATAAATAAATAATGCAGTATACAGCACCCCCTAAAGTTGATTTCAGCACCCCAGGTTAAGAAACACAGAACTAGAGGAACAGAGCATAAAAACTCGGGTCAACCAACCTTACATGTATATTGCCTTAAAGTCAACACAGTACTTAATACAATCTTAGCACAACACACTGTACAGATTAAATGCACAATAAGACAGGAGGACTCTAGTTGGGCTGCTGGGGACTTAGTCTTATCACAGGTGTCATCCAGGTGTGGATGGGGTCCTCTCAGGTGTGTCTTCCCACGGGAAACTGAAGACTACTGCCAGGGGCCGTGTCATCCGGAGTAGGCTTCTGCACAGTGTGGAGGGAGGCCTTTCCCTAGTGAGGCCTCATGAGAAGGTCGGCCTTCGGGACTGGGGCTGAATAGGGCAAGCAGCCGTGCTTGCTTGTGCCCCCTGCTGGAGGAGGACTGCTTGCCAATGGAGTTGGGGAGGTCATGCCCCGGAGTCCTGGGGGCACCCTGGGGTGACTGAAGGCTACGGTCTCGCTCGGGTCAAGCCGCCGTCAGGGGCTGCCTGCGATGTACCCTTCCTTCGGGAGTCCAACAGCAAAGGGCATTGTTGGGGCACTGGCTGCAGGACATGGATCCCCAGCCTCACCACGGGGCCTCGCCAGATCTCCTCCAGCTGCAACTCCGCCAGGGAACTGCCTCTGTGGAGAGAGAGAGAAGGGTGTCCTGCTTGGCTTCTGGATGGGTGAGACAAGCAAAAGAACGTCCTCCATAAGGGATGTCACAGGGGTAGCAGATGAGGAGATATGGTGGTCGATCTCTCCCCAGCGCGGACAGTGGACGTCGCCGCTAAAATGCTGAATAGTCTTACGGAGGACAGCCCAACACCCCCAGAAGGAGCCTGTGGAGGGGTGAATAGAGCATGACTTGACCCCAGGTGACAGGGACGTAAGTCCGCCAGGGCCGCACTCCCCTATGACCCGGAACTAGCCCGCCACCACCATAGCAGGAAAAAGAGACTACCTTCCGGGTGAGCCTACCACCGACAGGATCGGGGTGGAGCTACTACTCTAGCTCCAGTCAGCATCCCTGAGACGGCCGGTAGCCACTGAACCCTCCTACAGGAGACGGCCTGCAGCAGCTCTGAAGGTAATCAGGTGACGGCCTGTAGCCGCTCCGAAGGTGCCCTTAAAGAGACGACCAGCAGCTGCTCGCCCCTCCTACAGGAGATGGCCGGTAGCCGCTCAACCCTCCTACAGGAGACAGCCTGCAGCCGCTCTGAAGGTAATCAGGTGATGGCCTGTAGCTGCTCCGAAGGTGCCCTTAAAGAGACGACCAGCAGCCGGTAGCCACTCTGGAGATAATCAGGAGATGGTCGGTAGCTGCTCTGAAGGTGCCCTAACAGAGACGGCCTGTAGCCACTCGACCCTCCTGCAGGAGATGGCCAGTAACCGCTCTGGAGGTAATCAGGAGACAGTCGGTAGCCGCTCCCATCTTTGTCAGGAGATGGCCGGTAGCTGCTCTGAAGGTGCCCTAACAGACATGGCCTGTAGCCACTCAACCCTCCTACAGGAGATTGTCGGTAGCTGTTCTGGAGGTAATCAGGAGATGGCCGGTAGCCACACCCGCCTTCGTCAGGAGATGGCCGGTAGCCTCTCCGAAGGTGTCCTAACGGAGATGGCCTATAGCCGCTCGACCCTCCTACAGGAGATGGTCGGTAGCCGCTCCAGAGATAATCAGGAGAAGGCCAGCAGCCACACCTGCCTTCATCAGGAGATGGCCGGTAACCGCTCTGAAGGTGCCCTTGAGTCGGCCTGTAGTTGCTCTCCTCCACAGGCCATGGCAAGTAGCCGGGCCTTTGCAACAGCCGCTAGCCACGCCCCTAGAAGGCCATGGCCAGTAGCCGGGTCCTACGAGAGGAGATGGCCGGTAGCCACTCCTCTGTCAGGTGCTGACTCTCCTTCACGAGACTACGACCCAGAGGAAGGCCCCAGCCTGGAGGACTACTGGAGAGGCCCCGTGACCACCACTGGGCTCTTCTCACTACAGCCGGTCCCTGAGAGGCCTCGCCAGGTGGACCCCGATGGAAACTGATGCCACAGCCCACTCCTGACAGTGTCCCCGACCACCGGAGACCACAGCCCACAGGACCTCCAGACTGCCCCCAGGACCCCCCGGCGGGACATCCCTATGCCCTGACGCTGGAGACCCTCATTTTCTGTCAAGTGCCTAAGTGAACAATTCAGGCATCTGTTCGGCCCCAGCCCAAAGGGCCAGACTCCCAGCCCGAGCCCTGAGAGCGCGGGACCCTTCACCACCCACAGCCCTAGACAAAAGAGGATGCACCTAAGCGTGATCCCACGACCCCTGAATATGGAGGCCCCCAGCGGAACTCAGCCCTGTCAGTAGTCAGGCTGAGTTGTTCCCGCTGCCCTTGTACCTGACCGCCACCACACCCAGTCTCGATAGTGAGTGACAGTGAAAGCACAGTGCAAGTGATACAGTGAAACAAGGGCAGAACAGTGAATTACTAGAATACGGGAAGTCAGAAATAAAAGCTGTCAGCATTAGTGTAAAAGAAAGGTGGAATAGATAAAGTGAGAGTGAGACAGTGAACACGGCCGGGCAGTGAATATAGTGTCTGTCTGAGTGAACGTAATACCATTATAGTGACACAGTCTCACGCTGAGAGCAATCGGAGGCTCCAGTGTCATAGTAATAAGTAATAACGGGACAAACGAGCTAGACAACCAACAGTGATTACAGTCCCACGACCCTAGTGAACAGAACTCCATCTGATAGATACACCCTGGACTTCCCCCGCAGTGACAGTATTTGGTTTTACTGTCCTAGGACTCCTGATCATAGTGCTACTCACTTTACCTGATCTTGTCTCTAAAAGTATCCTGCACGATACTAATACCCACAATCAAGACCTAAGATTTATAATTGCTCAGAATAATTACTCTTGTGACATCTACCCATTCCACTTGTAGAATTTAGCAATACACGTGTAAGGTTGTTGCCTTGAGTTTTTGTGTCCTGCCTCTCTCTTATTTGTCTAAGCTCCGGTCTAGAAAGAGAACCCCACTACACACTAGGCATTAGAGGGACGGGAAGCCGACTCCAAAACACCTAGCATTACAGCCTCGGTTCGACTAACCCCTGGGACACCAGGTGAAGAGCGTACGGTGGCCGACCCTTCCCCGGCATGGACGGTGGCCGTCACCATGGTCCTGCTTACTCCTGGGACAACAGGTGAAGGTCATACTGTGGCTGATTCCTCCCCAGTGCAGATGGTGCCCATCGCCGCAGTCATGCTCCCAGTGGAGGTGGCGGACGAAGGATAGATGGTGGCTGATCCTTCCCCGGCACAGACGGTGGCCGTTGCCGCAGTTCTGCCCTTCTCTGGGGTTGCAGCTGAGAGACGTATGGTGGCCGATCTTTCTCCAGTGCGGATGGTGGCTGTCACCACGGTGCTTCTCCCAGCGGAGACTGCAGGTGAAGGGCGTACGATGGCTGACCGTTCCCGGGCGCAGACGGTGGCTGTCACCGTGGTCCTGCAGGGGGTAGTAGCTGAGAAGCATACAGTGGCCGAATTCTCCCTGACGTGGATGGTGGCCTTTGTCGTGGTGGTACCTGGGACTGTATGAGAACAAGTCCCACCCTGATCCTGGTGAGTGCTGGCTGAGCTGGAGAGTAGTCTGCTGGGGTGGCGTTCTTCAGTCTGGCTCCGTTGAGTGGAATAGGGGCACAAGGAAGTGGGGGACATAGGCCCGGGCCCTTTCCGCACCCTATGTGCCTCCCTGTGGTCTTCCCTAGGGGTGGGTGTTGTGACACCTTGTCTGTGGTTCCTCCTTGGGGTGGGTGTTGTGCCATCCTGTCCGTGGTCTCCCGTTGGAGTGGGTATTTCACCACCGTCATGGTGGAAAAAGTCATGTCCCCATGGCTGGAGGTGGTAGGTGTCCAAGGTGGTGGCAGGGTGGGTCGGTGTGAGGTGGCGAAGGAGGGTGGTCCTTTGGTGGGTGGGCAGGTTTGGTTCCTGGTGCGGTGCATAGGTTATGTGGAAGGTGGAGGTCTGCGGGGTCTTCAGGAGGAGGCGGAGGTGAGGTGTCCTTCAGACACGCTGGTGTTTCCCCTAGGCAGGGGCCCAGGTCACTCGGCGTATCTTCATTTCTGGCGGTGGTGTGTGGCCGATGTCTCCTGGCTGAATGCTGGAGACAGATGAGGTGACCTGTGTTTTATGGGATTGCTGGGGGCAGGTGCAAATCCTCTTCCTGGTGGGTTGGGTCACTGGATATTTCCATTGCGCCTGGTGTATCCTTAGTGTTATGGGGGATGTGTTGGGTGTGGGGGGGGGCAGTTTTGGTGATGTTGGGGGTGTGGGTGAGGGTGTGGCTGCATATCTAGCTGGTGGGTGGGAGAGGTGGCCAGATCTGGTTGTGGCAGTGGTGAGGATTGGTGTGGGTGGTGAGGAGCTGGGGCCACGTGGTGTGGCGGCCAGGTGTGAGTGGGTGGTTGATCGTTTGGGTGGTGGAGTTTGGGTGTTAAGGGGTGGAGTCATGGCGGTGGTGGGGGATGAGTAGCTGGTGTGTGGTCTGGCGTAGGTTGTGGTTGTGGAGTGAGGGGTGTGTGAAGAAGAAAACTGGGTGGGTGTAGGGGTGGCAGCAGGTGGCGTGTAGCGTTGGTGACATGGTGGGGTGGCTGGGGGTAAGTGGGGGGTCTCCTGGTTGGGTGGCAGGGCCTTTGTGTCCCGCAGTGGTGGCGTGGTGGTGGGAGGCGAGGTGTCATAAACTGGGGGTCTGTAGTTCTGTGAGGTGGCCCCCGCCACCGTGGGGAGGTGCGGGGGCGGGCCTAAAAATCCATCTGTTGTGGAGTGGTCTTCTTGGTCGTCGTCGTCTGTTCCCGAGAGAGCGTGCGGCAGTGTGTCGTCTTCCTGGGCGGCGGCGTCTAAGGAGGAGACTTTCTTGCGCCCTTGTTGAAAGCTTCTGCGCCTGCTATCTTTGAGCTGTTCCCTAATGTCGTGTAGAGGGCAGGTGCGGCTGCAAGCCGTGAATTCCCAGGGATTAATAGTGATGAGGTTTCCTTGTTCCCTGGGGTTTGAGCACTTCTTCTGCGGGTAAGCTCTAGGGACTGTGGGGGGCGGCTCAGTAGTTGGCTGGTGAGGCGGCAGTTTAGGTTTGGAAGGGGGGTGTTGCCTTGTAGGAAAACGTGTCACCGCATGGAGTGGCTGTGGTGTGGGGCGGGCGGCGAGCAGACGTCGGACGAGTTGTAGGTCATTTTCCATGTCCCCTGATGGGTCGTAGATTGAGAAATGCTCCCTGACTATGCTGGGGAGGATCCTCAATAGAGCATTGAATGTATGGATATCCCGGGCATTTGGTGGTGCCTCAGGATAGGCAGCGCTGACGAGGCGCCTAGCCTGGGTGAATGTGTCATCCAGGTTTCCGTCGTAGGTGAGGGCGTCGAGTTGAGAGAGAGCAACAACTCGGCCTATTGATGGCGTGAATGCCTGTCTCACTATTTGTGAGAACTGGTCCCATGACAGTTCTGGGACGATTTTTGGTGCGACACTAGTGATTATTTTACCCAGGTTAGGTAGTGTGACAGCGATCTTTTCTCTGTCTGAGTCGAACCCTATGTCCAGGAGGGGTTTGACCATGTCCAAATATACGTCTATGTCGCACTGGTCCGGGTTGAACCTCGGCAATTGGATGTGTGGTTTGGCTGCCATTGTAAGTTCCCTTTTGTGTTCCTCCGTGCGTTACTCGGATCTAGAACCACCGCTTGCCACCAGTGTAATGCTGTGTTTTTAAGGCGACTTCTCGTCGTAAAAACACGAGCACTGGAACGGGGTCCTTTTACTAGACCGGATGTAATGCACTAACAAAGGAACAGGGCATAAAAAGAGACAGTATACCATAACACATCTATTGCTTAAATTCTACTCATACATACAATGATATTTAGTACATAGGAGAACAGAGATACAATATTACACTCGTTTACATAGACTGATCCAATATATATTAACACGTGGCACAGGGCAGTCGTGGATATTCTTTTACTGTTACTTGAATGGAATATTACCTCACTGTGATTATGTCACTTCAAGATAATAATAAACTGGGGAGTTTCACTTTGGATTACTGCGATTGGGAGTCTGTGTCGGAGATATTACTATAATAGAGGTAGGTTGCGGATGGCGACACTCGACATTGTCACCAAGTCGCGGGGGCACATCACTTGCCTTTCGGCTCACTCGCACACCTACCTCTAGTTCCACAGAAAACTCCCTGGTTCCTCGATGCAAGGGGGGACTGAGTTATTTAACACTCTATACTTCGTACCTTGGTTACACGAATTTCTGTTATGCCACTGTTTAATATATCTTTTTATAAAACACTGTCACTGTACTTTGGATCACTGTCACTGTATTCTGGGTCACTGTCACTGTCACTGTCTTACCCTTGTTTCCTGGGTTATTAAATCACTGGTACTTACTGTCAGGGAGGCCCCCTTGTCTGGGGCCTCGACCTGAGGAGCGGCTCCTTCCTAGGGCCGCGCTGGTGGGGTGCAGAGAGGCCCTGTGGTCTGGGGGCCTCGACCTGATCGGGGGCCCTCGGGGCTAGGGCTGAACAGCCGGAGTAGTCGGGCTTGCTTCCTCTGTTTCCGAGGAGTGAGGGAGCCTAGATCTCCGTCGTTGTAGACTGCGGTGGAGGGCCTGGGCGTCCTAGGACTGCGGGTGCTCAGGGGGAGAGGCGCCGTCAGGGCTGGGCTGCGGCAGCGTCTCCTGTAGGGCTCCGACAGGGCTAAAGATCTCCCGGGTGTGGGCGGTAAGTCCGTTATCGGGCCTTGCCACCACTCTAGTGCCTCCTCCTGGCCTAGAAGCCTGGATGGCGACGAAGGGCTCCCCGAAGGGAAAGAGGCTAAAGGGGGACTCACGCTCTTCGTGGTTCCCTGAGTGTGTCCGTAGGTCTGAGTCGGGGCTCTACTTCCCCTATTGTGCACTTTGGCTGAAGCCGTGAACTTGCCCGGCGTGCGGGGGACACCTATAGGGTGATCGAGGTCGCCCTTTCGCCATGCAAGGTACTGCCGACGTGGTGTTCCTCCCGCAGTAGGAGACAAGCCGGAGTGAGGGGCTCAGGAGCCGCACTCTCTCCAATACGGACAGATCCTACCGTCAGGGAATTTTCCACCCTGGTACGTGCCCCAGCCGAAACTGAGTGTCTGCCCGTACGGAAAGCAACTAACAGATGAACAGGTTCACCCGTCCGTTCCGGTAAGAGGCCGACCCTGGGACGCCGCTTCCATAATTGGGTAGCGCTACACGTACGGTAGCAGGGTCTCTCTACCCTGGACCGTATTCTGGCCATAGCCAAAGAACAACTGGAGAGGGATGCACACAGGCAACTCTCTCTCCTCAGCGTGTTAAGGCTGGAGCCTGGGGTCACCTTCCCCTTTACACACTCTGTCAGGCCGTAGCCTGTGTCTATCTCTCTCTCTTTTGGCCGTAGCCTTGGGCCTCTTCCTGCCCTTGGGCCTCTTCCTGCCCTAGAGGGTGTAACAAGACCGTCAATACGGTGTTACCTGGGACTGACCTCTTTTCAGTCCCACCCCTGGTCTGACGGTCACTACCCCGCCCGCACAGTAGTTCAGTTTGCCTGAACGCCTGGGGTTGGGGCACTTGCGGGGAATAGGGGCTCGGGGTCGGGATGCCCCGATGACCCTCTTGCCCGGGACTACTAACCTCACCGGTGTGTCCTCCTGGGGTGGTGGTGGGGTGGCGGCTCGGTGGTGGTGTGGGGGGTGGTGAGGTGGGAGGTCCTACGGCGGGCATTTTATATATCTATATATATATATATATATATTGGCATCCCACGAGATGTATAGGGCCGCAATGAACTCTCTCCACCAATATTTGTCTCTTGCCATCTCCTTCAGGTCCCACCAACACTCCTCTCCTGCTTCTTTTTTCATTGTCCTCAACCAGGTTTCCCTCGGCCTACCTCTACCTCTTGTTCCTCTAACAATCCACTCTGGCGAGGTGAGCCGAACACCACCACCATAGGAGGAGAATATGGGGGGGGGTAATACCCACCCCTCGAGGAGGTGACAGGGAGGCTGGTTTATACGTCATGTCTTCCAGTCAAGAGAGTCATATCTCCCTCGCGCCCCAATGCCCCTCTTTTCCACAGCCAGACCCCACGGCAGTGTGCAGGAAAAGCACACTACAGGTATACTCCAGCAGATGGAACGCTCATCAGAATCGGGGTGGGACTTGCAAAGGCAAGCTCCCAAGCAAAGCCTCGGACACTGAGTCCCTTGGACCGGTCTCCTTTTTGACAGAGGACTCAGGAGGAGCCTCAAGGGCTGCTATCCCCCAGGAGGAGCAGCTGTCCACCAAAGCTGTCTCTAGAGCAGGAGCTCCAGACCCAAGGGCTGGAGAGCAATCTCCGTCGGCGTTGTGGCAACAGCCGGGCGTATCCATCGGGCACCTTCTCCCTGTCCTTGAAACGACAGTTGGAGTGCGGTCTCCATCGGCACTGTGGCAATAGCCAAGCGTATCAATCGAGCACCTTCTCCTCATTGTCAGGAACTAGGCCAGAGAGCAGCCTCTGTCTGAGCTCTGGCAGTAGCCGGGTGTATCCATTGGGTGCCCTCTCCCTGCCTCCAACACAACAGCCAGACTGCAGCCTTTGTCTGAGCTGTGGCAATAGCCAGGCATATCCATTGGGCGCCTACTCCCACTGTCAGGGTCTGTAGCAGCAGGCGGTTTGGCTCCAGGCCGCTCTCCCCCTGCCCATAACCAGATTCCTGCAGAGGGTGGTGCCTCCCACCACCTTGGTGGTGAAGTGAGGTGCCCCTCGGTATCTGAGGGCGACTCCTGCTCCTTTCCAGGGGAACCTCCAGAGCCCAGAGCGGGCGAGACATATCCAAGGGCCAGTGTCCTGTCAGTGCAGACCCAGGTGTTGTCAGACTCCCCCAGGACGAGAGGCCGGAATTCGCCCCTGACGGCCTCCTCCCAACGGCAAGACCGCAAACCCCAGAAACGGCAGGCCTCCCCCAGTGCATGTTGCAGCAGCCGAGCCTCCCCAGACGTCGGCGGCCGCAGCCCCTCCCTGACAGCCACCCCCGAGAATACAAGTCCAAGGCCTGGCTAATCAAGATCCGGGCAAACAGTGACACAGAGAGAGTAAGAAGAGAGGTTTAATGAGTGCAGTGATTTCAGTAAACATAAAATTCGGTCTTTATAGTGTAATTCCTCTGCACTATAGGACCAGTGTAATACTTGCCCAGCCTAAGTACAGCTTCTATTTCCCTCCAAGTGACAGCGAGCTATTCTCCCTGCCCGAAATACTACGAACACTATTCATTATGCCATTCGCATGCTATCCTGAACTATTGACCAAACAGTATCCTGCGCGATACTACGATACAAATATATGACTTATAATTACCCCGATTCCTGTTGTTGTGACATCTACCTGTTCCACAAATAGAATTAGTCAATGCACGTGTAAGGTTGTTGCTTTGAGTTTTTGTGTCCTGCCTCTCTCTTATTTGTCTAAGCTCCGGTCTAGAAAGAGAACCCAGCCGCATACTAGGCGTTCAAGGGATGGGAAGCTGACCTTTAAACACTTAGCATAACAATATGTATATAATTATATAACAGTAATATAATAGCAATACAGTGACAAGTCTACAGTAGTCAGTCATATGAATCAGCCATATGTGATGTACTTGCTATCTGGTTATGTGAGACTTAGTAATATTATCACACAGTGTGTATTATTGGCTTCGTTATGATGCACAGTTTACATTTGAATTGGAATAATATTCTATGTAACCCCAGATTTTGTTATTTTATATAAAATTAAATATATAATGTTTGCAATATGTACAGTGTTCACTTTGTTTCGTTTGTACCACACACATTACTTGTTACAACAGTTCTCCAATGGCCGTGAAGTTAGTCTGGCAGGTGTGCTCTTAATTACATTCGTCTTTAGGTATTGGTCGGACGTACTCATGTGTGTGGCTAAGTATACAGTGAACTCTCACATTTGGCAAGTTTTTATTTGGCGAATTCACTTTTGGCGATGGGATGGGATTGTACACAACACACTAATTTGGCAACAGAAATTTCACATTTGGCGATTGTTTATAGTAAAATTATAATAAAAATATATTTTATGCCAATTAATTTCAATTTTTTTATTAATCTGAATTAATTTCAACAAAATTTAATTTGTATTGTGAAATTCAAGTCTTGTCTTCTCAAACTTCTTGAAGTGGCCAGATTGTGCTACAAGTAGCGAAATGGACAACTTTTGGAGGCCCTGTGCTACTAAATTTTGAATTTTGATATATATATATACTGTACATAATTATGTTGGGCTACTTTATACCGAAATTCGCTACTTTTGAGACCTGTTTTTGCTACTTTTGGTCACAAGACTTTGGCAATCCTGGTTCCAAGACATCTTTGTTTACACTTCTCTACCAGCCACCATCATGTGCAGTACAATTAGCCAACCACCATCACGTGTGCAGCATTTTGTCTGTGTTTTATTGTGATTTCTACCTGTGCCGAGGACTTGAGAACACATAATGGCTGATGAAACACAGAAATGTGGAATGGGTGGCCTTGGCAGACCACCAACTAGGCATCCACGCACCATACTCCACGTGTAAATCAAGCCCATTATTTTCTTTTCTTATGTGAGTTTTTTTTTTTTTTTTTGTATTGTTTCTTGGCTAAAATAAATTAAATTGAATCATGTTATGTGTGTTTATCACATGATTTACACCCAGTAATGTTGTAATATAGGTGGAAAAATCTGTCCAATCATGCATGCTCAGAACCAATTTATTTTTTCCCCATTAGTTATTCAGTTCAGATTTGGCGAATTCCAGTTTGGCGAGTTTTTTTTTTTTCGCACCTATTACTCGCCAAATGTAAGAGAGTTCACTGTAGTATAGTGGTTACATTATTGCTAACTTCATTTGTACTGGCCATTTTTCCTGTATTTCCCTTGCAGTTGTAATATGAAGGATATGTGTGTACTTATATTTTATTTCACTGGGTCTACTAGATTTTCATATGTATGTATTATATGCTGATGTTGGGATATCTGTCTATCTATCACCGTGTATGATTTTTTTTTTTTTTTTTATGCTAGGAAGAAGGAACCAAAGGCCAGAAGCCCGCAAACCGCTCCTTCCAAGAAAAAAAAAAATACAAAAGAGCTAAATTCTAGATCCGTTCATTTTGAGATGCCTGGATACAGTACGTTTGAAAGACTGGAGATCATGGGAAGTAGGGAATACAGACAGAGGGAGGCAGTTCCAGAGTTGACCTGTTGCATAAATGAAGGACTGGGAGTAACGGTTAACTCTTGTATTAGAGAGTTGGACAGAAAAGGGATGAAAGTTTGTTGCTAGACGGGTGCTACGTGCCCATTGCAGAGGTGGAGAGATGCAAGCAGACAGTTCAGAGGTGCAGTGACAATTGAAGTAGCGATAGAAAAGAGATAAAGATGCAACAGTGCGGCAAAGAGACAGAAGTTGAAGGAAGCCAGTAGGAGAAGGAGAGTTAATGTGATGAAAAGCCTTTGACTCCACCCTATAAAGAAGAGCTGCATGTAGGGAGCCTTCTCGCACATGAGAGTTGTACTCTAAACAGGGGCGAATAAAACCCGTGTATGAAGTCAACAACTGTGCAGGGGTAAAGAAGTCACCATCCACATCCAATCTCTTGGAAGCAGATTTTACAAGAGGTATTATGTTCTTTCCAAGATAAGTCATAAAACCCCAAATATGTTTATGGATGATACAGGATCGAACTGGATATTATTAAACAATAGTGAGTGCTCCTGTGGAAGATTTTGTCGGGTTGATAGGTGTAAGAACTGAGTCTTTGATGCATTAAAAACAACAAGATTACTTTTACCCCATTCAGAGATACGAGCCAAGTCAGACATTAGGTGTGCCACAGCCTCATCCCTTGTTTGTTGAAGTAACTGCTGAGATGGACGTTGCGAGAACCGAATGGAAAGGTGCAGAGTGGAGTCATCAGCGTATGAGTGGATAGGGTTACAGTAGATGAACAGCCTATAAGGTCACTGATGAAAAAAAGGAATAGAGTTGGTGATAGGACAGAGCCCCGAGGAACACCACTGTTGATAGATGTAGGAGAACTGCGACCGTCTTCAACAGTAGCTATAGAATGACCAGAAAGGAAGCTAGAGATGAAAGCACAGATAGAAGGATAGAAACCGTAAGAAGGCTGTTTGGAAATTAAAGATTTATGCCAGACTCGATCGAAAGCCTTTGAGATGTCGAGTGCAATGGCAGAGCTGTCGTCAAAGTCCCGAAAGGAGGATGACCAGGAGTCTGAAAGGTAGCTAGGTGTGCAGATCGCCAGTGGAGCATCCCTGATGGAACCCATACTGACGATCAGAAAGAAGGTTATGATAGGAAAGATGCTTTAAAATTTTTCTGTTTAGAATAGACTCAAAAACTTTCGAGACACAGGATGTTAAAGCAATAGGGCAATAGTTAGAGGGTTGTGAATGGTCACCCTTCTTTGGGACTGGCTGAATGGGAGCAAACTTCTAGCAAGAAGGAAAGGTACAAGTTGATAGACAAAGGCAAAAGAGTTTACCTTGGCAGGGTGTAAGCACAGAAGCACAGTTCATGAGGACAACAGAAGGGATCCCATCAGGCCCATATGCCTTGTCAGCACTGAGGCCAGTGATGGCAGAAAATACATCAGCTGAAGAAATTTTAATGTCAGCCATGAGGAAGTAAGAGGGGGGGGGGGAAATGATGGAGGAACAGCACCGGAATCGTCTAAGGTGGAATTGGAGGAGCAAGTCTGAATGAAGAGATCTGCAATATCAGCAGAAGAAATAGCTACAGAGCCATCACAGTAGAAAAGAGGAGGGAAGGATGATGAGGTAAAGTTGCTAGAAAGATTTTGGCAAGGTGCCAGAAGGAGTGGGAAGAATTCAAGTTGGAGAGTTGAAAGCATTTAGTATGGATGAAATTATTTTTAGCAGGGTTAAGAACAGACTTAGCACGATTCCGGGCAGAAACATAATGTGATTCAGGGATGGGTTGGCTCCAGTACCTTTTACAGGCCTTCTCCTTGTTGTGGACAGCATTAGAACAAGCATGATTAAACCAAGGCTTTCTTGCATTAGTCAGAGGATGTGAGAAAGGAATGTATGCTTCCATGTCCGAGAGAATGACCTCTGTAATGCGCTAGGCACACTCAGATGGCTTCCGGCCATGCAAGTGATAATCATT
Source organism: Coenobita brevimanus (assembly GCF_032717465.1). Classification (NCBI taxonomy): domain Eukaryota; kingdom Metazoa; phylum Arthropoda; class Malacostraca; order Decapoda; family Coenobitidae; genus Coenobita; species Coenobita brevimanus. Next base: position 21,648,202 of record NC_137024.1, on the reverse strand, counting down.
CCATGGAAAACCAAAGAAGTACTGCCTGAGGCCCTCCCAACCAGCAGCTCCAAAGTGCCACAATTAACGTTTCTTTGGAGGGTTTACAGGCTGTACCGGAGTGATAGGACAGGTTAAGGTAATAAGGTTGTGACTGGAGAAGCCCAACAGAGATAAAAGATTAACAGTGTAAGCAGAAGGATTAGTTGTAAGTGTCACGAATCAAATTCGCGACATTTCCCTTTTGTGAGAAGCCAAGAGCTATTAGTGGAAAACTCACTGTGTATCGTTCAGTTAACCGCTCATTCGGACGGAAGCTTTGTCAAATCAATTTTTCATTGCCATACGTGATCGTCCTTGTGTGAGACATTAGCGCTTCCGCTGAGCGATTTGTTTTGGGCGCATTTCGCTCACTCGACCGTTAGAAAAATGCAGCCTACTGCTCCCCCTTTTTTCCCACGACTTAGTCAGTCCAGTGTTTGCTCTGACGGAGAGAGGTTCTGTGCTCCAGAAGTGCGAGAGAAGAGGTCGCTAGCACCCAGACTCCACTGAGTACAGTTTCTCCAAGCCCCCACCCTTGGGTGATACACAGCATTCATCGACCAGTATTTCTTTTCATTTTCCTAGGTTTAAGAGTTTAATTAAGGTGTGTGTGTTTTTTTTTCCTAGGCGTAAGGATTTAGCTCTTGTGTGAGTGAGTGCGATCTCATTAATTTGGTTTGAAGTGTAACATTAAATTTATTTTGTAATCAATAAATTTAACAGTTCTTTTTATTGAGCTTAATGTAAACTCTTGTTTCATTTCTCCACAATTAAGCTTATTTTCCATATAGCTCCTAGCTTGCATAAACGTTTGCCTTTCATAACTGGTACTTAGGCCAGTCTTGTGTATTAAGCTTAAAATCCGTTGTGCCACCTAGGAGTTAAGCATCAGCAAGAACCTGATACTATTATTAGTATTAGTTATTTATTGTCAGGGGTGAAGTAACTTTCTCCAGAGGCTAACAGTAACAGCAATTGAGTAATTAGTCTCTGCTGTGTACTGTTGAGAAAGTTTATAAATTCTCGTTCTTAGAGAATCGTGCGAAGCAGGCCAGCGTAAAGTAATCGTTGCTTGATTTAGCAAGACAATCATTGTCCCTGCTCTGCAATATTATTGAATATTATTATCAATTAAATAATAATAAGCATTTATTTTAAAAACCCCGTGATATTTTAAAACCCCCCGTGACAATTGGCGACCTCATTCCGAGATATTAGCTCATAGCTCTAAAGCTATTCACGAGATAGTGCTCACTCGTTCATATTTAGGTATTTATAATTAAAGTTTATAGGCACAAGTTTACTGGTGTTTACCGTTAATTTAGCAAGTGAATTTTTGCTTTATCAATCCATAGAGTACTTAACTCTATTTAGTTTATTCTTGGTAACGCCAGACGATTTTATTCGCTCCTGGGAAGTCGCTGTACCCATTGTGTTTATTATTGAGTCTTCCCAGTCATTTATATTTTTGATTTATTCTTTGCCAGTTAACTAGATAAGACTGGTCACCACTAGCTTGTGTCTGTATTCTTTATTTGTGTTATTAGCATTCGTTTGCAAAGCAGTCAGTACTCAGTTTCGGTTTGCTTAGTAAATTAGCGCCATGGCTACCACTGTATTTCTACAGGAAGCCAAAGAAATGGGTCTTTCGGACCCAACCGAAATTAAAGAGTATATACTCTCACGGCATAATCAGGAGCAGCAGCGCGAGATTGATGCCCGTGAAGAGCGTAAGATTCAGCACGAATACGAGCGAGAACAGCGTGAGGAACGCGAAAAGGAGCGCGAATACGAGCGAGAACAGCACGAACACGAACAGAAACTGTGCGAACACGAGCAGAAACAGCGCGAACTCGACTTAGAACATGAGCGAGAACAGCGTGAGGAACGAGAGAGAGAACGTCAATACGAGTTACAACAACGCGAGAGAGAACGAGAGCACGAACGTGCCGAACGTGAGGCACGAGAAAAACATGAACTTGAAGTGCTGAAGCTCAAGCGAGATTCCTTGGCTTCAGACACATCTGGTGCAGTTGGTCAAAGCTCCACGAGCGTTCTCCCTGCACATGTCCTGGCGACCCCACGCATCAAGCTTCCTTCATACAAGAAAAGCGAGCGAATCGAGCCGTACATAGCTCATTTTGAGGACATGGCAGACATGTATCAACTGAATGAGGCAGTTAAGCGGATCCAATTTCTTAGTTTATTTGAGGGCCCTGCCCTCGATATTCTCCACAGAATTCGTGGAGACAATCTCACGTATGAGATGATGAAAGCTGCACTCACTAAGGCGTATGGTCTCACAGTAGACGACGCCAAAGTTCAGTTCATGCGAGCTCGTCTCCAAGACAAGGAGACAGCTGTTCAGTTCCTCGACCGTCTCACTGCTTACTTAGGTGAGTGGATGGAGAAAGATGAAACTCCTTCCACGTGTGAGGGGATAATTGACCTTATGCTGCGTACACAGCTGGAGAGGTCGTGGCCTGCTGAGCTCATAGCACAGCTTAAGATATGCCAGGTGAAAGATGCCAGCCAAATGGCAGAAAAGGCTGATGCATTCTTTACTGCATACGGGTATCAAACTCGTAAGCAAAACACCTGGAACAGAAAAGATACTGCCAAATCTGGGAAACCGTCTCAGACTGAACCCCAGCAACAAGGCCATTCTCAGAATAATGGCCAAGGTCCAAAACCGCAGTGGAAGGACCAGGGGAAAAACACTCAGAAACCTGAGTGGAAGAGGTACAACAAGTACCCTAACCAGCAGCAGTATCAGCCACGCAACCGACCTTTAGGACAAACTTTTTCACCACCAGCTCAAAAGAGGCAGGAAGCGAATGCAGCCTTCATTCCTCAGCAGCAGCACGGTGGTCACGTCCCTACCAGTATGGGTATTTTCCCACAGTTCACTAGTCCCACAGTGACAGTGAACCCCCCTCCACAGATGGCCAATGTTCCATCTTCCCAATATAATTCTCAAGGCACAATGTTTGCTGCATCAATTCAGCAGCCTCATGAGTGGCTAGCTGCTTCTTCCTCGGGCCCTCCCACAGGTGACAGTACCTTCCTTGTTCAGCCAGGGTTTGTGGGAGGCATTCCTGTGAAGGTCCTGAGAGATAATGGTTCCTCAGGTTGCTCTGTCAAGCAGAGTCTAGTTCGGCCTGAGCAGTATACAGGTCGACAGATCCATGCAAACCTTATTGATGGATCAGTGAGATTGTTCCCTGAGGCATGTATCCAGGTGGCATCTCCATTTTATACTGGTACGACACTCGCAGTTGTCATGCCAGAACCCTTATTTGACCTTATAGTAGGCAACATTCATGGAGTCAAAGATAGTTGCTCTGATGATGACGCTACTCAGACTTCGGCTGCTGTGGTAACACGAGCCATGGCTGAGGCTCCAGACTGTGTCACCCCAGTGATCATTGAATCGCCGCAAGATCTGATGTGTAGTCAACTTGTTGTACAAGAACAACATTCTGACCCGACACTTGCTGCCGTGCGGAACAAACAAAAGGGTCGAGTGATTAAGTATTCACGGGGAGGTCGAGCCAAGTTCCTTCGCAAACAAGGACGGCTCTATCGTGAGTCACGAACACCCAAGGGCGAGGTTCGACTGCAGTTTGTCGTTCCCACCAAGTACCGCCTAGCAGTGTTACAATGTGGTCATTGTTCAGCCTCAGGTCACATGGGCAAAAGGAAGACCCAGGGCCGTATCCGAGCTGACTTTTTCTGGCCAGGGATGGGACGAGCCATAGATAGTTTTGTCCGTTCCTGCAGTGTGTGTCAAAGTAACACCACTAATCAGGGACAAGTCCTTCCTGTGCCGTTCGTAACCACACCTGTAATCTCCGAGTCAGTTGAGAGACAGGGTAGTGGTGAAGTGGGTGCAGACCTGACGTCTCGCCCATTGGCCCCACAGGACACATTATGTCCAGGGCCTGTACATACATATTGTGTACCGTAAGTTAAGGGGGAAGTTGAGAGGCGACTCGAGGCTATGGAAGACCCAAGTTTGCACAAGGATTCTCAGCTCCCCGATACTAATATAAGTACTGTAGGTTAAGGGGGAAGTTCGAGAGAGAACTCCACAGAGGCGACTCGAGGCTATGGAAGACCCGAGTTTGCACAAGGATTCTCAGCTCCCCGATATTAATATAAGTACTGTAGGTTAAGGCACAGGTTGAGGACCCGTGTGCAGTTTGAGGCTATGGAAGACCCGAGTTTGCACAAGGATGCTTAACTTGCCAACACTAATCGTGTGCTATAATTAATGGCGACCTCGAATGTACAAAGCTTAGGCTGTCACTTGTATTTTTCAGCCAGAGCGTACTTTTCGTAGCATGTACTGATTGCTAGGCAGAGAGAGTAATTGTAACTTAATAAGAATTTTGTCTCATTGACATTTTTGATGCTCCACCTTAATTGGTTTTGCAGGTACAGCAATGGGTGTAGCAGTTTTGCTGTGCGGGCCAGCTGATCGTCTGCCGCACGCTGCCGCCTCTTCTCCTCTGCCTTCGTCGTCGCCATATTATTATTTACTGTGTCATTTTACACGTAGGTACAGTTACACTACAACTGTCACACCTACACCGAGTATTACATACACCACGCTACACAACAATTAGTTGTCAGTGTAAATGTAGCGAACTTTCGCTCAGTTTGACCTGAGTACAGGAATTTCACCGTCGTCACGGAGTTTTTCCCTCAAGCTTGCTTCTATCAACGTAAATACGAGGTTTTTTCGCTCACTGGCGACTGCGACTTTCTCCTGTAGCAGGATAGCACACACACCACAGTGTGAATCTTGTGTGACTGAGTTAGGATGTGTACATATATATATATATATATATATATATATATATATATATATCCACAAATTTTTTCCCATAAGGAAAAAATTTAATTTTGTAGGGGTGTAATGTCACGAATCAAATTCGCGACATTTCCTTTTTGTGAGAAGCCACGAACTATTAGTGGAAAACTCACTGTGTATCGTTCAGTTAACCGCTCATTCGGACAGAAGCTTTGTCAAATCAATTTTTCATTGTCATACGTGATCGTCCTTGTGTGAGACATTAGCGCTTCCACTGAGCGATTTGTTTTGGGCGCGTTTCGCTCACTCGACCGTTAGAAAAATGCGGCCTACTGCTCCCCCTTTTTTCCCACGACTTAGTCAGTCCAGTGTTTGCTCTGACAGAGAGAGGTTCTGTGCTCCAGAAATGCGAGAGAAGAGGTCACTAGCACCCAGACTCCACTGAGTACAGTTTCTCCAAGCTCACACCCTTGGGTGATACACAGCATTCATCGACCAGTATTTCTTTTCATTTTCCTAGGTTTAAGAGTTTAATTAAAGTGTGTGTGTGTTTTTTTTTCCTAGGCGTAAGGATTTAGCTCTTGTGTGAGTGAGTGAGTGCGATCTCATTAATTTGATTTGAAGTGTAATGTTAAATTTATTTTGTAATCAATAAATTTAACAGTTCTTTTTATTGAGCTTAATGTAAACTCTTGTTTCATTTCTCCACAATTAAGCTTATTTTCCATATAGCTCCTAGCTTGCATAAACGTTTGCCTTTCATAACTGGTACTTAGGCCAGTCTTGTGTATTAAGCTTAAAATCCGTTGTGCCACCTAGGAGTTAAGCATCAGCAAGAACCTGATACTATTACTAGTATTAGTTATTTATTGTCAGGGGTGAAGTAACTTTCTCCAGAGGCTAACAGTAACAGCAATTGAGTAATTAGTCTCTGCTGTGTACTGTTGAGAAAGTTTATAAATTCTCGTTCTTAGAGAATCGTGCGAAGCAGGCCAGCGTAAAGTAATCGTTGCTTGATTTAGCAAGACAATCATTGTCCCTGCTCTGTAATATTATTGAATATTATTATCAATTAAATAATTATAAGCATTTATTTTAAAACCCCCGTGATATTTTAAAACCCCCCGTGACAGTAAGGAAGAGGTCAAGTATGTTGGAACTCTCTCCAAGGCGGTCAGAGATACGGGTAGGGTGCTGTACAAGCTGCTCTATGTCATTAAGGAGAGAAAAGATGTAGGTTTGTTCAGCAGGTGGATCAGCGAAAGGAGAGGAGAGCCAAAGGTGGCGATGAACATCAAAATCTCCTAGAATGGATATTTCAAAGGAGAAACGGATGGGATGTGTTCCATCATAGAAGTAAGATAGTCGACAAATTTTTCATGGTCAGTAGAATTAGGGGATAAGTAAAGAACACAAATATATTTAGTCAGAGAGTGACAGGAAAGCTGAAGCCAGAGAGTAGAGAATTGAGAAGAATCAATTTCAAGAACACAAGAGTAATACAAGTCGTTGCATACTTATACACAACATCCACCTTTGGCTTTGAAATGAGTATAGAGAAAGTAGGAGGATACAGAAAAGGGTTTGCTATCCGTTGCCTCAGACAGCTGAGTCTCAGCTAAGAAGAGAAAGTGAGGTTTAAAGGAGGAGAGGTGGTGCTCAACAGAAAGTTAGAGGAAAGGCTGCAAATGTTGCAGAAATGAAGAAGTGAGTCAGACAGTGGGTCCAGGCAACTCGTTGAGTCGTCACCGGAGAGGGGCGGATGGTGGGGGCATTTATGGTTCCCCCCCCTCCTCCTGGGGACTCCGAGGCTTGGTTATTAGATGCCATTTTTCATGTGTAATTTTGAAAAGGAAGTGTAGTGTATGATGTGCATGTAGTCTGACGTTGATAGTTAGAGAAACTTGTACTGGAGAGCATGCTGGCCTACTCTCTGTGTTCCTGAAATACTGAAAAAGTTCAGGAACTAATCCCGAGGGCTGATTAAACGGGAGCTCCAGCTCTCCCTATCATCAGCTTTTCATCCACCTTGGAAGTACTGCCCTGCTCGACTGGTGCTAGTCTACTCTATTAAACTAAGAGAGTAAATGTTCGACCCAGTGATAATAGTTACTGTAGAAGTATTGCAATCAGTGGTGGCTGGAGTGATGCTGTTGGTGATAGAAGACGGTGTTGGAGGAAGACTGGCAGTTGTTTTCATATCGTTACGTTATCGTCAGCGCTACGCCTGCCTCCTGGGTGGTAGGTTGGTAAGTAGGTCAGTAAGTACCGTAGGCAGATAGGTAAGTAGGTGAGGGTACCGGTATGACTGCATCAGCTCTCGGTGTCATCACAATGTTTACTTGTTGTGGTGGTGAAGGTGGAAGAAGGAAAGGTGAAGAGGGGGGGGGTAACCTTGATGGTGGTGGAAGTCTTGGAGGTCAGCTGTGTTAATGCTACTTCATCATGCTGGGTCAGTACCCTGTTAGTTCAGTCTTACTTCAGTTACTTTATCCATCCATCCATCATCCAGTCCAACGTTGCCCCATGAGATGCGTAGGAGCCCGGGGCTAGGGAAGTTGGTTCTGACATCTAAGATGAGTGACCAGCCTCACTCATCCCTGAGTGGCATTACGTGGGCAATGAACCCCAATCATCCCCTGGATATAAACCTTCACCAGAGGAGTAGACTGTAGCACCAGTCGAGCAGGGCAGTACTCCCAAGGTGGATGGAAAGCTGATGACAGGGAGAGCTGGAGCTCCTGTTTCATCAGCCCTTGGGACTAGGTCCCGACCATCCCCCTTTGCTGAACTTTTTCAGTGTCTCAGTAACACAGAGAGTAGACCAGCATGCTCTCCAATACAAGTTTCTCCAACTATCAACACCAAACTACATGCACAGTACACACCACACATCCTTTTCAAAATTAAAACAAAAAATGGCATCGATTAACATAGCCTCGGAGTCACCAGGGGGGGGGACCATAAATGCCCCCACCTTCAGCCCCTCTCCCGGTGACGACTCAAGGTGCCTGGAACCACTGTCTGACTCTCTTCTTCTTCATTTCTGCAACATTCGTGGCCTTTCCTCTAACTTTTGCTCTGTTGAGCACCACCTCTCTTCCTCTAAACCTCACCTTCTTCTCCTAACTGAGACTCAGCTATCTGAGGGAACTGACAGCAAACCCTTTTCTGTATCCTCCTACTTTCTCTATACTCATTTCAAAGCCAAAGGTGGCTGTTGTGTATATATATGCAACAACTTATCTTGCTCTCGTGTTCCTGAAATCAATTCTTCTGAATTCTCTACACTCTGGCTTCGGCTTTCCTGTCATTCTCTGACTAAATATATCTGTGCTGTTTACTTATCTCCTAATTCTACTATCAAAATTTTTTTGACTATCTTACTTCTACGATGGAACACATTCTATCCATTTCTCCTTTCTCTGAAATCTCCATTCTTGGAGATTTCAATGTTCACCACCACCTTTGGCTCTCCTCTCCTTTCACTGATCCACCTGGTGAACAAGCCTACACCTTTTCTATCCTTAATGACCTAGAGCAGCTTGTACAGCACCCTACCCGTATCCCTGACCGCCTTGGAGAGAGCTCCAACATACCTGATCTCTTCCTTACAACTAATCCTTCTGCTTACACTGTTAATCTTTTCTCTCTGTTGGGCTCCTCCGATCACAACCTTATCACCTTAACCTGTCCTATCGCTCCGGTACGGCCTGCGGACCCTCCAAAAAAACGTCGTCTCTGGCACTTTGGAGCTGCGGATTGGGAGGCCCTCAGGCAGTACTTCTTTGATTTTCTCTGGAATGATTATTACTTCCATGGCCGGGAGCCATCTGGGTGTGCCTTGCGCATTACGGAGGTTATTCTCTCGGGCATGGAAGCATACATTCCTTTCTCATATCCTTTGACTAATGCATGAAAGCCTTGGTTTAATCACGCTTTTTTTAATGCTGTCCGCAACAAGGAGAGGGTCTGTAAAAGGTACCGGAGCCAACCCACCCCTGAATCACATCTTTTATACATTTCTGCCCGGAATCGTGCTAAGTCTGTTCTTCGCTCTGCTAAAAATAATTTCATCCGTACAAAATGCTCTCAACTCTCTAACTCGAACTCTTCCCGCTCCTTCTGGCACCTTGCCAAAAACCTTTCTAGCAACTTTACCTCATCATCCTTCCCTCCTCTTTTCTACTCTGATGGCTCTGTAGCAATTTCTTCTACTGATAAAGCAGATCTCTTCGCTCAGACTTTCTCCTCCAACTCCACCTTAGACGATTCCGGTGCTGTTCCTCCCTCTCTTCCCCCCTCTGACTTCCTCATGGCTAACATTAAAATTTCTTCAGCTGATGTATTTTCTGCCATTGCTGGCCTCAGTACTAATAAGGCATATGGGCCTGATGGAGTCCCTCCTGTTGTTCTCAAGAACTGTGCTTCTGTGCTTACTCCCTGCCTAGGCAAACTCTTTCGTCTTTGTCTGTCAACTTGTACCTTTCCTTCTTGCTGGAAGTTTGCTCTCATTCAGCCAGTCCCAAAGAAGGGTGACCATTCCCAACCCTCTAACTATTGTCCAACTGCTTTAACATCCTGTATCTGAAAAGTTTTCAAGTCAATTCTTAATAGAAAAATTTTAAAGCATCTTTCCTATCACAACCTTCTTTCTGATCGTCAGTATGGGTTCCGTCAGGGACGCTCCACAGGCAATCTTCTCACCTACCTTTCAGACTCCTGGTCATCCTCCTTTCGGGACTTTGGCGAAAGCTTTGCCATTGCACTTGACATCTCAAAGGCTTTCGATCGAGTCTGGCATAAATCTTTAATTTCCAAACTGCCCTCTTACGGTTTCTATCCTTCTATCTGTGCCTTCATCTCTAGCTTCCTTTCTGGTCGTTCTATAGCTGCTGTTGTAGACGGGTATCGTTCTTCTCCTAGATCTATTAACAGTGGTGTTCCTCAGGGCTCTGTCCTATCACCAACTCTCTTCCTTTTATTCATCAATGACCTTCTAAGCTGTACATCTAACCCTATCCACTCATACGCTGATGACTCCACCCTTCACCTTTCCATTCGATTCCCGCAACGTCCATCTCAGCAGTTACTTCAACAGGCAAGGGATGAAGTTATGGCACACATAATGTCTGACTTGGCTCGTATCTCTGACTGGGGTAAACATAATGTGGTTGTTTTTAATGCATCAAAGACTCAGTTTTTGCACCTATCAACTCGACAAAATCTTCCACAGGTATACCCACTTATGTTTAATAATACTCAACTTAATCCTGCATCATCGTTGAACATGCCTGGGGTTTCATTTGCTCGGGACTTGTCTTGGAAAGATCATATTACATCTCTTGTAAATCTGCTTCCAAGCGATTGGGTGTGCTAAGCCGACTCCGTTCCTTCTTTACCCCTGCACAATTGTTACCTCTATACAGGGGTTTTATCTGCCCCTGTTTGGAGTACAACTCTCATGTATGGGGGGGCTCCCCACATACAGCTCTTCTCAATAGGGTGGAGTCAAAGGCTTTTCGTCTCATTAACTCTCCTCCTCTTACTGACTCCGTTCAACCTCTGTCTCTTTGCCGTAGTGTTGCATCTTTATCTCTTTTCTATCGCTACTTCAATGGTCACTGTTCCTCTGAACTGTCTGCATGCATTCCTCCACTTCTACGACGGGTGCGTAGCACCCGTCTAGTAGCAAACTCTCACCCCTTTTCTGTCCAACTCTCTAATGCAAGAGTCAACCGTTACTCCCAGTCCTTCATTTATGCAACAGGTCAGCTCTGGATCTGTCTCCCTCTGTCTGTATTTCCTGCTTCCTATGATCTCCAGTCTTTCAAACGCAGTGTGTCCAGGCATCTCGAAATGAATGGATCTTGAATTTGGCTCTCTCTTGTATTTTGTTTTTCTCTTGGAGGGAACAGTATTGCGGGCTCATTGCCTTTGGTTCCTTGTTCCTCACATTAAAAAAAAAAAAAAGCCAGCTCAATCCGACTGGAGCGCAGTAATTACCCACTAAACCACCAGGCACCAAAATTTGGTTATATGGTTACCACCCAGCGTAGTAAATGGTTTCCTGGTGTACAGGAAACCATTTGGCTTTTCACTCAGTGTAGAGTCACCCATAGGCAGAAGGAGGAGGAAAGAATGAAGGAAAGAAAGACAGAAGAGGAAGTGTAAAGTCACCCGTAGACAGAAGGACGAGGAAAGAACGAATTAAAGAAAGAAGAGGAAGGAAGGAATGAAGGAAATAGCAGAGGAAAGGGCAGACACCCAAGAGCAGCACTACATCGAATGCGTGGATGGTGAGCGCCCCCACCTACCCCAATTCAGTTACTTTACTTCCTGATTTATTCCTTCTTACTTTATTCTTGTTTCTTACTTGTGATTAACTTGTAGGCTTGTAGAGTCGTCTTGCAGAGCTTAAATCGTAGAGTTTCTGGTAGTATCTCGTAAATCGTGTTGTGGTTAGGGCGGTTAGGAGCGAAGGTAAGCCTGCGTTGTTGCTCCGCCAGCCCTCGCTCTCTGCCTCGCCTGTTCTTTGTTTCTTGTTGATTTGTAGTTGTTTGAAGTCGCCAGGCGTACACTGATTGTAGTCGGTTCGTTTTCGCCGCATGCCACCAATGTCGATAGACGTAGTTTATCGATGTTATTGTGCTGTGTCGTCTTTTACCGCTTCTAACTTCTTGCTTCATTTTTTTTTTTTTTTTTTTTTAAGCTTCATTTACCGCTTGCCACCAAATGTCGATTTAAGTAGTTTATCGTTTTTAAAGTTGTTTATCGCCGTTTACTTGCCACCGAATGTCGCTAAACGTAGCCGAGGGGTTTGAGTAGATGGCTAGAAATATTGCGAATGTATCGTACATTTACGGCTGCCCCTCTATCACCAGTTGTTTGTGTCGTGGGTGGCTGCCAGTAAAATGGTGGGGCGTCGAGTGAAGTGAATAGGTAGCTCTCTATCTCACTTTCCCTCTCTGTGTATTCTTTTATCGTGAGGCGAGTTATAGTCACTTCATGGGTTATGGAGTTTTATTGTACAAAGTTATATAGAGAAGTGACTGACACCGTAACGTAACGTGACAGCGAACTTCCTAGCTGACCCCATCTCCTGCCTTGTGCCCTCGATCATATTCTCTCTCTGACTCTCCTATATGTGATTTCGGACTTGTATCCCCCTCATCCGGCTACATTGCGTGGGCGTACGTGTGTGCGCGCATGAGTGTATGCACACTTCCGACAACTGAACGGTAGTTTCCATTAGATCATCCTGTGTTTAGAATATTTGAGTGTTTGGCTACGGGGGAGTATTTTTAAACTGCTCCTGGAGAACTCAGACATAACTACCTGTATATGAGGGAGGGGGGGGGTGAGTTGGGGGGGAGGGTAGTCGGATGGTGGGTGACAGAGCGACTTGGAGGCGTTTTGTCTGCGGCCACCTTTTGCGGGATTAGGGCGTCGGGCTATAGATAGATAGATAGACTATTACATATTGTTCATGTTAACCACTCTTTCATAATTAGTAATGTCTCTAACCATTTTAATGTCTCCTAGAATTCCAGGCCATTGCTTTACTAAGGCTCTCAAACCCCATCTTTCCACCTCCTCCTTGGCTTATCCCTCTCCTTACATTGTCTACTTCCGTCTTATATCCTCTTCAGTAATCTAACAACATCTACACCTTCCATGAAGACAACGTACATACTCCCTACTCTACTCTTTCCCAGAAAATTCTCTCATAACCACCCATCCCTCTCACTCTGCCATATTTTACTTTTGTCCAAACCATCGGACACCACATATCGTTCTCAAACACTTCTTCTACAACACATCAATCTTCTTAATTTGTCTTGCACTTAAATCCACACGTATATAATAGTATTAGTGCTACTGTTCTCTCCGATATTCCAGTCTTTCCCTGCCTTGTCACTGGCCTCTTTCCATACACCCTTCACTTCCTCCAGTACCTTCGCCTCCCCAACTCTATGTAACACCTCCATACCCTGGCTATCATCCGCTTTCATGTCCACGCGTAGATATCTGAAACTATCTACTTCTTCCAAAGTTTGTCCTTGTAGTCTACACATATCCTCATATTACCTACTTCCCCTTTACTACGTCTCATCGTCCTACATTATCTACGTTCTCTCATAATTCCTTTTCACACATCATGCCTATTCATTTTTTTCTGTGTCTGATGCTAGTGCTGCCATATGCAAGCAGTAATTGACTCATTTCTCGCTCTCTACACGGCTTGACACACAGCCTTGCACTCGTCCAGTCACTCGCATTAACCTCTTGCTACAAAGTCATACAACCATGCAGTCAAGACACCCTTGTTGCTATTTCAGGCTTACTCTCACCTGGAACCATTCTCTTCTTTCCCCACCTTCATACATGCATCACTTTCTCTTTGTAAAAACTCTTTATTGTTTTTAATGTTTCTCCTGTCCCATATTTCTATAATACCTGATACAACGCTTTTCAGACCAACCAGTCATAAATTTTATCCAAGTTCATAAAAGCAACATACTGTGAGTTTCCATTCTGCAAGTATTTCCCACACATGTTCGGAATGTGAACACTTGAACTAGTACCTTGCCTAAACGCACCCAGTTCCTTACCAATTACCCCCTCAGTAATCGCAATTATTGTGTCTGCTATCACTGATCACTCGTCTATAATTTGAATACTCCAACTCACCGCCATTATCTTTATACAGCGGCACAATAATTTTTCATGCTCTCTGCCAGTTCTCTGGTACCTATCCTGCCTCCAATTAGATATTAAGCAATCTACTGAACCATTCCCCCAAGCTGTCCTCTCCCTTCTTGAAATGCTCCGCTACATTTAGCCACTATCATCCACTCTGGGTACCTTTTCACATTTCATCCTTCTCATTACCCTCTCCACTTCTCCATCGTTCATATAATATTAAGCTGCACTTCCAAACATTACTGTATATACACATGGAACAGTGTCAGTTGTAGTCTGAAGCCAGGCCATAGGGACTGAGCTTATGTAAACCTTTCCTAAACGTATGGTTGCCAAATCCATAGCCACAAACATCGTTAGACTATCTTAATGCTTTTCCCTCTTATCTTGTTTACATGGCAGCACACTCTCTGGGACTTGGTCTTCCCAGTGGACATGAGGAAGTTATTCTGCTGTCGTTTTCTGACGTAGTTTAGTCAGGTACTGTCCTTCTTTGTCACTGAGATTGCTATGCCAGCTCCTCTGCAATCTAATGTCTTGTCAGCCTAGTATAGCTGGGTCGTAGGAAGTGACAGCAGCCAAAAATGTTCCGCGGGTGTCTTGGACATAGACTTGTAATGACAAACTTTTTCCTGGTGTTGTAGTAAAATATGGTACGCCCGAAAGCACTATTTCCCCCCTCCCCCCAGCTAGTTGCCGGAGTCGTGGCCAGTGATGACCGCGCGATCGAAACCCCACACCTACCGCCCGCATCCCAGCCCCAGGGTAAACGTTGTTGGTTGGATAGATGTGAAAAGGCCGAAACTGGAGGTTACAATTTGTCAAGAATGTTTTTATAGACATTCAGAACCAGTAGGGGTAAGTATATAAAGGAATTTAATGTGTAATACTGTGCTATTATCCACAACATAACTGTATGGACATGAGAACGGTATGAAAGTGAAAGAAGACCTACAGTGTATTATGTGGTAATTATGCTTACGTCCTATATTTTAATGTTACAAATAAGTATAGAATAGTAAACATCTGTTGAAAGATGTCTTTTCACAGCCATTCGCGCTCCCACCTCCACTAACCTTCTCTTTCTCTCTCAGTTCTGTCTCCACCACACACCTCTCTTACCCTCTTGTTCCCCACTCCCACCCTTTGTTAACCAACTTAAACTAAGATCATGATGAAATGATCCGTCAGGTACTGATCTTATTATATTATCATACACCTCTGTATCAAGCACCAACAAAGCAATAACATACAATACTGCGGTATACCTCCCAATTGTTTCATCCAGTTGTAAGCTGTTACGTGACATACGCACTGTAAGTTGGACCTTGTCTTACAAGGACATACGGTTGTTTATCGTTAACACAAGTTATGTATGGTTTTGGACGTCCATTAATTCATAGTAACGTGACAATTTAAGCCTTACATTAAAAACACGTAAGGTTTATGTTCGTCATTATTGCATTAACCAAACGAATCAGGGATCGGTTCTGGCGAACCACAAACAGCTTTAACGAAAATATTCCGACCTCTTGTCACAACAGTGACAGAATGTCATTATGTATACGACTGAATGTGGGTCAGTCGCATACATAATGACATTGTGTCACTGTTGTGACAAGAGGTCGGAACATTTTCGTTAAAGCAGAGTTTGTGGTTTGTCAGAGCTGATCCCTGATTCGTTTGGTTAACGCAATAATGACAGGAACATAACGTGTTTATAATGTTAGGCTTAAATTGTCTCGTTAATATGAATTAATGGACGTCCAAAACCATACATAACCTGCGTTAACGATTAACAACCGTATGTTCTTGTAACACATGGTCCAAGTTGCAGTGCGTATGTCACATAACAACTTACAACAGGATGAAATAGCTGGCAGCTATAAGCATTGCATGTTATCGATTTGTTGGTGCTTGATACAGAGGTGTATGATAATATAATATACTCAATGCCTGATTGATCATTTCATCAATATTTTAGTTTATACTGGTTAACAAATGGTGCGAGTAGGGGACAAGAGCGTTAGAGAGGCGTGTGGTGGAGAAAGGATCCCAGAGAGAAGGGTGGTGGAGGCGGGAGCGAGAATAGCTGTGAAAAGACATCATATCTTTCAACAGATGTTGTTTATCATACTATATTTATTTGTAACATCATAAAATTGGGCGTAAGTATAATCAACACAAAATACATTGTAGGTCTTCTTTCACTTTCGTGCCTTTCTCATATCCATACAATTACGTTGTAGATAACAGCAGTGCATTATTACGCATTAAATGCCTTTATATACTTACCCCTACTGTTCTGATTGTCTATCAAAACAATACTGACACACTGTAACATCACCAGCTTTGGCCGTTCCACATCTATCCAACAACGCTCACATTGGGGTTGTGGGAAGGGGCAGTGGAGTGGGGTATTCGATCGCCCGGTCGTTACTGGCCGCGACTCCTGCTACTGGGGGGGGGGGGGATTATTGCTTTTAGGTGTACACCCGAAAGCACTAATTTATCCTCCCTAATAACCGGAGTCGCGGCCAGTGAGCGACCTGCCGATCGAACACTCCACATCCACAGCCCCTACCCCCAACTCCAATGTGGGCGTTGTTAGATAGATGTGGAACGGCCAAAGCTGGTGATGTTACAGTGTGTCATGATCGTTGTTAATGACAATCAGAACCAGTAAGGGTAAGTATATAAAGGTATTTAATGTGTAATACTGTGCTGATATCCACAACACATGAGAAAGACACGAAAATAAAGGAAAGCCTACAATGTATTATGTGTTATTGTCTATATACTTACGTCCTATATTATAATGTTACAAATAAGTAAAGTGAAGAGCATCTGTTGAAAGATATGATGTCTTTTCTCATACATTCTCGCTCCCACTTCCACCACCCTTCTCTCTGGGTTTGTCTCTACCAAACGCTCCTCTTATCCTCTAGTCCCCCACTCCCACCCTTTGTTAACTAACGTAAACAAAGATAATGATGAACTGATTCGTAACGTATTGATCGTATTAATATTTGCATATACCTCTGTATTAAACACCAACAAATCATTAACATACAATACTTCTGTATACCTGCCAACTATTTCATCTTGTAAGCTGTTACATGACATAAGCACTGCAAGTTGGACCTTGTGTTACAAAGCAATACGGTTGTTTACCATTAACACAGGTTGTGTGTGGTTTTGGACGTCCATTAATTCATATTAACGTAGCAATTTAAGCCTTACATTAAAAACACGTAAGGTTTATGTGCCTGTCATTACTGCATTAACCAAACGTAAATCAGGGATCAGTTCTGACGAACCACAAACTCTCTGCTTTAACAAAAATATTCCGACCTCTTGTCACAACAGTGACACAATGTCATTATGAATACGACTTAATGTGGGTCAGTCCTATACACAGAGACACTGTGTCACTGTTGTGACGAGGTCGGAATATTTCCGTTAAAGCAGAGTTTGTGGTTCGTCAGAACAGATCCCTGACTTGCTTCGTTCATCCAATAATGACAGGAACATGAACCTTACGTGTTTTTAATGTAAGGCTTAAATTGTCGCGTTACTATGAATTAATGGACGTCCAAAACCACACACAACCTGTGTTGACGATAAACAACCTTATGTCCTTGTAACACATGGTCCAACTTGCAGTGCTTATGTCACGTAACAGCTTACGACTGGATGAAATAGTTGGCAGGTATACCGAAGTAGTGTATGTTACTGATTTGCTGGTACTTAATAAAGAGGTGTATGATAATATTAATAAGATTTATATCTGATGGATCATTTCATCACCATCTTTGTTTACATTGGTTTACAATGGGTGGGAGTGGGGGACGAGAGGATAAAAGAGGCATTTGGTGGAAACAAGAACCCAGAGAATAGGGTGGTGGTGGTGGGAACGAGAATGCATGAAAAAAGACTTTATATCTTTCAACAGATGCTGTTCACTTTACTATACTTAACTGTAACATTATATTATAGGACGCAAGTATATAGAGAATAACACATAATACATTGTAGGTCTTCTTTCATTTTTGTGCCTTTCTCATATGTTGTGGATAACAGCACAGGATTACACATTAAATACCTTTATATACTTACCCGAGATGGTTCTGATTTCTATAAAAACAATCATGACACACTGTAACATCACCAGCTTTGGCTGTTCCACATCAATCCAACAACGTTTACACTGGGGTTAGGATAGGGGCGGTGGATGTGGGGTGTTTGATCGCCTTGTCGCTCATCGGCCGCGACTCCTGCTACTAGGGGGGAGAAATAAGTGCTTTCGAGTGTACATAAAGCTATATCAGTTTCAAGAACAAAATGGTCATTGAATAAGTATCTGAGTATGTGAGTTTCAGGAGGACCTGTGTCGAAGTTAAACAAAACAACATAGCCAAGTCTTCCTCGCTGAACATGAGTCGGAACATTTTTCCCTGTAAGTATGGCGGTATCAGAAGCATCAAGAAAAGTTTTCCAATGCTCACCATTAACATCTGAGGCTTTAACACTGTCCACATCCGTATGCCTGGCATTAAGGCCACCGAACGAAATTGTTATCTTTTCTTAAATATATAGGCAGAAATTGATTCAATATGAAAGCAGCTAGCATTAACATACACATTCACAGTAAAAACATGTGTAGCCAAATATCAAGACGTAAGCACACAAGTAACACAGCTATATATTTTGTACCAATATGAACATAATTTTCAAGGAAGATGACTTAACGTCCATTGCCAAGCCACCTGAGCTACCTTCCTCTTGAAAATTCTCAGGTGTGGCACATCACTTCCTACTGTGTACAAGGCAATCTATTCCGATTTATGAACTGTAACGTAAGAGTGTAGGGAAGTAGCTTGGGTCCATAAGCCACTGACTTTCCAGGAGAGAAAGGTATAAGTAGAACCAACAATCAGAAGGGAATATCTCTGCATAATTACATGTCGTGCTAGCTCATGGTGCATGACATCAAACCTCCCTTGAACAATCTCTTCAACCCGAGCATGGAAAGATGTCCGGGTCATCCCCTTTGCACCAGTCCCTTCCATGTTTTAGTGTCCATCTACAAGCTCTTCTCTGCCGCCATGACCTGGAGAAGTGGAACCCCCAGCAGTGCCGTGCATAGCTGCAGAAGTTTCCTTTTCTAAGATAGACTCGGTAATATAGTCCTCCTGTTGTTGGAACCGCATTTCCACTTGATGGAGTCTCTTGGAAAAAGTCCTTTACAGCCAGGGGGAAATCCCTAACGATATACTGTAGATTGTTTTCTTGCTGATAAGAATTGCGACCTGAAGGCTGACTTGCCAGGCATTCAGCATGTTGTTCTGGTCGCACCACACCATAGGTGCAATAGTAGCTACTTTCCCCAGTTGTGGGAAGTCCTAGGTTGTAAACGGGCCTCCCGCATTGGTTAGTGGTGACGATGATGGTTGTGCAACTTGGGTCTGGGCTGCAGTGTGTCGTGGTGCCAGGGTCTTCTGTGGATTTTGGAGACACAAGGACGAGTGGGCATTATGTTCCCCTCCACAGTTGCTATGTGTTCGCCTCCCTTAATTTTTTCCAGATGTGTTAGCATCGTGACTCTCAACACAAAGACCACATCTGTCTGTTGCATTTAGCTTCCATGCCAGATGCTCTCACTTGCTACAGGTAGCAGAGATCAGGTTTCGAAGCTACGTGAAACTCTCCCGTATCCCAGTGGCCTGATGAAACCTGTCTTCCCTTCCAACAGAGCAAAAAGGTATGGCCTCGGATTTTTCCCAACCATTCTTCTTATTCACAGAAACTTTTCAGGAGCTTTAAGATCTTCCACCACCCAACAGACAGGAGCATTATGAACAAGCCAGTAGGTGACAATGGCTAGCTCTAAGCAGACCAGGTTTTATCAGCAGCCGGCCGTGGGTTTCGACACTAAAAGTCATTTCTATAAGGAGGTACTCCAGTGCAACATTCCATTTAAGAATCATGGCCTTGGCTTACCGTAATAATCTTTGGAGCCTTGGTATTTTGCACAAGCAAGGTCGTAATGTTAGCGCTTTTCATATCTTCTGCACCTGATGACCTTTGAACCCTGACCTGGAGGATATAAGTCATGCATGTAAGAAGCACACTTATAGTACTTATTAACGTCTATAAGCATGCAAAAGTTTCATTCGATTCTATCCACCTGCTGTGGAGCAAGGGAACTAAAAGTCGCTGAATGGCCCACAAGAGGTACAACTTCTAGGTGGCACTGCCAGCGACTGGAAGTGTGTTTCGACAGTAAATGCCGTTTTTATATGGAGGTACTCCAGTACAATATTCCAACCAAGAATCATGGCCCTGGTTTAATAATCTTCAGAGCATGAATGTTTCGCACGAGCATAGTCGTGATTTTATCTATTTTCGCGTTTTCCGCATTTGATGACCTCTGATCCGTGACCTGGCAAATGTAGCACATAGGTGTACAGTAGAAAGTTGTAGTACTAGTCAATGTCTATAGGCATGCAAACTTTCAATGAATTCCAGCAAGCTGCTGGGGAGCTAGGGGGAGATTTTAAAAAACCGGTACTGATTGCTACGGCCACTGAAGCCAATCTTCACAGGGATGCCACTCGAAAACTAGAGGAGAGAGGGGGAAAAATGGATGGCACACTTCCGATAGGGAATGACCTCAAGATTATGCCTAAGAAGTCAGAGCTTTCTATGCCCATGAGTAATGCTTCTGCAGCTCAAAACGTGAAAAGTACGAAAAATGCGGTCTTTCGGCCGTTGCTAGACAACGAGTACTTACCTAGCAACCAAAACCTTGCAGACATAACTAGATCATAGGCTGGTCATTGTGCCCAAGTTTAGTGGGATTTGGTTAATTATGAAGGGTAAAAGTGCCTGCCACAGTTAAACAAGATAGAACACAAGAAAGAAAGAAATTGCAGCTAACAATAAGGGCGGCATGGAGCTGTCCAATAATAATCCTGGGCTGGTGGCGGTTGGATACAGCTTCCAAAACAACGCCATAAAATTCATTATTGGTCAAGTAATCCCCAGCATGACTACTTGTCACTGTCATATACAGATGAATCTTACCTTCTTTGAACATTATCTCAAATTCAGAAAACTGTTTTGTCACAGAAACAATCCACTTTTTTTTTGTCAGACAGAGAACTCTCAGTCCGAAACGAAATTCCAATCTATTGTTCTTTAAAACAGTGGGTCAACCCCTTGGCCAACCCTCATCTCTTATACCAAGATTGGTTAAAATAAGATGAAAACTGTTTGAGTTAACCACACACACACACACACACACACACTGGCCAACCTTGGCCACAACTGGTCATATCTAAATAGTATCTTCATATAAGTCAAGCTCTGTACTAGGTTAAACTAAATGGTGTTCTAATATAAAAGAAGAAGTTTAAGCAAAAGTGTTGTTCAAATAACAGAATGCAGCAAATTAGTGCAGGAATGCGCTGAGCAAGCTCATCAACTGTTTAGTCTGCAGTGTGTACCAAGCAATGACTACTTGTAAGTATTTTCTTCTCTTAGTACTACAAGATGACCACCATCTTTAGTAAAGCGAATTTGGAAGGAGTTAAGAAAAGGGATAAAGGTAGAAAACAAGATCATGATTTCTACCAGGAACTGGTTGAAATGGAGACGTACAACAAGCTTGCAGAGGAGGGGTACAGATTAGAGAAGGCATTTCGGAGTGAAATGGATCACACATGCAGAAGGAGGAAAATGAAAAATTAGTAGAGGAAGTAATCAAGAAAGACACAACAATAGATGAGCTGTCAGTTGAGGTGGGTTCACTTAGAAGGAAGATTAGTGGAATGGCATGCACGGTTGTCATCTATGGGAGTATTATGGAGGAGTTCAGAAACGATACAGAGACAATTAGGCAAGCATGCAGTCTGACAGATCAATGATGCTGAGGAGAAGATAACCCAAGTGAATGAAGCGATGCAAAGTTACAAAATGATGTGGAAACTATGTATGCTGAAATGGTGAAAGTCAAGAAAGACTTAGAAACAAGAGTAAAAGAAAAAAGTATTAAAAAGGAATTGAAAAAAAATAATCCAAAACAACCCAAAATTGGTCAAAGATTCAGCAGATACCAACAAATCTATAGTAATGACTGATATAGATGGGGAAGAATGAAACACAAGATTTCAAAAGACCAAAAGATTGCAAATAGAATGAGCATATTGAAGGAAGTATCAGATGAAATCTGTCATAAAGACATAGAGGAACAAAATGTGGTAGGTGGTGGCAACCATCATCCACTCACTTCATGTAGTGCTGCCTACTCCTTCTTTAGCCTTTATCATTCTTTTTCTGTGCCTGCCCTCCCCTCTTCCTATTTCTCCCATCTTTCCTGTCACTTCTTCTTGCTTTTCTTTCCTTTACATGTGGTTTTACATTGAGTGACAAGCCAAATGGTATCCTGCGAGCCAGGAAATCATTTACAACGCTGGGTGGTAATCATATAACCAAACCATACGTGTTCCCTACGTGTCAACAAGTGGGTTGGTGGAGGGTTGGTGCCCCTCCCTGTAAAACAACTAACTCGGAGTCAACTGGCCGCCCCTTGCGGGATTGTGGCAACTGGCAATAGATAGATAGATAGACAGGAACATAAAAGGCTGGGGAAATAAGAGAGAAGTAAGTCAAGGCCCCTGAAAGTAACCTTCCAGAGTGTGAACACTGTGGTGGAGATACTAAAAAATGCAAACAAACTTATGGAAAAGGGGAAATTTTTAAAAGGTATGGATAAAAAGATGCCTAACTCAAGAGGGATTGGGATTACTAAAAAGAGAGGAGGAAGGAGGCAAAAACAAAGAATGAGGGAAGATCAGAAGCAGAGAAAAGTACTTTTTTTTTTTTTTTTTTTTTTTTTTTACAAAGTAACTGGATTGCAGGTATGAAAGTGGTGCCGTACATAACCAGAAGGGAATAAAAGGGAGGAAGGTAGTAGACCAAAGTTCCGACAAGTATGTAAACAAGATGATTAAGTTGATGTACTCAAATGTAGATGGAATAGTATCTAAATTATTAGAGATGAATGATTATATCAAAGAAAAGGAACCACATATTATTTGCCTAACTGAAACAAAATTAACACCAAGGATTTTAAGCGATGCCCTAAACTTACAGGAACACAATATATAGAGAAGAGATAGGAACTTAAAAAAAAAAAAAAAGAGGAGGAGGAATTATAATATTAACAAAGAAAAATCTACAAACCAAAGAAATAGAACTAGATATACCCTCACAAGTAGAATTGATTGCAGTAGAGATTAATACATCTTAGGGGAAAGTAACTGTGGCAAATTAATACATGCCACCCAGATCAAACACTTGGGAAAGAGACGAATATGAAGACCTGGCAGAAAGTACAATTCATAGTTTAAGAGCATTAATACATAGAATGGAGGAGAAATCTGAAAGAAATATATTAACTGGATATTTCAGTACGAATATAAATTGGAATACTCTAGATATAAAAAGCCAGGACAGCTGTTGGGACCAAAAGCTCTTGGATCTTGTGCAGGAGTTTTTTCCTAACACAACATGTAAAGGAAAATACCAGAAAAAGAGGATTTGATGCACCATCAGTACTAGATCTTATATTTACTAGGCAAGAAAATGATGCTGACAATATACTTTATCACTTCCATTTGACAAAAGCGACCATGCAGTATTAAATTGCAACTTCAGGATTGCATGTGACTGTTAATAGTAATGAAAGTTACAAAAAGAGCCTAAACTACTGTCATGAATTCGCGCAAGCGTATTTATAAATTCGTGACATTGTACTTTAGTGGGAAAACCACGAACTCTACTGGAATTCCCACTGGGCATCACTCAGTTCAACCGTCCTCGTATTCACTCGATCGGGATGGTTTTCAGAACTTTTCTCACTGTTTCACAAGTGACCATTCTTATCCACGACTTTAGTGCTTTCACTGAGTGATTTATTGTGAGCCTATATCGCTCACTTTCTTTCCGTTGACCATTGAAGTTAGGCCACACCCTCCTTCCGGCGAACACGGCCATCTCTCGCCCCCTTTCATAGTTTGAAGTCAGTCAGCTTTGAGTCGCCGCGAGGGTAGGACCGTTTGTGCCCAGCGTAGAGCGAGTTCCTGAATCTCCACCTAGATGGTGCATTGGCGAAGCGGGCTTAGCAAATAGCAGCGTTTTGATGTTCATCACAGGCGCCAAGACTACTCGTTCGGCTCCCCTCCACTGACCTGTATTTCTGTTCGTTTTTCTAGGCTTAAGTGTGTTTAGCTTTTGAATGAGCGAGTAAGTGTATTCATCTTGTTATTCTGAGTTCATTTTTGAGATTCGTATATTGTAAATTTATTTTATTGTAATAAATAAATTTACAGTTCTTTTCTTTGAGCTTAATGTAATTAGAATCGTGTTTTATTTCTCCACATTAAGCTTATTTTAGTTGCTGCTTCTAGTTTGCACACTCTTTACATTATTCTTAACTGGCACTTAGGCCAGTTCTTTTGTATCATATTTAAATCAGTTGTGCCAGCCAAGAGTTATGCACCGGCAAGAACCTGTTTACTATTATTAGCATCAGATATTGATTGTCAGGGGTGGAGTCACTTTCTCGAGAGGCTAACAGTACTATAAACAACACTCGTGAGTAATTAGTCTCTGCTGTGTACTGTTGAGAAAGTTTATAAATTCTTGTCTTTAGAGAATCGGGCGAAGTAAGCCGGCATAAAGTAAAACTTACTGCTAGATTTTCACAAGTTAATTTCATGTCTCTGTTTTCAAGTAACATCGAGCAGTATTAATTAATAAATTCGCATCCCCCTGTGACAACTACAAAAAGGACAATTTCCATGACCTAAAGAAATACTTCTTGGAAAAAGATTGGGGAAAAGAGCTTAGAAGACAATATTTATGTTATAGAAAATTCTGTGGACTTTATGAAATAGGAGTCCAAAATT
Organism: Coenobita brevimanus; assembly: GCF_032717465.1. Taxonomy (NCBI): domain Eukaryota; kingdom Metazoa; phylum Arthropoda; class Malacostraca; order Decapoda; family Coenobitidae; genus Coenobita; species Coenobita brevimanus. The sequence continues at coordinate 21,623,680 of NC_137024.1, read as the reverse complement.
ACATCCTACAGCACAAACAAGCAGAAATGAAAATAAAGAAATGATTTAATGAAGAATGTAAAAAATCAAAGGAAAAAAAACTTGTTGTAGAACAGATACAGAAGACACAATAGTGAGAGTGAATATAATAACTATAAACAGGCAAAGAACGCTTATACAAGAATAAGGAGAGAAGCCCAAAGACAGTTTGAGGAAGGCATTATAAATAAAGGTAGTGATCTACCGAAGCCATTTTACAGCTACATGCGAAGCAAAACCAAAGTAAAAGATAAAATACAATCCATTACAGACTAGGGGATCATCTATAAACAGGAGAAAGATATTTGTGAAGCACAAAATAAAAATTTCCAATTAGTTTTTACAGAAGAAAATAATTTTGAGAGAGATGATATGGAACATGCATGCCCACACATATTATCAGATATACAAATATCAGAAAAAGAAATACAGGAGGAGTTAAGGAAATCAGACAAAGGAAAAGCAAATGGTCCTGACAAAATTTGTGTGTTACATGACTATGCAAAGGAGTTAAGTAGACCATTATCTTTAATATCCAAGGAATCCTTGGGTCAACATACACTACTAGATATTTGGAAGAAAGCAAACACTGTTCTCCTATTCATGAAAGGGAATAGACAAAATCCACTCACTACCGATCGACCAGTATCACTAACCAGTGTTGTAAGATACTGGAAATGCTGATAAGAAAAGTTTGGGTAAACCATCTAGAAGAACACAGTATGATAACTGAAAGGCAGTTTGGTTTCAGAAGGGGAAAATCATGTGTTACTAATCTGTTAAGCTACTATGACAGAGTTGCAGAAACATTACAGAAAAGAGAAGGGTGGGTGGACAGTATCTATCCAGATTTCAAGAAAGCATCTGACAGAGTACCGCACCAAAGACTTTTATGGAAACTGTACCATTAAGGAGGAATCCGAGGCAGACTGTACTGTTGGATGCAAGATTTTCTCAGAAAAAATGAGAATAGTACTAAGGGGAAATTACTCATCATGGAGGGAAGTGACTACCGGAGTTCCACAGGGCTCAGTGCTGGCACCGATTATGTTTTTATTGTATATAAATGACATAGGTAGTAACATTGGAAATGAAAGCTATCTAAATATGTTTGATGATGATGCAAAAATACAAAAGAGAATTACTAATCTAGACTCTTGTAGAGAACTACAAGAAGAATTAAATAAACTTCATGAATGGAGTAATAAATGACAAATGGGATTCAATGTGGACAAGTGTCATGTAATTAAGTTTGGGAAAAGTGGAAAAAGACCAGACTGGCATTATAAGTAACAAACTATCTCTGGCTGACCACATCAGTGAGAAGGTACGGAACATGTCTACATTGCTTGCAAATATGAAAACAGCAGTCATATACATAAATGAAGACATGCTTCATAACATCATTCATCAGACCAACCCTGGAGTATGCATCAGTAGTCTTGAATCCTCTTCTCAAGAAACACATAGATAAGATTGAAAAAGTTCAAAGGGCTGCTACAAGATGGATACCAACCTTAAGCGATCTAAGCTACGAAGAAAGTGTAGAAAAACTGAATCTGGCAACATACAGGAGAGAATGAAAAGAGGAGACATAATTATACTATATTAATGCACTTCAGGGAAGGATAAAATGGACATAATTAAGTAAATAACCTATGGGGAAGCATCAGCAAGATGACACTGCATAAATCTGCATAAAAAGAGGGGTAATAAAGGCGTAAGGAAATTCAGTTTCCCAAATAGGGCAATTGATCAGTGGAATGCACTACCGAATGAAATAGTGTGTGCCAAAACAATGAATAAATTTAAGGGTATGTATGATAAATATGGTTTAATACAAGGGACAGTACGAGCTTAACTCATTCCTGTAAAGATACAATTAGGTAAGAACAATTAGGTAAGAACACACACACACACACACACACACACACACACACACACACACAGGTCATTTTGTATAATGCTGTCTTTCGTTTCACAAGCGCGCATATAAACTAGAGGGGTACTTAGTGGAGAGCATCTCTTCGACAAGGGCAACGCAATTTCCAAATCAATCTTCATAATGGGTTAGAGATTCTCATCTCTCAAAAAGTGTTTTCCGGATCCAGAATCTGTAATACGATCCAGATCGGTCCCAAAAGTTAATCAAATGTTCCCTGGGACATGGGCTATCTACCCACCAAACAGTCCAAATGTCTCGGTTAGTTTTTGAGTAATCCTGCTAACAGACAAACAAACAAACAAATAAACAGGGTTGAAAACATACTCTCCTCGTCGGCGAGAATAACGAAAACCGTGATAATAAAAATCCATTCCTCCATCCATCATCCATTCCTACGTTGTCCCCTGAGAAGCGTAGGAGCCCGGGGCTAGGCAAGTTGGTCCTGACATTTAAGATAAGAGTGACCAGCCTCACTCATCTCTGAGTGGCATTACGTGAGCAATAAACCCCAACCATCCCCTGGATATATACCTTCACCGGCTCAGTCCGACTGGAGAGTCGTAATTACCCACTAAACCACAAGGCACCAAAATTTGGTTATATGGTTACCACCTAGCATACAGCAGTAAATTGTATCCTGGGCTACTTTTCAACAGGCCTTAACGCCACAGAACAGTCCTGGGGAAACTATCAAATACTTGGAGCACGAATTCGCTTTTAATCTACAAAACCTTCTTTTAGATACAATAGTTGGAATAATACCACAGTAGTTATGTATATTTCAGCATTACTGACAATAATATTAACAAGTTACATGATTATTTATCTGCAGCAAATAATTGTAAATGTATATTTCCTAAATACTTTGGAAATATTTAACCACTATAGAAGCCGTATGGAAGAACCATAAAAAATACTACCTTCATCACGACTACTTCCTCCTGTGATTTCTTCCGATTTTGAAGACGAAATGGACCCTGTAGTGCAAGAGTGCTGTGGAACAAGATGACTTTGGAAGATATGATGATTGTGCGGAGGTGAGGAGGTGCTCCACGGATGTATGATTTTCGCGGGAATGAATGAAAACAAACCTTCAATATGTACTCCTTAGATCCGCATAGTCTTTACTTTCATGAAAAAAATATATATATATTACTTCACTGAAATGAAGAGGGTATTGTAACAATTTTCTTTTTTTTCATTTATGACATGTTAGTTTTCAAAATCCGTTCATTCACCCAAATTACAGAAAAATACCCTGGTATTTAGAGTTCTGTTATCTTTTACACAACTGTGATCTAAACCATTTACAGCTGTCAGATGTCGCCAGAGACCCATCTCCAGGGTTGCCATTCGTACGATAATTATCGTACATGTACGATTAAACTGCCTCTGGTAAGATGTATGATACCTTCTATTATCTTACGTTCTGAACGATAATTCTGTTTTATGGCATAAGAGTTTTAATTAAAAAAATATATATATATAATAAAAAAAGTCTATTCAACAAGCGTAAATCTTTTCCATTGACAGTAGGTTATCTGTAAAGTGAGACGTCATAATTTTCCTTAGTGTCTATGAGACCCCCCACTCCGCTACAGAGCCGCAGCCCTACTCCAACCCCAGGAGGACACCACAACACGGCGAGCCAGGTGAGTGCGGGACTGGCCCAGATCAAGACGTGCGCTGGGGCACCCCGACCTTGTGTCCCTCTTCCCCTCAACCTACCCAACTGCGACGTCACAGGAATGTGACACGACTTCTCGGCCGGAACAGCCCTCACCAGGATCGGGGTGGGACTGCTCCAGATACAGTCCCAGGCAATGCCATGGTAATGGCCACTGTACGTCCCTCAGTTGCTTCCCCCTGCAGCTCCACGACGACGGCCACTGTATGCGTCAGGGAAGGAACGGCCACTGTATGTCCTTCTGCTGCAGCCACATCTGGAGACCGCCTCGGTGTGCTAGCTATTGAGCATGCACCAACAGGCAAAGGCAGGAGAAGTGGAGCTGTGACAACGGCCACTGTACGCATCAGGGAGGGAACGGCCACTGTATGTCCCTCATCCACTTCCTCCTCCTTCTACAGGAGTAGCCCCGCATTAATGGCCACTATACGTTCCGGGGAGGGAACAGCCACTGTACGTCCCTCAGTTACCTCCTGTTGGGCAGACAGACCCGCTTCAACGGCCACTGTACATGCCGGGGAGGGAACGGCCACTGTACGTCCCTCATCTGCCTCTTCCTCCTTTGGGAGCAGTGCCTCAGTAAAGGCCACTGTACATACTGGGGAAGGAACAGCCACTGTATGTCCTTCTGCTGCTACCCCAAGAGGCTGTGGAGCCGCGACAACTGCCATTGTATGCATCGGGGAAGGGACAACCACTGTACGCCCTTCATCTACAGTCTCGAGGGTTCTCCCAGAAGAGAAGTTTCCTTGCGCGGCCGGTTCACTACCCCTTGGCTGCGAGAGACACCCTTCTCTCTCTCCCTCCAGGTGTGGTTCCCCGGAAGTGCTGCAGTTCCAGGAGTGGTGGCGAGGTCCGGTCGCCAAAGGCCGGGTTCACGCCCTACGGTCTGCCCCTGGACAACGCCAGACCCTGATGGATGCCCAGCAGGACAGGTGCCGCAGTCAACCCCTGATGGCACCCCAACCTAGAGGCGACCACAGCACCAGGCCTCCCAGGGCCAGCCTGCGGACTCTAAGGCGGGACCGTTCCGGCCCCACTCTCCATCAGCCTAACGCCAGGAGTAAGAAGCGGCAGGCCCGACTCCTGACACTGTTTGGCTCCAGGCCCAAGGGCCCCTTACCAGGTTGAGGCCCCCATAGGGAAGGGCCTCCCTGCACCCCAGACCAGACATGCACCCGGGTCGTCATGCCCCCAAGAGCTGTACCGTGCCTCCTACAGGAGAGCTCTCCCGAAGGGCCCCCCTCCCACTCCCAGGCACCACCTCGGTTAAACCCAGGCCTCAGTAGCCCAGTGATGACACCTCCAACTCCCAGAGTCATGCTAAAGATTTAGTGTAAGTGACTATCAGTGATGCGAGCAGTGAGACAGAAACAATACACCAAGGTTCCTACTCTAGTTTATCCAAGGTACTGTGTTTATGCTTAAGCCCTCCGGAACCAGGGTAATGTACTAGTGTATGGCCTGAGACTGTAAAGTTTAGAATATTTTTATCCCACCGGTTGACACCAGTGTAATGGAAAGACCTGTTATCCCACCGGTATTCACCAGTGTGATGCTAAGAATTTTTATGCCACTGGCTGACACCAGTGTAATGATGATAGGGGTATGTATTTTCTTACCTGTTGTGGGTATTGATCACCTCACCCATGGATATACAAGTGGTACTCGACTTAGTATAGTGGATGGTAAATATTTATGAAAAGAATGAATTGTGGTAGCGTTTGTAGTTTTTGGCCGAGATTAGATTTTGTCGGTACCCCAGGTGGTTGTCGTTCCCTCAGCGAAGGAATCTTGAATTGGAAGGGGATCAGTGAATTTGGCTTGAGGACAATTTCCTTGATTAGGTATACTAATAAAGAAAAGAAAATGATATATACTTTACTTTAATAATTCTGTTAATTTCCACAAAAACATTTTTTATTACATGACCCTTTTTAGTATGAGAGAAGATTGTAAATGTTACTAAGGCTTTTGGGTGATCATTCCTCTAACATTATTACCAGACGAAACAATTTGATACACGCGAAGTATGGAGTCGTTGTACTTTACTTTCTTTTTGGCCGTTACTCTTGGGCTCAACAATGGCCTCAAGACAGGGACACTTTTACGGGTATGAATTGTCTGTTCGGGCTGGCATAGCCTCGAATCAATAAGAATGATTATTTGTGTTCATCTTTCACCCATATAAGGTATTCTCCTCATGTAATTTTCTCGATTCCCACATCGTCAGAATTATTTACAGTTCATCATCAACAATGTTTTACAGTCACTAGAAATACATAATCTCTCGGGCTTGTTAGCCTCGAGGAATAATTCAAAAAAAGAGAAATATAATCACCAGGAACACCCCAATCACTCGGGCTTGTTTAGCCTCGAGATACAACTCAAATATCACATTATTGCTCACAATCAGTAAGTTCCCTTCCACGCTCCTGATTATTTTTTTTCTAATAAACTAATTTTTAAAGAAAGAGAACAGTTAATGAATTTGATTTTTTTTCCTTTCCGTTACAGAACATATCACTTTTATATTTCTATTCCTTATTTACAAAAGAAAGAAGTTCACTTGATAGGATCATTAATAACATATCAACTACTTTCGGTTTGTAAAATACTTCGTGGGTAGTGTAAATGTGTATGTAAAAAGTCTACGGGCAACACCACTAGGAGGCCTCGTGCACACTTTGACGTCGCCGCCGGTGTCTGGGGACTAAACGAACGTCTGTTACACACGATGTCTGGGCAGCAAGTGGGGCCTGTCGGGCACCACAGGACGCCACTGCTAGCTCAAATGAGATTGTGTTTTTGCGATATGGGGGGTTTTAATTCTCTTTACTATTTATTTAGCAGTGTACCCATGACGCCAGGACTTTCGATTGAATTGGGGAAAATTTGGGATTTATTCCTTACTTAATTTAGATACTGATTCTATCACTATTTCAATTTGAATCTGAAAGCAGCTCATGCCATCTAGTGACGGCCCAAGATAAACGGGACTTTAAATCCTCACAAATGACATTATTTAGGCCTTTTGGACTGCTAATCTTACATACTTGTGTTCTAACAGCTTCATTAGCAAACATTTTACAACTAGGTTACGGAAAGAATTGTATATTCATCATTACTCTGTTTAAGGTTTAAACTCGGCGCCCGGCAACGACGCATAAAGGGAGGGGATAAGCTGCTCGCATGTGTCTTTCATTACGCGACTTGTCTGAGGAATTCCCATAGCTCAACATCTACAATTACATCACCCACTGCATAGATACAGAGATACATACATATAAAAATAGAGTTAGCCCTACAGTAATTAATATATGAATTACTACTTAGAGTAGGAACTTTAGACTAATATTCAGGTTACACCCTATCTAACTTAAAATTACAGTACTACTAAACACATACATGAATATCAAATGTGTGGCACTACACGGCTCCCACGTTCGGAAAACAAATTTTACCCAAGTCAATTTTTCTATGACATGTGCATGGATGGAATGTTGTTACTCTGATAACTGCTATGAACACTTTGAATCAGAATACCTTTCCCCACAATCGGTGGCACCTGTCGGTCCACATTAAACACCTGATGCGTACCTCGGAAGGTCGCTTACTCACTACATTAGGAGGTATGATCACTCCTTACTCGAGATGTTATGAGGGAATTTATGCCCCAGTCAGCCTCAGGTTTTGGAGGATAGCTTGTCGCTCACCTGAGCTCAACAGGGTCTCTCAAGATTGAGATCACCACGGGAGGCGCTTCCTTACACTCTTCCATTCACAATCACATTCACTCAGTCCTTTCGTTTCCAGCTTTCCACCCGCGAGAGGTGAGCGCTCATTCTGTCCTGAAGACTCCACTACCTCACAAACCGTGCTAACTGTAAGGTGAGAGGATTGATCACTCCCCTCGAAGTAAGGCACTTCCCGGTTCCAACAGGAACTCTTCACTCTTTTCCTTTTTACACCCTCTCCTCGGGGATGAGTCCACCCGGAACATAACTTTAAGCAGTTATGTTTCACAACATTCGTCACATGCACTTATCTACTTTTCTAACACTCCTCTATGAGTCTCCGAGGGGCAGTCCTCACTCGCGGTGGTAATCGCTCGTCTTCGGGCTCCGGGGCGAGCTCCTGCTGCAGCGGTTCCAAGAGCCATTCCTCGGTACCGTAATATGGTTTTACCTTTTCAGCAGCCCTTTGTATTTTTTTTTCCACTAAATACATTTTCAATGATATAAACACTTCCATCTAGCAGTACTTCAATCACTTTATACGGGCCGTCCCATTTGGCATTCAGTTTTCTACAGGTACCCGGTTGTATGGTCTCTTTTTTCGCCCACACCAAACTATTGACTTCAACCTTCTGGGCTCTCCTCCGCCTGTTGGCCACTTCCCGGTATCGCCTCGTCATCCGTTGGGTCGTATCCTTTATGAGAGTGTGTGCTATCGCCAGGTCGTCCTCCTCTGCATCCACAGAAGGCAATAAGGTACCAATGAGGCGAGGGGGATGGCGTGAGAAGAAGGCATAATAAGGTTGTTGTCCCGTGCTCGAGTGCACCACTTGATTCATGACGGTTTGACACGATTGAAGCACCTGAGGCCAACGTAAGGGATGTCCATTGCAGAGAGATGCTAGGATGCTTTTCATAGTCCGATGCATCCTTTCAGTGGTGGAGTTTCCCTGGGGATGATAAGGGGTGACGTAGAACAAGTCCACCTGGTTCCTCCGGCAGAACTTCTTGAACTCTCCACTCGTGAACTCTCCGCCGTTGTCCAGCACGATACCTCGTGGCGTCCCAAAGTCGGTGAAGTATTGCCCAAGACAGTGTATGATGTGTCGTGTATGTTTATCCCTGATGGGATAATATTTGACAAATCGGCTATAATGATCTATCACAGTAAGGACATAGCGGTAACCCTGAGATCCAGCAACCATATCAGTCAAGTCAATCCCGATACGTTCCAATGGTTTACTTACAGGCGGGAAACCTTTCCAAGGTTGCTGCAACCCAGTTTCACCTTTGAATCTCTGACAAGTGGGACACTGTTTCACATACTCGCATACCTCTACCTTTAGATTTGGCCAATAGAATAGTTCTTCGGCTTTCTTAATAGATTTTTTCTTACCTAGATGTCCTGAAGTTTCGTGCGCGTGTTTGATTGCTTCTCTACTGATTGACTTAGGAATACTTTCGGTAGTCTTTTAGCAGGGAGCTTCTCACTACGCAAGTACTTAACTAACTCATCCCACATGGGTTCTTCTCGTTGCTTAGCTCTCATCTCGTCTCGACTAAATCCAAGCCAGTTGGTTTCTGACTGGTGGAATATCACTCTGACAGGTCTAGATAGTTGATCAGCGACTACATTATATTTACTCTTGACATACTGCACGTTGTAGTCGTACTCACGCATCTCGAGAATCCATCTGTTCATACATGGGGATTTGGTTTTTCGCTTAAATATACTAGTAAGCGGTTGATGGTCTGTCAAGATAGTAAAGTGGGAACCCCACAGGTAATGGTGAAAGTTGCGGCATGTGAGAACAACTGCCAATGCTTCTTTGTCTGTTGCGGAATATTTCCTCTCGCAAGGATTGAGCTTTTTGGAAAAGTAACCAATTGGCAAGTTGGAGTTGTCTGGTTGGATCTGACTCAATACGCCACCAATATGAGTGTTGCTCGCGTCGGTGGTTACAATGAATGGTCGAGTCACGTTGGCTCTTACCAATACTGGCGCATTCACTAAGCTCGACTTCAATTGATCAAAAGCAGATTGACACTCATCTGACCATTCGAACGCTATTCTGGATCTGGTTAAGTTAGGGGAGCTGCTATTTTTGCGAACGAAGGTACGTGTTTTCGGTAGAATCCGCACATTCTAAGGAATCTCCGGACTTCTTTTACTTTGGTGGGTCTTTTCATTTTTGTTGATAGCCTCTATGTTTTTTGGGTCCGGCGTACTCCCGGCCGCTGAGATTTTATGGCCAAGAAAGGTCACTTCTTTTAACCCAAAGGTACATTTGCTTAAATTTAACTTGGCCCCATTCTGTGAGAGTAAAGTGAATAGTTGCTGTAAGCGACTCAACAACATGGAGAAGTCATCAACCCAGATTATCAAATCGTCCAAATAATTCTTTACCCAGCCTTGCTTCAACAATGGAGTAAGAATGTCCTGCATTCGTCGGGAAAATATGGCTGGTGAACATTTTAGTCCGAATGGTAAGCGCCTAAATCGGTAAAGTGTGACTCCATCACTGAATGTGGTTAAATTACGACTTTCATCGTCCAACATGATTTGAAAATATGCCTCACGCATATCAAGAGTCACATAGTATTTATGACCTGCGGCCTGCTCGACTAACTCTTCCAGTCTGGGCAGTGGATAGATATCCGTGGCTAGGTGTTGATTCACGTGGCGATAATCTAAACACATGCGCTTGCTGCCGTCCGGCTTGTTAACTAATACAATAGGAGGTAACCAGGCAGCTGTTGATCTTTCAATAATTTCTCTCTCTTCCATGTCTTGCAACATTTCAGCGATCACCAGTTTAGCTTGTTCAGGGTATCGGTAGATCGGTCCACGGCTGGGCTGTGGATCTGCTACTTTAATGTGAACGGAGGGACCGCTGATGGTTCCTAGTTCTCCTTTTTCCAAAATGAAGAGAGGATCGTGTTGCAGAATTACGTTAGCTAATTCTTCTTGTTGAGCTGAATCTAAGTGGGGCCATGTCTGTTCGTCAATTAGCTTTCGGAGTCGTTGAACACGAGTTCCACTTTCATCTATTCGATCACTGGTAGGAATCAGATCATTTTGGATTTTGGTTACTGAGTTGACTGGACTTACAGGAGGTTCGTCAATTTCATATGAGCCTAGAATGGTACCTATCCGAAACAGTTTGTCTTGTTTGGCTCTATTATTGAGGGGCAAATAGACTAGGCCCTCTGAATTGACCTGTAATAAGGGTGACTATTGTGACTGAAACGTGCTTGTAGGTAAAATAGTAAAGTGGTTTTAGGCTCCTCACTCACTGGCACGGCAATGAATTTGGTTTGGTATGGGGTGAGTCTCTCTACTGTTACAAGATTAATTTGTTTCAACTGTTGAGGGTTCCTGACGGCTCTGATAGGTGTGGCCTGGACTCGTTCAACTTTTCCTTTTCGCTGCGGAACGTAGTTCACGACGTACGGGGCTCCTCCCCACATTAGCGCTCGTTGTGCACCATTCCAGATCAATGGAGATTGTCTGAGGACATCACATCCCAACAACATTTCAGTAGTCAAGTAGGCGTTCGGAACGACTGGACACCACTGTTGATGAACTTTCTCATCTCCCACTCTAATATTTACTTTGACCATACCCAGGATACGGAGTGGCGCTCCTGTGACTCCCTGTAATCTCGGTGGATTTCTCCTCGTGTTTATTTCTGTTCCTAACCGCTTCGCAGTGGCCTCTTTAAGTAAGGTATATCCACTCCCTGTGTCAACAACAGCTTCCACTATTTTATTATTCACGTTGACACTTATTGTGGGCGATGTTATACCTGCGGTTAGTCAAATAGCCTGATGGGGGAACTTTGCTTGAGTGGCGGACTGCCTCGCATTTGGACTGGGTGGGTGAAATCTGTTATTGCCCCGCATCGCTGCGCTGCGGTTTATGCGCCCTGGGCAATCATTACTGCCTCTACGACATCTCAACCTACGGCAATCAAAACAGTGGCCTGGTGGTGGTTTGGCCCAACATTCTTGCAACGTGTGTGAACTCTTCAGACAATGACTACAGTATTTTCGCCTCTGTGTTTCAGGAGTAGATTGTTTTTGATTGAGTTGTTCTAAATTTGTTTTCAGATCCCTTAATTGAGCTCTCAATTCAGTCACTTCCTTGTCTGACTCGGATTGGCAGTTATCATGGGATGGTCTTGGTGGATTATCAACTACATTGGTATCTGAGGGATTTTCACTTTTATTGTCTCTATCCGGCATTGCATTAACTCTGGTGGTATACCTCTCTTCGAGAAGCTGCCTTTCATTTTCGATCCTGTCAATGAATTTACGGAGTGGATATCCGTCATCAAGGTAACCTTCCAATTTTTCCCTAGACTCAAGCGGAAGACCATACCACAGTTTCTTCTTGATCCTTTTATCTCGCGAGGGAAACTTTTCTTTCGGGAACTTTGTTTCGAGAGCCGCATGCTTACACATGAACCTATGTACAAACGCCTGGGGTGATTCCTCCCAGTCATAGGTCATGTTCTCTAACTCTTGCCAAGCTCGATCTACACTCAGCTCGATGGCAAACTCCGCATTCAAGAATTTTTTAAGCTCGGGCCATGACAGTGCAAAATGTTTCTTTTGATAATTATGAATAAAAGTGGCCAATTCAGAACCCATTCGACTCTTGGCAACCTGGATTCTAGTTGCGTTGCTAGTATGAATTTGTTCCACCGCCTCACAAAACATTTCGAGGCGAGATGTAGCTTCTATCCCTTGTAGCTGATTCAATTCCAAAATTGGGATATCGCGCGGTTTTGTGAGAGAGTGGTGTGAAATCATAATGTGTGAACAAGGGGTCGAGTGTGAAAGCAGCGTTCTGTTAGTAGCACCGAACTGTTCCTCAGCCTCATCCAATTGAATGGTTACATGATCTCGCCCTACTTGTGACGGACGATCAGCTTCCGGCTGCGTCTGAGCAAACAACTGTCCATATAGAGACATGGTGACTAATGTACTATTCTTACTCACAAAAAAGAGGAAATTAAATGTTGAAATAGTCTTTCTACCTTTCACTTCCCTTCATTTTCTCACCAACGCCACTAATTTGGGAACGATGAGTATCCCACCGCTATTGCCACCAGTGTAAAGTTAAGAATATTTTTATCCCACCGGTTGACACCAGTGTAATGGAAAGACCTGTTATCCCACCGGTATTCACCAGTGTGATGCTAAGAATTTTTATGCCACTGGCTGACACCAGTGTAATGATGATAGGGGTATGTATTTTCTTACCTGTTGTGGGTATTGATCACCTCACCCATGGATATACAAGTGGTACTCGACTTAGTATAGTGGATGGTAAATATTTATGAAAAGAATGAATTGTGGTAGCGTTTTTAGTTTTTTGCCGAGATTAGATTTTGTCGGTACCCCAGGTGGTTGTCGTTCCCTCAGCGAAGGAATCTTGAATTGGAAGGGGATCAGTGAATTTGGCTTGAGGACATAATTTCCTTGATTAGGTATACTAATAAAGAAAAGAAAATGATATATACTTTACTTTAATAATTCTGTTAATTTCCACAAAAACATTTTTTATTACATGACCCTTTTTAGTATGAGAGAAGATTGTAAATGTTACTAAGGCTTTTGGGTGATCATTCCTCTAACATTATTACCAGACGAAACAATTTGATACACGCGAAGTATGGAGTCGTTGTACTTTACTTTCTTTTTGGCCGTTACTCTTGGGCTCAACAATGGCCTCAAGACAGGGACACTTTTACGGGTATGAATTGTCTGTTCGGGCTGGCATAGCCTCGAATCAATAAGAATGATTATTTGTGTTCATCTTTCACCCATATAAGGTATTCTCCTCATGTAATTTTCTCGATTCCCACATCGTCAGAATTATTTACAGTTCATCATCAACAATGTTTTATAGTCACTAGAAATACATAATCTCTCGGGCTTGTTAGCCTCGAGGAATAATTCAAAAAAAGAGAAATATAATCACCAGGAACACCCCAATCACTCGGGCTTGTTTAGCCTCGAGATACAACTCAAATATCACATTATTGCTCACAATCAGTAAGTTCCCTTCCACGCTCCTGATTATTTTTTTTTCTAATAAACTAATTTTTAAAGAAAGAGAACAGTTAATGAATTTGAATTTTTTTCCTTTCCGTTACAGAACATATCACTTTTATATTTCTATTCCTTATTTACAAAAGAAAGAAGTTCACTTGATAGGATCATTAATAACATATCAACTACTTTCGGCTTGTAAAATACTTCGTGGGTAGTGTAAATGTGTATGTAAAAAGTCTACGGGCAACACCACTAGGAGGCCTCGTGCACACTTTGACGTCGCCGCCGGTGTCTAGGGACTAAACGAACGTCTGTTACACACGATGTCTGGGCAGCAAGTGGGGCCTGTCGGGCACCACAGGACGCCACTGCTAGCTCAAATGAGATTGTGTTTTTGCGATATGGGGGGTTTTAATTCTCTTTACTATTTATTTAGCAGTGTACCCATGACGCCAGGACTTTCGATTGAATTGGGGAAGATTTGGGATTTATTCCTTACATAGTTTAGATACTGATTCTATCACTATTTCAATTTGAATCTGAAAGCAGCTCATGCCATCTAGTGACGGCCCAAGATAAACGGGACTTTAAATCCTCACAAATGACATTATTTAGGCCTTTTGGACTGCTAATCTTACATACTTGTGTTCTAACAGCTTCATTAGCAAACATTTTACAACTAGGTTACGGAAAGAATTGTATATTTATCATTACTCTGTTTAAGGTTTAAACTCGGCGCCCGGCAACGACGCATAAAGGGAGGGGATAAGCTGCTCGCATGTGTCTTTCATTACGCGACTTGTCTGAGGAATTCCCATAGCTCAACATCTACAATTACATCACCCACTGCATAGATACAGAGATACATACATATAAAAATAGAGTTAGCCCTACAGTAATTATTAATATATGAATTACTACTTAGGGTAGGAACTTATAGACTAATATTCAGGTTACACCCTCTCTAACTTAAAATTACAGTACTACTAAACACATACATGAATATCAAATGTGTGGCACTACAAGACTAACCTACTAAGGACAGTCCAAAAGACCAAGTGTGTGATCAGTGTCGCCGCGGCTAAGTGACATTCTCTCGTGCATTGACTCAAGCATAGATACCGTACCCATGTAATATGTATGCTAGTATTAATTAACTTGTCACTTCACTCCATTCGTATGTAGTGTATCTCGATGTGTATACGGAAAGGAAATTGTGCACTGGCTTTGACATCAATACCGTGCCCACGTGATATGTTATATATGTGTATTGAAGTGAAATTGTACACTGACTCAGATATCAACACCTTGCCCATGGATGTTATACTAGCATTAGTCACCCTGTAACTTTACCCCTTCCATATTCAGTATATTTTTGTATGTGTACTGAAAGGAGATTGAACTGAGACAATAGATGTGTTAAGGTATACTGCTGAGTTTTTATGCCCTGTTCCTTTGTAAGTGTCCTACTTCCGGTCAAGAAAGAGGACCCCGCTCAGTCACGGATGTCTTTAGAGTGAGAGGTCTGTCTAAAAACACTCAGCAATAACACTGGTGGCAAGCAATGGTTCTGGATCCAATTAGAACACGGAGGAACAAAGAGGGAAATCTTACACAATGGCAGCCAACCATTACATTCAATTGCCAAAGTTCAACCCTAAACAATACATCGATGTATACTTGGGTATGGTTAAACCCTTACTAGACATAGGGTTTGACAACGACAGGGAGAAAATTGCCATCACACTACCTAACCTGGGCAAAATTGTGGCAACTATAGCCACAAAAATCGTTCCCGATTTATAATGGGACCAATTCACACATATTGTGAAACAGGCTGTTACGCCTTCCTTGGGCAGAGTTGTCGCTCTCTCACAATTTGACGCCCTCACATACAACGGCAGCCTCGATGACATGTTCATCCAGGCACGACGACTCGTCACCGCCCCTTATCCCGAAGCAAGCACAGCCACTCGGGATCAACATACATTCAATACCCTGCTGAGAATCCTCCCAAACACAGTGAGGGAACATTTTACAGTTTATGATCCATCGGGAGACATGGATCAAGACCTGCAGCTTGTACGCCGCCCCTCCCCACACCCCAACCTATACATGCTGTCAGTAAATTCCCCACAACCAAGACAGTGCCCCCAAAGCAACGGACACCCCCATCACAACCCACTACAGAGCCATCATCTGCTGTACCCAGTGCTCAACCTCAGAAGAAATGCCCTAATCCCAGGGAAAACTCCAACTTGATTTCCATTAACCCCTGGGAATTTACCGCCTGCAGTCGCTGCTGCCCTCTGCACGACATATGCGAGGAGCTGAAAGCCACTCGACGCAGGACGGCCCCACAAGGGAGTTGGAAGGTGTCATCTCTGGAAGACAACGCTCCACAAGACGATGCTCCACCCCTAATTTATACAGACCCAGGAGAAGAGGAGCCCAAAGAGGAAGGCACCGTACAGCTGATGGATTTTTAGGTCTGCTCCCACACCTCCCCACGGTGGCGGGGGCCACTTCACATAAGTACAGACCCCCAGTCTATGACAAAATGAGGCTGAATAGGGTCAAGGCAAGACTACTGGTGGACACGAGAGCAGCCAGATCCTGCCTCTACTCACATTTTTACTACCGCCAGAGCTCAACCTTCAGCCCCCTTCTCTCCACCTCAGCCAACCTCGTAGACGCAGGGGATGTCCCCCTGCCTATCCGTGGGGAAACCTGGGACCTGCAGACTGAAACCCACCAGCAAGTCACCGCAAGACACCCCTTCATCATCTTCGATTCCAACTGCCGTGCATATAACGGCTACCTGGGGCTGGACCTCCTACAAAAGCTTCATGCAAGCATTGACTGCCACAAGCGCCGCCTTCACTTCCGTCCAGCCCCCATCCCCCTTAACCACCTACACTGTGCGTGCACACCCTCACTAGCGGCGTATCCAGGATTTTTGCCAGGGGGGGCAAACACTTCGAATATTTCCCCAAAATATGTCACCACACTGGCGTGAGTGTCCCGAAAACACACACTTTCCCACATTCATGATACTATCGCTTTTTTCTATTTTCATTTGGGTTTTGTATCTCTCTCTCTCTCTCTCTCCATTTAGCACATATGTGTAAATTAAAATTCGCTGCCGCACCAACCACTTGGTGTTATGGTTTTGTACTACTGTTGTGGTGGAAGCCAATAGAAAGCCTGTAGCCGCTCCTCCCTCCGGCAGAAGGAGATGGCCTGTAGTTGCTCCCACCTTCATCAGATGGCCGGTTGCTGCTCCGAAGGTGTTGCCCTCGAGTCAGCCTGTACCCACTCCCCACCTCTCCTGCAGGTGTCGGCCTGTAGCTGCTCCCGCCTTCGTCAGATGGCTGGTAGCTGCTCTGAAGGTGTCCAGAGGCGCGCTGGTGCCCCCTCCCAGGCTAAGGCCAGTAGCTGGGCCTTGGCGCCTCATGGTCGCGCCCTTGGGAAGCCACAGCCAGTAGCCGGGCCCCACGGCTGGAGACAGGCGAGAGCAGTCCCGCCGCCCCAGCGTGAGACAAGGATCCAGACCCCTGACGCAGAGGACGCAGAAGAATCCCAGAGAGACCCTGACACCTCCCCTGGCCTCTGCTCCCTACGCCTGGACCTGGAGAAGGCCCATCTGATGGACCCTGATTTGGGTTGGTGCCGCAGCCCCTCCCTGACACCGCCGCTTGGCTCTGGAAGCCGCAGTCCTCGGGTACTCCAGGCCCTCCCCAGGACGCCCGGGCGGGACCTCCCTGTGCTCCGATGGCAGAGGACCTCCACCTCCGGCTGAGACCTGAGCCAGAGATTTTTGGACTTGTTTGGCCCCAGTCCTGAGGGTGTTCAGTGACATGTACTGGGCGCCAAACCCCTCCACCCTCGCCAAGGAAATCATTCAAAGTTGCCGCGCCTGTGTACTGGGGAAAGACATCACACGAACCACAGGACCCTTAGGCCACATCACCACCCACAAGCCCTGGCAACTCTTAGCAACTGACGTAGTGGGGCCCCTCTCTCAAAAATCAGGGTACAAGTATGTGATCACATTCGTGGACACATATTCAAAATTTGTCGTAGCCTGTCCAGCCAAAGAGCATCATGCCGTCGCCGTCGCAGACGCCCTCCTCCGATACGTCTTCCCTTATTTCTGCATTCCCCAGGCCATCCATTCGGACAACGCCCCAGAGTTTACCAGAAAAGTCTGGGAGGAACTCGCCAGAATATCTGGATGCAGGATCTCCCACTCCTTACTGGCCACAGGGAAATGCAGTGTGCGAACGCAGCCATCGCACTCTCATGAATCAATTGCGCACACGCATCGAGGCCACAAAAGACGACGACTGGCCTGCTCATCTGAAAATTGTCCAGTGGGGCATAAATTCCTGCGCCAGAGAAGACGGGGTTTCCCCCTATGAGTGGATATTCAGCAAGGCACCCCTCCTACTGCCCCTCCGCCAACACCTAGAGCCACCTACCTCTGCTCCAACCACAGACCCACTACACCACCTGAAAGGGCGATTGGTCCACCTACAGAAAAACCAAGACCTCAGCCCCGACACAGCCCCCAGCCCTTTCTGCCCTGAAGACACTGTCATAGTCACCCAACTCCCCACCCCACACAAACTCGCCCCCCGCTTCACGGGACCCCACAGAATCACCCGCATCCCCAACCCCTATCAAGTTGTCATTGATTACCACAGTGCCCCACGCACCCTCCAGAACCACCACGTGAGTCCCTTCCGCACCCCCGCCCCTGCTGCCCCAGCCCCACACCCCCTCCCTCCTCCTGTCCCGGCGCCGCCCCCCGCTTCCACATACGAGTGCTACATTTCCTCCTCACCCTCCCCCTCCACCCCCCCTACCACCTCAGCCTCCCTGGCCACCACCCCACCCCGCACCTCGCCTGCCACACCAACCTCCCACCGCTCTCCCTCACCACTTCCTCCCACCACCCCATCCTCTCCACCCAGCCCCACATGTCCTGCCCACACCACCACACCATCACTACACCCCAACTACCACCCCCTCCCACCCACCACCCTTACATACCCCCACTCCAATGTCATCACACTCCACCTCACCCACCCCACGCCCAAAGGCATGTACTGCCCAGCCACGCCCACCCACCTCCCCACCCACTCCTACCCTCAAGACCACAACCACCCGTTCGGGCCGCCTCTCACGCCCACCCACCCGATACACCCACTCTCCCACTCCACCCACCTCCCCCTAACTTTACACTGGCATGCTACACCAGGCCCAGATTCTCACCACCTATACTCCCCAGAGACCATACGCCGCATTAACACGGCACAAAACCCGACTCCTACCCTCGGTGTCAAGCATACAGCACCACACCACACCAGGAGCAACAACCACCAAGATGAAAGTGCGACGAGCAGTATGGGCACCTACCCTCGGCAGAAACCGCCGGCTCCAAGGGCCACACCACCTACTCCACCTCCTTCGCTTCTCCCCCACCACTTCCATGCTCTTCCTCACCTGTGATGCGGAGCAAGAGGAGAACCACACCACCACTACCTGGCCAGCCCTTTTCAAGGATCTCCAACCAGTTTACGCCATCCATGGCACTCATGTCTATCACCTCCAGTGATGAGGACGTGACTTTTTCCAGAAGGACGGTGGTGAAATGCATGAACTGCAGCATAGTGCCCCTGGAAACTCCCCGACACCCCCACCAGGACCCCGTAAAGGAGCTGCAGCCGAACCATGAAACTCAGTGCAACAAAAACACAAGTCAGCCAGGGCCGTACGCCCCTATGATACGCAGCCGCCTTACTGCCGCCATAGCAGGAATCCGACACTACCTTCGGGGAGAGATACCGCCGGATCAGATCGGGGTGGAGCTGTCTATCCAACTCTGATCAGTGCCCCTCAGGAGTTGGCCTGTAGCCACTCCCACCTTCATCAGACAGCCAGTAGCCACTCCGAAGGCATTGCCTGTAGCTGCTCCTCCCCTCTCCTACAGGAGTCGGCCTGTAGCTGCTCCCATCTTCGTCAGACAGCCAGTAGCCGCTCCGAAGGCATTGCCCCGGAGTCGGCCTGTAGCCACTCCCACCTTCGTCAGACGGCCGGTAGCCGCTCCAAAGGTGTCCAGAAGCACACTGGTTCCCCCTCCCAGGCCACGGCCAGTAGCCGCACCTTGGGACCTCGTGGTCGCGCCCTTGGGAAGTCACGGCCAGTAGCTGGGCCCCACAGCCGGAGACAGGTGAGAGCAGTCCCATCGCCCCAGCATGAGATGAGGATCCAGACCCCCAACGCAGAGGATGCAGAAGAATCCCGGAGAGGCCCTAACGCCTCCCCTGGCCTCTGCTCCTTACGCCTGGACCTGGAGAAGGCCCACCTGACGGACCCTGATTCGGGTCGGTGCCGCAGCCCCTCCCTGATGCCGCCGCTTGGCTCTGGGGGTCACAGCCCTCAAGTACTCCAGGCCTTCCCCAGGACACCCGGATGGGACCTCCCTACTCCCCGAAGGCAGAAGACCTCCACCTCCGGCTGAGACCTGAGCCAAAGATTTCTGGACTTGTTTGGCCCCAGTCCTGAGGGCCACACCCATGTTTCCAGCCCAGAAAGTACAGGCCCCTCCGCCATCTGCAGCCCCGGACGAGAGAAGATGCCCCTGCGAGTCATCCCGTGCCCTCTCAGCACGCCCTCCCCTGGCGGTGCCCCAGTCCTGGCAGAATTGTCGCTGGCGTGTCTCCTCCCTGCCCCCACCGTATAGTGACTCATGATAGTGTGATATTGCCTTAAGTTATAGTGTAACAGTGATGAAGTGACATAGTGCACCCTGAATATCAGGTCAAGTGTTTACGAGAAGTTGAAATGGGAATGAAATATACTGCGGGGCGGAATAGTAATAACAAGTGCAGAGTTTAAGTGTTGGCGAACCAGACTCATGGTGTGACATCCCTATATTAAATCAGTAAGACACTCAAACCGTGGGATTCATATTAGTAAAATATCCAAATGCCCCTTGCTACCAGGAAATAGTAAAGAGAAAGTGTCATTAATACCCTCCACTTTATTTTACTATAAACATAACGAGACTCTCAGTGCCTTACACCCTCCCTTACTGAATCTCCTCTCGGCATTCCCCATGTACGTGAAAACCTAGAATCGGGTTATACTAAATTACTAAAACCCCCTTGCTATCAGAAAATAATAAGTCGAACTCTATAACATTAACTCCCACTTTATATTACTATAAATATAATCGGACCCTCAGCGCGTCGCCACTTCCCTCCCCCCTTGTGAGACTCACCCCAACTTCCCCACTTGCACGGAGACCCTGTGTGCTAAGTAAACCTGTACACTACACCTAGAGTGTTATCATCAGTGCCTGTTGAACTAGTACCCTGCGAGATACTGATTATCTAGTTGTAAGGATTATAATTCACCAAATACTGTGTTTTATTATCTGCTGTTTATCTTGTGTCTGACTAAGGAATACACGTGTAAAGGTTATTGCCTGGAGTTTTTGTGTCCTGTCTCTCTCTTATTTGCACTAAGCCCCATTCTTGAAAGAAGACCCCGCTACACGTTACGTGTCCTAGGACCGAATAGTCGGGCCTTAAACACCTAGCATTGCAATCATATTACTGTAGAGCGTAGTGCAGTAGTAGCAGTAAAGATATACCGATAGAATAATTTTCATAGGCATCCAATATATTTTTACGATAATTTGGGTGGAAAAATGATAATTTTGAAACATCAGTACGATAACTCGATCCAAAAAATCTGGCAACCCTGCACCTCTCCAAATAGTTCCAACTGCGACGGAGGCCGCAACAACCCCCTTTTCACCCCCGACATTTTCGCTCTTAAAAGCGCCGTCACGTTCCGTGGTGTTATGCTGGGTGGTTTTAGTCCGACCTCTCATCCTAAGGACACCAGCGACTGAGCGGGGTCCTCTTTCTAGACCGGAAGTAGAAAACTCGCAAAGGAACAGGGCATAAAAATTTGACAGTATACCTTAACACATCTATTGTCTTAATTCAAACTCCTTACAATACACATGCAAAGATATACTGAATATGGAAGGGGTAAAGTGACAGGGTTACTACTATTGGTACAATGTGTCCATAAGCAACATGTTGATGTCTGAGTCAGTGTACAACTTTACTTTAATACACATATATAACAAGTCACAAGGACATAATATAGATGTTAGAGTTAATGCACAATTTCCATTTAATACACACGTCAGGATACTCTACATATGGATGGAGTGAAGCGCTAAGTTAATCAGTACTAGCATACATATCACATAGGCGCGGTGTCTATACCTGAATCACGGTGCGAGGGAATGTCACTTAGCCGCGGCGACACTGATCACATGTTCTGTCTTTGTGGACTGTTCTTAGTAGGCTAGTCTCGGGCCGCCACTAATACATTTCCCTGGTTCCGAAGGGCTTGGGTACAAACACAGTACCTTGGATAAGTTAGAGTAGGAACCTTGGTGTATTACTTCTGTCTCACTGTTCACATTCACTGACCGTCACTTTCTGGAGTATTGTTTCTGTCTCACTGTTCACATTCACTGACCGTCGCTTTCTGGTGTATTGTTTCTGTCTCACTTCACATTCACTGACTGTCACTTTCTGGTGTATTGTTTCTGTCTCACTGTTCACATTCACTAACTGTCGCTTTCACGTAGTCTTTAACACGACTCTGGAGGTGGAAAGTGTCATCACTGACTGCTGATGCCTGGGGTTAACTGAGGTGGCGCCCGGGAGTGGGAGGGAGCCCCTCAGGAGAGCTCTCCTGTAGGAGGTACGGAACAGCTCTCAGGGGCGTCACCACCCGGGCGCATGTTTGGTTTGGGGTGCAGGGAGGCCCTTTCGTTTGGGGGCTCGACCTGGTAAGTGGCCCTCAGGACTGGGGCCAAACAGCATCAGGAGTTGGGGCTGCCGCTTCTTACTCCAGGCGGAGGGCCGACGGGGAGCGGGTCCTGAGCGGTCCCACCTTGGGGTCCACAGGCTGGCCCTGGGAGGCCTGGTGCTGCTTTCACCTACAGGGTGGGGCGCTGTCGGAGATTGGCTACAGCACCTCCTGCAGGGCGTCCGTCAGGGGTCAGCATCGTCCAGGGACGGGCTGTAGGGCAGGAACCCGGCCTTCGGGGACAGGACCTCGCCACCACTCCTGGAATGGCAGCACCTCCGGGGAACCACACCTGGAGGGAGAGAGAGAAGGGCGTCCCATGCAGCCAAAAGGTAGTTAGCCAGCCTCGCAAGGGGCCTTCCCCTCCAGGAGAACCCTCGAGACTGCGGACGAAGGGCGTACAGTGGCCGTCCCTTCCCCAACGCATACAGTGGCCGTCCCTTCCCCAATGCATACAGTGGCCGTTGTTGCAGTTCCACAGTCTCTAAGGGCAGCAGCAGAAGGACGTACAGTGGCCATTCCTTCCCCAGTACGTGCAGTAGCCGTTACCGGGCCCTGCTCCCGAAGGAGGAAGAGGCAGATGAGGGACGTACAGTGGTTGTTCCTTCCCCGGCATGTACATTGGCCATTGCCGTGGGTCTGCCTGCCCAATGGGAAGTAGCTGAAGTATGTACAGTGGCCGTTCCCTCCCCGGTACGTACAGTGGCCGTTACCGAGGGGCTACTCCCGTAGGAGGAGGAGGAGGTGGATGAGGGATGTACAGTGGCTGTTCCCTTCCTGACGCGTACAGTGGCCGTCGTCGCGGTTCCACTCCTGCCATTGCCTGTCAGTGTGTGTTCAATAGCTAGCACACCGAGGCGGTCTCCAGATGTGGCTGCAGCAGAAGGACGTACAGTGGCCGTTCCTTCCCTGGTACATACAGTGGTTGTTGCCGCGGGGCCGCAGAGGGAAGCAACTGAGGGAAGTACAGTGGCCGTTCCCTCCCCGGTACGTACAGTGGCCATTACCGAGGCATTGCCTGGGACTGTATCGGAGCAGTCACACCCCGATCCTGGTGAAGACTGCTCTGTCCGAGAAGTAGTGTTGCATTCCTGCAATGTCGCAGTTGGCTAGGTTGAGGGGAAGAAGGACTCAAGGTTGGGACGCCCTGGGGCCCGTCTTGCTCTGGGCCCGCCGTGATGTCCTCCTGAGGTGGGGGTAGGGCTGCGGCTCCATAACGGGGTGGGGGGTCTGGCGGTGGAGGCACGTATTTTACATGGGGTGGAGCTCCAGTTGTTGGCTGCGTTTCAACAGGCCTTAGTGCCCCAGAGCAGTCCAGGGGTAGTCTGGGTAGCGGTAAAACCACCAAATACTTGGTGCGTGAATTCCCTTTTACTCTAGATATCCTTCTTTCAGAATACTTAGGAATTATGTATATTTGAGCATTACTGACAACAATATTAATGTTACATGAATATTTGTCATCAAATTATAATTGTAAATGCATATTGCCAAAATACGTTGGAAATATTTAATCACCATGTAAGCCATAATGAAGAATCATAACAAATCCTGTTTTCGTCACAGCTGCTTCCTCCTGTAATTTCCTCCTATTTTGAAGATGAAATGGACCCTGCAGTGCAAGACTGCAGTGGAACAAGATGACTTTGGAAGATATGTTCATTGTGCGGAGGTGAGGTGGTACTTCATGGTATGATTTTCACGGGAATGAATGAAAACAAACCCTCAATCTGTACTCTTTAGATCTGGATAGCCTTTTCTTTCATTAACCCGCCCCATTCCGACCACTTTTCCACCACTGACTCCCCCAAATCCCGACCATTTTTAGATTTTTTTTTTTTTTTTTTTGGCTCAAACCTCCGCTTTTGGTGAGAAACATCGAAAATTCATAGAGAAATCGCTCACCTGAGGTTTAAAATACTCGATACAAGTAGGAGTACCTCCTTACCTTACTGGGTTTTCTAACAGGTTGGCACCAAAGAAAACGAGTTCTGTGGGAGGATAACTATTTCACACCACTCATAAACGGTATTTATTTATTTACTTGGTACGAATTTATATGTAGTATGAGAGTATATCGGTTTTCAAGCAGTAATATAGGCATTATAAGCATTGTTTCGCTCACTAACTCATCACCATACCTGACCTTTTTTTGCCACATTACCTGATCATCATTTCTGACTGTTTCTTCCTCTAATGCTATGTAAAGTTTGTCCTCCACATTGTCATTAGGGAATCATTCTGGCCCTGAATTTCTTACCGTGGCATGAGATGGCTTTACTGGCTAGGTCACTGAAAACAGGTGAATTGCTGAGACAATGGCGTGCAGGGGAGGAGAGGTCATGCTGGGTAAGGCATTGTCCCTGCCTGGCATCTTGTAGAGGAAGGTGTCACGTGTATACGTACCAAAAATCACTCGCGAAAATTGAAAATTGTGCAAATTAGGGACCTTGCAATTTTTTCGCATTTATGTACGTCGACAGGATTGGCAGTGACAAAACGTCTGGATGTTAAAGAACGTCGACGGGACGCCTCAGGTTAAGCGGAAAATCAGTATTTAATTGAAATGAAGAAGGTATTGTAACAAATCTTTTCATTTATGACGTGTTAGCATTCAAAATCCCTTCACTCTCCCAAATTACACAGAACAGTACCCTGGTAGGCCTATGTAGAGTTCTGTTAACCTTTACATGACTGTGATCTAAACCATTTACAGTTGTCAGATGTCGCCAGAGAGACCCACCTCACCAAATAGTTCCAACTGCGACGGAGGCTGCAACATCCCCCATTCACTCCCCCACACTTTCGCTATTGAAAGCGCCATCATGTTCTGTGGCGTTCCAGTTGTTGAAATGCAGCCCTGCTGTACAGGAAAACATTTGGCTTATCATTCAATGTAGTCACCCACAGGCAAAAGGAAGAGGAAAGAATGAAGAAAAGAAAGACAGAAGAGGGCGTAAAGTCACCCGTCTGGCAAGGACAAGGAAAGAATGAACAGAAGACAGAAAAGGGTGAATGAAAAGAAGGATGAAGAGGAAAGGGCAGACACCCGAGATCAGCACTACAAAGAGCGAGTGGATGGTGAGCGCCCCCACCTACCACAAAAATAATAATTATAATTATCATGATCATAAAAAAAAAACAAAAAAATGTATAGCTGGCTTGGGGCTAAGATGGGAATGAATGTGTGTGTGTGTGTGTGTGTGTGTGTGTTCTTACCTTACCTAATTGTTCTTACCTAATTGTATCTTTACAGGAATGAGTCAAGCTCGTACTGTCCCGTGTCTTAAACCATATTTATCGTACATATCCTTAAATTTGTGAATTGTTTTGGCACACACTATATCATTTGGTAGTGCATTCCATTGATCAATTGCTCTGTTTGGGAAACTGAATTTCCTTACATCTTTATCACCTCTCTTCTTATGCAGTTTTTTGCAGTGTCCTCTTGCTGATGCTTCTCCATATGTTTAGTAATCATTTATGTCTATTTTCTTCTTCCCTGATATGCACTTATATAGCATATCATGTCACCTCTTTTCCTTCTCTCCTGTAGTGTTGGTAGATTCAGTTTATTTAGTCTTTCTTCGTAGCTTAGGTCCCTTAAGCTTGGTATCCATCTTGTAGCGGCCCTTTGAACTTTTTCAATCTTGTCTATGTGCATTTTGAGATGAGGACTCCAGACTACTGATGCATATTCCAGGGTTGGTCTAATGAATGATGTTATTATCCTTCTTAGCATGTCTTCATTTATGTATGTGAATGCTATTCTCATATTTGCAAGCAGTGTATACATGTTCCGTACCTTCACGCTGATGTGGTCAGCCGGAGATAGTCTGTTATTGATAATCACACCTAGGTCTTTCTCTCTTTCTGATGTGTATAGGGTTTTATTTCCTAACTTATAATCCCAATCAGGTCTTTTTCCACTTTAACCAAACTTGATTACATGACACTTGTCCACATTGAATTCCATTTGCCATGTACTACTCCATTCATGAAGTTTATTTAATTCTTCTTGTAGCTCTTTACAAGTCTGTGTTAGTAATTCTCCTTTGTATTTTTGCATCATCTGCAAACATATTCAGATAGCTCTCATTTCCAGTGTTACTGTTTATATCATTTATATACACTAAAAACATGATTGGTGCCAGCACTGAACCCTGTGGTACTCCACTAGTCACTTCTTTCCATGATGAGTAGTTTCCTCTTAGTACTGTTCTCATTTCTCTTTTTATGAGAAAGTCTTGCATCCAACAAAACAGTTTGCCTCGAATTCCTCCTTGATGGTACAGTTTCCATAAAACTCTGGTGTGGTACTGTGTCAAAAGCTTTCTTGAAATCTAAATAGATACTGCCCACCCATCCTTCCCTTTCCTGTGTTGTGTTTGTTACTCTGTCATAGTAGCTCAACAGATTAGTAACACATGATTTTCCTTTTCTGAAACCAAACTGTCTTTCTGTTATCATACTGTGTTCTTCTAGATGATTTACCCAAGCTTTTCTTATAAGCTTTTCTAATACCTTGCTTACAACACTGGTCTGTGATACTGGTCGGTAGTTGAGTGGATTTTGTCTATTTCCTTTCTTAAATAAGGGGACAATATTTGCTTTTTTCCAAATATCAGGTAGTTTACCTTGACTCAAGGATTTCTTGAAAATTAAAAATAATGGTTTACTTAACTCCTTTGCACATTCTCGTAGTACCCAACATGAAATTTCATCAGGACCACTTGCTTTTCCTCTGTCTTATCTACTTAACTCCTCCTGTATTACTTTTTCTGCTATTTGTATATCTGGTAGTATGTGTGGACATGCATGTTCCACATAGTCCCTCTCAAAATTTTTTTCTTTTGCAAAAACTAATTGGAAATTCCTATTTAGTGCTTCACAAATATCTTTCTCTTGTGTATAAGTGATTCCCTCGTCCGTAATTGATTGTATTATATCTTTTATTTTGGTTTTGCTTCTGATATAGCTGTAAAACAGCTTTGATTGATCACTACTTTTATTTATTATATCCTCCTCAAACTGTTTTTGGGCTTCCCTCCTTATTCTTGTATAATCGTTTCTTGCCTGTTTGTAATTATTATACGCCCTTTCACTATTATGTCTTCTGTATCTATTCCACAACAAATCTCTTCTTTCTTTTGATTTTTTACATTCTGTATTGAACCATTTCTGTATTTTCTTATCTGCTTCTTTGTGCTGTGGGATGTACTTCTGGACTCCTATTTCATAAAATTCACAGAATTTTTTATATACAGCATTTAAATCTTGTCCTCTAAGCTCATTTTCCCAATCAACTTCTAAGAAATACTTCTTTAGGTCTTGATAATTTCCCTTTTTATAGTTTAGGTTCTTTTTGTAACTGTCATTGCTGTTTACTATGTCATATGCTATCCTGAAGTTATAATTTAGTACTGCATGATCGCTTTTGCCGAGTGGAGGGTGATATATTAAACTGTCAATATCATTTTCTTGCCTAGTAAATATTAGATCTAGCACTGAAGGTACATCAAGTCCTCTTTTTCTGGTGGTTTCCCTCACATGTTGCGTTAGGAAGAACTCCTGTACGAGATCCAGGAGAATTTGGTCCCAACAGCTTTCTTGGCTAATTATAGCTAGAGTATTCCAATTTATATTTGTATTGAAGTCCCCAGTTAGTATAATTCTTTCTGATTTCTCTTCCATTTTATGTAGTAATGATCTTAAACTCTGAATTGTACTCTCTGCCAGGTCCTCATATTCATCTCTTTCCCATGTGTTTGATCTGGGTGGCATGTACAAATTGGCTACAATTACTTTACCTTCAGATGTGTTGATCTCTACTGCAATCAGTTCTACTTGTGATGGTATATCTAGTTTTATTTCCTTGACGTTTAGATTTTTCTTAGTTAATATTATAATTCCTCCTCCTTTTTTTAAATTTCTGTTTCTTCTCCATATATTGTATTCCTCTAAGTTTAGTATGTCATTGGATATCCTTGGTGTTAATTTTGTTTCAGTTAGGTATATTGTTTGTGGTTCATTTTCTCTGACATAATCATTTATCTCTAGTAATTTAGATACCATTCGATCCACATTTGAGTACATCAACTTTATCATCTTGTTTATATACTTGTCATGACATGGTTCTACTACCTTCCTCCTTTTTATTCCATCCCGTTTGTGTACCACTTTCGTACTTGTAATTCTATTACTTTGTAAACAAAATTTCTTCTTCTCCTCTTCTGATCTTCCCTCATTTTTTGTTTTTGCTTCCTCCCTTTTCTCTTTCAGTAATTCCAGTTCCTCTTGTGTTAGGCATCTTTTTATCCATACATTTTTGAACTCCTCTTTTTTCATAAGATTCTTTGCATTTTTTAGTATCTCTTCCACAGTGTTTACACTCTGGAAAGTCACCTTTAGAGGTCTTGTCTTGCTTTTCTCGTATTTCCCTAACCTTTTGTGTTCCTCTATGTCTTTACTACAGATTTCCTCTGATACTTCTTTCAGTAAGCTCATTACATTTGCCATCTCCTTTTTGTCTCTTGTGATCTTGTTTTTTACTTCTTCCTCTTCTATAGCAGTGATTATAGATTTGTTGATATCTACTGAATCTCTGACTAACTTCGGATTGTTTTGGATTATTCTTTTCACTTCCTTTTTAATGCTTTTTTCCTCCACCCTTGTTTCTTTCTTTACTTTCACCATTTCAGCATACGTGGTTTCCACATCATTTTTGTAGCTTTGCACAGCTTCATTCACCTGTATTATCTTCTCCTCAATATCACTGTTCTGGTCAATAAGACTGCTTACTTGCCTAATTGTCTCTGTCATTTTTGTACTCTTCCATAACACTCTCGTGACTGACTACTGTACTTGCCATTTCACTCATTTTCTTCCTAAGTGTACTCAATTCCACTGTTAGTTCACTGATGGTTGTGTCTTTCTTATTGGCCTCCCTTCCTAGTTTTTCTGTTTCTTCCTTTTGCAAGTGCATCTGCTTCTTTATTTCATCAATTTCATTTTTGAAAGCCATTTCTAGTTTGTTTACACGTTCAACCAGTCTATTGTGAGTCTCCACTTCAACCAGTTCTTGGTTGAAATCATCATTTTGCTCTCTACCTTTATCCCTTTTCTTTTCCAAATTTGCTTTACTAAAGTATGTATCCATTTTGCAATACTAAAAGTGCAGAGTATGTACTTACAATCCCCGTGTTGTTGTAGTCTAAACAAACCTCAGATGACTCAGCGTATTCTTTGGTCTTGGTTCTCTTTCCTGTTTGAACAAGTCTTGTTTAAACTTATTATTTTTTTCCTTTTAATAATGAAAAAATCATTTAGTCTAACCTGGTACAGAGCTTGACTCATACAAAGATACTAATTTAGGTAATGCCACTGGCCGTGTTGGTTCGGTACGGAGCGCCGATGTCGCACGTCCACCTCGACTGAATCCCTGTGTGTGTGTGTGTGTGTGAGTAAATTGGGAGTAAATTGTCCCGTCTCGGCTACCTCTCTTTCTTCGGGGGAAGTAGCCTAGGTATATAGATAGACAGCTGGCATGCGTGGAAATAGTCAGACTGTAGTTGTGTTGTTTGCAGCATGCAAGTGTTAAGCAATATTTCTAACTTGCTAACACATTTAGGCTCGTATGATTCAATCCCATCTGAATACAGTCATCTGGCTTAATACTTGTGTAGTCTAGGCCATAGGAGAATTTAATGGTAACAGTGATAATCGATCACATGACAGCCGAATAAAATCGACTGGAATTGTAGTAATATAATGTGAGAAAAGACTCAACTACAGTATGAAACGAGTAGATGGAGATGAAAGAGTTTATTTATGGTTCAGAGACATGTAATTGCCTATTTATTATTATTATTATTATTATGCCAACGGACATACCACGTTGAGTACACCGCTTCCCGTCCGATCAGCGAAGTTAAGCAACGTTGGGTCTGGTTAGTACTTGGATGGGTGACCGCCGGGGAACACCAGATGCTGTTGGCATCCCTACATGTCAAGTGGGGTTGGTGGAGGATTAGTGCCCCTCCCTGTAAAACAATTAACTCTAAGCCCTTGGCCACCCCGTTTGGGATACATGGCATCTGGCAATGAATGAAAAAATTTTTTTGTGTGTAACTGCTAAATTTTCTTCTCGTTATGGCATATGCGTGTAAGTATGTGGGAAGACGACTCACGGATATTGTGCGATGTTCGATTTTCGCCGGCTTTTATTGGTGCCCCACGTGAATGAAAGCAGGGTGTCAGGACTCCTGATTATTTTTTTTAATGATGTATCCGTTACGAAACGAAAACGTGATTATAGTTAAAAGAGAAACAAGGAATATTTGTCGTTAGTCTGACTCATCATATAATAAAACTATCTCTTATGAAATCCATAAAGGGTTTTAACCGAGGTTGCCAGTTTTTCTAGAACCAAATTTCGATGGCAAGTTTACAGGATAATTTTATACTGTTAGCATTAAATAGCTGTTATCATCTCTTCTTATTTACGTAATGACAAAAAACACTTTGCTACATGCTTGACACTTAGCTTTTGCCACTAGGCCGAAGCCTCAAAATATTGCTTCAATTAGGACTGGTCATATTTTAAAAATTTTCTTGAACCATGTACGCTGTGCACGCAGGTTTCGCCCGCTATCCCGCGGCAGCCCTCCCCCTTCCCCCCAATCCAAGTTTCCGCTATTTAGGTTACGAGATTTGCCCCTTACATCCTGTACCACACATAATACCAACCCACCACACCAATACACAGCACTCACACCAACCACATAACCTCACCCACCACACCACCTCATTCACCACACCAACCACGCCATCACATCCCACCACAAAATCACTCCACCCTAACCATACAGCCAGATTACACCCGGAACATCCACACCACCACCCACACCGTCCCACCACACCATACCCACCACCCACACCGTCCCACCACACCATACCCACCACTCCACCGCACAATCAAATCTACCACATCACCACACCATACCCACCACGCCACCGCACAATGAAACCTACCACACCATCAAAACACCACACCTACTATATACACCACAGCACCACCACACCACCGGATTCAGCACACTATCATACCGCCACACCACCATGCCATCGCACCACCATATCAACATACCACCCCATCTGTACTACCATACAACACTACCATAGCACTACCACACTACACCGTGCACCACCACACTACCACATCCACCACATTACACACCCGTCAAACCACCACACCACGAATCACCACATTCGCCACACAATCACAGCACAATATCTACCACATCAGTACACACAACCACACCCACTACACCACCACATCACTGTACCACCGTCCACCACATCAGTACACACAACCACACCCACTGCACCACCACACCACTGTACCACCGTCCACCACACCATCACACCCACCACACCACCACACACCAAGGTACACCACCACATCCACCACACCACTGTACCACCACCCACCACACCCACTATATCACCACACCACTGTACCGCCACCCATCACACCACCATACCACGACACAATCACACCCACCACACCACTGTACCACCGCATCACCACCACACCCACCGCATAACCACCTCATCACACCACTGCATTACCACAACACCACACCCACCACATCACCACATCACCGTACCCGCCACACCACCATACCCACCACACCACCATACCCTCCACAGCACCATATCCGCCACACCACCATACCCACCACACCACCATACCCGCCACACAACCATACCCACACCACACCACCATACCCACCACACCACCATACCCGCCACACCACGGTACCACCACTCACCACGCTACTACACCACCAACCACCACACCACTATACCATCACACACACCGCATCACTACATCCACCACAGCCATCACACACCATACCATTCCACCACCACACCAACACACCCACCACACCACTACACCACCACACCCGCCACACCACTGCACCACCACACCACTGCACCACCACACCACTGGATCACGACACCTACCACTGCACTACCGCACTCACCACACCCACCACACGCACCACACCGCCACATCACAACACACCACATACATCATACCACTGCACAGTACTACTCACCTAACAGCGATGTGATGGCTGGGTGTGAGGGCGCCGAAGTGGCAGCTACTGCTGGTTCTAAATATACCCCGAGGGAAAGTGAGGCAGGCATTTAAACGGGGGAAAAATGTGTTCAGTTGCATAACAGATAAATGTATACAGTTAAAGGAATTAGAAATGTATGTAACAGCATTGCTCTTGAAATGGTATAGTACTAACTAAGAATAATTCATGTCTGAGTCAACACAAACAAGTGCCATCCTTTTCGCGTCACTAACTCGAGAGTTGCCAGTGATCGCCAGCAAGTTCAATATGGAAGTGGGGCTACCCCTGCAGAGACTAGAAGTTGCATAATTTCTAACATTTCTCCCGCGATAGCTATTGATACACCGTATGGAAGCTCTTCATGATATTATTCTTCAGTAGTTATACTAATTTCTAAGATATGCTTTAGTTTGATAAATACAATAATACTGTTACTAGAAGCCATAAAACACACCGGGTATGACAGCGTTCATTATACACATACAAGTCTCTAGCTCCACGTTTGGTTTGAAACCCATATAATTTAGTTTTCTAAAAAAAACAATGCTTCGTCTGTAAAAGGCTGAAGAAAATCTGCAAAGTTTTTCATATGAAAATTGTACACTTGCGGAAAAACCAATCTGTACACCTGTGAACCTTATATTATGTTTGTGTGAACGGAATGAATCGGGTGATACATACGTCTGTGACGCTGGCATGCCTGAGTGAAGCACATGTGATATCTCGGTTACCATGACCTGAGTAAGATTCGCTTATATAAACTTTTTTTTTTTTTTTTTTTTTTTTTAGAATTAGTGTGATAATGTATAGATAACAATTATAACGATCCTACCCTGAGTAATTTGACAAAAGTATATTTTATTTATTTCAAATACATATATCACATTGCTTTATTTGACATACCTGATTATTAAGGGTTTGTCGTAGAATAATTATGAAGCACATTAGTGAACGGCATAGCTATCTCGGGTTTCACTGTGCTCAGTAACAGATCAGTACCGTAATTATACATTTCTATATAACAAACAGCATTAATATGCGCGCCCCCGCCACCGTACCCCCCACCCCGCTACGGAGCCACAGCCGTACCCCCACCCAAGGAGGACACCACAGAGGGCCAGGTAAATGCGACACTGGCCCAGAGCAAGACGGGCGTCGGGGCGCCCCGACCCTGTGTCCCTCTTCCCCGCAACCTGCCCAACCATGATGTCGCAGGAATATACTAGAGTGTGACCAGAGAGACAAACCTACTACGTACAGTCCAAAGAGATTGAGTGTATACATAGTGTCCCCACGGCTGTGTGATATTCTCTCGTGTATTAACGTGTATTGACTCAGGTGTAAACACCGTGCCCATGTGATATGTTATACTAGTATTAATTAACCTGAAACTTTATTCCATCTAAAATACCCGCCGCCGCCGGACCCCCCACCCCACCGCCCCCCACCCCACCACCAAGCCACTACCACACCGCCACCCCAGGAGGACACCACGGCGGGGTTATTGACCCGGAACAAGAGGGTCACCAGGACACTCCTGTCCTGAGTCCCTCTTCCCCGCAACTGTCCCAACACCAAGTAAGCAGGAAGAGACAACGACCCTGCGAGCGGGGCAGCCTTCACCAGGTTCGGGGTGGGACTGATCCAGAGTCATTCCCAGGCAACACCGCGGAACGGCCACCATACGAACCGGGGAAGGAGCGGTCACTGTTTGCCCTTCAGTTGTTTTCCCCTGTGACACTGCCATCACGGCCACCATACGTGAAGGGGGAGGGAGTGGCCACCATACGCCCCTCAATCACAGCCACCTCTGGGGACACCTCGGGGCGTTAGTTATTGAATGCGCCCCGACTGGCAGAGAGAGTAATAGTGGAACCGCGATCACGGCCACCATACGTGACGGGGAGGGAGTGGCCACCGTACGCCCCTCATCCACTATTTCCTCCTACTACGGGAATAACACCGCCTTCACGGCCACCGTACATGATGGGGAAGGAGCGGCCACCGTACGCCCTTCAGTTACTTCCCGGCAGGCAGGCAGGCCCACGGCTACGGCCGCAGTGTGTGCAAGGGTAAGTAAATCCTCGGCTATGGCCTCAGCACGCACCGGAGAGAGCGCTGCCCCCATGCACCCCTCTCCTGCCTTTTCCTCCTGCGGGAGCAGCACCGCCAGCACTGTCTTAGTACGTGCGGGGGAAGGAGCAGCCACTGTACGCCCTTCAACTGCGAGCCCTAGGAGTCACAAAACCGCGTTCACAGCCATCGTACGTGATGGGGAAGGAGTGGCCACCGTATGCCCCTCATTCGGGATTCTGAAGGCCCTCCCGAAGCAGGAGGTCCCTTGCACGACCGACCCCTTTCCTCTTGGCTGCGTGGGACGCCTTTGTCTCCCAGCAGGAGCGGTTCCCCAGAAGTGCTGTCGGAGTTGTGGCGTGGCCCAGTCCAAGCCCTACCACCTACCCCTGGGAGGTCCCTGTCCTTGATGGACACCCAACGGAGGCGGTGCAGTTCACCCCTGACGGCACTTTCTCCTGTAGATGGCTGCAGTCCCTGGACTCCCAGGTCTGGTCAGCAGCCCCCAGGCCCAGACAACCCAGGCTCTCTCTCTCCTCGGAGCCAGAGGCGCCAGGCTCGCCTCCTGCAGCTGTTTGGCCCTAGTCCTGAGGGTCAGGTCGAGGCCCCCAGACTGGAGGGCCTTCCTGCACACCACCAACGAGGCCCCAGTGAGAGGGCCGCCTCTCAGGTCGAGGACCCCAGACAGGAGGGCCTCCCTGCACCCCAACGATGACTACGACCCGGGCAGTGACGCCCCTGCGGGCAGTGCGTTGCCCCCTGTAGGAGAGCTCCCCATAGGGCCCCTCTCTCACGCCCCAGACACGCAACAGGTGATGCCCAGGAAAAATACGGGTATACAGTGACTAATAATGGTAGTGCCATGAACAGTCAAGATAGAAGTGCAGAGTGATAAGTGAGAGAGTAAAGGCCAAAGTAATATATAAGTGACTAAAGTTACCCACAGTGTATAGCGACCCGATACTTGGCAGAGCAGAAAAGATCAATAACTATATACGGGAGGACTTATAGAAATCGTGGGTTGAGATCGGATGTGTGCGGGAATCATCAGAAACTTGTGAACTAGTGTTACTGCGACTAAGTGGCTTCCGCACCCTACCCACTTATGGTAATATTCATTCCCCCAACTCTTGGTCACATCCTCTCCTAGTGTATCGAACTTAATATATAAAACGCCATCTCTGCCCAGAAACAGTATACGGGTATTGTAATATTAAAACCAAATATTCATGTATAAGTGAAGAGTGACATATTGTGAGTGTGACTATAATCATTTGTATTAAAGGCTAACTCTGTGTTTCCTGTCTCCACACATATCCAATATCTCTTTGTGTATATTGTAACGGTGTAAGAATTAAGACAATAGATGTGTTAAGGTGTACTGCCTGGTTTTTATGTCCTGTTCCTTTGTGGGTGCTTTACTTCCGGTCCGGAAAGAGGACCCTGCTCAGTCGCTGGTGTTTTTAGGATGAGACGTCGGACTAAAAACACCCAGCATAACACCATCCATATTCAGTGTATCTTTGTATGTATATTGAAAGGTTATTGAACTAAGACAATAGATGTGTTAAGGTATCCTGCCGAGTTTTTATGCCCAGTTCCTTTGTAGGTGTTCTACTTCCGGTCTAAAAAGAGGATCCCACTCAGTCGCTGGTGTCTTTAGAACGAGAAGTCGGTCTAAAAACATCCAGCATAACAAGCATGGACAAAATCGGTGGTAATGATGGAAAGTCCGTCCGTGGAATAGGTGCATATTTCAACAGCGATCCATGATGACCACGTCCGCGGAAGTGCGTTGGTCCATCACCAACATTTACACTCAAGGCCTTGGCAATAGAGACCTCACGTCACACTGGTGTTGACGCCTACTGTCTCGTTGTGGGTCAACCGGTACAATGAGACAGGCAACGTGAAAAGTAATAAGCATCTAACTGGCCGACCCCAATGCACAACTCCACAACTAAGAGTGAATGCGGGTAGACATGTATATTCAATAAAAATCAATTTCTGATCCAATTATTAACCTGTTTTGGGCACAAAATAGCAATGTCTTGGTCATATCCAACACGGGTCTGTTATAGTATTTATCAATCAATACAGTGTCCTGACTTAAGAAATCAACTTCATGAGAGAGAGAGAGAGAGAGAGAGAGAGAGAGAGAGAGAGAGAGAGAGAGAACTATCATGCGAAGATTCGAATCATACGAGATGGCGAGCTCCAGCATCGCTACCAATATCACTTCTACTCGTAACTGCACTGAAGTTTTATCACAAGATTTGGACCCACTGTCAGAATGTTTCAAGGCGAAAGTGTAAAGATTGATTTCTCCGCGAGTGTACGATGTTTAAAGCCAAAATTGTGCAGAGATACCGTTTGCGATAGAAAGAGTACGTACTAAGGCCTTCATTTGATAGTATACGGAGTTCGTGACTTAAAAGTAACATAAAGGATCACTTATAAATTATCAAAATGTGTAATGCTAGGTGTTTTAGGCTCAGCTTCCCGTACCTTAAGTATCTAACGTGTAGCGGGGTTCTCTTTCGAGACCGGGGCTCAGATAAAAAGGAGAGAGGCAGGACAGAAAAACTCCAGGCAATAACCTTACACGTGCATTACTCAGTCAGATAGGGGAATCAGCAGATGTTTCAGATACGATATTCTGGGTGATCATAAACTCTTATAACTAGATAGGGTTAATAGTATCTCGCAGGATACTGGCTGGGAATATAGTGAAAACCATACTTGAGGCGGAATGTTCTAAATTATTATAGTCCAGGGCCTTTACGTGAATGGAGATGCTAGAGCTATTTCTCACCAGAGGGGGGAGGGTGTAAGGCACTGGGGTCTAATTGTGATTATGGTAGTATGAGGCAGAGTCTAATGGTAGCGTGTCACTTTGTTATTTTCTGCTTGTAACTTACTTTTGATCAATTACCGTCACTTACTCCATGGCCCTGGTGTTTATCTTATTACTGTATAGCCTTTCACTGTGTCTACCCCTCTTTCCAACACTTTGGTCTATCACTGTCAGTTCACTATTCTGCCTCGTCACTACTTGATCACTATTATTACAC
Organism: Coenobita brevimanus; assembly: GCF_032717465.1. Taxonomy (NCBI): domain Eukaryota; kingdom Metazoa; phylum Arthropoda; class Malacostraca; order Decapoda; family Coenobitidae; genus Coenobita; species Coenobita brevimanus. The sequence goes on along the minus strand of NC_137024.1, from coordinate 21,586,019 downwards.
AGTCACAGTCATTATGGTTTATCTGGCGCCAAGGGTGTGGCTGAGGGGCCACGCAGCTCCGCTACTGACAGGGCTGGGCACCACCAGGAGTCTCCGTGCTCAGGAGGCATGGGATCACGCGGAGGGACGTCTGCTCTTGTCCGGAGCTATGGGTGGCGAAGGGACCTGTACTCTTAGGGCTGGGGACAGGAGTGCGGCCCTCAGGACTGGGGCTGAACAATTGCCTGAACCGGTTGTTCAGGCTCCTGGCGGAGGGGGAGGTCCTCCACTGTCGAGGTATAGGGAGTTTCCGCCCGGGCGTTCTGGGGAGGGTCTGGGGTTCCCGAGGACTGTGGTCCCCAGGGTTGGGCCGCATCGACAGGACGGGGCTGCGGCACCGGACTGCATCAGGGTCCGTCAGGTGGGTCTCCTCCAGAGCCAGTCGTAGGGAGCAGAGGCCAGGGGAAACTACAAGGCCTCTCCAATACTCCTGTACACCCTCTGCACTGGGGGTCGGGGAACAGGCGTCAAGCTTAGGCAGTGGGGCGGCTCTCGGCCACTTCCTGCCGTTGGGCCCGCCTACTGGCCGTGGCTTCCTAGTGGCGAGGCTACTAGCTGCCAAGGCCCAGCTACTGGCCTGAGAGGGCGAGTGTCTGCCAGCAAACCCAGGGACACCTTCGGAGTGGCTACAGGCCATCTGACGAAGGCGGGAGCAGCTACAGGCCGACTCCTGCAGGAGGCGTGTAGAGCGGCTACAGGCCGACTCAGGGGAAACACCTTCAGAGCGGCTACAGGCCATCTGACGAAGGTGGGAGCGGCTATAGGCCGTCTCTTCATTACCCTCATAGCGGCTACAGGTCGTCTCCTTAGCAAGGGGTGAGCGGCTACAGGACATCTCAGGGGGAACGCCTTCAGAGCAGCTAGCGGCCGTCTGATGAAGGTGGGAGTGGCTACAGGCCGACTCCTTCAGGAGGGGTTTGGAGCGGCTACCGGCCGTCTCCAGAACACCTTCAGTGCGACCACAGGTCGTCTCTTGGTGAAGGTGGGAGCGGCTACTGGCCATCTCCTTATTACCCTCAGGACGGCTACTGGCTGCTTCCTTAGCGAGGGGCGAGTGGCTACAGGCCGTCTTAAAGAGGAAGACACTTTCAGAGTGGCTACAGGCCGTCTTAAAGAGGAAGACACTTTCAGAGCGGCTACAGGCCGTCTCCTGACAAAGGTGGGAGCGACTACAGGCCGTCTTCTTTGGGGTGCTGGGAGGAGCTGGATAGGCAGCTCCAACCCCTAGCTGGTTGGTGAAGGCTCGCCCAGAAGGTAGTGCAGTATTCCTGCTATGAAGACGGCAGGCGGGTTCCGGGTCATAGAGGCGAGCGGCCCGGGCTGACTTAGGCCATTGTTGCACCGAGTCCTGGCACGCTGCTGCTGCTCCTCCGTGGGCTCCATGTGGGGGTGTCCAGGAGTTCATGGGGGCACAATGCTGTATTCCTTGTGGGGGTGGCTGGGTGTTTCAGAGGGCAATATGCTGCATTTTACCACAGTCCGCTGGGAAAAAGTCAAGTCCCCATGACTGGAGGTGGTAGCCTTGTGTATTGTGGGGGGCATAGATCGGCTGTAGATGTCAGAGGAGGGCGTGCTAGGCTTTGGTGGTGGTGTTCTCATCCTGCTCTGTGTCACAAGTGAGGAATAGGGTGGACGTGGTAGTGGAGGAGCGGAGTTGGAGGAGGTGGTGTGGTCCTCCGACTCGTTGGTTGCGTCCACGTGATGGTGCCCATACAGCTCGCCGTATCCTCATGTTGGAAGCTGTTGCCCGTGGTGTGGTATGGTGCTGAATGCTTGAGACGGAAGATTGGGGACGGGTTTTATGCTGGGGTAATATGGCATATTGTCTCTGGGGAGTATAGGTGGCTGAGATTTGGGGTTGATGTAGCATGAGGGTGAGATGGTTTAAGGCAGGGGTGGGAGTGTGCTTCTGTGGTGATGCAGGTGGGATGGGGCGTATCGGGCGGGTGGGTGGGAGAGGCGGATGGAGAGGGTGGTGGTTGTTTTGAGAGTTGGTGTGGGTGGTGACGTGGGTGTGTGGGGTTGGCGTGGGCGTGAGGTATGTGGGCATGTGTGGTTGGGTGGGGGGTGGTTGAGGTAGGGTGTGGGGAGTGAGGAATGGGGATGTGGGGGCAGTGGTGGGTAAGGGCAGAGGTGGAGGTGTGGGGGTGAAGGCAGGATACTTGGTGCTGGGCGTGGGAGAGGGGGTGGCGGGTAGGGAAGGGGTGGAGGAGCTGCGGGGTGTTGGTGGTGCAGGTGAGTTGTCAGGTGAGGTGTGATGCAGCGTGGCAGCCAGGGAAGCGGAAGTGGTAGGAGAGGGGTAAGGGGAGGGGGATGGAGAGGAGATGTAGCATTCGTAGGTAGGAGGGGGGATTGCGCTGGGGTAGGGGGCGAGACAGGGTGTGGGGCTGGGGTGGTGGGGGCAGGAGCGCGGAAGGGGTGCATGTGCCAGTGTCGAAGGGTGCGAGGGGCGCCTTGGTAGTTAACAGTGACTTGATACGGGTTGGGGACGCAAGTGATGGTGTGGGGTCCTGTAAAGCGGGGTGTGAGTTTGTGAGGGTGGGGAGCTGGGCGATCATGACAGTGTCGCCTGGCTTGTAGGGGTTGGATGCTGTGTTGGGGCTGAGGTCTAAGTTGTGTTGGTGATGGGTCAAACGGCACTGGAGGTGGTGTAGTGGGTCCGTCGTGGGAGTGGAGGTGGGCGGTTGCAGATGCTGCTGAAGGGGCAGCAGGAGGGGCATCTCTCCAAATACTCGCTCATATGGCGAAATTCTGTCCTCTCAGGGACAGGAGTTGATGCCCCATTGTATGATTTTTATGTGGGCGGGCCAGTCGTCATCCTTAGTGGCTTCTGTTCATGTGCAGAGCTGGTTCATGATGGTATGATGGCTGCACTCGCACACTGCATTTCCCTGTGGCCAGTAGGGGGAAGAGTGGGAGATGTTGTACCCAAAAATATTGGCTAGCTCCTCCCAGATCTTACCAGTGAATTATCTGAGTGGATCGCTTGGGGAATGCCGAAGTAGGGGAAAACGTGCTGAAGGAGGGCGTCGGCTACTGCAACAGCGTGGGGTTCCTTTGCTGGGCAGGCCACGACGAACTTGGAATACGAGTCCATGAACGTGATGACATATCTATAGCCTGATTTTGGAGGCAGAGGCCCTACTACGTCAATTGCTAACAGCTGCCAGGGTTCGTGGGTGGTGATACGGCCTGAGGTTCTTGCAGTATGTGTATTGTCTTTACCAAGGGCACAGGCGCGGCAGCTTTGGATGATTTCTTTGGTGAGGGCAGAAGGGTTTGGTGCCCAGTAGGCATCGTTGAAAACTTGCAGCAGTTTTTTTTGTACCCAGGTGAATGCCGTTGTGGGTGTGGAGGTGTCGTAAGACGTCGAGGGCGGTGTCAGGGGCTAGGAGAATATGACCGGAGGGGGTCAGAAGGTGATCGTCCTGCTGATACAGTTTTTTGAAAAGGTGGTGAGGAATCCATGGGGGGGCCCTCCTTGCGGTGCCACTGCTGGAGGAGGTCTGGCTCCGGTTGGGCGGCGTGGATGAGGAGCCGAGAAAGGGCATTCGCGTTGGTATGGAGTTTGCCGGGTTGGTATGAGATTTCGTAATTGAATTCCTCCAGGGTTTTGCGCCATCTGATGAGTTGGGCGTTGTGGGTGTCGGACTGTCATAACCACTGGAGGGATTGGTGGTCTGTAATGATGGTGACTTGGGTCCCGGAGAGATATGCTCGGAAGTGTTCAAGCCCTCAAATTATGCCCAAGCATTCTCGCTTGGTGGCGGCATAATTTTTCTCCACCTGATTCAAGGTACAGCTGGCACAGGTGATAATGTGCTCATGGTCCTCTTGGACTTGGGCTAATGCCGCACCTATGGCAAGAAGAGAGACGTTGATGTAGAGGCGGAAGGGGAGGGCGTAGTTGGGAAAAGCCACGATGGGGGTGGAAACAAGCTTGTCTTTGAGCTGCTGGAAAGCCACTCATCTCTCGTCCGTCCAGAGGAACGGTTCCCCCTTAAGGGTCAGGTCGTGGAGGGGTTTGGCGATGTGGGAAAACCCTTTCACAAAACGGTGGTAATTGGACGTCAAGCTGAGGAAAGCTCGGATGCCGTGAATGTCCTGTGGTGGGGGTATGTCCGCAATAGGGTGGAGCTTGTCAGGGTCAGGATTCCTGCCTGGGAGATGATGTGCCCCAGGAACGAGACGGTTCTGGCGGCTAGAACGCATTTGGTGGGCCGGAGTTTGAGGCCTGCCTGTTGGATCCTGGTAAAAACCCGGTGGGGACGCTGCAGGTGGTCAGCCCAGGTTTGGCTGAAAACGATGATGTCATCTAAGTACACAAGGCATATTTTCCACGTGAGACTGCTGAGAATGGACTCCATTAGCCTGCAGAAGGTGGCGGGGGCATTGCAGACACCAAACGGCAGGACACTGAACTCTTAATGCTTCCCATTACTAGTCGAGAAAGCAGTTTTTCCTCGATCTTCCAGACGCACGGGAACCTGCCAATACCCCGGCTGGAGGTCCAGGGTAGAGAACCAGGATGCTCCATACAGGGAATCCAGGGAAACGTCTATGCATGGGAGCGGAGTGGCGTCTTTGATAGGTACGTCATTAAGTCGGCGGTAGTCGATGCAGAAACACATCATGCAGTCTTTCTTTTTCACGAGGATGACAGGGGAGGACCAGGGGCTGGTGGAGGGGGAGACAACTCCAGCTTCTATCATCTGCACCTGGCGGTCTTCCTCTTCCCGCTGCTTAGGATTCTTTCATTGGGATGGCTGTCGGATCGGCGGGCCCATTGTATGAATTTTGTGAGCCAGGTAGGTGGTGTGTCTGATGTCTGCTGGTCCTGCCGCGAACAGATCCTGGAAATCCAGGAGAAGGCGGTGTAGGGTGTCTGACTGATGGGCAGAGAGATGGTCGGGAATGGGGGGCAGGGGGGTGGGGGAGTAGGAGGGGGAAGGGGCGCAGGGCTTGGCTTCCTCCATCTCTCTGATTACGAGCCCTTTAGGGAGGGGAGGGGTGAAGGGGCAAGGTTGGCAATTCGGACTTCTGTACGATGCGGGGGGAGGAAAGTCGGAGGCAAAAGGCAGGCCAAGAGGGTTCCTGGCGGCAGGAGTGGGGAGAATAGGACAGAGGGGCCGGAGGGCCGGTTGAGGGGCACCCAGGCTTCATGATAAGGGGGAATGGTGATGGCGGCAGAAACGGTGGCAGGAAGAGAGGGGGTGGTGGTGGTGGTGGTGGTGGGGAATATGGGAGGGGGGAAGTGGGGGAGAAGGGAAGGGGGGGATGAGTCTTCTGGCCAGGGCCATGGCATGCAAGTGCAAACGGCCCGGGGGGGAGGGTCGGGCAGTGCATGGAACTGGAACTGTCTGTTGCGGCAATCTATGGTGGCCTCTAGCTTCTGTGCCACGTCCAGCCCCAGGTACCCGTCATAATTCCGGCAGGAAGAGTTGAAGATTATGAACTGGTGCTGGGTTGACACCTGTTGGTGGGTGTCAACTCTTAAGGCCCATGTCTCCCCACGGATGGGCAGGGGGCCATCCCCCTCATCCACAAGGTTAGTAGCTGTGGGGAGGAGCGGGCCAAAGGTTGATCTGTGGCGGGAGAAATAGTGGCTATAAAGACAGGATCTGGCCGCTTCCGTATCGACCAGAAGTCTGGCTTTCATCCCGTTCAGCTTCATCTTGTGGTAAACTAGGGGGCAATATTTGGGGGAAATGGTCCCCGCCACCGTGGGGTGGTGCAGGGGCGGGCCTAAAAATCCAGCTGTCTGGGGCCTCCTTCTTCTTGCTCCAGCTCCAGTTCCCCAGGATTGGACTCCTCCAAAAGTGCAGGTTCATCCTCTGTTGCCTCGTCCTCCAGAAAGGAGACTTTGCGTTGGCCTGGGGTGGTAGTTTTCTGATGTGCAGCCTTCAACTGGTCCCGGATATCGTCCAGTGGGCACCTGGAGCTGCAAGCTGAGAATTCCCAGGGATTCACTAGGATAAGGTTGGGGTTCTCCCTGTGGGTGGGGCGCCAGTGTGTGGGGTGTGCCTTGGGTGGGCTAGGCGCTGGGGTGGGGCTGGTATGGGGCATGGGCGGAAGTGGCTTGACTGGGGGAGCCGGAATTTTGGTTGGAAACTTTTTTACCATGTAAATCTGCTGGGGTGTAGGGCGAGAGGTCAGGAGGTGCCCAATTAGTTGGATGTCTCTATCCATGTCTCCAGTCCGGTCATGGATCGTAAAGTGTTCTTTTACAACACTGGAGAGCACTCCCAGGAGAGTGTTAAAGGTATGTTGTTCCCGGGTTTCATCTTCTGCCTCCGGGTAGGCAGCGGTGAACAGGCGTCTTGCCTGAATTAGGGTATCATCTAGATTCCCATTGAAAGTCAAACTATCCAGTTGGGATAGTGCCACCACTTTCTCTAGTGATGGGGTGATGGCTTGGATCACAAGTTTCATGAAATTCTGCCAAGTGAGCTCCAGAACGATTTTTGGTGCTATATTGGCCGCCACTTTGCCGAAAAGTGGGAGTGTAACTGCAATTTTTTGTTGGTAATTTTCAAACCCGATATCTAGTAAAGGTTTGATGATCGCCAGATATGTGTGAACATGGTACTCTTTGGGGTCAAATTTAGGCAATTGCACGTGCGGTTTGGTTGCCATTTTTCCGATATTTCCTGACTACCTCTCTCTCGTATGCCCGGGTCAAGAACCACCGCTGTCCACCAGTGTAATGCTAGGTGTTTTAGGCTTGGCTTCCCATACCTTAAGTACCTAACGTGTAGCAGGGTTCTCTTTCGAGACCGGGGCTCAGACAAATAGGAGAGAGGCAGGACAAAAAACTCCAGGCAATAACCTTACATGTGTATTACTCAGTCAGACAAGGGAATCAGCAGATGTTACAGACACGACATTCTGGGTGATCATAAACTCTTATAACTAGACAGATAATAGTATCTCACAGGATACTGTCTGGGAATATAGTGAAAACCATACTTGAGGCACACTGTTCTAAATTAGTATAGTCCAGGGCCTTTACGCGAGTGGAGATGCTAGAGCTATTTCTCACCAGGGGGAGGGGTGTAAGGCACTGGAGTCTAATTGTGATTATGGTAGTATGAGGCAGAGTTTAATGGTAGCATGTTCACTTTGTTATTTTCTGCTTGTAACTTACATTTGATCAATTACCGTCACTTACTCCATGGTCCTGGTGTTTATCTTATTACTGTATAGCCTTTCACTGTGTCTATCCCTCTTTCCAACACTTTGGGCTATCACTGTCAGTTCACTATTCCGCCTCATCACTACTTGATCACTATCATTACATCATTACACAGTCACAGTCACTATGGTTCATCTGGCACCAAGGGTGCGGCTGAGGGGCAACGAAACCCCGTTACTGATGGGGCTGGGCACCACCAGGAGTCTCCGTGCTCAGGGGGCACAGGATCACGCACAGGAGCATCTGCTCTTATCTGGGGCTATGGGTGGCGAAGGGGCCTGTACTCTCAGGGCTGGGGACAGGAGTGCGGCCCTCAGGACTGGGGCCAAACAATCGCCTGAACCGGTCATTCAGGCTCCTGGCGGAGGGGGAGGTCCTCTGCCGTTGAGGTGTAGAGCATTCTGGGGAGGGTCTGGGGTTCCTGAGGACTGCGGTCCCCAGGGCTGCGGCACCGGTCTGCGTCAGGGTCCGTCAGGTGGGTCTCCTCCAGAGCCAGTTGTAGGGAGCAGAGGCCAGTGGAGACTACAGGGCCTCTCCAATACTCTTCTACGCCCTCTGTGCTGGGAGTCGGGGAACAGGCGTCAAGCTTAGGTGGCGGGGCAGCTCTTGGCCACTTCCTGCAGCAAGGCCTGGCTACTGGCCGTGGCTACTAGCCACCAAGGCCCAGCTACTGGCCTGAGAGGGTGAGTGTCTGCCAGCAACCCCAGGGACACCCTCAAAGCAGCTACAGGCCATCTGATGAAGGCGGGAGCGACTACAGGCTGACTCCTGCAGGAGGGGTGTAGAGCGGCTACAGGCTGACTCAGGGGGAACACCTTCAGAGCGGCTACAGGCCATCTGATGAAGGTGGGAGCAGCTACAGGCCGTCTCATTACCCTCAGAGTGGCTACAAGCCGTCTCCTTAGCAAGGGGCGAGCAGCTACAGGCCGTCTCAGGGAGAACGCCTTCGGAGAGACTACTGGCCATCTGACGAAGGTGGGAGCGGCTACAGGCCGACCCCTTCAGGAGGGGTTTGGAGCAACTACCGGCTGTCTCAAGGAGAACACCTTCGGAGCAGCTACAGGCCGTCTGATGAAGGCGGGAGCAGCTACAGGCCGTCTGACGAAGGCAGGAGCGGCTACAGGCCATCTCCTCATCACCCTCAGAGTGGCTACAGGCTGTCTCCTTAGCGAGGGGCGAGCGACTATAGGCCTTCTCAGAGGGAACGCCTTCGGAGCAGCTACAGGCTGTCTGATGAAGGTGGGAGCGGCTACAGGCCGACTCCTGCAGGAGGGGTTTGGAGCGGCTACCGGCCGTCTCTGGAAGAACACCTTCAGAGCGACCACAGGTCGTCTCTTGGCGAAGGTGGGAACGGCTAACGGCCGTCTCCTTATTACCCTCAGGACGGCTACTGGCTGCTTCCTTAGCGAGGGGTGAGCGGCTACAGGCAGTCTCAAAGAGGATGACACCTTCAGAGTGGCTACAGGCCATCTCCTGACGAAGGCGGGAGCAGCTACAGGCCATCTCCTGATGAAGGCGGGAGCAGCTACAGATCGTCTCCTTTGGGGTGCTGGCAGGAGCTGGATGGGCAGCTCCACCCCTTAGCTGGTTTGTGAAGGCTCGCCCAGAAGGTAGTGCAGTATTCCTGCTATGGAGATGGCAGGCAGGTTCCGGGTCATAGGGGCGTGCGGCCCGTGCTGACTTAGACTGTTGTTGCACCGAGTCCCGGCATGCTGCTGCTGCTCCTCTGTTGGCTCCTTGTGGGGGTGTCTGGGAGTTCATGGGGGCACTATGCTGTATTCCTTGTGGGGGTGGCTGGGTGTTCCAGGGGGCACTATGCTGCATTTTGAAATGTATTACATATTACAGAAAAAAAGCCAAAGAAAGCCATATTACAAGAAAAAGCCAACCAGCTGTGTTTGGGAACTAACCACTTCAAAAAAAAGAGCCTAAGTTGAAGAATTTCGTTTTATAAAAGCCAACCTGGCAAATCTGGCCCAGCGGGGCAGACGACACACAAAGGGTTTTTGTTCTTGGTTGAAACGAACTATCCTGTGCCGTGTCATGCTAATATTTTATATCAAAGAATCTTTACATACTTCTTATAAGCCTAATTATATATAAAGAAGGAAAGAATAATATCCGTCCCAGTACAGAGATGGTAGACTCAAACCACCAGATTTTATTTCTGTTTGACTATATAACAGCCTCTCTTCCTTATAGCAGTGAGTAAAAATGTTATGTCATCCTTCCTTTTAGTGATACAGGGTTAAAATACACACCTCTGCTGCTGCCGGACCAACCACCCCACCACCTCCCACCCCACTGCCGACTTCCAGCCCCGCCACCACCCCAGGAGGACACCACAGCAGGCCAAGGCAGGGCAAGACTGACCCGGAGCAAGAAGGGCGCCAGGGCGCCCCTACCTTGAGTCCCTCTTCCACGGAACCGACCCAACAACGACCACGCAGGAAGAAGAGACAACCCTGCGAGCAGGGCAGCCTTCACCAGGTTCGGGGTGGGACTGGTCCAGAAACAGTCCCAAACAACACCGTGGATATGGCCATTGTACATACCGGAGAGGGAGCGGCCATCTTACGCCCCTCAATTGTTTCCCCATTACACCGCCACAACGGCCATCGTACATGTGGGGGAAGGAGCGGCCATCATACGCCCTTCAGTTACAGACCCATCTGGAGACAGCCTCGGTGGAGTAGCTATTGAGCACACCCTGACAGGCAAAGGAAGGAGAAGTGGAACCGCAAACACGGCCATTGTACGTGTCGGGGAGGGAGCGGCCATCGTACGCCCCTCATCCACTTTCTTCTCCTCCTACGGGAGTAACATTGCCACAACGGCCATCGTACATGTGGGGGAAGGCGTGACCACTGTACGCCCTTCAGTTACTTCCCGTCGGGCAGCAGAGCCGCGGTAATGACCATCATACATACCGGGGAGGGAGTGGACATTGTACGCCCCTCATCTGCCTCTTCCTCCTTCGGGAGCAGCACTGCCACAACGGCCATCGTACATGTGGGGGAAGGATCGGCCACCGTACACCCTTCAGCTGCTGCCCTTAGGAGCTGCAGAACTGCCAATAGGCCATCATACATGTGGGGGAAGGAGCGGCCATCGTACACCCTTCATCTGCAGTTTCTAGGGTTCTCCCGGAGGGGAAGGTCCCTTGCGTGGCCAGCCCACTACCTCTCGGCTGCGTGGGACACCCTTCTCTCTCTCCCTCCAGGTTTGGTTCCCCGGAGGTGCTGCTGTTCCTAGAGTGGTGGCGTGGTCCTGTCCCAGTCCTGCAGCCGATCCCTGGACGACCCCGGCCCCTGACAGATGCCCCACGGAAGAGGTGCCACAGCTCACTCCTGACAGCGTCCCACCCTACAGGCAACCGCAGCATCCAGACCTCCAGGGCCAGTCAGCAGGCCCCAGAGCAGGGCCGTCCGGGCCCCACTCCCCCACGGCCCTCTGCCAGGAGTAAGAGGTGGCAGGCCCGGCTCCTGGAGTTGTTTGGCCCCAGCCCCGAGGGCCACTTATCAGGTCGAGGCCCCCAGACCAGAGGGCCTCCCTGCACCCCACCGATGAGGCCGCAACACGATGGCCACCTATCAGGTCGAGGCCCCCAGATGGATGGGACTCCCTGTACCCCCCTGATGAAGCAGGCCCAGGCGATGATGCCCCTGCGGGTGGTCCACTGCCTCCTGCAGGAGGGTTCCCCAAGAGGGCCCCCTCCCATGCCCGGGCATGACCTCTGTTAGCCCAGGGACCCGGGCTTCAGTGGCAACTTCAACGCATCTCTCATGTCATGCATAAGTGTAAGCCCCAGAGACGGTGATAAAAGTGACAGTGGAACAGTGAGGGAAATAACATGAAGTAACGAACTATCTCAGTGAACACCAAGGCAGCAAACAAGGGTCAGTGAACATATATATTAAAGTGACTGGATGTAAAGAAACTCCAATAGTGGCAAAGGAATGAGAAAACCAGTATAACAGTGTCGCTGCGGCTAAGTGACAATTCCTGGTGCCGTGCCGCGTGCTATAACAAGTGTATGCAAGTATAAACCAACCTGACCCTTTGTTCCGATCATAATATTGTGCATCCGGTCCAGAACACTAAATGACAATTATTTACTGTTTATAATACCGATGCCATGTTGTAATTATCAACACCTATATATATATATATATATATATATATATATATATATATATATATATATATATATATGAATTCTGCCCCTGACATCCTTGTGTGTATTGTGTACCTTGTGTGTTAGCAAACCCGCTCTGTCTTCCTGTTCATGCCATATCCAGTGTCTCTCTCTTCTTATATTGTAAGGTGTATTGAACTAATACAATAGATGTGTTAAGGTGTACTGCCGAGTTTTTATGCCCTGTTCCTCTGTTGGTGCTTTATTTCCGGTCCGGAAAGAGGACCCCGCTCAGTCGTGGGGACTTTTAGGACGAGAGGTCGGACTAAAAAAATCTCGCATAGCAAGGGCAGATAAAATGAACGGGGTTTAGTTGACCGACTTTAATGTCGAAAATTAAATGAGCTGGTGAAGAGTGGCAGTTTTTCCTTAGTTAGTTAGTGACATCGGGGAAATTAAAGGGCTGGTGAAGGCGATTCAGGTATGATGAAGTCTTTCTTAGCTTGCTTTTGCTACCTCCAAATGATTTTAAGAACAGACGATACCTTTTCTAGTGCAGGAGTAAATGAAGGCTATAACTAATCTCAGTCCGAAACTTTTAGTTAAGACAGCCAGAATAAAGTTGTGTAAAATATTCTAGTGAGCTTAAAAACCCAAAGTAATCGCCTAAGAACAACAGGAACAGCAAATTAATCACGTTACTCTCATTTATCCGACATATTACGACTCGGATAATAAGCGCCTTGTCCCGTGTCGCGCAATGAAGTAGTGAAAGGGGGTAAGGAAATTGGCGTTGCAAGCAAAAGGAATAAGATGGGATGGGAATATGATGAACGGTGGAGCTGGGGAAGGAAGTATAACCTATGAAAATGGGTACTGTAGGATTTGAGGCTTGAATGCAGTAAAGGCTTATCTTATAATATCCTTGAAAAATAAAACGATGGAGGGGAGTATGAGCCGAAACTGTGGTGGGAGTTGGGGAAGGGCCACGTAAGTATACCTTGTGCAAATGTATGCTGTAGAACGACTGGTCTGAATGCACCTACGGTTTATTTCAAAGGTTTCTCCAAGAATGAGATCATGATAGGTTGGCGTCGCTCTCTAATGACTGGTGTCTTACAACGGTGGGAAAAGTGAAGTGGGAAACTTTTTTTTTTTTTTTTTTTTCCGGCCTATCAACCATTGGGGCCGAAGCCCCTGGTTATTAAGGCCGTGTATATATATATATATATATATATATATATATATATATATATATATATATATATATATATATATATATATATGTATATACATTTAAACATATATACATATATATACAAACATATATATATACATACATACACACACACACACACACACACACACACACACACACACACACACACACACACACACTTCCATGCATACATACAGACACACTTTCATGCAAACGTACATATATATATAATAATTTTAATCTTATTTATTTATTTTTTTTGTTTTTTTTTTTAATTTTTTCTTGTTTTTTTATTTTTTATACCTTATATTATAAAGTAAAACTAATCTAAAGACCCTAAAACTAATCACCTAACAGACAAATCGCTAACCTATACTAAATCCTACAGAGACAAATAGCTAGACCTACACTAATGGTAAAAATACCTCGACTAACAGAACATCATCGACTGCAGATATGTAATGCCTTTCTACATTACATACCTGCACTCATCACCTGGTGACTGTCAGTCGAGGCACAACCTAATATAGGGGACATCAATATATGAAAGGGAACCAGACGAGTCAGGAACATTTACATATACGTCAGCTGTCGTCCCTAATTAGAATAACTTAGGCAAGATAATATAATGTATTTACATAATTTGTACAAAAAGTGAAGAACCTCGCCCAGCAGACCACCATCGACTGCAAGTGCCCAATACCTTCCTATATTGCACACTTGCACTCATCATCTGGTGACTCTTAGGCGAGGAACTTGGCTTAATGTAGGGGACATCTATATTTGAAATAGATCGGTGGGAGGAGGAACTATTTAAAATATGTCAACTGTCAACCCTAATTAATAATACAATATATACATATTTACTCTTCATAAAAACCATAACCACGCAGTAAAAAAGTCACATCACTCTGATCAGTCCGGTCTCTCTCAAGAAAGCCATCAATTTATCAGTCATAACAATGTCCCCATCACCCAGGATGGTGGAAAGGGTGAAGGGGACGTCTACTGCGCCGCAGTAATTTATAAGTGAAGCACGTTCACGAATAAATCGCCGACAGCGCAGGATGATATGACTAATAGATAACACCGCATTACAGATGTCACAGTGCGGTGGGAAGCGTCTTTCCATATATGGTTTTATGTGGGTTACAATGGTGGCATTAAGCCGTAACCGTGCCAACACTTTTTCTTCTAGGCGACTGGGACGGTTGGCAGTGTCCCAGTCGCCCAGGTACGGCTTACAAGTTGGAATATTTAGTCTGGTCCACTGACCTTGCCACAGAAGATTTATTGATTTCTTTCCGAGAGATAGACTCGACCGTAGATCACGAGGAACGTCCCAAGTCTCCTCGAGCTCTACAGCCGACTTTGCAAGTAAGTCAGCCTGCTCATTGCCGTAGATACGACAATGACCAGGCACCCAGATCAGCGTGAATGACTTGTTGCATGAATGCAACTTATTAACGATGCGGCCCTGGATCTCATGAGAGTCCGTAGTGCAAGATGCAATTGCCTGAAGGGCTGATTTTGAATCTGAAAATATGACAAATGAGTCATGTCTAGAATTGAGAGCATAGTCTATGGCTTTGTCAATAGCAAAAAGTTCTGAAGTAAACACAGATGCATGAGTCGGCAACCGATACCTGAGGGCACATTCAGTCGACCACACACTTGCACCCACACATTCACTTGACTTGGAGCCGTCGGTGTACAATTGATGGGACCCCAAGTGACGAACAATGATGTTACGAAACAAGTGGTGGACCTCCGCCTCCGGCGCCTTGGCCTTTGGTGCTGGGAGCCATGTAACATCGACTGTAAAGCCGGGTGGCTCCCAAGGCGCTATATTTTTAAGCACCAACTTGTCACAGTCACTGGGGTCCACATCAAGCTCCTGAGTCAGTAAGTGGAGGCGAGCGGCAAGTGGCCGACGCACCCCCCGCAGAAGGTGGTGGTATTGACGCAGGGGGGTACAGGCCACGTTGCCGATATTACTTTTTCTTAATGTCCTTATGCCGTAGGACAAGGCCAGGTGGTCACGGCGAATACGGAGGGGAGGCACATTCGCCTCCACTTCCATACGAGCCACACGGGTACACCGAACAGCTCCAAGACACATTCGCAAGCATTTATTCTGTAACACATCCAATCCTTTCAGCGTGGCATCAGATGCCGAGCCATACACCTGTGCGCCATAGTCTAGCTTCGATCGAATAAGGGACTTATACACCATTAATAAAGATTTTCTGTCGGCACCCCAGGTAGTACCCGCTAGGTACTTGAGGACATTTAACAGTTTATCACAACGAGCAAGCAAAGTATTAACGTGAAATTTAAAATTCATTCTACGATCAAAATGTATTCCTAAAAATTTTACAGAATTTCGAAAAGGTACCACCTGATTATCCAAAGTTAAGCACAAATTAGGTACGTTACGATTAGTGAAAACTATAGCGGCACACTTACGTACGGAAAACTTAAATCCCCACTGCAAGGCCCATTGGTGGACGGAGTCAAGGGCTGCTTGAATCCGCCCAGCCGAAAATTGTGCATTACGGGAAGAGTGCCATATTGCACAATCGTCAGCGTAGAGTGAGTATTTAAGATTCCTCGGGATGGGAGCTGATGACAGAATATCATTGATCATAATACTAAATAAAGTAGGACTAAGCACACTTCCCTGTGGCACCCCGTTTTCCTGGATAAATATATCCGATGTTATGTTACGGGGCAATTTGACAGAGAAAGTTCTGTCCCTTAAGAAATTTGAAATAAAAACAGGCAAATTTCCTCTTAAACCATAAGCATAGAGCTTCATTAATATACCGTGTCGCCAGGTCATGTCATAGGCTTTATGGATGTCCAGGAACACCCCTATCATGAATTCTTTATTGGCAAATGCCTCTGCAATACAATGCTCCAAATTCATTAAATGATCTAGTGAACTTCTGTATTTACGGAAGCCACATTGTTGATCATTTAACAAATTCTTCGACTCTAAAACAAAAAGAAGCCTTTTGTTAACCATTCGTTCCATGACCTTACATAGACAAGAAGTCAACACAATAGGACAAAATGAAGTGGGATTCATAAGACGACCAGCCTCTTTGGGTATCGATATGACGTGCGCAAAGTGCCATGAGTTTGGGAACGTTCGAGACGCCCAAATCTCATTGTACAATGCTAACATCTTAATCAGGTTGTCCTGATTAAGATGCTGGATCATACCGTACGTGATGGTGTCTGGTCCAGGGCTGGTGTCTTTACAGGATTTAAGGGCAAGGAGCAGTTCATCTAGCGTAAACTCTTGGTTGTACGGGGAGTTTACGTCTTCTGTGGCAAAGTCTAATATCTGTAGCTCAGCCGTGTGTTTATGATGTTGGAAACGCGGGTCATAATTGGCTGAGCTACTTACATGAGAAAAACTCCTGGCGAGGATGTTAGCAACGTCCACGGGCTCGTCATAGATGTTATTATTTACTTGCAAGGTGGTAATGGGGAAATATGGGCCTTTATTATTTAATATTCTTATGGTGGACCAGACTTTACGTAATGGTGTTGTACGAGTCACCGTGGACACAAAGGACCGCCAGGAGTCACGTTTGGCCCTTCTTATTATTCTCCTTGCCTCAGCCCGTGCCTGTTTGTATGCAATAAAATTTTTCTCAGAGGGCTGACTATCAAAAATCCTGTATCTCCTATTGCGTTTTCTTAATGCTTGTTGGCAATCCGGCGTCCACCAATGTGCTCTATGCTTCGCATGAACTGTAGAAGTCTTGGGAATAGCAGCCTCAGCTGCGTGTAATATGGAAGTAGTTATATTTTCGACCTTAACCCTTTAACCGCGGGTGTCATTCCAGAATGACGTTGCAAAAACTGGACCAAACCGCGGGTGTCATTCTCGAATGTTTGTGAATATTTTGAATACCCCGCATTTTTTCCG
This sequence comes from Coenobita brevimanus, assembly GCF_032717465.1. NCBI lineage: Eukaryota > Metazoa > Arthropoda > Malacostraca > Decapoda > Coenobitidae > Coenobita > Coenobita brevimanus. Next base: position 21,569,482 of record NC_137024.1, on the reverse strand, counting down.
TGCGCCAATTGTTTCAAGGGAGAGTAGCTATTAAGTTCTTTCACTCCAGCCGACCCCCACCTCCCTCTTCCCCCCCTGGGGCCCCACCTCCCACCCCCTGGGCCCCCCACCCCACCCCTGACCAAGCACGCATCAGTATCTGTCCAGCTGTGTGAGTGACAACACATGCTGATGTGGCAGTGAAGTGCAGGCAATTACAGTGCCTTTTACCTGTCTCAGTGAACACAGAGTGGGTGTTTATCGTATGTGCAGAGTTCATATATGTTTATAGTATTATTATCATAATGTGATTGGCATTTGGTAATGGTGTGTGAGGGAAAAATAGTGATTACAACACCGCTGATGTGGCAGTGAAGTGCGGGCAATTACAGTGCCTTTTACCTGCCTCAGTGAACACAGAGTGGGTGTTTATCGTATGTGCAGTGTTCATATATGTTTATAGTATTATTATCAGAATGAGGTTGGCATTTGGTAATGGTGTGTGAGCGAAAAATAGTGATTACAACACCGCTGATGTGGCAGTGAAGTGCAGGTAATTACAGTGCCTTTTACCTGCCTCAGTGAACACAGAGTGGGTGTTTATCGTATGTGCAGTGTTCATATATGTTTATAGTATTATTATCAGAATGAGGTTGGCATTTGGTAATGGTGTGTGAGCGAAAAATAGTGATTACAACACCGCTGATGTGGCAGTGAAGTGCAGGTAATTACAGTGCCTTTTACCTGCCTCAGTGAACACAGAGTGGGTGTTTATCGTATGTGCAGTGTTCATATATGTTTATAGTATTATTATCAGAATGAGGTTGGCATTTGGTAATGGTGTATGAGCGAAGGTAATGATGTGTGAGGGAAAAATAGTGATTTTACACCCCTCACTTCTAACGGCACTGCCCGTCCTGTGAAAGTCAACAAAGTCATGAAACCTACATCAATGGAAAGCTGAAGGTTAGTACTTTCTAATGGTACCTTATTTTTTTCTCTAGCTTTATTCTGTGCAGAATTATTAAGGTTTAAAGGTTTGTTTACATTTGGCTGAAACCCCCGCGGGAGAGGACAGTCAGACCAAAACAATACCCGCGGTTAAAGGGTTAACATCTATGGTCTCCCCAGATATATCTAAATTGGCGATCCTTGAGAAGGATCCCCAATCTGCTTTCTTATAGTTAAATTTTGGAGGTGGAGGGTCCGAAATGATGTCGCGTGTATAAGAAAGACAGATGGGTAAATGATCACTTCCCAAGGAGTCGTCATAAGGGTCCCATGAGAGATCTTGATGTATACCAGGGGAGGCCAAAGATAAGTCAATGGCCGAAAAGTTACCAGTACGATCATCTACACGAGTCGCTCTACCATCGTTCAGAAGACAGAGGTTGGACTGTAGTATTAGGTCGGCTACTTGCTCCCCACGACCATCAATCCTCAAGCTACCCCACTGATAGTGATGGGCGTTAAAATCGCCCAACACTAACTTATTTCCAGGCAGATGTTCCACTAGTGAATTTAAAGCATCACTATCAATGGGGCCATGTGGAGGACAGTACAGAGAGCAAATAGACAGATACGTGTTATTAAATTTTACTCTGCACGCGACAGCTTCCAGAGTAGAATTTAGAATCACTTCCGTTTGTGGGTGTGATTTGTGTGTGTAAATGGCAACTCCGTGACCTTCATATCGTCTATACGAGTGGTAGTGTTTGAACTGTGGAGGATCAGGACGATCCTCCAGGCGCGTCTCCTGTAAACAAACAACGTCTGGCCTGTGTATAGAAAGCAAGATTGCTATATTTTGTAACTTATTCCCAATACCTCTACAATTCCACTGTAATACAGTGAAAGCGACGGTTTAAGATTTTCGTTGGGGGCCAGTGTGCTTTGTCTTTTTTTGTCGCCCGCCGGCAGGCGAGCGACTACCGGGGGACCTATCCCGGTGCTTGTTAATGGAAACCTCCATATTATCATCAATAACTAGGTTCCCAGCCTCCCCCGAGGAAGAGCTAACCTTTCTCTCCCTCGCTGGAGTAGGAACTGGAAGGACATGAGGACGTGACTGTTTCGTGAGGGTGGTCATGTTATTCTTAGTAGGCTTGTCAGGCTTCGTTTTAGGCCATACTGATGGAGAGGCAGCAGCAGCCTGAGAGTAAGTTTAAGCTTTAGGGATGTCAGTGAGAGAGTTGGAACGGACAGGAGGTCGAGATGGAGATGTACTGTGAGCGGCAGGAGGGAGAAAGACAGGGTCAGTCTGCGTCTCGACAGAGCACATCACAGGGCGGGATATTACCGCCGAAGCATAGGACCTATTCGGCGTGGGAGTTGCATGCAACTCCTTCACCTTTTTCCTAGCTTCGTAATAGGAAATACCCTCAGTTGCCTTCACTGTGCAGACTTCCTTCTCCTCCTTCCACTTGGGACAATCCCTAGACGAAGTGGAGTGAGTACCCTTGCAGTGAAAGCAACGTACTGTCTCTGATGTGCAACTTTCCGCATCATGACCCTGGCTTGCACACTTGCCGCACACTGGCTGGGAAGCCCAACAAGACTTTGTACCATGCCCATACAGGTGGCATTTCAGGCAACGCAAAGGGTTAGGGATGTACGGCCGAACGTGAATAATTTCGTAACCAACTTTTATTTCATTAGGAAGAGAAGATATGGCAAACGTCAAGATGATAGTTGCTGTCTTCGTCCTTATGCCTTCCGAGTAGCGAGTTATGAATTTAGCCTCTATGACATCTTGCTGCGCCAATTCACTTATGATCTCGTCCTCGCTCATCACCATGAGATCCCTGCAAGTGACAACACCCTTGCAAGAATTCATGGAGACTGGGATTTTGGCTTCGACATCGTAACAATGGAATTTGCGCAGTTTCAACAAATCCCTTACTTGTGCCGAGTTTACAGTTTTGACCAGGAGATCTCCATTAGCAAGTTTTTAAACTTGTTCGACTTCTCCCGCACAGTGGTCAATCACCTTCTTGATAAGGAAGGGATTGAGACTGGACAGGGGAGTGGAACCTAGCGCATGGATGGTGACGTAGGTCGCATTTGCTACTGGGATATCAAGTGGGGGGACTTTGATGGATGGTTGCGAAGAGTGAAGACGTGTTTCTGAGCTCTCGTCTAGCTGCAGGGTTGCCTCACCGGCTTTAGCTTTGTTTTGTCCGCCACTAGGGCGTTTTTCAATAAAGTTAGGTTAGCTAGACCTCATTTTCCTCCCAGCCCTTTAGAGATATAGTAAGTGTCTATATCTGTTTCCTGAGATTGCCTTTGCCTACTCACCTCTGGAGTGTACCCCCCACTGATCGCTCTGGGGTGTGAGTTACACACGGGCGCGTCCTCCCGAGAGTGGTTTGAGAGGGTAATCTCATGCTAGGTGTGTCTTTCCCAGGTACCTTGTCCCTTGCTTGTTTTTCTCCTTCTTCCCACTTCCCCCGTGAGGGGGAAGTCGTTGCTATGACGGACGCCCCTGCTGCCTCCCCCCCCTTCAGGGGGGGAGGTGGTCCTGACGAATGTAACGACCGGACTGACCACCCCCAGACTGACGGACGCCAAACTCGTGCCCCACTTGACGTTCCTGTTGACAATGCCACGTTCGTCATTATCCATGCTCTAGGTTCGACTCCCCTGTCCAGTCTCAATCCCTTCCTTATCAAGAAGGTGATTGACCACTGTGCAGGAGAAGTCGAACAAGTGAAAAAACTTGCTAACGGAGATCTCCTGGTAAAAACTGTTAACTCGTCACAAGTGAGAGATTTGCTGAAACTGCGTAAATTCCACTGTTACGATGTCGAAGCCAAAATCCCAGTCTCCATGAATTCTTGCAAGGGTGTTGTCACTTGCAGGGATCTCATGGTGATGAGCGAGGACGAAATCATACAAGAATTGGCACAGCAAGATGTAATTGAAGCTAAATTCATAACTCGTTATTCGGAAGGCATTAGGACGAAGACAGCAACTATTATCTTGACATTTGCCAAAATTTCTCTTCCTAGTCAAGTCAAAGTTGGTTATGAAATCATTCACGTTCGACCATACATCCCTAACCCTTTCCGTTGCTTGAAATGCCAGTTGTATGGGCATGGTTCGAAGACTTGTCGGGCTTCCCAGCCAGTGTGTGGCAAGTGTGCAAGCCAGGGTCATGATGCGGAACATTGTACATCTGAGACGGTCTGTTGCTTTCACTGCAAGAGCGCTCACTCCACTTCCTCTAGGGATTGTCCCAAGTGGAAGGAGGAGAAGGAAGTCTGCACAGTGAAGGCAACTGAGGGCATTTCCTATTACGAAGCTAGGAAAATGGTGAAGGAGTTGCATGCAACTCCCACGCCGAATAGGTCCTATGCTTCGGCGGTAATGTCCCGTCCTGTGATGTGCTCTGTAGAGACCCAGACTGACCCTGTCTTTCTCCCTCCTGCCACTCACAGTACATCTCCATCTCGACCTCCTGTCCGTTCCAACTCTCTCACTGACATCCCTAAGGCATCAACTTACTCTCAGGCTGCTGCTGCCTCTCCATCAGTACGGCCTAAAACGAAGCCTGACAAGTCTAGTAAAAGTAACATGACCACCCTCACGAAACAGTCACGTCCTCATGTCCTTCCGGTTCCTACTCCAGCGAGGGAGAGAAAGGTTAGCTCTTCCTCGGGGGAGGCTGGGAACCTAGTTATTGATGACAATATGGAGGTTTCCATTAACAAGCACCGGGATAGGTCCCCCGGTAGTCGCTCGCCTGCCGGCGGGCGACAAAAAAAGACAAAGCACACTGGCCCCCAACGAAAATCTTAAACCGTCGCTTTCACTGTATTACAGTGGAATTGTAGAGGTATTGGGAATAAGTTACACAATATAGCACTCTTGCTTTCTATACACAGGCCAGACGTTGTTTGTTTACAGGAGACGCGCCTGGAGGATCATCCTGATCCTCCACAGTTCAAACACTACCACTCGTATAGAAGATATGAAGGTCACGGAGTTGCCATTTACACACACAAATCACACCCACAAACGGAAGTGATTCTAAATTCTACTCTGGAAGCTGTCGCGTGCAGAGTAAAATTTAATAACACGTATCTGTCTATTTGCTCTCTGTACTGTCCTCCACATGGCCCCATTGATAGTGACGCTTTAAATTCACTAGTGGAACATCTGCCTGGAAATAAGTTAGTGTTGGGCGATTTTAATGCCCATCACTATCAGTGGGGTAGCTTGAGGATTGATGGTCGTGGGGAGCAAGTAGCCGACCTAATACTACAGTCCAACCTCTGTCTTCTGAACGATGGTAGAGCGACTCGTGTAGATGATCGTACTGGTAACTTTTCGGCCATTGACTTATCTTTGGCCTCCCCTGGTATACATCAAGATCTCTCATGGGACCCCTACGACGACTCCTTGGGAAGTGATCATTTACCCATCTGTCTTTCTTATACACGCGACATCATTTCGGACCCTCCACCTCCAAAATTTAACTATAAGAAAGCAGATTGGGGATCCTTCTCAAGGATCGCCAATTTAGATATATCTGGGGAGACCATAGATGTTAAGGTCGAAAATATAACCCAATCCATATTACACGCAGCTGAGGCTGCTATTCCCAAGACTTCTACAGTTCAAGCGAAGCATAGAGCACATTGGTGGACGCCGGATTGCCGACAAGCATTAAGAAAACGCAATAGGAGATACAGGATTTTTGATAGTCAGCCCACTGAGAAAAATTTTATTGCATACAAACAGGCACGGGCTGAGGCAAGGAGAATAATAAGAAGGGCCAAACGTGACTCCTGGCGGTCCTTTGTGTCCACGGTGACTCGTACAACACCATTACGTAAAGTCTGGTCCACCATAAGAATATTAAATAATAAAGGCCCATATTTCCCAGTCACCACCCTTCAAGTTAATAATAACATCTATGACGAGCCCGTGGACGTTGCTAACATCCTCGCCAGGAGTTTTTCTCATGTAAGTAGCTCAGCCAATTATGACCCGCGTTTCCAACATCATAAACGCACGGCTGAGCTACAGATATTAAACTTTGCCACAGAAGACGTAAACTCCCCGTACAACCAAGAGTTTACGCTAGATGAACTGCTCCTTGCCCTTAAATCCTGTAAAGACTCCAGCCCTAGACCAGACACCATCACGTACGGTATGATCCAGCATCTTAATCAGGACAACCTGATTAAGATGTTAGCATTGTACAATGAGATTTGGGCGTCTCGAACGTTCCCAAACTCATGGCACTTTGCGCACGTCATACCGATACCCAAAGAGGCTGGTCGTCTTATGAATCCCACTTCATTTCGTCCTATTGTGTTGACTTCTTGTCTATGTAAGGTCATGGAACGTATGGTTAACAATAGGCTTCTTTTTGTTTTAGAGTCGAAGAATTTGTTAAATGATCAACAATGTGGCTTCCGTAAATACAGAAGTTCACTAGATCATTTAATGAATTTGGAGCATTGTATTGCAGAGGCATTTGCCAATAAAGAATTCATGATGGGGGTGTTCTTGGACATCCATAAAGCCTATGACATGACCTGGCGACACGGTATACTAATGAAGCTCTATGCTTATGGTTTAAGAGGAAATTTACCTGTTTTTATTTCAAATTTCTTAAGGGACAGAACTTTCTCTGTCAAATTACCCCGTAACGTAACATCTGATATATTTATCTAGGAAAACGGGGTGCCACAGGGAAGTGTGCTTAGTCCTACTTTATTTAGTATTATGATCAATGATATTCTGTCATCAGCTCCCATCCCGAGGAATCTTAAATACTCGCTCTACGCTGACGATTGTGCAATATGGCACTCTTCCCGTAATGCACAATTTTCGGCTGGGCGGATTCAAGCAGCCCTTGACTCTGTCCACCAATGGGCCTTGCAGTGGGGATTTAAGTTTTCCGTACGTAAGTGTGCTGCTATAGTTTTCACTAATCGTAACGTACCTAATTTGTGCTTAACTTTGGATAATCAGGCGGTACCTTTTCAAAATTCTGTAAAATTTTTAGGAATACATTTTGATCGTAGAATGAATTTTAAACTTCACGTTAATACTTTGCTTGCTCGTTGTGATAAACCGTTAAATGTCCTCAAGTACCTAGCGGGTACTACCTGGAGTGCCGACAGAAAATCTTTATTAATGGTGTATAAGTCCCTTATTCGATCGAAGCTAGACTATGGCGCACAGGTGTATGGCTCGGCATCCGATGCCACGCTGAAAGGATTGGATGTGTTACAGAATAAATGTTTGCGAATGTGTCTTGGAGCCGTCCGGTGTACCCGTGTGACTCGTATGGAAGTGGAGGCGAATGTGCCTCCCCTCCGTATTCGCCGTGACCACCTGGCCTTGTCCTATGGCATAAGGACGTTAAGGAAAAGTAATATCGGCAATGTGGCCTGTACCCCCCTGCGTCAATACCACCACCTTCTGCGGGGGGTGCGTCGGCCACTTGCCGCTCGCCTCCACTTACTGACTCAGGAGCTTGATGTGGACCCCAGTGACTGTGACAAGTTGGTGCTTAAAAATATAGCGCCTTGGGAGCCACCCGGCTTTACAGTCGATGTCACATGGCTCCCAGCACCAAAGGCCAAGGCGCCGGAGGCGGAGGTCCACCACTTGTTTCGTAACATCATTGTTCGTCACTTGGGGTCCCATCAATTGTACACCGACGGCTCCAAGTCGAGTGAATGTGTGGGTGCAAGTGTGTGGTCGACTGAATGTGCCCTCAGGTATCGGTTGCTGACTCATACATCTGTGTTTACTTCAGAACTTTTTGCTATTGACAAAGCCATAGACTATGCTCTCAATTCTAGGCATGACTCATTTGTCATATTTTCAGATTCAAAATCAGCCCTTCAGGCAATTGCATCTTGCACTACGGACTCTCATGAGATCCAGGGCCGCATCGTTAATAAGTTGCATTCATGCAACAAGTCATTCACGCTGATCTGGGTGCCTGGTCATTGTCGTATCTACGGCAATGAGCAGGCTGACTTACTTGCAAAGTCGGCTGTGGAGCTCGAGGAGACTTGGGACGTTCCTCGTGATCTACGGTCGAGTCTATCTCTCGGAAAGAAATCAATGAATCTTCTGTGGCAAGGTCAGTGGACCAGACTAAATATTCCAACTTGTAAGCCGTACCTGGGCGACTGGGACACTGCCAACCGTCCCAGTCGCCTAGAAGAAAAAGTGTTGGCACGGCTACGGCTGAATGCCACCATTGTAACCCACATAAAACCATATATGGAAAGACGCTTCCCACCGCACTGTGACATCTGTAATGCGGTGTTATCTATTAGTCATATCATCCTGCGCTGTCGGCGATTTATTCGTGAACGTGCTTCACTTATAAATTACTGCGGCGCAGTAGACGTCCCCTTCACCCTTTCCACCATCCTGGGTGATGGGGACATTGTTATGACTGATAAATTGATGGCTTTCTTGAGAGAGACCGGACTGATCAGAGTGATGTGACTTTTTTACTGCGTGGTTGTGGTTTTTATGAATAGTAAATATGTATATATTGTAATATTAATTAGGGTTGACAGTTGACATATTTTAAATAGTTCCTCCTCCCACCGATCTATTTCTAATATAGATGTCCCCTACATTAAGCCAAGTTCCTCGCCTAAGAGTCACCAGATGATGAGTGCAAGTGTGCAATATAGGAAGGTATTGGGCACTTGCAGTCGATGGTGGTCTGCTGGGCGAGGTTCTTCACTTTTTGTACAAATTATGTAAATACATTATATTATCTTGCTTAAGTTATTCTAATTAGGGACGACAGCTGACGTATATGGAAATGTTCCTGACTCGTCTGGTTCCCTTTCATATATTGATGTCCCCTATATTAGGTTGTGCCTCGACTGACAGTCACCAGGTGATGAGTGCAGGTATGTAATGTAGAAAGGCATTACATATCTCCAGTCGATGGTGTTCTTTTAGTCGAGGTATATTTACCATTAGTGTAGGTCTAGCTATTTGTCTCTGTAGGATTTAGTATAGGTTAGCGATTTGTCTGTTAGGTGATTAGTTTTAGGGTCTTTAGATTAGTTTTTCTTTATAAGGTATAAAAAATATAAAACCAAGAAAAAATTAAAAAAATAAAAATACAAAAAAAATAAATAAGATTAAAATTATTATATATATATATATATATATATATATATATATATATATATATATATATATATATATATATATATGTACGTTTGCATGAAAGTGTGTCTGTATGTATGCATGGAAGTGTGTGTGTGTGTGTGTGTGTGTATGTATGTATATATATATATATGTTTGTATATATATGTATATATGTTTAAATGTATATACATATATATATACACGGCCTTAATAACCAGGGGCTTCGGCCCCAATGGTTGATAGTCCGGAGAAAAAAAAAAAAAAAAAAAAAAATCAAGTGGGGCTCGAGTCTGGCGTCCGTCAGTCTGGGGGTGGTCAGTCCGGTCGTTCCTACTTTCGTCAGGACCACCTCCCCCCCTGAAGGGGGGGGAGGCAGTAGGGGCGTCCGTCATAGCAACCACTTCCCCCTCACAGGGGAAGTGGGAAGAAGGAGAAAAACAAGCAAGGGACAAGGTACCTGGGAAAGACACACCTAGCCTGAGATTACCCTCTCAAACCACTCTCGGGAGGACGCGCCCGTGTATAACTCACACCCCAGAGCGATCAGTGGGGGGTACACTCCAGAGGTGAGTAAGCAAAGGCAATCTCAGGAAACAGATATAGACACTTACTATATCTACTAAGGCCAGGGAGGAAAATTAGTTCTAGCTAACCTAACTTTATTGAAAAACGCCCTAGTGGCGAAAAAGAAAAAGCTAAAGCCGGTGAGGCAACCCTGCAGCTAGACGAGAGCTCAGAAACACGTCTTCACTCTTCGCAACCATCCATCAAAGTCCGGGAAACATATACTATCACGAACAAAAGTCCGTTCCCCTAACCAACCACTGTGTGAATCAGAAACACCTGAAGAACGAACAACGAAGCATCTGAAAGAAGTGCCATTTTCATCCAACAGATGGCGCACAGAAATGTTTATGTAGGGAGGTTGGGAAAGGAAAGTGCTACGTTGATATGGTTGAGTGTGATGGCGAAGGATTACAATAAGAACGATAAATTATGGTCGGTGACAATATATTTATGCGTGGTGTGTGTTGTAGCAGCAACAGTAGTTATTATTATGATTACTAGCAAAATACTTAAATCATACATGTTGAAGTATTAGTTCAACAGAGGCATATGATACTTCTTACTAATACAAAACATTTGTTATATTATTTTAAAGGTCTATAAACGGTCAGCATTCAGACAACTTGTTATACCAAACAATAATGTATTTTTCCGTTATAAATTATTGGAATTTATTCCACACAATACCAACACACGGTAAATATCTCGCAGATAAAGAACATCGCACACCATTATGTGTATATCGTCAACAAATGTTGCACCCCCCTCCCCACCAAATACTAAGTGTATTGCAGGAATCATCGACTGAAATACACCTACGATTACACCTGGCAAGCATCCTCTCAACTTTGGGTCAACATAACAAAAGTGGCGTTCAATTTGCTTTGTTTTCCAATTTACCCCACTGACTGGCTACTTTACTGTGCAAAAATGGCACTGCAGTGTCTTTATTTCTTTCTCTTAGTAAACTAGCACCTTCAGTGAGGTAAACTGTAAAACAAGGCATATTATGTAGACCATAGTTATCGTTAGGCCGAACCTTAGTTGAGGCAAACCAATGAGAGTAAGAGCTTTATCCTGATTCAACTGGTACGGATGGAATTGACAGTCCATTCATCGTACAGACACAATTAGCTTTCTAGACACGATAACTACGTCTAGTAATCATGCAGCTACCTACGTTGTTCACGTTATGCAAGGAAGATGGGGGAAATCTAAAACATTTCTTAGTGACTAAAATACCCGCCACCGCCGGACCACCCCAGGAGGACACCACGGTGGGGCTAGTGACCCAGAACAAGAGGGTCATCGGGACACTACTGTCCTGAGTCCCTCTTCCCCGCAACTACCCCAACACCAGGTAAGCGGGAAGAGACAACGACCCTGCGAGCAGGACAGCCGTCACCAGAATCGGGGTGGGACTGAACTAGATTCAGTCCCAGGTGACACAGCGTTCACGGCCACTGTTCATGACGGGGAAGGAGCGGCCACTGTACGCCCTTCAGTTACCTCCCCAAGAGCAGGCAGGCCCAAGGCTACGGCCAAAGTACGTACCAGGGTAAGGAGACCATCAGCTACGGCCTCAGTACGTACCGGAGAGGGCGCGGCCTCTGTGCACCCCTCTCCTGCTTCTCTCTCCTACGGGAGCAACACCGTGTTCACGGCCACTGTACGTGACGGGGAAGGAGTGGCCACTGTACGCCCTTCAGTTACTTCCCATAGGGCGGATAGGCCCACAGCTACAGCCGCAGTACGTACCAGGGTTAGTAGACCCAAGGCTACGGCCTCAGTACGTACTGGAGAGGGCGCGGACTCCATGTACCCTTCTCCTGCCTTTTCCTCCTTCGGGAGCAGCACTGCCAGCATGGCCACTGTACGTGCGGGGGAAGGAGCGGCCACTGTATGCCCTTCAGCTGCGAGCCCTAGGAGTCACGAAACCGCGCTCACGGCCACTGTATGTGACGGGGAAGACGGCCACTGTACGCCCTTCATTCGTGGTTCCGAAGGCCCTCCTGATGCAGGAAGTCCTTCACGCTGCCGACTCTTTCCCTCTCAGCTGCATGGGGCGCCCTTTGTCCCCTTCTGGGAGTGTTGTCCCAGAGGTGCTGCCAGAGTGGTGGCGTGGCCCGATCCAGGTCCTACCACCTACCCCTGGGAGATCCCTGCCCCTGCCGGACACCTGACGGAGACGGTGCCGCAGCTCACCCCTCTCGGCGCCTCCCCCTACAGGCGACTGCAGTCCTAGGACCCCTAGGCCCGACCAGCAGCCCTCAGGTCAGGGCAACCCAGGTTCTCTCTCTCCACGGAGCCAGAGGCGACAGGCCTGCCTTCTACAGCTGTTTGGCCCCAGCCCCGAGGGCCATCTCTCAGGTCGAGGCCCCCAGACCGGAGGGCCTCCCTGCACCCCACCAACGAGGCTCCAGTACGAGGGCCTTCTCCCAGGTCGAGGCCCCCAGACAGGAGGGCCTCCCTGCACTCCACCAACAACCAGGACCCGGGCAGTGACTCCCCTGCAGGCAGTGTATTGCCCTCTGCAGGAAGGCTCCCCATAGGGCCTCCCCCTCACGCCCGGACGCCGTAGTGAATTATACCCTGGAAACACGGGTAAATAGTGACATTAACGCCCCTTGTGTCGTGAACAGTTGAGACGGGAAGATAACAGTGAACAGTGACAAAGTGAGGTGACAAAGTTACGAATAACCTACTAAAGCCCGATACCCGGCAGAATAGAAAATAGCCTGAGTCCCAGACAAGAGAACTTATAGAAATCGTGAACCAAGAATAGGGTTCGTGGAAGAACCAAAAGTCTATGAATAAGTGCTGTTGTGACTAAATGACTCCATCAAGTGTCGCGACTCACACTCTATCTAGTTATAGTAATATTCACCCCACTAACCTTGGCCCTGTTCACCCCTAGTGCATCGGACTCAATTTATATAATGCCAATTCTGCCTAAAGATGAAATAAGGTTATCACGATATTATAATTAACTACCTAAGTGTAAATGAAGAATACTGTGTCTCAAGTGTAACTGCACACCTTGTGAAACTCTGTGTCTCTGTCTACTGTATATCCAATACCTCTCTGTTTTATATTGTAACGGTGTAGGAATTAAGACAATAGATGTGTTAAGGTGTACTGCCTGGTTTTTATGTCCTGTTCCTTTGTGGGTGCTTTACTTCCGGTCCGGAAAGAGGACCCCCGCTCAGTCGCTGGTGTTCTTAGGACGAGAAGTCGGACTAAAAACACCCAGCATAACTTTATTGTTAGGAAACAATAATAAATATATATTATTTATTAAGATTAGCATATGCAGTTCCTTACAAAAAACATTAAAACATATTATTTAAATCAAATAAACACAGCCTAATAATTTATTAGGCTGTGGATATTTGATTTAAATACTCTGTTTTCATGATTTTTTTTTTTGTAACGAATTACAAATGCTATTGTATATCTATATTGAATTATTAAATAAATTGTCTTGACAAGACAAGAGACAGAGAGAGAGAGATAAAGAGCATTATTCAGAGAGAGAGAGAGAGAGAGAAACAGAAAATACGGGAGTGGCAAAGGAGCGTCCCTTTCAGTGTGGAGATAAGGCATAAACTTCGTCCCTCTTCTCTCTCTTCTTCTCCATTCCTTCCCTCCTCTCTCTCTTATTCTCCATTCCCTCCCTTCTCTGTCGGAGAGAGAGAGAGAGAGAGAGAGAGAGAGAGAGAGAGAGAGAGTTGATGATACAGTAATCACGTGATCTTTGCCAATGCCTTGATAAATATAGGCTGTTTTTCCCGGACAATGACCTACTGTACCTCAGTCACCGCGGGTGGTAGGCAGGTTGCTAATTTAGTAATTTAATTATACCAATATATATTTTACAGTAATTCTCACAAATATATGCAAATGATTTGCACTAGCTCTTTGCGACATTGCACAAGCTAAATATTAGATTGCGCACTTGCGCAAATTACAAATAATAGAAAATAATAATAATAAATAAAGAAAATAATAATAATAAATAAAGTAAGTAGTAGTCTTTGAGAGAGGTGAAGTCATTGAATGTACAGCGAGGTTGGATGGTGAGGAATTGGAAAATGTGAGTACGTTTAAGTACTTGGGTAGTGTGATGAGTAAGGATGGAGGTTTGGAGGGTGAAGTGCTTGAAAGGGTACAGCAGGGAAGAAAGGTTGCTGGTTCTTTGAAAGCAGTGATAGGAAACAGGGAAGTGAGCATGGAAGTGAAAAAGTTACTACATGACAGTATTGTGATACCAACTCTAACATACGGAAGTGAAGCTTGGACGTTGTTGGAAGGACATAAGTCAAGAGTGAGAGCAGTGGAAATGAGTTATTTAAAAGGAGCCTGTGGAGTCACATGGAGAGACAGGCTGACGAATGAGGATATAAAGGAGCGTTGTGGTGTTGAGGTGGATGTGATAGGAAGCGTTATGAGGAACACACTGAGGTGGTTTGGCCATGTGGAGAGGATGGAGGGTGAAAGACTGACGAAGAGAGTGTATGTGAGGGAGGTGGAGGGGGAAAGAGGGAGGGGGAGGCCGAGGATGAGATGGAGGGATGGGGTGGAGAGGTATATGAGAGAGGGGGGTGTGAGTTGGGAGCAGGGGAGTGAAATGGCAGGGGACAGGGCGACTTGGAGGCGATTTGTTTGTGGCCACCCCAAACGGGATTGAGGCGTCTGGCAATAGATAGATAGATAGTTATGCTGTTTTATTAAAATATATCAATATTTTTCAGTAATTCCCAAAAATATACGCAAATGATTTGCGCTTACGCTTTGCGACATTGCACAAGCTAAATATTTGTCAGATTGCATATTTGTGCTTGCACAGAGTAGCGAACTGTGGATTGCACTTTGTGCTTGCACAAGGTCCTTCTTCGTTTGCGCTGCCCACCACTGATAATATGTCACTACCCTAAGCTATCCATCTGGACCCTCTTAAAAACTTTCCTACGATATTACTCATGAGTAAAAGATGAAAATCAAGCATAAATTACAATCCTATATTGAGACAATACACACAGTACAGTATTAAAGTACATAATATTATCATAATTGTTATGCCAGGTGTTCTTAGGCCAACTTCTTGGCCTTAGGACACTAGTTACTGAGCTGGGGTTCTCTTTCGAGACCGGAACTAGAATACACAACAAGAGGAACAGGGCATAAAAACTCAGCTGACCAACCTTACACGTATATTGCCTTAATTACAATCTATACAGTACAATAACAATGATACACATATACAGGTTAAGGGGGACACTGTCAGGCTGATAGACTCTGGCACAGGCTGATGTGGGGCTGTGTTGTTTACAGGTGGCGCCTGGGCATGGGAGGTAGCTTGTCAGGTGTACCTTCCCGTAGGAGGCACGGGACTACTCCCAGGGGCGATGTTGTTCGGACAGGGCTGCTGGTCGGCGTGGAGGGAGGCCCTTTCCTGACAGGGCCCTGACCGGGAAGGTGGCCCTCTGGACTGGGCCGAACAGGACCAGCAGGCGTGCTTGCCTCCGCCTGCTCCTGGAGGAGGGCCGTCTGTGGGTGGGGCTGGGGAGGTCACGCCCCTGAGTTTTAAGGGTGCCCTTGGGTGTCTAGGAGCTGCGGTCTCCACAGGGTCAGACCGCCGTCTGGAGCTGCCTGTGGCGTCCCTTCCTCGTGGAGTCCATCAGCAGAGGGCGTCATCCAGGGGCAGGCAACAGGGCATGGATCCCTGGGCTCGTGATGGGCCCTTGTCACAACTCTTCTAGCTGCAACTCCACTGGGGAACTGCACCTGTGAGGAGAGAGAGAGAGAAGCGTCCCACTAGGCATCTGGATGGGTGGTGGGCCAAGCCAGGAACTTCCTCCAAAGGGGTAGTCTTTAGAGCCTTGAACAAAGGGCATAAAGTGGCCATCCCTTCCTTCCTGGTGCATACAGTGGCCGTCACCACGGGTCCATGGGTCCTAAAGACAACAGCCTAAGTGCGTACAGGGACTGTCACTTCCTGCCTGGTGCATACAGTGGCCATCACTGTGGGGCTGGTTCCAGGTGTGGCTGCAGCTAGAGTGCATACAGTGGCCGTCACTTCCTGTCCGTTGCGTACAGTAGCCGTCATCGTGGGGCTGCAGGGGGTTATAGCAGAAGGGCATACAGTGGCAGTCCCTTCCTTCCTGGTGTGTACAGTGGCCGTCACCGCGGTGCTGCTTGGGACTGTGCTAGGACGAGTCCCACCCTGATCCTGGTGAGGGCTGGTCCGACTGTCATGTAGTCTGCCGGGACTGTGTTCCTGCTGGTGGCTGTGTTGGGGGGAAGAGGAGCACAGGGTTGTGGGGAACCTAGGCCCATCTCGCCCAGACCTTGCACTCTCCCTGTGTGCATCCCCATGGTCTCTTCCTAGGGTGGGTGTGGGGCCATGGGTCCTCTCTGGGGTGTGTGTTGTGACACCCCTTCCTGGGCATGGGCATTTCAATAATCATACTCGCCTAATGTTGGCACCACCACAAAAGGCATAAACTCAGCCACCATGCAGATCTAGGGTACAGTGAGTCAGAGCACTAGAACATGGAGCACTGAGAGGCCACAATGGAAGTCACAGCTCAACGGCAACGAGCAAGGCACAGGGGGCCACAGGCTGAATCACAGCATAGGGGGGTTGCCATCTTATGCGTCGCAAATCCATAAGGCACAGATACTTCCTTGCCATATGGTTTCCAGTGGAAAGAGAGGGTGATGGTTAGCATGGCACTTCAAGTGGGCCGCTTCCACAATGTACTGTATTGTGATTGGCTGGCATTTGTTGCTGTTGTGAAATCTGCCCACTCACCAATTGGTCCCAGGTCTGAGCCGGATGATCCACATTACCTCTGAAAAATGCACAGTACAATACTGCCAATAGCTTTCCGTTTCTGAGCCGGAAAATGCCTAATTTCGCCGGATATTATTTTAATAGAGCCGAGCAGAAAGTGCCAGACATTGCGATAGGCCAGATATTGCGATGACGGATAATTGAGAGATTACTGTCAAGTTGTTGTCTTCGACAGAAATGAAGTCACTGAATGCACAATGAGGATGGATTGTGAGGAAATGAAAATTGTGAGTGCATTTAAAATACATGGGCAGTGTGATGAGTATGGATGAAAGTTTGGAGGATGAAGTGCTCAAAAGGGTACAGAAGGGAAAAAAGGTTGCTAGTTCATTTATTGCAGTGATAAGAAACAGGGACGTGAGCATGGAAGTAAAAAAGTTGTTGCATGACAATAGTGTGATCCCCACTCTAACGTATGAAAATGAAGCTTGGACTTTGTTGGACGGACACAAGAGTGACAGCAGTAGAAATGAGTTATTTGTGAGAAGCATGTGGGTTACAAGGAGGGACAGACTGACTGACAAATGAGGACGTGGAGGAACGTTGCGGTGTAGATATGAATGTGATACGTAGCTGTCTATCTATCTATCTATTGCCAGACGCCTCAATCCCGTTTGGGGTGGCCACAAACAAATCGCCTCCACGTCGCCCTGTCCCTCGCCATTTCACTGCCCTGCTCCCAACTCACACCCCCCTCTCTCATATACCTTTCCACCCCATCCCTCCATCTCATCCTCGGCCTTCCCCTCCCTCTTCCCCCCTCCACCTCACTCACATACACTCTCTTCGTCAGTCTTTCACCCTCCATCCTCTCCACATGGCCAAACCACCTCAGTGTGTTCCTCATAACGCTTCCTATCACATCCACGTCCACACTACAACGCTTCTTTATATCTTCATTGGTCAGCCTGTCTCTCCACGTGACTCCACAGGCTCCTCTTAAATAACTCATTTCCACTGCTCTCACTCTTGACTTGATACGTAGCATTAGGAGAAAAACACTGAGATGGTTTTGTCAAGTGGAGAGGATGGAGAGTGAGAAACTAACTAGGACAGTGTATGTGAGTGAGATTGAGGTAGGGAGAGGGATGGGAAGACTGAGGATGAGATGGAGGGATGAAGAAGAGAGATATGTGTGCGAGGGGGGTGGGAGGGCAGTGAAATTGCAGAGGCCAGGGTGACATGGACGTGATTTGTTTGTGGCCACCCCTTATGGGATTAAAGCATTTGGCTATTAATAGATAGACTGTCAGTGAATATATGTCTGTTGATACAGCCAACAGCACAAAAGTGGTACAGCATGATCATCAAGGTAGGTAAATATCTACACATATCCACAATGTTTCTGATGGATTGTATAACAAAGGAATAGTAGTGATATCACTGCAAGTACTCTGTTCTTACCTTACCTAATTGTTCTTACCTAATTGTATCTTTACAGGAATGAATCAAGCTCGTACTGTCCCGCGTCTTAAACCATATTTATCGTACATATCCTTAAATTTGTGAATTGTTTTGGCACACACTATTTCATTCGGTAGTGCATTCCATTGATCAATTGCTCTGTTTGGGAAACTGAATTTCCTTACGTCTTTATCACCTCTCTTCTTATGCAGTTTTTTGCAGTGTCCTTAAAATGCCCGCCGCAGGACCTCCCACCTCACCACCCCCCACACCACCACCGAGCCGCCACCCCACCACCACCCCGGGAGGACACACCGGTGAGGTTAGTGACCCCGAGCAAGAGGGTCATCGGGGCATCCCGACCCCGAGCCCCTATTCCCCGCAAGTGCCCCAACCCCAGGCGTTCAGGCAAACTGAACTACTGTGCGGGCGGGGTAGTGACCGTCAGACCAGGGGTGGGACTGAAAAGAGGTCAGTCCCAGGTAACACCGTCTTGACGGTCTTGTTACACCCTCTAGGGCAGGAAGAGGCCCAAGGGCAGGAAGAGGCCCAAGGCTACAGCCATAAGAGAGAAAGAGAAATAGACACAGGCTACGGCCTGACAGAGTGTGTAAAGGGGAAGGTGACCCCAGGCTCCGGCCTTAACACGCTGAGGAGAGAGAGTTACATGTGTGCATCCCTCTCCAGTTGTACTTTGGATAAGGCCAGAATACGGTCCAGGGTAGAGAGACCCTGCTACCGTACGTGTAGCGCTACCCAATTAGGGAAGCGGTGACTCGGGGCCGGCCTCTCGCCGGAGCAGACGGGTGATCCCGTTTCTCCGTTAGTCGTTTCCCGTACGGGCAGACACTCGGCTCCGGCTGGGGCACGTACCAGGGTGGAGAATTCCCCGACGGTAGGATCTGTCCGTATTGGAGAGAGTGCGGCTCTTGAGCCCCTCACTCCGGCTTGTCTCCTACTGCGGGAGGAACACCACGTCGACGGCCTCTTGCCTCGGCAAAAGGGCGACCTCGATCACCCTATAGGTGTCCCTCGCACGCCGGGCAAGTTCACGGCTCCAGCCAAAGTCCACACTGGGGGAAGTAGAGCCCCAACTCAGCCCTACGAACACACTCAGGGAACCATGAAGAGCGTGAGTCTCCCTTTAGCCTCTTTCCCTTCGGGGAGCCCTTCGTCGCCATCCAGGCTTCTTGGCCAAGAGGAGGCGTTAGAGTGGTGGCAAGGCCCGATAGCGGACTTACCGCCCACACCCGGGAGTTCCTTAGCCCTGTCGGAGCCCTACAGGAGACGCTGCCGCAGCCCAGCCCTGACGGCGCCTCTCCCCCTGAGCACCCGCAGTCCCAGGACGCCCAGGCCTTCCACCGCAGTCCACGAAGACGGAGACCCAGGCTCCCTCACTCCCCGGAAGCAGAGGAAGCAGGCCCGAATCCTCCCGCTGTTCGGCCCTAGCCCCGAGGGCCCCCGATCAGATCGAGGCCCCCAGACCACAGGGCCTCCCTGCACCCCACCAGCGCGGCCCTAGGAAGGAGCCGCCCCTCAGGTCGAGGCCCCGAACAAGGGAGCCTCCCTGACAGTAAGTACCAGTGACTTAACAACCCAAGAAACAAGGGTAAAACAGTGACAGTGACAGTGACCCCGAATACAGTGACAGTGATCCAATGCACAGTGGCAGTGTCTAATAAAAGATATATTAAACAGTGGTATCATAGAAATTCGTGTGCAAAGTGTTAAACAGTTCAGTCCCCCTCTACAGGAAGGAAACGGGGAGTTTTCTGTGGAACTAGAGGTAGGTGCGCGAGTGAGCCGAAAGGCAAGTGAAGTGTTCCCCGCGACTTGGTGACAGTGTCAAAGGTCGCCATCCGCACCCTACCTCTATTATAGTAATATCTCCGCCACAGACTCCCGATCACAGTGAACCAAAGTGAGACTCCCCCATTTATTATTATCCACCAGTGACGCGATAATTAATTCAAACTGACAACCACAGTGAAGTGATATTCCATCTAAGTAACAGTAAAGCATATCCACGGCTGCCCTGTGCCACATATTAATATATATTGGATCAGGCTATGTAAACGAGTGTAATATTGTATCTCTGTACTATTATGTGCCAAATATTATTGTATGTACACTGTAATGAGTAGAACTTAAGCAATAGATGTGATACGGCGTACTGTCTCTTTTTATGCCCTGTTCCTTTGTTAGTGCATTACATCCGGTCTAGTAAAAGGACCCCGTTCCAGTGCTCGTGTTTTTACGACGAGAAGTCGCCTTAAAAACACAGCATTACACTGGTGGCAAGCGGTGGTTCTAGATCCGAGTAACGCACGGAGGAACACGAAATGGAACTTACAATGGCAGCTAAACCGCACATCCAATTGCCGAGGTTCAACCCGGACCAGTGTGACATAGACATATATTTGGACATGGTCAAACCCCTCCTGGACATAGGGTTCGACTCAGACAGAGAAAAGATCACTGTCACTCTACCTAACTTGGGTAAAATAATCACTAGTGTCACTCCCAAAATCGTCCCGAGACTAAAATGAGATCAATTCAAACAAATTGTGAAACAGGCGGCGACACCATCTCTGGGCACAGTTGTAGCCTTGTCGGAACTAGACGCCCTCACATACGACGGAATCCTCGATGACACCTTCATCCAGGCTAGGCGGCTCGTCACCGCTGCGTACCCGGGCACAGATGCAAAAACTCGGGAACAACTCATATTCCACAAACTCCTCAGGATCCTCCACGATTTCATTAAAAAACACTTCATAATACATGAACCGACGGGAGACCTGGATAAACAAATCAACTTAATAAGGCGCCTTCTAACCGTCCACTCCTCCCCCAAACGCATCGGCATCATCAACCACTTCCCCACGGATCTCATCCCTGTAAATCCTTGGGAATTTACTCCTTGCTGCCCTGAGTGCCCAATCAACGACATTCGTGAGCGGCTAAAAGCTGCCCGGGGGAGCAAAACAAACAAAGAGCGCCCACAAGCCTCCCCACCATACGCCGATCGCCCCAAGCCTCAAAGAAGAAAAGCAAAACGAGGAAGTCACAGAAGGCGCCCCCCTACTGCCCCCGCATCTCACCGTAATGACGGGGGCCACCTCACATCTCCCCCAGTCGATGACAGGGGAAAACGTGATCTTTCCATTTCCTCTCCTCCCACTATCTCTTCTATTTTGCCCTCCCCTATTCCTACTACTATTCCTAACCCTCCCACCTCACACACCACTTTCTCCACTACTACCGCCTCCCCCCTTCCTATTCCTCCCCAACACAAAGCCTGCCTCCCCCTTCGCAGGCCCCCTAGAACCCTTACCCCATCTTTCCCAATCCCACTTCCCAAAACTGCCTCCTCCTGTCTGCTTCCTCCCACCTACCACCCCACACCACCCACCACCCCACACCACCCACCACCACCACATCCCCGCCACTCATTTTTCCCACCTACACACCCTCTCTTTCCTCGCTCACTTCCCCCACCCCACCCTCAACCTCACCATACCCACAAACCCCTTCCCCCACGTCACCCTTGCCTGACCCACCACCACCTTCCTCCGATTCTGATCCTTCACCAACCACCCCACCTCCTCCAACCCGCCACTCTCAATCACCACCCGCTACGCCCGCCACCAACACCTTACAACCGGAAACAAAAATTGAGAGAGTGCTATGGTGCCGCCATGACCGCCCACCTGTCAAAATCCGAGGGACCCACCACCTTCTCCGACTCCTACGCCGGACCAACCATCCATCCTCCCTCCGGCTCACTCTCAACCCCCATCAGGAGCCTAACACCTTCACCACCCACTGGGTCAGCCTCCTCCAACACCTCACCCCGGCCTACCAGACTTCCACCTCCACCACATACCACCTCCAGTCATGGGGCCGTGACTTCAACAACGCGGAAGGTGGTAAAATGCCCGCCGCAGGACCTCCCACCTCACCACCCCCCACACCACCACCGATCCGCCACCCCACCACCACCCCAGGAGGACACACCGGTGAGGTTAGTGACCCCGGGCAAGAGGGTCATCGGGGCATCCCGACCCTGAGCCCCTATTCCCCGCAAGTGCCCCAACCCCAGGCGTTCAGGCAAACTGAACTACTGTGTGGGCGGGGTAGTGACCGCCAGACCAGGGGTGGGACTGAGAAAAGGTCAGTTCCAGGTAACACCGTCTTGACGGTCTTGTTACACCCTCTAGGGCAGGAAGAGGCCCAAGGGCAGGAAGAGGCCCAAGGCTACAGCCATAAGAAAGAGAAATAGACACAGGCTACGGCCTGACAGAGTGTGTAAAGGGGAAGGTGACCCCAGGCTCCGGCCTTAACACACTGAGGAGAGAGAGTTGCCTGTGTGCATCCCTCTCCAGTTGTACTTTGGCTATGGCCAGAATACGGTCGAGGGTAGAGAGACCCTGCTACCGTACGTGTAGCGCTACCCAATTACGGAAGCGGCGACTCGGGGCCAGCCTCTCGCCGGAGCAGATGGGTGATCCCGTTTCTCCGTTAGTCGTTTCCCGTACGGGCAGACACTCGGCTCCGGCTGGGGCACGTACCAGGGTGGAGAATTCCCCGACGGTAGGATCTGTCCGTATTGGAGAGAGCGCGGCTCTTGAGCCCCTCACTCCGGCTTGTCTCCTACTGCGGGAGGAACACCACGTCGACGGCCTCTTGCCTCGGCGAAAGGGCGACCTCGATCACCCTATAGGTGTCCCTCGCACGCCGGGCAAGTTCACGGCTCCAGCCAAAGTCCACACTGGGGGAAGTAGAGCCCCAACTCAGCCCTACGAACACACTCAGGGAACCACGAAGAGCGTGAGTCTCCCTTTAGCCTCTTTCCCTTCGGGGAGCCCTTCGTCGCCATCCAGGCTTCTTGGCCAAGAGGAGGCGTTAGAGTGGTGGCAAGGCCCGATAGCGGACTTACTGCCCACACCCGGGAGTTCCTTAGCCCTGTCGGAGCCCTACAGGAGACGCTGCCTCAGCCCAGCCCAGCCCTGACGGCGCCTCTCCCCCTGAGCACCCGCAGTCCCAGGACGCCCAGGCCTTCCACCGCAGTCCACGACGACGGAGACCCAGGCTCCCTCACTCCCCGGAAGCAGAGGAAGCAGGCCCGAATCCTCCCGCTGTTCGGCCCTAGCCCCAAGGGCCCCCGATCAGATCGAGGCCCCCAGACCACAGGGCCTCCCTGCACCCCACCAGCGCGGCCCTAGGAAGGAGCCGCCCCTCAGGTCGAGGCCCCGAACAAGGGAGCCTCCCTGACAGTAAGTACCAGTGACTTAACAACCCAAGAAACAAGGGTAAAACAGTGACAGTGACAGTGACCCCGAATACAGTGACAGTGATCCAATGCACAGTGGCAGTGTCTAATAAAAGATATATTAAACAGTGGTATCATAGAAATTCGTGTGCAAAGTGTTAAACAGTTCAGTCCCCCTCTACAGGAAGGAAACGGGGAGTTTTCTGTGGAACTAGAGGTAGGTGCGTGAGTGAGCCGAAAGGCAAGTGAAGTGTTCCCCCGCGACTTGGTGACTGTCGAATGTCGCCATCCGCACCCTACCTCTATTATAGTAATATCTCCGCCACAGACTCCAGATCACAGTGAACCAAAGTGAGACTCCCCCATTTATTATTATCCACCAGTGACGCGATAATTAATCCAAACTGACAACCACAGTGAAGTGATATTCCATCTAAGTAACAGTAAAGCATATCCACGACTGCCCTGTGCCACGTATTAATATATATTGGATCAGGCTATGTAAACGAGTGTAATATTGTATCTCTGTTCTATTATGTGCCAAATATTGTTGTATGTACACTGTAATGAGTAGAACTTAAGCAATAGATGTGATACGGCGTACTGTCTCTTTTTATGCCCTGTTCCTTTGTTAGTGCATTACATCCGGTCTAGTAAAAGGACCCCGTTCCAGTGCTTTTTTTTTTACGACGAGAAGTCGCCTTAAAAACACAGCATTACACTGGTGGCAAGCGGTGGTTCTAGATCCGAGTAACGCACGGAGGAACACGAAATGGAACTTATAATGGCAGCTAAACCGCACATCCAATTGCCGAGGTTCAACCCGGACCAGTGTGACATAGACATATATTTGGACATGGTCAAACCCCTCCTGGACATAGGGTTCGACTCAGACAGAGAAAAGATCACTGTCACTCTACCTAACTTGGGTAAAATAATCACTAGTGTCACTCCCAAAATCGTCCCGAGACTAAAATGAGATCAATTCAAACAAATTGTGAAACAGGCGGCGACACCATCTCTGGGCACAGTTGTAGCCTTGTCGGAACTAGACGCCCTCACATACGACGGAATCCTCGATGACACCTTCATCCAGGCTAGGCGGCTCGTCACCGCTGCGTACCCGGGCACAGATGCAAAAACCCGGGAACAACTCATATTCCACAAACTCCTCAGGATCCTCCACGATTTCATTAAAAACCACTTCATAATACATGAACCGACGGGAGACCTGGATAAACAAATCAACTTAATAAGGCGCCTTCTAACCGTCCACTCCTCCCCCAAACGCATCGGCATCATCAACCACTTCCCCACGGATCTCATCCCTGTAAATCCTTGGGAATTTACTCCTTGCTGCCCTGAGTGCCCAATCAACGACATTCGTGAGCGGCTAAAAGCTGCCCGGGGCAGCAAAACAAACAAAGAGCGCCCACAAGCCTCCCCACCATACGCCGATCGCCCCAAGCAGGGTTGCCAGGTGCGCGCGTTTCGCGCCAGATTGGGCGACTTTGGAAGATGATTTGCGCTTAAAGTTGAACTGCTGCGCGTTGCGCTTTTTTGGGCGCTTTTTGAAGTGACTGAGAGAGTATTGGGCGATTTTGTGTTATGGATACGATGTTCATCAAAATAAGAAAAAAAGTAAGAAGACACAACGTATGCCTGATGTACAATACTTGTATGACTCAGTACTCCTTGCCCTGACTCTCCCCAAACGCATTGTGAAGCCCCAGCCAATTAGCATCTCTACCTGACCTGCCTTTCCATGACCCCAAGTGTGTGTGTGTGTGTGTGTGTGTGTGTGTGTGTGTGTGTGTGTGTTAGCCTCTTGTTTTAATCCTGAATCCTCAAGACTCAATGCTACGCCTTTCTAGTGAGTGTACATTTAGTCTTCTTGGTCTCTCTTCATATGAAAAGTTCTGAATATCAATGTATAATTTTTGTCATTCTTCACTGTGTATTTTCGAACGAATGTAAGTCCATCCCTATACGTTGCTACTACAGCGCTAATGTCCATCACTTATGTGTTGTACAATTAGCACCAGAGTCATAATGACCACCCTGTTCCTCCCCTACATCTACCTCTTTGTCTGAATGCCTCACACCCATTACCAAGCCTGCCCATCCAACCCTGATCCCATAATTACTGACGACGCAAAGCTCTCCCTCTGCCTCTCCATGCCTTCTGTATTATCCCTCTCTCTCTCTCTCTCTCATCCAGATTAAAGTCCACTGTCTCCACTCATCCTGTTATCCCCCTCCCCCTCTCCGGAGAGCAATTACCACCTCCTTGTAAATGTTTCACAGGCGCAGCCGTCTGACCCTCTCTCACCTGACCCCATTCCTCTGGTCTGACTTTTCGACCGCCACCTACTACAACTACTACTACAACTACCAACACACACACACACACACACACACACTACGGGTTAATAATAGAGAAGAATGACAATAACTGGCTCTCACCACTCCCAAGACTGATGGAGGTGTGTGTGTGTGTGTGTGTGTGTGTCATTTGCTGTCTGCGCTTTTTGGGCGCGTTTTCGGGATGGATTGGGCGCCAACAGCAACCACCGACCTGGCAACACTGGCCCCAAGCCTCAAAGAAGAAAAGCAAAACGAGGAAGTCACAGAAGGCGCCCCCCTACTGCCCCCGCATCTCACCGTAATGACGGGGGCCACCTCACATCTCCCCCAGTCGATGACAGGGGAAAACGTGATCTTTCCATTTCCTCTCCTCCCACTATCTCTTCTATTTTGCCCTCCCCTATTCCTACTACTATTCCTAACCCTCCCACCTCACACACCACTTTCTCCACTACTACCGCCTCCCCCCTTCCTATTCCTCCCCAACACAAAGCCTGCCTCCCCCTTCGCAGGCCCCCTAGAACCCTTACCCCATCTTTCCCAATCCCACTTCCCAAAACTGCCTCCTCCTGTCTGCTTCCTCCCACCTACCACCCCACACCACCCACCACCACCACATCCCCGCCACTCATTTTTCCCACCTACACACCCTCTATTTCCTCGCTCACTTCCCCCACCCCACCCTCAACCTCACCATACCCACAAACCCCTTCCCCCACGTCACCCTTGCCTGACCCACCACCACCTTCCTCCGATTCTGATCCTTCACCAACCACCCCACCTCCTCCAACCCGCCACTCTCAATCACCGCCCGCTACGCCCGCCACCAACACCTTACAACCGGAAACAAAAATTGAGAGAGTGCTATGGCGCCGCCATGACCGCCCACCTGTCAGAATCCGAGGGACCCACCACCTTCTCCGACTCCTACGCCGGACCAACCATCCATCCTCCCTCCGGCTCACTCTCAACCCCCATCAGGAGCCTAACACCTTCACCACCCACTGGGTCAGCCTCCTCCAACACCTCACCCCGGCCTACCAGACTTCCACCTCCACCACATACCACCTCCAGTCATGGGGCCGTGACTTCAACAACGCGGAAGGTGGTAAAATGCCTGCCGCAGGACCTCCCACCTCACCACCCCCCACACCACCACCGATCCGCCACCCCACCACCACCCCAGGAGGACACACCGGTGAGGTTAGTGACCCCGGGCAAGAGGGTCATCGGGGCATCCCGACCCTGAGCCCCTATTCCCCGCAAGTGCCCCAACCCCAGGCGTTCAGGCAAACTGAACTACTGTGTGGGCGGGGTAGTGACCGTCAGACCAGGGGTGGGACTGAGAAAAGGTCAGTTCCAGGTAACACCGTCTTGACGGTCTTGTTACACCCTCTAGGGCAGGAAGAGGCCCAAGGGCAGGAAGAGGCCCAAGGCTACAGCCATAAGAAAGAGAAATAGACACAGGCTACGGCCTGACAGAGTGTGTAAAGGGGAAGGTGACCCCAGGCTCCGGCCTTAACACACTGAGGAGAGAGAGTTGCCTGTGTGCATCCCTCTCCAGTTGTACTTTGGCTATGGCCAGAATACGGTCGAGGGTAGAGAGACCCTGCTACCGTACGTGTAGCGCTACCCAATTACGGAAGCGGCGACTCGGGGCCAGCCTCTCGCCGGAGCAGATGGGTGATCCCGTTTCTCCGTTAGTCGTTTCCCGTACGGGCAGACACTCGGCTCCGGCTGGGGCACGTACCAGGGTGGAGAATTCCCCGACGGTAGGATCTGTCCGTATTGGAGAGAGTGCGGCTCTTGAGCCCCTCACTCTGGCTTGTCTCCTACTGCGGGAGGAACACCACATCGACGGCCTCTTGCCTCGGCGAAAGGGCGACCTCGATCACCCTATAGGTGTCCCTCGCACGCCGGGCAAGTTCACGGCTCCAGCCAAAGTCCACACTAGGGGAAGTAGAGCCCCAACTCAGCCCTACGAACACACTCAGGGAACCACGAAGAGCGTGAGTCTCCCTTTAGCCTCTTTCCCTTCGGGGAGCCCTTCGTCGCCATCCAGGCTTCTTGGCCAAGAGGAGGCGTTAGAGTGGTGGCAAGGCCCGATAGCGGACTTACCGCCCACACCCGGGAGTTCCTTAGCCCTGTCGGAGCCCTACAGGAGACGCTGCCGCAGCCCAGCCCAGCCCTGACGGCGCCTCTCCCCCTGAGCACCTGCAGTCCCAGGACGCCCAGGCCTTCCACCGCAGTCCACGACGACGGAGACCCAGGCTCCCTCACTCCCCGGAAGCAGAGGAAGCAGGCCCGAATCCTCCCGCTGTTCGGCCCTAGCCCCGAGGGCCCCCGATCAGATCGAGGCCCCCAGACCACAGGGCCTCCCTGCACCCCACCAGCACGGCCCTAGGAAGGAGCCGCCCCTCAGGTCGAGGCCCCAAACAAGGGAGCCTCCCTGACAGTAAGTACCAGTGACTTAACAACCCAAGAAACAAGGGTAAAACAGTGACAGTGACAGTGACCCCGAATACAGTGACAGTGATCCAATGCACAGTGGCAGTGTCTAATAAAAGATATATTAAACAGTGGTATCATAGAAATTCGTGTGCAAAGTGTTAAACAGTTCAGTCCCCCTCTACAGGAAGGAAACGGGGAGTTTTCTGTGGAACTAGAGGTAGGTGCGTGAGTGAGCCGAAAGGCAAGTGAAGTGTTCCCCCGCGACTTGGTGACAGTGTTGAATGTCGCCATCCGCACCCTACCTCTATTATAGTAATATCTCCGCCACAGACTCCCGATCACAGTGAACCAAAGTGAGACTCCCCCATTTATTATTATCCACCAGTGACGCGATAATTAATCCAAACTGACAACCACAGTGAAGTGATATTCCATCTAAGTAACAGTAAAGCATATCCACGACTGCCCTGTGCCACGTATTAATATATATTGGATCAGGCTATGTAAACGAGTGTAATATTGTATCTCTGTTCTATTATGTGCCAAATATTGTTGTATGTACACTGTAATGAGTAGAACTTAAGCAATAGATGTGATACGGCGTACTGTCTCTTTTTATGCCCTGTTCCTTTGTTAGTGCATTACATCCGGTCTAGTAAAAGGACCCCGTTCCAGTGCTCGTGTTTTTACAACGAGAAGTTGCCTTAAAAACACAGCATTACAGTCCTCTTGCTGATGCTTCTCCATATGTTAAGTAATCATTTATGTCTATTTTCTCCTTTCCTGATATGCACTTATATAGCATTATCATGTCACCTCTTTTCCTTCTCTCCTGTAGTGTTGGTAGATTCAGTTTATTTAGTCTTTCTTCGTAGCTTAGGTCCCTTAAGCTTGGTATCTATCTTGTAGCGGCCCTTTGAACTTTTTCAATCTTGTCTATATGCTTTTTGAGATGAGGACTCCAGACTACTAATGCATATTCCAGGGTTGGTCTAATGAATGATGTTATTATCCTTCTTAGCATGTCTTCATTTATGTATGTGAATGCTATTCTCATATTTGCAAGCAGTGTATACATGTTCCGTACCTTCTCGCTGATGTGGTCAGCCGGAGATAGTCTGTTATTGATAATCACACCTAGGTCTTTCTCTCTTTCTGATGTGTATAGGGTTTTATTTCCTAACTTATAAATCCCAATCAGGTCTTTTTCCACTTTTACCAAACTTGATTACATGACACGTGTCCACATTGAATTCCATTTGCCATGTACTACTCCATTCATGAAGTTTATTTAATTCTTCTTGTAGCTCTTTACAAGAGTCTGTGTTAGTAATTCTCCTTTGTATTTTTGCATCATCTGCAAACATATTCAGATAGCTCTCATTTCCAGTGTTACTGTTTATATCATTTATATATACTAAAAACATGATTGGTGCCAGCACTGAACCCTGTGGTACTCCACTAGTCACTTCTTTCCATGATGAGTAGTTTCCTCTTAGTACTGTCCTCATTTCTCTTTTTATGAGAAAGTCTTGCATCCAACAAAACAGTTTGCCTCGAATTCCTCCTTGATGGTACAGTTTCCATAAAAGTCTTTGGTGTGGTACTGTGTCAAAAGCTTTCTTGAATTCTAAATAGATACTGTCCACCCATCCTTCCCTTTCCTGTATTGTGTTTGTTACTCTGTCACAGTAGCTCAACAGATTATTAACACATGATTTTCCTTTTCTGAAACCAAACTGTCTTTCTGTTATCATACTGTGTTCTTCTAGATGATTTACCCAAGCATTTCTTATAAGTTTTTCTATACCTTGCTTACAACACTGGTCAGTGATACTGGTCGGTAGTTGAGTGGATTTTGTCTATTTTTCATTCATTCATTGCCAGACGCCATGTATCCCAAACGGGGTGGCCAGCGGCTTAGAGTTAATTGTTTTACAGGGAGGGGCACTAATCCTCCACCAACCCCACTTGACACATAGGGATGCCAACAGCATCTGGTGTTCCCAGGCGGTCACCCATCCAAGTACTAACCAGACCCAACGTTGCTTAACTTCGCTGATCGGACGGGAAGCGGTGTACTCAACGTGGTATGGCCGTTGTCTATTTCCTTTCTTGAATAAGGGGACAATATTTGCTTTTTTCCAAATATCAGGTAGTTTACCTTGACTCACGTATTTCTTGAAAATTAAAAATAATGGTTTACTTAACTCCTTTGCAGATTCTCGTAATACCCAACATGAAATTTCATCAGGACCACTTGCTTTTCCTCTGTCTAATCTACTTAACTCCTCCTGTATTACTTTTTCTGCTATTTGTATATCTGGTAGTATGTGTGGACATGCGTGTTCCACGTAGTCCCTCTCAAAATTTTTTTCTTCTGTAAAAACTAATTGGAAATTCTTATTTAGTGCTTCACAAATATCTTTCTCTTGTGTATAAGAGATTCCCTCGTCCGTAATGGATTGTATTATATCTTTTACTTTGGTTTTGCTTCTGATATAGTTGTAAAACAGCTTTGGCTGATCACTACTTTTATTTATTATATCCTCCTCAAACTGTTTTTGGGCTTCCCTCCTTATTCTTGTATAGTCTTTTCTTGCCTGTTTGTAATTATTATACACCATTCACTATTGTGTCTTCTGTATCTATTCCACAACAAATCTCTTCTTTCTTTTGATTTTTTACACTCTGTATTGAACCATTTCTGTATTTTCTTATCTGCTTCTTTGTGCTGTGGGATGTACTTCTGGACTCCTATTTCATAAAATTCACAGAATTTTTTATATACAGCATTTAAATCTTGTCCTCTAAGCTCATTTTCCCAATCAACTTCTAAGAAATACTTCTTTAGGTCTTGATAATTTCCCTTTTTATTGTTTAGGCTCTTTTTGTAACTGTTATTGCTGTTTACTATGTCATATGCTATCCTGAAGTTATAATTTAGTATTGCATGATCGCTTTTGCCGAGTGGAGGGTGATATATTAAACTGTCAATATCATTTTCTTGTCTAGTAAATATTAGATCTAGCACTGAAGGTACATCAAGTCCTCTTTTTCTGGTGGTTTCCCTCACATGTTGCGTTAAGAAAAACTCTTGTACGAGATCCAGGAGCTTTTGGTCCCAACAGCTTTCTTGGCTATTTATATCTTGAGTATTCCAATTTATATTTGTATTGAAGTTCCCAGTTAGTATAATTCTTTCCAATTTCTCTTCCATTTTGTGTAGCAATGATCTTATACTCTGAATTGTACTCTCTGCCAGGTCCTCATATTCGTCTCTTTCCCATGTGTTTGATCTGGGTGGCATGTACAAATTTGCCACAATTACTTTACCTTCAGATGTGTCGATCTCTACTGCAATCAGTTCTACTTGTGATGGTATATCTAGTTCTATTTCCTTGACTTTTAGATTTTTCTCAGTTAATATTATAATTCCTCCTCCTTTTTTTAAATTTCTGTCTCTTCTCCATATATTGTATTCCTCTAAGTTTAGTATGTCATTGGATATCCGTGGTGTTAATTTTGTTTCAGTTAGGCATATTATTTGTGGTTCATTTTCTCTGACATAATCATTCATCTCTAGTAATTTAGATACCAGTCCATCCACATTTGAGTACATCAACTTTATCATCTTGTTTATATACTTGTCATGACATGGTTCTACTACCTTCCTCCTTTTTCTTCCATCCTGTTTGTGTACCACTTTCGTACCTGCAATCCTGTTACTTTGTAAAAAAAATTTCTTCTTCTCTTCTGATCTTCCCTCATTTTTTGTTTTTGCTTCCTCCCTTTTTTCTTTCAGTAATTCTAGTTCCTCTTGTGTTAGGCATCTTTTTATCCATGCATTTTTACCTCTTTTTCCATAAGATTCTTTGCATTTTTTAGTATCTCTTCCACAGTGTTTACACTCTGGAAAGTCACCTTTAGAGGTCTTGTCTTGCTTTTCTCGTATTTCCCTAACCTTTTGTGTTCCTCTATGTCTTTACTACAGATTTCCTCTGATACTTCTTTCAGTAAGCTCATTACATTTGCCATCTTTTTGTCTCTTGTGATCTTGTTTTTAACTTCTTCCTCTTCTATACCAGTGATTACTATTGATTTGTTTATCTCTACTGAATCTCTGACTAACTTTGGATTGTTTTGGATTATTCTTTTCACTTCCTTTTTAATGCTTTTTTCCTCTACCCTTGTTTCTAAGTCTTTCTTTACTTTCACCATTTCAGCATATGTGGTTTCTACATCATTTTTGTAGCTTTGCACAGCTTCATTCACCTGTGTTATCTTCTCCTCAGTATCACTGCTCTGGTCCATAAGACTGCTTGCTTGCCTAATTGTCTCTGTGTCATTTTTGAACTCTTCCATAACACTATCGTGATTGACTACTGTACTTGCCATTTCACTCACTTTCTTCCTAAGGTTACTCAATTCCACTGTTAGTTCACTGATGGTTGTGTCTTTCTTATTGGCCTCCCTTCCTAGTTTTTCTATCTCTTCTTTTTGCAAGTGCATTTGCTTCTTTATTTCATCAATTTCATTTTTGAAAGCCATTTCTAGTTTGTGTACACGTTCAACCAGTCTATTGTGAGTCTCCACTTCAACCAGTTCTTGGTAGATATCATCATTTTGCTTTTTACTTTTATTCCTTTTCTTTTCCAAATTTGTTTTACTGAAGTAT
Organism: Coenobita brevimanus; assembly: GCF_032717465.1. Taxonomy (NCBI): domain Eukaryota; kingdom Metazoa; phylum Arthropoda; class Malacostraca; order Decapoda; family Coenobitidae; genus Coenobita; species Coenobita brevimanus. Next base: position 21,536,749 of record NC_137024.1, on the reverse strand, counting down.
GTATCCATTTTGTAATACTAAATGAATAGAGTATGTACTTACAGAGTATGTACACTTTCCCTGTGTTGCTGTAGTCTAAACAAACCCAGCTGACTCAGCGCATTTTTTTTCCTTGTGGTTCTTTGTAGTCTTGTTTAAACTTATTATTATTTTTTCCTTTTAATAATGAAAAATCATTTAGTCTAACCTGGTACAGAGCTTGACTCATTCAAAGACACTAATTTAGGTAATGCCACTGGCCGTGTTGGTTTCGTACAGAGCGCTGTTGTGTATGCATCAGTCTGTGTATGGGTGCATGTCAGTAGAGGGGACAATGAAATGCATACAAAGAGAAATATTTTATTCAGAGATAACAAGTAATAACATTTCAGGGAATTCACAATAACTGTACATGGTCTAAACCAGGCTGATCTATTTTAGTATTCAATTTCTTAGCCTATACCAAATATTTATATACCATTCAGTAGGTTAACAAATTATTACAAAATGACAGTGTGTTTCAGCTCACACTAGCCAATCCAAAAATCAGTATATCAGTGAAATTTTTATATTATGGCCTGAGTAATCTGGTACCAACAGTATACCACATGCTGCACTTGGAGACAAGTGGGTGAATCAACCAAAAGTTATATCCAAGAAATTATAGGGCCTTAAGTTTTTGCTCCTACCTATTCCTATCAGCTGATACATCATCCAATCCTTCATTGCCCCTTCATTAGTAAAGAGGCCCAGGGCTCTGTTATACTATCCAGACATTGAAGTGAGAATAACCAGTTACGCATCCCTGACTAGTACTATGCAGACGATAAACCCAAGCTTTTGGTCCATATTCAGCTGGAATCCCTTCACCCACAAGACCACCAGTTGTCCAGTTTATAATACGATTACCACCCACAACAGTAAATGATTTCTTACAGGAAACAATTTGGTCAGTCACTCAGTGGAAGAAGTGGAAATTTAGTTTTAAAAATTGAGTTGTACAGGATATGGCCATCCTTTTGCCACATAAAACCCAGATGCCAGTAGTTGGTTGATTCACTTTCCTAACTCTGAGGGTCTCATATATCTCTGATGCATGAATGGTTTACTCGAGAGAATTAATTTTTAGACCATGTACAAGATAACTGTGAATTCTTGCCTATGCTGGAGTATGCAACCACTGGAGCCACCGCGGAAGTTGTTGAGTGTAGTTTAAACAGTGCAGGAGAGGGACATGCTGATCAAGGCTCGACTTCCACAGTTAATGACCTAATATGACAAATACTGTATTTCCAAAACAATATATTATGCTGTGTAACATAATAATAATATAAAATCTGAGCCTTTCTGTCCTATAATTATCACAATACAGGTTGAAAAAAAACTCATATTCTAAAAACTATTTCCTGATATTACATATTATGCACCGGTACTGCACTAAAAATATGGGGATTAATGCCTAAATCCCAGCACAGTATCACAATTTTGGATGATGTTTTACTGCTTTGCAAATCATACTGGCAAATACTATATAAATTATAATTCAACTTTCCGAGACTGTTAGGTAATATTCAGCTTGTATTTTCTACAGTTAAGGTAAGCTGCTGTATGACTTCTATTATATTATGTCATAAATGTAAACAATTAGGATTTACCCAGCATGGGCTCACAGTACAAACCTTCACACAATTCACAAAACAATAAACCTAAAATGAGCAAGAAATTGTATTATTTCCTTAAACTGCAATAGGCAAAATACTGGAACAAAACATTTGCAAAACTTTCCTGAATATACCTTTATAAATACTAAATTTTCTAATGTTTATCTACTGCTGTTATAACCCACTAATCTCAATATCTACTGAAATAAAATATAAGTTTCCTATTCATAGAAATTGCGGTAAAATTTCTCTCTAGTTGACAGGAAGGCATGAGAGTATTTACAAAAGACTGAATAAAAAACTATGTTCTATACCTAATGGCTTTAGATGCCATTAAAAAGTTCATTGATATGCTTATGATATATAATAAAGTTCAAGATTTCTTAAACTATGAGTAAAATATTAACTACCTCTGTCGAGTATCTGTTACCATTATAACTGTGGCTTAATTAGCTTACTAGAACTTTACAAACTTGTACAAGAAGTCACAGAAGGACATAATCCAATACTAATGCACAAGTGGCAATAAAAATGCACAAGTGGCAATACTGAAGTGCATTATCACCAACAGCATTAGATACACACAAGAAAGAAAATTATATCACTTTTTAAACAATCACCATACAAGTGAAAATCTTGCTTTTAGAATGTCAGGATGGTTTAGTGTTGGTCTCAGTGTACAATATATCAGAAATACATATTTACATGAGTGAATGTGTACCTTGGCCTAAGGATGATAATAGATTCACTTTATACAGATGAATTATTACAACAGTGGCATAAGGAAACTACTGTATAAGTCTACAGACCCAGGTAGCAGTCTGACCACCAGCCAACATGGGCAAGATTAGCTTAAGCACAAAAAACTGAACAACAGCTATTCAACCATGACTTGTTTTATTACCTTGCCTTATCAGTTGCTGGGACAGTGGTTCTCAACCTGGTGTCCATGGATCCCAAGTTTTCACGGCAAGGACTCTCTAGGGGTCCATGGTGGGCTTTGAAAAGTTGAGAGACTTTAGTGACACTGGGAAATTTTAAATAAAGATGCTAATTTACTTCAGGTTTAAATGAAAGGCAACAATAATGTATTTCCATGTCAACAAAACCATTACCATTAGATGATTACAGTGGTAATGCCAGCTTTCCCATTCAGCAGTAGAAATTTGGAAAGTTGATCTTCTCAGTCTAACTCAGGATTAGCGGTGTGTTAGATTAATTTCAGGTGAGTGAAATGTTTTAATTACAGTATGTGGGTATAATCATACAGCCATGTATCTCTATCCATCATACAGTCCAGTATTAACTGATCAGAAGTGCAGGGGCCTGAGCTAGGCTACTCAGTCCAGACATTTGAGGCAAGTGATCAGTTGTTCAGTGGCAATACATGAGCAACAAGTACCAACCACCTCTCAGTAGACTCTGATTTGCCACATCCAGTTGGGGTGCCTCAACTCACTAGATCACCAGACATTTTTAAAAATATATGAAGGGAATGGGACTAATGCACTACATCAGTATTTTGCACAATACCCCTCATCCCCTTGATCTCACTGTCAACATCAGAAAACAATCCTATAAATGAGAAATTACCCAAGTGTATCATGAGATCTTAGTTATTTGAGTTACAATGACATTAATTGTTAACAATTTCAGTGTAACGAATTTAATCTCAAGTGTTTCTGAAAAGAACAACTTAAATTTCCTCAATATTTTTAATGAATTACTTTTCTCAGAAAAAGTGACACAGGTCACTCAAAATTTCTGGTTTCCCACGAGAGAAAACTGAAAACATTCAGATTCACTGTACAGTAATAGGGAATACTGGATCACCACTAAACTATGTGGCTATAATATCTAAAGGTATAATTTCAACTCATTCACTGTAATTTAGGACATTCCTGGGTAAATTAAATGAGATAAAGTTTCTATGTTGCTTAAGTTTTATATGAAACTGTTATTATATGAGATATCACAGGATGGATGAAGATGTATCTGTACTACTAGTGTTCTTCCATATCAATGCATTTAATTATTCGCTGAAAAAAGATAAAGCAATGACATCATTTTATGTTGGCATGAATCAAAATGCTATCTGAGTATTACATATCAAACAGCCTTTCAGTTTTATCATGAGCTGCAAAACTGTTGTTCAAAACCCTTTCATACAACTTTGAGGTATAGTAGCATTTGCTTGAGCTATCAAGAATATCCTCAAAAAAGGCTTACATTAGAACTAAATATTCAGTACAGTGATATGCTTAAACACTTCCTTAAATCAATTTATGTAGCATAACACATTGGTGTTTCTATGTATCACTTGCCATTAAAAGCAAGTCATCATACAAGAAGCTGATCATCAAATATTTCATATGAAAACACAATACCGTGACGGAATTAATCTGTTCTGGCATGACTGGACAAGAATGGGAAGCAAAGGTTTTTAGTCTGCTGCATCTGATGAACACCAACTTAAACTGGATCAGGATTTGATACACCAGCCTTGCAACACACAGTACATCATCCAGACACAAAGTCAGTTATGAATGATCACAGGTTGCTACCAAGTAACAGGTGAGAGAAAGACTGATTCATATTACAATGCACGTTTTTAAGGCAAAATTCTTTAAAATGTGTTTATTCATCTACCCAAGTTGTCAATGAGCTGCTGAGAGAAAACAAAGGTTGTTCCTTACAATTTGATATAACATTATAAAGCTACAAACATATTTGTACATCTTCTAGTATAACATCCACAAAGATCAAAGATATACAAATCAGCAATGTTCTGCACTCACATACTGTAGATAATTTATTGAGTATTATTATCTTCTCTTCATAAGTACAAAACAGAGGTATGAAGCCACAACTCTGATACAGTATTTACATTTCCTTCAGATGGAAATACAAACAGGGTATTGCATTATACTGAATTAGTATGATTAATTTACCTACTACTGTAATTTAGTGATATAATAGCTGTGTGCCAACATACATTCTAACAAGCTGAAGTCATGAAATATGTTTCTTGGTTTCAAACTCATTCATTGTTGAAAAAGTACAGCAGTGATGTACTCTCAACTTCCCTCCATTGCTGTGATCTCCAGTTTACTTAATTACTCTAATCAACAACCTCCCACTTACGTAATATTATAGTAGCTATTAACAATTCTCACTTCCCATATCATGCAATTTCACCCCTGTGATATATTTTCTTTTTGATTTAGAATATATATGAGAATTAAAGAACATCAGTAATTACCATACCAATGTAATATGCTGTACTTACATTCTCAACAGATGTATGACAGAGAGACTTGTGTAGTTCTAAACTCTCTAAGTGCACAAGACAGTGGATATAAGATATAAAAAGGCGCAGCAGCTACAGGTACATGAAGATCAGTGTTTGAGATGATATCTAATTTCTCTATATCATTAAAAGTTCATTATTTTAGTTTTTACTCAGAGGTTGGTCCTACAGTTCCAGCAGTCTGGATTTCTGAAGAACTTATGTTTTCTCTACATAAATCTATACATTCAACTTGAAATACAAAGAAATCATAAACTGTTTATGGTTCAGTTTTTGAGCTAGTACTCTAAATGTATTTTGGTGTAGCTAATAGTATATTTAAACTCCTAACCTTATTTTTTGATATGTTTCACCAAACCTAAAGAAAGAATTCTTGAATATATGATCATGGGTTGCCACCATCATCTTAAGCAATATACCTGTTCTATTAATTCTGAAATTCATGAAGCATATACATGAATTATGTGTCATGTTATATAATAAATGTTAATAAGTATATACTGCATTCTTCTGTCTTGTATATGCAGGAAAAACTACTACAAGCATGTACACTACTGTACATAGTAAACATGACTGTATATCATTATGGAGAGTCAGACTATACAGCCCAACTTATTTACTGCAAGTAGAGCAATTCATGTTACAGTATTATGAGTATCATAAGGTATTAAATACAATACTGCAAAATTGTTTAGCTATGCTTTTAGGCAATGGTTCTTGTTGCTGTTAATATTTCTCTTTACCTAATTTTTCAGATCAGCATCATAAAGAATATCTTAACCGATGTGCCAATGAAAAAAATCACAATGTGTATGAAACTCTTGCTACATAAGTCAGAACATGCAGAAGACACAAATCCTCATTTAAGACACATGTAACTATGCTGTACTTGTCTTCTTCAAGTAATGAGTATTTGAACAGTATTTCAGAAATGCTGACTACAAAGAGCCCTATCTTGAAAGACAAAAATGTTACATTCCTTTGTCAAGTTCATCTGTTATAGTCACATATGGACCAGGTGTAGGAAATTCATCAGGATCATTAGCAGTTCCTTATGAGATATGCTTAGTAGTATTATAATGAATTAATACTGTATTATCTGTATACTACTGTACATCAACCAAATACACAGGTGCTAGTGAGGGATCCCTCCACAGGATGGAACTGACATAACCCTGCAACTATGCTGCCTGGTCCTACATACATCCCTCAATTCCCTCCTTATTCCCTCTAAAGGAAGATGGTGAATTGCAAGCAAAGGGCAACTTCAACCTGCAGTCCATGGGTTCACATTCAGATAAACCTGGAGCTACAATGAACAAATATATCAATACTGTACAGGCATACTGAACATATTTTGCAGTAAGTCACTTTTCAGTAGAGACCAACTTTCCTCTCATCTGACAACTCTGTCTCCCCACACTTCTCTGAGTCAAGTGAAACTAACACCTACTGTAGTACTATAATGCCACACTGTAATTGGCTGAAATATTGTACTGCATATAAACCCATGAATTCTGAAAAAGACAAGTACATTACAACAATGTCTTGAAGATGAATCCTCATAAACCCAAATGATTACTTTAAAAAATTATTAACAACAACACTAATTTATCAGATGTAATGGATTACTAATAAAATCTCCTGCACTCTTCATGGGGCAACACTGGATTAGATGATGAATGAATGAACTAATAAAATGCAAAACACATCGACATACAACACCACTGCTTTGTCATTTGCACTTGAAAGTTAACAACAGCTCTCAGTCAGGGCACCAGCAGATACCAACAAAATTGGTCACAAGTACAGTACTGACCAAATACAACAACTTCCTCAATGCAGCTTGTACAACATATAAAAATAGTGTAGTGTATCCTGGTGAAGTACCCTCATCATTACTGTCTAGCAGTGCTTATTTCAAAGTGTGATTAATAGCTGCCCCTCCCCTCCAAAATATTTACAGTCCTGATTTGCTAATAGCAGGAGAGGCAAGTATCAATCAATCTGAAGTTACATGCACTTAGTTTGTGTACTGTATAATAAATGGCTACCAAGTACATGGATTCTTTCATATAGAGGTTTCTTGTCACAAGTAAAAAATGGATGGGATTAATACCAACACAGCAGCATGGATGGCTACGCAAGTCTTGTATTATACTGTATGTCAGTATGACTACTGGACAAAGGCAGAAAAAGTTGAAGAAGCAATACTGATTTGGAAAGATGCACTATTTTTTTTTTTTTTAATAGTCAAGATTTCTCTGACTGACAAGCTTACCAAGAAAAATTATGACTTCTGTTTTACTTTGTTTTAGGGTATGGAGGAGACATGACAAGGTTAATGCAAGTCATAAAAAATATTAACATAATCAAAATAAGTGATGCCAGGAAATACAGTAAATCTTTATTTCAAATCTTAGATAAGAATAAAAAATAGCCCAACATGTTCCATCAGTCATACTGAACTTAACTAGGACATAACCTCAGAATATAATTAAAATTTTATCTCATACCCCAGACTTCTTGAAGCCACTTATGCTTGGTAAAGTAAGCATTCATTCAAACAAAAAGTCTGAAATTTGAGCTGTTCTAAGGGTCATGGTTTTTTTGCAAAATGAATGTGTTTGTATTACACTACTGAAAAATCTTTTTCACTCCTTACAGGTCACTGACACCTTAGGATTGAAGCGTGCTGCCCTTTCTTCTCCCTCTGCACTCAAAAGCAATGGTGGGAGGGCCTTGTCTCAGCACAGCCACAGGAACTGTAGAGTGGTGCTGCTATACCACCATGTTTGTAAAATTATTTTGAAACCATCCCCAAATCTTAACTGTTGTAAAAGGTGTGGATGTGGTAGTAGGACAATGATGAAAACATCCATTCATTCAAACGTCTCTTATCTATTGCTTACTTTCCCTAGTGCTAACGCAATGTTTTTCATTAATGGACTGCCCTATTTACATGGGTGTCTATGCATTGCACAGGGAAAAGAAAAAAAAAGTTAAGAACTCTGTATACTGTCCCAGGGAAATAGGGTCAAGATGGTAATGATGATGGTGACACATTATTTTCTATGATTTTCAATTTGTACTCACTTCTGTGCTCGTGTGAGCAGATGCACACTACTTATAGCAATCTTCTACCCTGCTTTTGAATGCCAAAGTGAATTAGCTCCACCCCCCTCTCTCTCTCTCTCTCATTAATTTTAATACAATTTCCTACTTCATTAACAGAATTTGCAGATTTTCACTATGTCATTCATGGATGTGCACATGATGCACCCCCTCTGATAGTCCTACACCCTGGAGAGGTGTGCCACAAAGTGGGCCACTAGCATTTGTTAACCTTTATCACACTGATTCTTTTCACCAGGATATCTTTCCTTAGTCACTGCTATTGGATTCATGCCTAGGTGAACATTTTTGTCAGATGAGTTTCTTTTCTTTAGCTCAGAAATATGGAACATCTCTAAATATTTCATAACTCATTAGTCATGGGTATGGCACAATGATAAAAGTTGGCTCTGGTGAATATCTGGCATACTGACTGGCAGGTTTTGAGCAATAACTTCATGATGAGAGGAAGGGAATAAGTTGTCAGATGTCATTTGTTTTCATGAATAATTCTCATACATACCTTTTTTGCTCATTTTTCATTCCTCCATTCACTTTCCTTTCATGCCACACAAGATACAGTGTCACATACTGCTTTGTCATGGCTGGGCTTCACGAATGATGAGATACTAAAATTCCCATGTTTGGCAACCATGATGTGGCAACACTAGGCATGTTCTGTCACAGATCGGTAGAATACACAACATTGCCATGGCAACCACTGATACTACCTGACTTGAAATCATGGTGGGAAGACCCAATTACTCTTACATGACAATAAGCTTAGCCCAGGTAAGACTGGCTATTGCCTCATATGATGCAGTTAGCATGGCAGGAGGGAATCAGTAGTTTACTGATTTTCACATACCTTAATAATCATCTTGAATTATATTTCATATACTGCAGTATATGTCATAGTAACGTAGTACAAGTCTTCATTTCTGTTGGAGCCCCAGTGGGTCATGGCCAAATCTGACCTAGAGAGCCTCTGAGGATGACCCCACAAAGGCTGTGCCATGCATGTTTAAACTACCTCATGATGTAGGAACTGGTGCTTATATGCAACCTGGATGGCATATACATCATCATGAGTCTGTGTGCTCCCCACCTCCCCTCCCTTTCCACCTTGATGCTCCATCCCTGATGCCTTGTTCGTTTGCCTTGGTTTCCAAAAGTGTGTCCCCTGCACTTCCAAGTATGGTAAGATCTGTTCAGATGCAATAAGGAGAGCAACTAAGTTGCCAACTTCAGAGTTGCAGCAGCTATTCTTGGTAGTGTAACTGTCTGTCTGCCCTTCACAACGTCACTCTCACCAATGAAAGAAGTCAAGCAAGGCAAGTTGTTCATTGTTACCTTGCCCCAAAACTTTACTTTCCCAAGCACTAACATCATCATGCAACAGGGCAACTGTGGTCATGACAACACTTCGCCACTGGGTTAAAGAGTTTCAAACAACATTTTACCACTACTGCAGCATACTGATACTTGCCTCCACTCTCTGCACTGAAGTGCTTGGAGAAGGCCGCTATGGTGAACTCATACAATACAACATCCTCATAAATCCAAGGTTAACTGAAGTGTACTAGTTTCACAATCAAAGGGAAGGTGCTTGGAGGAGGTAACCATGGTGAACATACATACTGTTCTCTGGTGCATCCTCAAAAATCCAATTAACAGAAGTACACTGCCTTCAAAATTGAAGGGAAGCAATATGAGTTCAAGTCTCATAAATTAGGTGAAACATCACCTGATGTCTTCACAAAACTGGCAGTCACTGGCCAGCTCCCTGGAACTAGATGTAAATACTGATTACTAAGACAAACTGTTAGTGAAAAACAAGTAAAAAAATTATAACATAGCAATGCTGAAACAACCAAGAGGAAGCCAAAAACAGCAACTTAACTCCTTTATAACAAGTTCTAAAGTCAAATCTTGCCTCTGCCAAATGATTTTATTCATGTTAGGAAAGACCCTTTGTTGTGAAGGGGTTAGAAAAATGGCAGGATTTAAAATAAAAATCCTACTTACTGGTACAGTCCATTATGTACTGTACTTAAAAGCTACTAATATTGAGCCTGGCATAGGATCAGGTCCCATACAACAGTCTGTTTGACAGAAAAACCTCATCTTTGCCTAGGCACTGAAAAAAAAGGGGGAAAAAAAAATCCCTGAATTTGGATGGTCAAAATGAACCTTCTCCATATGCTTGTTGCAGGTCACAAATGTCTTATTCACATAACCATCTTTAGCCAGCAAGTAGTCATGGTCAACATTTTTTTGTCACTCTATCTATCTATCTATCTATCTATTGCCAGATGCCTCAATCCCGTTTGGGGTGGCCATAAACAAATCGCCTCCACGTCGCCCTGTCCCCCGCCAATTCACTGCCCTGCTCCCAACTCACACCCCCCTCTCTCATATACCTCTCCACCCCATCCCTCCATCTCATCCTCGGCCTCCCCCTCCCTCTTCCCTTCTCAACCTCACTCACATACACTCTCCTTGTCAGTCTTTCACCCTCCATCTTCTCCACATGGCCAAACCACCTCAGTGTGTTCCTCATAAGGCTTCCTGTCACATCCACATCCACACCACAACGCTCCTTTATATTGTCATTCGTCAGCCTGTCTCTCCATGTGACTCCACAGGTTTTCCTCAAATAACTCATTTCCATTGCTCTCACTCTTGACTTGTGTCCTTCCAACAACATCCAAGCTTCACTTCCATACGTTAGAGTTGGTATCACAATACTGTCATGTAGTAACTTTTTCACTTCCATGCTCACTTCCCTGTTTCTTATCACTGCTTTCAAAGAACCAGCAACCTTTCTTCCCTGCTGTACCCTTTCAAGCACTTCACCCTCCAAACCTCCATCCTTACTCATCACATTACCCAAGTACTTAAACGTACTCACATTTTCCAATTCCTCACCATCCAACCTCGTTGTACATTCACTGACTTCACCTCTCTCAAAGACCATCACTTTACTCTTCCCTACAATCACCTTTAGATTACGTTTCTTACACACTCTCCCAAACTCATCCACCAAGCCTTGCAGCTCCCCTTCGTCTTCACTCAACAACACAGTATCATCTGCAAACAACAGTACAGGGAGTTTCCAAACACTATCCTCTCTCACCAGGGCCACTCCAACATCCACTACCCTACCTTGTACCTCTTTTATTACCCCATCCATGTACAGATTGAACAACCATGGAGACATGACACATCCCTGTTTCAACCCAACCTTCAAAGAGAAAAATTCACTTAGTTCACCATCCACATGCACTGCAGCCTTAGCACCGTCATACATACTCTTCACAGCATTCAACAACTTCATATCTACTCCATATATTCTTAATACTTTCCACAATCCTTGTCTATCCACCCTGTCATATGCTTTCTCCAAATCCATGAAAGCCGCATACAACTTCTTTCCCTTCTCTAGAAACTTTTCCACTAAAGATCTAAGAATGAATATCTGATCTACACAACCTCTTCCCTTCCTAAAGTCTCCCTGTTCTTCTCCAACTAATTCCTCTGTTCTTTCTCTAACCCTGTCAATAAGTATCCTACCATACACTTTTCCTATTATACTAAGAAGACAAATGCCCCTATGATTACCACACACTTCTTTTTCCCCTTTTCCTTTGTACAAGGGAATAATTATACCTGACTTCCAATCCTCCGGGACTCTACCTTCCTCCCAGGCCAATCTGCACATCTTCCACATCCATTCTACTACTATCTCTCCCCCATGCTTCAGCATTTCACCACACACTCCATCAATTCCTGGGGCTTTCCCCAATTTAACTTTCTTCATTGCTTCCACAACTTCTATCCTACTGATTTCTTCCTGTCTTCTCACCTCCCTTCTTCTCCCAGCCATTCCCCAGCCACTTATACTCGCATTATTTCCATTATCTATGTTCAACAATTCCTTAGAGTGTTCTCTCCATCTGCTCACTTTTTCTCCCTTCTCCACTAGTACTCTACCATTTTTATCTTTCACTCCCCTGCTAACCTCACTTTCACCCTGTCTTACACTCTTCACCATTTTCCAGAACATTTTCTTACAGTCCTTCTACTTTACACTCAAATTCCTTCCAAATTCCTCATCCACTCTCTCTTACTAATCTTTTCACCTCTCTCTTTCTTTCTCATATAACTCTCTCTTCCGCCTCTCAACTTCTTCCAAGCCCCTATTTCTCATCCATTCATTGTATGCTTTCTTCTTTTGTGCCACAGCCTATCTCACCTCTTCAGTCCACCACGCTGTTCCTTGCACCCCCCTCCGTCTTCTCTTCCTCCCACACACCACATCACATGCTGCACATATTTCTTCTGTAAATATCCTGCACACACCTTCCACGTCCCCCGTCTGCTCCAATTCATATTTGCCTAATCGTTCCTCCACTTCTCTCTTATACTCTGCCTTTTTCTCATCCTCTTGTAACCTTTCCACTCTCCTTGCAACTACTCCTTCCTCTCGTCTTTCCCTTCTTCTATTTCTCGATCTTACTTGGATCCTAATTCTGGCCACCACCAAGTAGTGGTCAGAAAGTCCACTCCCCCAACCTCTATATGTTCTTGCATCCATTACATATCTTCGCATCCTTTCATCCACACACACATAATCAATCATTGCCTTCCTTTCATTCAGTTCACCACCCACCCTTCTCATCACACTCCATTATTCTTATTTTATTTATTTTTTTTTTTTTTGCCTCTTTCAGTGCTCCTCTCTTGCTTCCCATGTCCACTAGGCCTTGGGGTTTTCTAGTTCACATTCATCCTTAACTTTTCTCATGTGTTTCATGTTTGCTGTTTTTCCCTGCAATTCTCTGCAATGTGCTTATCAGCTCATCCTGCTACTTTTATGTCTATTGTTTTTTTGTCTTCCTTCCTCTGTTACCTTTTTTCATGTGTCCTCATGTTCTCTGTAAATTTTGGTGGTGTACCATTACTGTTTTTGGTGTGTTTTGGTAGGTTTATGGCACCATCCATTGAGATCAGGGTTCTTCCCTTTTCCCTTGTTTTGATTTGCTTCCAAGGCCACTGTTTTCCCTTCTCCCCTCACTTTCTGCTCTAGAGAAGGTATGGCTATTCTGGTGATTTGGATTCCATGCTCAACATTCTGCCTTCGATCTGTAGTGGCACCTGCCACATTCTCCCTCCTTTCTGCAACTCGTGGTAGTTGCCCTGTGGGTCTTTTGGCTTCATATTGTGGCATGCAAGTTTTTTGGAAGGGGACATCACATGGTGGATGGAAGAAGGACACCTTGCAACTAAACGCCCTTGCCTTGAGAGTTTCATCCCACTTGCCGTCCCTGGCATCTCATCATGCCCTGTCTTGTGACTTGACTTTACTGAGAGTTTTGACTTTACATTCCCTCCTGCTTCTCGTCATGGCATTGTCTCAGATATGGTCTTGCCCTTTTGCCATGTCCCCCAAATTTATTCAGCTAAAAAAAGGCCCCCTTTTGTGGGAGGATGCAAAAGTGTCTCCACTGAACACTTCACCACAATGATGATATATCTCAATCTTCCTAGCACCAAATAGCTTCATAATCTGCTTTAGGAGACCTCTTGTAGTGAAGGAGTTACCAGTGAAAATAAAGGAATCAGGACTCACCTTCACACAACACAAAGAATATGGTTTGGCTTCCGCAGAAGGTACAGTCTGGAACCCTCTCATTATTGAAAAACAAAAACAAAAAAAATTATATACTGATATCTTGGTTGTCATGCATAATTGATACTGAATATGGCACATGATATTGGAATTGCATGATAACGGAAACACAAAACCCATAAGATTTATCCTAATTGGTATTAGGCACCCCAAATGCAATGCAAGCCCAATTTTCACTTCAATGACAATTTAGACCCACTGAATACATACTGTTATGGTAAATACCAGAAACTCACATGGGCATAGTTAGATTAATAGAAAGTGATGAAAAGGGCACAATAAAGAAGATACACATACCACAGAGAGACCTGAGATGGGCTTGAGGAATGGAGTTTCAAGGTTATGGGTGGAGATCTAGTGGTCTCCACCACCTGCGATTAACTTCTCGGGTAGGACCCATCTTTAAATCTCTCAGTCATCAGAAATCACAGACACCACAGCATCATTGTCAGCAGAAACCAGCTTAGGGAAGCAATTATGTTTCTGATCTGAAAAATGCACTATGAGTGCAGATTTTCATCTCACAGTGGTAACGAAACCACTATAACCAAGGGATCACTGTAGTGATAGGCTGAGTCCTTAAGGATAGTGACCTCATTTATATGGAGAATTTGGGGACAGTTTATGGGGATGATCAATTTCACAGTTACAGCTAACATCTCGTGCTCCTGGGAAATTAGAGATTACAGTGCCCGTTCCACATAAAAGAAGCTTCACGGTGACAAACCACCAAAGTCCTACAACCTATGATCATTATCTCCAGGGATAAACCTCCCAGTGAATTATGGTCTAGAGGGACATGTTAGACAAGGGTCTGGGATACCGCTTGTCAAGGAGGCATGCTAAACTTAGAAGGTGGAGCAGCAAGAAGCAGAAATAATATAAAAATGAACTGAAACTATTCGTAAACCTCCTCTTTCTTCAAAAAGGAGGCCTTGAAAAGTAGAGATCCACTCTACAATGGACTACACCTTAGCCGTGCCTGCAGAAATTAATATGAGTCATTAAACGGCCATACCACGTTGAGTACACCGCTTCCCATCCGATCAGCGAAGTTAAGCAACGTTGGGTCTGGTTAGTACTTGGATGGGTGACCGCCTGAGAACACCAGATGCTGTTGGCATCCCTACGTGTCAAGTAGGGTTGGTGGAGGACTAGTGCCCCTCCCTGTAAAACAATTAACTCTAAGCCCTTGGCCACCCCGTCTGGGATACATGGCGTCTGACAATGAATGAATGAATGAATGAAGATTCCCGCACCTAATGAAATCAACGGACATCTTCATCCTGACAACCAACAAACAACATTGTCGGTCCAACGTATTTCAGGTGATGAACCACTGGCAAATGCACTCTCACACAGCAATGGTGGTTTTGTTACAGCCACCTTCCAGGACATTGCAGACCAGCATCCCCAGAAATGGAACTCTTGGCATCAGAGCAAAATCACAAAGTACCAATGCACTGACCAACAGCAATGAGCCACGGTCCTCAAAAACCTGGGGAACACAGTGTCAGATACCGGCATTTCATAATCTGGATTTCATTTACTAGATCTCTCCACTACCTCTCCTGTCACAAATAACAAACTGTACATGTCCAGGAGGATGACTGAAAAATACACATCCAAGCCTTGATTCATATTCCTCTTGGCATACATTCCCACACATAAAGTCAATCCAGACTAAGCTCATAAAACAGAACTTACATAGGAGAGTCAGAAGCCTGACACATCTGAGATATTTAGAGTAAACAAAAAACAGCTGAATTAAAAGAAAGTTGTTGGTGTAGACCAGATACAGAAGTGGAAGTCTTAGGCAGTTGCCTCATTCCTTAGCAGCCAGAAAAAAAGTGGTATATACTGAGCATTCTAAGACTACTTTTCACAGAACAGATCTGTTGTATGTTATTTTCCTCCCATACAAGAAGACTTAACCATTCAGTATTAGGCTTGTGGCAAAAATCTCACAAACCTGTTACTATTTAATGCATCATCATCATCATCATCATCAAATCCTGTGTTGCCCTATTGGGACCGTAGGAGCTCAGGGCTAGGCGAGTTGGTCCTGACATATAAGATGAGAGTGACCAGCCTCACTAATCCCTGAGTGGCATTATGTGAGCAATAAACCCCAACCACTCCTTGGACAGAAACTGGCACAGGCTCAATCCGATTGGAGTGCCTTAATTGTCCACTAAACCACCACGCGCCATAATTTAGATATATGGTTACCACCCAGCATAGTTAATTAATGGTTTCCTGTACACCAGGAAACCATTTGGCTTGTCATTCAGTGCAGAATCACCCACAGGCAGAAGGAAGAGGGAAGAATGAAGGAAAGAAAGACAGAAGAGGGAGTGTAAAAGTCACTCATAGGCAGAAGGAAGAGGAAAGAATGAAGGAAGCAAACACAGAAGAGGAAGGAGGGAAGGAAGAAAGGAAAGGGCAGTCACCCGAGAGCAGCACAACAATGAGTAAATGGTGAGCTCCCCGACCTACCATATGTATGCAATCTGTATTTATGCTAAAGTCACCCTCTTGTAAGGGTGGAAATTAATTTACTCTTGTATCTACAAACTGGGTCAAGTATGAAACCACAAAGGATTCTCATGAAGCAAAAGTAGATACTGGCATATCACTAGCTGGCTACAAGCAAAACTGATTGAAAAGAAAATTAAAAGAGGAGAAAACCAGACTACAATACACAGTACACACCATGAGATAATGTTAGCATTCCTGAGATTGAGAAAAACATGGAGGGTAGTAGTGTTGTGAGAAATTGAGAAAAACATGGAGGGTGGTAGTGTTGTGAGAAACAAGTAGTGAGTCAGTGTGGTATCAGCGATGTGTATAGAACACATTAGAGGCTGCTAGATTTTGGTTTTGCAAAGATGAGTGGCAATCAAAGAGAATTTTCTTTTTTTTTTTTATGATTTACTTATCTCCATACCTCTTTTAAATAAAAATCATAAATCTATATCTATCTATCTATCTATCTATCAATATATATATATATATATACATATACATATACTGTATACAGTAAAAGGCAATAAAAGAGAAATTCCTTTTTTTATGATATAGCCTACTCACCTCCTTATCTCTTTCAAACAAAAATCATATATATATATACTCAATCCTCGTAAATCACGTGTTAATAAATCACGGATTCGTAAATCACAGATAAGTGGCTGTCAGACTGCCAGCACCCTTAAATTGCTGTTGTCATGAAAATCGTGGACCTAGGCACCGAAGTGGGCCTTTTCTGAGGAGAATTGTAAACCGCTGCATTCAAATTGCAAATCGCTACCTAACAACCAATCACCAAGCGTCCCTGGTGGCATATGTGCATACTAATGCTGCCATGTTGTTGTTGATCTTGTCCAGCCAGTCCGCACACTACAGACCGTCGCCGTGGAGTATGAGAGCTAACTGCCTTTTTTGTGCAACTTCCCCCTGCCTCCTACCTGCCAAGGCCCCTCCCGACCCACCAATGAAGCTCTCTAAGCAGTATGGCGTCAAGAAGCTGCCACAGTTGTTGTACAGTCAACGTTTGGAGCTCATTCGTCGTGTTGAGAGGGGAGAGAAGTTTTCAAAGCTGCCTAAAGAGTTTGGGAAGAACAAGTCCTGAGAGGTTCTAAGTTCTTCCCAACACCACCCCACTCCATTCACTTAAGCAATTTCATCATAGGATTCAGGTGAGATCCCTTAACATTGCTTATTTCTATTAAATACATGCTCTGAATATTCCTAAATTTGTATGTTTGTGTCTGATGGTGCCTAGATTGATGTAGGTAGGGTGCTCGGGGGGGGGGTTTGGCCAAAGTCCAGACCCAAATTCATTTTTCACATAAGAGTTATTATTTATAAACCACGGAATTTATAAATCGCGGCAGTGGTCCAGACCCAAATTGCCGCGATTTACGAGTGTATACGATTGAGTATATATATACATACACATATATATATATATATATATATATATATAAATACAGTAAAAGCTCAACTAACTGGAATGCATGGGAATTCTTCCATTCCAGGTATGGAATTTTCTGGATAATCGAATGTTACTCTTAGAAATTTTCTGGGAGGTCAAACAATATGAAATAGTACCAAACTTGGGACTTTATTTCATAAAGTAAATTATTCGGTATTAGATACAGTATAGGTAAGATACGGTACAGGTACACTCACGCTCACTAATACCTTCCCAGGGGTGCCCCCTTCCTACCTCAGAATACCCAGGGAAGTGGGGAAGGGGGGACGAAATGAGCTCCACCCACCACTACCCCAGCTCCCAACTACCCCCCATACCCCTACCCAACCCCCCACCCCACCCATTATTCTTAACTAGCAGTTACATCTCAAGCTGATTTCATGTTTAACACTCTTGGTCCCACTACTAATATAAACAAAGAATATTAGGATATGTTAAAAGAATATAACTATCAACATGTTGCAGCAAGAAATTAATGCATTATGACGTTGACAGTAAAACAAAAACATTAACAACAGCCACCTCAGGCCTCCTGTGTTGGGTGCACTGCTTTGCAGATACACACACACACGCACACACACACACACACACTGAAAAACACAGACATAAACACACCCAAACACGCAGGCACAGACACGGATGCATGCAAACACCCAACGTATGAGGCCTGGGATGGCCGTTGTTAACGTTTTTGTTTTATTGTCAACGTTATAATGCATTAAATTCTTGCTGCGGCATTTTCATAGTCATATTACATACTTTTTACATATCCTAGTGTTTTATATATATGTATTAGTAATGTGACTATGAGTGTAAAGTATGAGGTTAGCTTGAGATGCAGCTGCCAGTTAAGAATGACGAGTTGGGGGCTAGGAGGGGTAGGGGTATGAGGGAGGGTTGGGAGCTGGGGTACAGACAGGAGAAGCTTGTTTCGTCCTCCACTCCTGCCTTCCCTGGGTGAATGGGGGTAAAAGGGGGGCACCCCTGAGCAGAAATTAGTTATCGTGAGTGTACGCTACAATATACACAAAAAGACAGCAAAAGAAACTGTACAGGACTGAACACAAACCAGCAAACATAACTAATAATTATTTAAAGAAAAATTTAGCATATGTTACAGGCCAAAATAATTTTGAAAACTTAGTTGCATACACTACTTTATCCTGTACTGTACAGAACTAATCAAGAATTAGAGGAGGACGACCATTATCCGCAATATTTTTGACCCCAAGCCGGATCAAATTTGCATTCCAATTATATGGATGTGCCAATGCATCAGATGCCAGTCAATCAAGCTTTTACCGTATGCTGATGCATCGGATGCCGGTTAATCCAGCTTTTACTGTATATATATATATATATATATATCTATCTATCTATATACCTAGGCTGCTTCCCCCAAGGAAAGGGAGGTATATATATATATATATACAGTATATATATATTCAGTATATACAGTCAAGTTGCCTATGGCGCGGACTTCTATGCCACGGTTTTCTATGACATGGCAAGCTGCCAGAACCAAAAAAATCCACACGGAAAAAATACCTATGGCGCGGGGGCGCGGCAAGGTTTCAAACACGCCTCTTGCCTCGGAACCCCCAACCCTACCCCTTCCACTTAGCACTATTGTCATCGGAGTTAGGTATGTTCTGTATTTTATGCCCTTAAATCCTTTTATTATTTATTGTTTAGTGTTTAATTTGTGTGTAATACATGCATTGACTGATTGCTTGATTGTGTGTCTGTGTGAAGTGGGGGAAAATGGGGAAAAGTGGGGTGAAAAGGGGGACTTTGGGCGAACGTCCAGAACCAAATTCCATTTTTCCCATAGGTTTAGTTATTTGTATGGCACTGTTTTCTATGGCCCAGAACCAATTAGCCAAGCCTTAGGCAATATATATATATATATATATATATATTTTGCACACAAGGCTTTAATATATATATACTGTACTTATATTGCACAATGGTTTGTGCCTCCCCTCCCTGTATCCTCCTCACAATCTCAAAGAGGGGTGCATCCTCAGTTTGAAGACCAGTAACTAATGTGTACAAAAAATGATGGAGCTTTTTCCCCTACGTGTATCACCAGAGAGGCCTTATACTGTTATTCCTCAGTGATGTTCCAGTAAATCACAACTATTTTAATACACTATGCTGGTACTTTAGCTATTGGAAATTGGTAAATGATCTTTAGTGATGGCAATGGGATTTGAATTGTTAACTGTTTGTGGACTCTGGATACCTGACTGAAAAACAAAAACAGTACAGTATAATGAAATGGACTCCCGTGGGAGATGTTATATGCTGATGACTTGGTGTGGGCAGACAATGAAAGGGAGGTGAAGGAATGATTTACAAAATGGAGAGATGGAATGGGGCACAAGAGCACGAGAGTTTCAGAGTAAATGCTGATAAAACAGACATGATATCTATGGCTGATATGGCAATACTATCAAAGCAGGAGTGTGGCCAAGTGCAGTTTGCCACAAGGGTGTGGGAAGTTACTTGATACTGTGTAGTGTTTGTGACAAATGGATACATAGCAGATGATGTGGTATTAGAAGAGGTAGGCTGCAAAATAATGCTGATTTTGTGTACAGTGCATTGGGATGAGCATGCAGAGATTGAGAGGTGAGAAAGGACTGATCTTGCTGGAGAGTTTTGTTATCTGGTGGACATGTTACATGCTGGAGGTGGGGCTGGAGCTAGCTCTGTGGCTAGGGCAAGAAGTAGTTGGAGGAAGTTCAGGGAGTTGCTGCATTTCCTAACATTCAGAGGACTCTCCCTTCATGCTAAGGGATCCTTGTAAGCAGAATGTGTTTGGAGTGTAATGCTGTATGATAGAGAGATCTGGGTAGTAAAGGAAGGTGATATTTGTAGACTCAAATGTAAGGAAGTGACAATGGTTACATGGATGAGTAAGGGATCCTTGAATGCATGGGCTAGGGGGGCTAGGATTGTGACTGAAGAGTTGAGAGGAAGGATAGGACTTGAATATATTGACCCGTGTTGTGATGAGAAGGAGTAGATTGAGATGGTCTGGGCATGTTTAGAGGGGGGTGGATGACAACTGTGTGTGCAAGGTGAGAGGTGTAAACAATGAGGGTAGGGGCATGAGAAAAAAAAAAAAAAAAAAAAAAAAAAAAAAAAAACTGGGCCTTTTCTGAGGAGAATCGTAAACCCCGGCATTCAAATTGCAAATTGCTACCCAACAACCAATCACCAAGCGTCCCTGGTGGCATATGCGCATACTAATGCTGCCATGTTGTTGTTGTTCTTGTCCCGCCAGTCCGCACACTACAGACCGTCGCCATGGAGTATGAGAGCTATGGACTAACGTCTTTTGTTCCTTTGATTTCTTCTTATCTTAGTGACAGGAAAATTAAGAGTAAAAGTAGATGATGTATATTCGAATTTCCACTCAATTAACGCCGGCGTGCCGCAGGGATCAGTTCTGGCGCCAACCCTATTTCTGGTTCATATTAATGATCTCTTATCTGTCACTCACAATCCCATTCACTCATATGCAGATGACTCAACACTACATAGTTCATTCACACTCAGACATCCATTTACAAAGTCTAATATCTCTACCTCTCAACTCAGTACAGCCATCTCCATAAATCAAGATCTATCTACAATCAGTGAATGGGGACAAAACAATCTTGTCTTGTCTCTTGTCTCTTTTAATGCTGCAAGGCTTGGTGGATGAGTTTGAGAGAGTGTGTAAGAAACGGAACCTAAAGGTGAATGTAGGGAAGAGTAAAGTGATGGTCTTTGAGAGAGGTGAAGTTAGTGAATGTACAGCGAGGTTAGATGGTGAGGAATTGGAAAATGTGAGTACGTTTAAGTATTTGGGTAGTGTGATGAGTAAGGATGGAGGTTTGGAGGGTGAAGTGCTTGAAAGGGTACAGCAGGGAAGAAAGGTTGCTGGTTCCTTGAAAGCAGTGATAAGAAACAGGGAAGTGAGCATGGAAGTGAAAAAGTTACTACATGACAGTACAGTATTGTGATACCAACTCTAACGTACGGAAGTGAAGCTTGGACATTGTTGGAAGGACACAAGTCAAGAGTGAGAGCAGTGGAAATGAGTTATTTAAGAGAAGCCTGTGGAGTCACGTGGAGAGACAGGCTGACGAATGAGGATATAAAGGAGAGTTGTGGTGTGGATGTGGATGTGATAGGAAGCGTTATGAGGAACACACTGAGGTGGTTTGGCCATGTGGAGAGGATGGAGGGCGAAAAACTGACGAAGAGAGTGTGAGTGAGGTGGAGGGAGGAAGAGGGAGGGGGAGGCCGAGGATGAGATGGAGGGATGGGGTGGAGAGGTATATGAGAGAGGGGTGTGTGAGTTGGGAGCAGGGCAGTGAAATGGCGGGGGACAGGGCAACTTGGAGGCGATTTGTTTGTGGCCACCCCAAACGGGATTGAGGCGTCTGGCAACAGAACAGAACAGAACAGAAAACTAAATACTGTATGTACAGTTTACTAACAGACAGATATTGCCAGATTCGTACATTACCTTCAGTGCTACTAATATTCCCATCTCCAAAAGTTTTGAAATTCTTGGTGTCTCACCTAACAGTGCCCTCAGCTGGACCTCTCATGTCAGATCACTTGCTAAAAGCGCCTCAAAGAAACTTGGATTATTGTACAGAGTTCGTAACTTCTTCGCCGATGAGCAGTTAGCTATAATTTGTAAGAGTCATGTGCGCTCTCAGCTTGAATATTGCTCACCCTTGTGGAATGGTTGTGGAGAGGTTGCATTAAGACAACTAGACAAAATTCAGAATAAAGCTGTTAGAATCATTAACAACCCTGCCATTACATATAAACTACCTCCCCTGCAAGTAAGAAGGAATGTTGCCTCCCTTGCATTATTTTACAGATATTTTTTTGGCAAATGCTCAGACGAAGTTGCGTCCATGGTGCCACCTCTCCATGCCTTCCCTCATGCTACACGGGCATCTGGTAGTGCTCATGACTGGAATGTCACTCAACCATACTGCAGAACTTCTGCCTATCAGAATTCTTTTATTCCCCGAACTGCATCTCTCTGGAACTCGCTTCCAAAGAGCTGTTTTCCTCCAAATTTCAACCCACAACTGTTCAAGTCTAACCGTTACAGATATTTTATGAACAGAGGACACCAGTAATCTGGTGTATGGATTATTTTTTTTTTACCCATTTGTTTTTCCTTCCTCCGTTCTGTTTAAAAAAAAAAAAAAAAAAAAAAAAAAAAAAAACTGCCTTTTTTGTGCAACTTCCCCCTGCCTCCTACCTGCCATGGCCCTTCCCGACCCCCCAATGAAGCTCTCTAAGCAGTATGGCTTCAAGAAGCTGCCGCAGTTGTTGTACAGTCAACGTTTGGAGCTCATTCGTCGTGTTGAGAGGGGAGAGAAGTTTTCAAAGCTGGCGAAAGACTTTGGGAAGAACAAGTCCTGAGAGGTTCTAAGTTCTTCCCAACACCACCCCACTCCATTCACTTAAGCAATTTCGTCATAGGATTAAGGTGAGATCCCTTAACATTGCTTATTTCTATTAAATACATGCACTGAATATTCCTAAATTTGTATGTTTGTGTCTGATGGTGCCTAGATAGGTGTAGGTAGGGTGCTGGGGGGGGGGGTTGGCCAAAGTCCAGACCCATATTCATTTTTCACATAAGAGTTATTATTTATAAACCACGGAATTTGTAAATCGCGGCAGTGGTCCAGACCCAAATTGCCGCGATTTACGAGTGTATACAACTGAGTATATATATACATACATACATATATATATATATATATATATATATATAAATAAATACAGTAAAAGCTCAATTAACTGGAATGCATGGGAATTCTTCCATTCCAGGTATGGAATTTTCTAGATAATCGAATGTTACTCTTAGAAATTTTCTGGGAGGTCAAACAATATGAAATAGTACCAAACTTGGGCCTTTATTTCATAAAGTAAATTATTTGGTATTAGATACAGAACAGGTAAGATACAGTACAGGTACACTCACACTCACTAATACCTTCCCAGGGGTGCCCCCTTCCTACCTCAGAATACCCAGGGAAGTGGGGAAGGGGGGATGAAATGAGCTCCACCCACCACTACCCCAGCTCCCAACTACCCCCCATACCCCTACCCAACCCCCCACCCCACCCGTCATTCTTAACTAGCAGTTACATCTCAAACTGATTTCATGTTTAACACTCTTGGTCCCACTACTAATATAAACAAAGAACATTAGGATATGTTAAAAGAATATAACTATCAACATGTTGCAGCAAGAAGTTAATGCATTATGACGTTGACAGTAAAATAAAAACATTAACAACAGCCACCTCAGGCCTCCTGTGTTGGGTGCACTGTTTTGCACACACACACACACACACACACACACACACACACACTGAAAAACACAGACATAAACACACCCAAACACGCAGGCACAGACACGGATGCATGCAAACACCCAATGTATGAGGCCTGGGATGGCCGTTGTTAACGTTTTTGTTTTATTGTCAACGTTATAATGCATTAAATTCTTGCTGCGGCATTTTCATAGTCATATTATATACTTTTTACATATCCTAATGTTTTATATTTGTGTATTAGTAATGTGACTATGAGTGTAAAGTATGAGGTTAGCTTGAGATGCAGCTGCCAGTTAAGAATGACGAGTTGGGGGCTAGGAGGGGTAGGGGTATGAGGGAGGGTTGGGAGCTGAGGTACAGACAGGAGGAGCTTGTTTCGTCCTCCACTCCTGCCTTCCCTGGGTGTATGGGGGTAAAAAGGGGGCACCCCTGAGCAGAAATTAGTTATCGTGAGTGTACCCTATAATACTGTACAGGACTGAACACAAACCAGCAAACATAACTAATAATTATTTAAAGAAAAATTTAGCACATGTTACAGGCCTAAATAATTTTGAAAACTTAGTTGCATACACTTCTTTATCCTGTACTGTACAGAACTAATCAAGAATTAGAGGGGGATGACCATTATCCGCAATATTTTTGACCCCAAGCCGGATCAAATTTGCATTCCAGTTATATGGATGTGCCAATGCATCAGATGCCAGTCAATCAAGCTTTTACCGTATGCTGATGCATCGGATGCCGGTTAATCCAGCTTTTACTGTATATATATATATATATATACACTCAGTATATACAGTCAAGTTGCCTATGGCGCGGACTTCTATGCCACGGTTTTCTATGACATGGCAAGCTGCCAGAACGAAAAAAAATCCACACGGATAAAATACGTATGGCGTGGGGGCGCGGCAAGGTTTGAAACACGCCTCTTGCCTCGGAACCCCCAACCCTACCCCTTCCACTTAGCACTATTATCATCGGAGTTAGGTATGTTCTGTATTTTATGCCCTTAAATCCCTTTATTATTTATTGTTTAGTGTTTAATTTGTGTGTAATACATGCATTGACTGATTGCTTGATCGTGTGTCTGTGTGAAGTGGGGGAAAATGGTGAAAAGTGGGGTGAAAAGGGGGACTTTGGGCGAACATCCAGAACCAAATTCCATTTTTCCCATAGGTTTAGTTATTTGTATGGCACTGTTTTCTATGGCCCAGAACCAATTAGCCAAGCCTTAGGCAATGTATATATATATATATATATATATATTTTGCACAAGGCTTTAATATATATATACTGTACTTATACTGCACAAGGGTTTGTGCCTCCCCTCCCTGTATCCTCCTCGCAATCTCAAAGAGGGGTGCATACTCAGTTTGAAGACCAGTAACTAATGTGTACAAAAAATGATGGACCTTTTTCCCCCATGTGTATCACCAGAGAGGCCTTATACTGTTATTCCTCAGTGATGTTCCAGTAAATCACAACTATTTTAATACACTATGCTGGTACTTTAGCTGATGGAAATTAGTAAATGAACTTTTTAAACTGATGGAAATTGGTAAATAAACTTTTTAAACAGATGGAAATTGGTAAATGAACTTTAGTGATGGCAATGGGATTTGAATTGTTAACTGTTTGTGGACTCTGGATCTATCTATCTATCTATATACCTAGGCTGCTTCCCCCAAGGAAAGGGAGGTAGCCGAGACAGGACGACTCACTCTCCATTTACTCATCCATTCAAACACATTTATTCGCATCTTAGCCCCAAAGGGGAGAACGGACAGATTCTGGATACCTGACTGAAAAACAAAAACAGTACAGTATAATGAAATGGACTCCTGTGGAAGATGTTATATGCTGATGACTTGGTGTGGGCAGACAATGAAAGGGAGGTGAAGGAATGATTTACGAAATGTAGAGATGGAATGGGGCACAAGAGTTTCAGAGTAAATGCTGATAAAACAGACATGATATCTATGGCTGATACGGCAATACTATCAAAGCAGGAGTGTGGCCAAGTGCAGTTTGCCACAAGGGTGTGGGAAGTTACTTGATACTGTGTAGTGTTTGTGACAAATGGATGCCTAACAGATGATGTGGTATTAGAAGAGGTAGGCTGCAAAATAATGCTGATTTTGTGTACAGTGCATTGGGATGAGCATGCAGAGATTGAGAGGTGAGAAAGGACTGATCTTGCTGGAGAGTTTTGTTATCTGGTGGACATGTTACATGCTGGAGGTGGGGCTGGAGCTAGCTCTGTGGCTAGGGCAAGGAGTAGTTGGAGGAAGTTCAGGGAGTTGCTGCATTTCCTAACATTCAGAGGACTCTCCCTTCATGCTAAGGGATCCTTGTAAGCAGAATGTGTTTGGAGTGTAATGCTGTATGATAGAGAGATCTGGGTAGTAAAGGAAGGTGATATTTGTAGACTCAAATGTAAGGAAGTGACAATGGTTGCATGGATGAGTAAGGGATCCTTGAATGCATGGTCTAGGGGGGCTAGGATTGTGACTGAAGAGTTGAGAGGAAGGATAGGACTCGAATGTATTGACCCGTGTTGTGATGAGAAGGGGTAGATTGAGATGGTCTGGGCATGTTGAGAGGAGGGTGGATGACAACTGTCTGTGCAAGATGAGAGGTGTAAACAATGAGGGTAGGGGCATGAAAGGCAGACCAAAAAAAAATAAAATAAAATAAAATAAAACTGGGATTAGATCATAGAATGTAAACTCTGGGATAAGGGACTGAATATGGAGGATGCCAGAGATTGAGAAGTGTGGACAGCTGCCATTAGGTGACCAATGCCAAGACATGCAATCATGTTGGAGCCTTTATAAACAATACAATATGATAAGAATGTCAAGTGGGGTTGGTGGAGGATTAGTGCCCCTCCCTGTAAAACAATTAACTCTAAGCCATTGGCCACCCCGTCTGGGATACATGGCGTCTGGCAATGAATGAATGAAATGAATGATAAGAATGAAAGCTTACTAAACAGGACTCATACAGCAGCTGGATCATTACTGCAATACTAGTAACTGAGATATACAAAGGCACAAGCATTTCCACACAAACCTTAAATTGGTATCCTTTTCTAAGGTTCTGTAACAATCTACAATAAGGAAATATATAAACATTTTTCCTAAATCAGAAGGAAAGACAATAATAATAATAATAATAATGAGTAATAATAATAATAAAATAATAATAATAATAATAATGAGTAATAATAATAACAATAATAATAATAATAATAAATAAATAATAATAATAATAATAATAATAATAATGATAGTAGTAACAGTATGGCGGCCCAGTGGTAGAGCATCTGACTCGAAACCGAAGCCGTGAGTTTGCGCCGCCCCCGGGTAAGCTGCCCTGCCGGGAGAGGTAATGCTCTCCTGTCACCTAGCTGGTTTTATCAGCGATGGTTCAGTGAATTAGAGTGCTATGGCCGTAGGGTTGGAGTTTCGAGCCCACCCAAGAGTCATTGGTAGACATCAGGATGGGCATCCGGTCATAAAGTGCTACATGCTCCACACCTAAGCCCTTTACCCAGGTGCAATGCCACAGCCCTTGTTGAAGAAAGAGAACACGGAGTAAAAGAAATAAAGTACCGGTAACTAATATATAATAATAATAATAATAATTTTTTTTTTTCATACATTCATTGCCAGACGCCATGTATCCCAAACGGGGTGGCCAAGGCTTAGAGTTAATTGTTTTACAGGGAGGGGCACTAATCCTCCCCCAACCCCACTTGACACGTAGGGAGAACGTAATGCCAACAGCATCTGGTGTTCCCAGGCGGTCACCCATCCAAGTACTAACCAGACCCAACGTTGATCATTAAAATAAATCACACAGTAGACCCTTGCTATAATCAACTAACTGGGGGAAACCAGGTTTGATAAAGCCAAAAGTTAGTTAAATTTCACATCCTTGTCATGGCACTTCTTTATGGCTAGTAAAGTATTACTGCAATCTGTTATTACATAATTGGGAGAGGGCAATTTCAGGCCAGGTTAGAGTAAAACAGGTAGGAAACACAAGTATTGTACGTTGTACCTGTATAGATGGCTGCTTACACTGTCA
This sequence comes from Coenobita brevimanus, assembly GCF_032717465.1. Lineage (NCBI taxonomy): Eukaryota > Metazoa > Arthropoda > Malacostraca > Decapoda > Coenobitidae > Coenobita > Coenobita brevimanus. The sequence goes on along the minus strand of NC_137024.1, from coordinate 21,508,518 downwards.
CTCATCTTGTAGGCTGTACATTGAGTGAACTGTCATTCAGCATCACTGTTGGGAAAGATGGCTTCTGTTGGCTCTAGTGTCATGTCTGTTACGGAGTCCTGAGGTGCAGGAGGTTGGGGTTCTGGAGGCTGTTGTGCTGGATCTTGAGGCTATGTGATGCTGGCTGAGGAGGTTGATATTACAGAGACAGCGGAGGTCTCTGACTCTGTGCAGAGCCTCTTGACAACAAGAGAGGGCACAGGCTTGAAAAAGTGGAAATCTTAATTGGATCTTCCTTGGCTGCTGCTGCTACTGCATGATCTAATTATGTTAAGCAAGATGTCCTACAGTGCTGTCTATGGCGGTCAGAACAGAGTCTGCAGGATTAATGCCTGAAGCTCGAGACAATCCAGGTCCCTCCTCCTCTTTGTCTTCCTCCTTTGCTGCCGTCCTTCTTCCAGGAGTTCTGCCACAATCTCCTCTTCCATCTGGTGATGGTAGCCAGGCACACGAGCTTCCTCATCCAGTTAGTCTTGCAGCTCCTCCTCAGTAAAGTTCCCCTGCCCTGCAGCTGTCAACAATACTGCCATTCTCGGTGGCTCAAACCCCTCAAAATCATGCTGCAGTGCTGGAGTCTTGGCGTTTTTTGGGAGTTTGCACTATCCAATACTGAGCATGGCAGGTGGAACTTTATTCCATGCCTCTGTCCAGTTGAAGATGGTGTCCTTTATGGTGTAATTCTTTAAATTCTGCAGGGTTTTCTTGCCTCTGGTGTCCACACAGTCAGCCTGGTCCATCCCATCCACAATCACAATCTTGCACTGTTGCAGATAGAGGTTTTTGTAGTGCCTCCTGGCTTTTTCTATGATTCCCTGGTTCAATGGCTGGATCATGGTAGTGGTGCTGGGTGGCAGGAACCTGGCCATGATTCGTCCATCCTTGCTGTAGAGTCTGATACAGGAAGGATGGGCTGGAGCATTGTCCAGTAGCAGCACTGCCTTCATTTCATCAGAACTGATGTCAGCTTTTTTGGTGCTCCCTCAAGAAGGGTCAAAGTTATGGTGGAACCTGTCAATAATATCCTGGGTAAACCAGGTGGATTTGTTCCAATGGTACTCCACAGGAAGTTTGGCCATGATATCCTTCAGTGACTTGGGTTGCTTGCTCTTACCTACTGTGACTGGCTGTAGGTGATGAGAACCTACAGCTTGGCAATGGAAAGAAGGGTGAGCTACTCTAAAATTGTTTTATGCCCTAGAGTGCTGCCAATATCTTTGGAAGCCTGGGTGTTTTGAGGAAAAGCAGAAAAACCAAATCTCATCTGCATTGTAAATTTGAAACTCATGCAGGCCTTCCTCCTCCAACAGCTTCTGAAGATGCTGAATGAACAACTCTACAGAGTCAATATCATTGCTGAGCAGTTCTCCAGTTATGGCCTTATTAACAATGCTGTGGAACCTCCTGAACCTTAACAGCCAACCATTACTGCACTTAAAATCATTGATTCCATTGTGTGCTGCAAGTCTCTGTGCTGCATGTTGGTTGTCTAGGCCATGCACAGGGACGCCCTCAGCTAGGGGCCTAGCTCTTGCACCACTTACACACAGCTTCGTCCAGCTTCTCATTCAAACCTTCCTGGTCCTGAACGCAACCTTCCCTTCCTTCTGCTTTTCCTCATTGCTTTCCTTAATTTATCTTTAGCATTCAGGAGGTTGTGAAGAGTTGTCTTCTTAAGGTCATACTTGTACACCCTCTCAAAAAATTTTCGGCACTCCTTGCTCTGATACCCTTTGCAACGATGATGGCGAGAATACGTGTTGTGGTTGGTACCTCTGTACCTCTCCACATCTCCCACTGGATTTCATCATTAGCTGACAAATAAACACACACCAGCAACACAGGGCCAGGGATTCCAACCACGCGCAGTAATTCAGTTGTTTCAGAATGCCTCGTATGGTGTGGCATAATGTTTCGTGCCGTAAGGTTGCCGAATATTTTTTTATTGCTTGTATATGAATTCATCCCTGCTAGTGCTTCCCTTATGGCCCTAAATCACTTACATCTTCTCCTCAATGATAAATTCCTCCTCTTTGCATTTTCGGAATGAAGATGCTGGGAGACTTCTTACCAGAAGCCATTTTTCACAGTCACAATGGAAAAACACTTGGCAAAGTCGAGAAATGTGAGATGTTGTCTGGATGCAATGAAAGACACAACAAGACTGAGGTCAATCACAAGCAATACAGTGTGTCCACAAATTCTGGTATCATCCAGGCCTACCATAAGTAGCCCCCAAATGGCACAACTTGTCACTTATTTCCGCCCGCAGATCTCCAACCTGGCCCAAATGGATGGGAGAAACTGTCACCAACCTTGGCAACTGTGATCTGAGTCACCATTCTCAGGTAGCAGTTTGGAAGGGCCATGTAATGCACCCCATTTAATGACAGCTGTTTGCGAGAGTCAAAAAACAGTTCAATGGGCTAAGAGTCATTTGGAAGGGACGCATGGCATCCCCCATTTAGTGACCATTGTTCGGTGCAGCTGATGAATGTTTTGACTAGCTCTGAGGTGTCTGTTAAATCTGAAATCCAATCTGTCAAGGTTTGTTAAAGCGAGAGTCTTCTGTAATAACAACAACAATAATAATAATTAAAATGCAGTATAGTGCCACAGGGGGCAACCCGACAACCTCACAAGGAGCCCATAGAGGAGCAACGACAACGACAGGGACTCGGGGCGACAACGGCGTAAGTCCCTCCGGGCCGCACGCCCCTATAACCTGGAGCTCGTCCGCCACCACCATAGCAAGAATACCAGACTACCTTCCGAGCAAGCCTTCCCCAACCAACATCGGGGTGGAGCTGTTCCTCCAGCTCCTGCCAGCACCCCTGAGACAGCCGGTAGCCACTCAACCCTCCTGAAGGAGACGGCCTGTAGCCACTCTGAGGGAAATCAGGAGACAGCCTGTAGCTGCTCTGAAGGTACCCTTCTCGAGACGGCCTATAGCCGCTCAACCCTCCTGAAAGAGATGACCTGTAGCCACTCTGAGGGAAATCAGGAGATGGCCTGTAGCCGCTCTGAAGGTGCCCTTCTCGAGATGGCTTATAGCTGCTCTACCCTCCTGAAGGAGGTGGCCTGTAGCCACTCTGAGGGGAATCAGGAGACGGCCTGCAGCTGCTCACACCTTCATCAGGAGACAGCCTGTAGCTGCTCTGAAGGTGCCCTTCTCAAGATGGCCTGTAGCCGCTCAACCCTCCTGAAGGAGATGGCCTGTAGCTGCTCTGAAGGAAATCAGGAGACGGTCTGTAGCTGCTCTGATGGAAATCAGGAGACGGCCTGTAGCCGCTCCGAAGGTGCCCTTGGGTCTGCTGGTAGCTGCTCCCTCCACCAGGCCACAGCTAGTAGCCAGGCCTTGGCGACTGCCGATAGCCGCGCCCCTAGAAGGCCATGGCTAGTAGCCTGGCTCTATGGCAGGAGATGACCTGTAGCCGCTCCTCTGTCAAGAGCTGACTCCTGCTCCTCAACCCACGACTCAGAGGGAGTCCCCAGCCTGGAGGAGTACTGGAGAGGCCCCGTGACTTCCCCCGGCCTCTTCTCCCTGCAACTGGCTCTGGGGAGGACCCACCTGACAGACCCCGACGTAGGCTGGTGTCGCAGCCCCTACCTGATGGTGCCATCAAGCCCCGGGGACTGCAGCCCTCGGGAACCCCAGACTGCCCCCAGGACCCCCGGGTGGGATCTCCCCACACCCTGACGCCGGAGATCTTCATCCTCCGTCAGGCGCCTGAGCAAGAAGTTCAGGCAGTTGTTCGGCCCCAGCCCTGAGGGTCGTACTCCCGCCCCCAGCCCTGAAAGCTTGGGGCCCCTTTGCCACCAGCAGCCTCAGACGAGAGAGGACACCCCTGACCGTGATCCCGTGGCCTCTGGATGCAGAGGCCCCCGGCGGAACCCAGCCCCGTCAGTAGTAAGGCTGTGACACCTCTGTCACCTTAGTACCTGACCGCCACGACCCCCAGATTAGAAAGGAGTGACAGTGATGGCACAGTGTCCGTGACTCAGTGACGTGAAGGCAGAGCAATGAACTAACCACATCACGGAAGTCAGTAAGAAAGTACCAGTGATAATATCAAAGTAGTGGAGTGAGTAAAAGTGACAGTGCAACTGTGAACACGGCCACTTGAGATATGAGTCTATTATAATGAATATGCTACCATCTGATAACACCTCCTAATACTATAACCATACACAGACCCCAGTACCGAAATAACACTTACCAACAGTGAAGCAATACCAGCTATCCACGAATATATAAAACTTAGACTTTCTGTAACTAATAATACATAAACCTCTGCCCCAAGTGGTACTCATTTTGACCCGAGCAGTATCCTGTGCGATACTGATAACCCATATCCAGACATAAGAGTTGTAATTGACCAGTGTATCTGTATATGTGACATCTACACGTTCCACTGTACAACTTAGTAATACACATGTAAGGTTGTTGCCTTGAGTTTTTGTGTCCTGCCTCTCTCCTATTTGTCTAACCTCCGGTTTAGAAAGCGAGCCCCGCTACACACTAGGCGTTTACGGGAGGGGAGGCCGACCCCTAAAACACCTAGCATTACAATAATAATAATAATAATAATCATTATCATCATCATCATCCTCTGGACCTCCTTTCCCACCTTAGGGCAGGGTGAGACTGGCTCTATCTGATGTAATGCAAGGTGTAAATAGGCTCGACTTCTCGTTCCTAAAACACCTAACGTGGAGCGGGGTCCTCTTTTGAGACCGGAGCTTAGTCCAATAAAGAGAGGCAGGACGCAAAAACTCTAGGCAATAACCTTTACACGTATATTACCACAATCAGACACAGGACAAATCAGCAGATATTACAACATAATGTATAGCAATATAAAACCCTTATCTAGGACATGTGTATCTCGCAGGATACTTGCTTATCTGATATTAATGCCAACCAATCAAACCTAGTGTATTCAGGGTACAGTGAATAGAGGCGCGCGCGTGAGGCGCGGGGAGTGAGTCTCACAAAGGGGGGGGAGAAAAGGGGGGGGTGTGGGGAGTGACTTGTGACGGCTAGGAGGGAGTTATGGTAATACTGGAGCGAGGCAAGGATTAACAATGAGGATTACACGTTTTCCAATAGCAAAGGGACTTTGGTAATTGATTCTATTCTTGGTTTACACTTACAATAGATACTGGGACGAGGGAATGTCGTACAGGATTTACGGGTAGCGGGAGTGGGGGAATATCACTAACATTTTCTCGTATTACTTCTTTAGAGCTCACAGCAGTAGGGGTGTATTCCTACAGAGGAATTTCCAGGTGGCACAGTCTTACTAACTGTATATAAGGGACGTCACTCATAAATATAGTTCATCAGATCTTGGTTCGCACACTCGTCCTTTATTCTCTCACTGTGATCTTACTTGCCCCAATATTCACTATATTAAGTCACTGCACGATACTACACGAGGCAAAGTCACACTTAACCTAAATCACTTGCACTGTTTCTGGGTAGCATCACACGTATTCATCGTGGGGGGCAGGGGCGGGAACACGCCGTCAGCAATCCTGCTGGGCTAGGGGCACCGCCAAGGGGAGGCGTGCCAAGAGGGCACGGGACAACTCATAGGGGCGTCCTCTCGCGTCCTGGGCTACCCGTGGCTTCCGGGCTGGGCTCAGGGGTATGGCCCTCGGGACTGGGGCCGAATAGCTCCAGGAACCTCTGGTGTAAGTCTCGGCCGGAGGTGGGAGCCTTACGTCGTCATGGGGGTGTATGGAGATTGTGCCCGGGTGTCCTGGGGAGGATCGGGAGAGACTGCGGACTGTGGTCTCCAGCGTCTAGGGGTGCCGACAGGGGAGGGCTGCGGCATCGGCTTACGCTGGGGCCCGTCAGGTGCGTCTGTTCCAGAGCCAGGCGTAGGGAGCGGAGGCCAGGGGAGGCTGTGAGGCCTGTCTGGGCCACTCTGGTACGGGAGGCCTGGGCTCTTGTCTCCTGCCGGGGTGATGTCTCGCTCCTTGCCTCCTTCCGTGCACCTTCGGAGTGACAGTGGGCTGTCTCACGAGGGTGGGAGCGACAATAGGCCATCTCTACCAGGGCACCTTCGGAGCGAAAATAGGCCGTCTCTACCATGGCACCTTCGGAGCAACAATAGGCCGTCTCACGAGGAGGGGAGCGACAATAGGCCGTCTCTACCAGGACACTTTCGGAGAGACAATAGGCCGTCTCACGAGGGCGGGAGCGACAATAGGCCATCTCTACCAGGGCACCTTTGGAGTGACAATAGGCCGTCTCTACCGGGGCACCTTTGAAGAGACAATAGGCTGTCTCATGAGGAGGGGAGTGACAATAGGCCGTCTCACAAGGAGGGAAGCGACAATAGGCCGTCTCTACCGGGACACTTTCGGAGTGGCAATAGGCCGTCTCACGAGGAGGGGAGCGACAATAGGCTGTCTCTACCGGGACACTTTCAGAGCGACAGTAGGCCGTCTCACGAGGGCGGGAGCGACAATAGGCCATCTCTACCAGAACACTTTTGGAGCGACAATAGGCTGTCTCATGAGGAGGGGCGCCATCTGGAGTGTCTAGAACAACTCCACCCCTAGCTGGTTCAACAATCCCACTCTGTGAAGGTAGTGTCCTTCTCCTACGACGGCGACGGCATGGTGGCTGCGTGACATAGGGGCGCACGGCCCGGGCTGACATATGCCGTTGTTGCCAGGGGTTGTTCCCACTGGTGGCGGCTACCCCGTGGGGTCCGTGTGGGGGTGTCGGCACGTTCCCGGGCATACTGGGCTGTATCTTGCTTGCCCTGTTGTCGGGGGCACTAGGGTATTCTTCTGTTTCCATTTCAGGGGCACTGCTTTGTAAGTCACGCATTTTACCACTCTCCCCCTGTAAAAAGTCACGTCCTCATGGCTGGAGGTGGAATGCTTGCGTGTCGTAGGTAGTGTACACGGGCTGGAGGTGTTGCAGCACGGTTTGCCAGGCGACGGTGTAGGGGTTTTCTTCCTGCTCTGGGTCGCAGGTGAGGAAGAGTATGGAGGCGGTGGTGGTAGACTGGAGGAGGGTTAGCAGGTGGTGTGGTCCATGGAGTCTGTGGTTCCTGCCAAGGGTAGGCGCCCATACGGCCCGCTTCACTCTCATCTTGCTTGGTGTGGCTGTCGGTGTGGTTGGAAGCTGAATGCCGGATACCGAGGGTAAGGGCTGGGTTTTGTGCCATGGTAATGCGGCGTTGAGTCTCTGGGGAATACAGGTAGAGGGGATTTGGGCCTGATGTAGCTTGATGGTATGAAGTCGTGGGGAGATGGGTGGTGTAGGAGTGTGTGTGTATCGGGTGGGCGGGCGTGAGAGGCGGCCCGAGCGGGTGGTGGTGGTCTTGAGGGTCGGGGTGGGAGGGGAAGTGGGTGTTGTGGGTGTGGTGAGGCGTGGTGTTGGTGGAGTGGGTGTATGCATGGTGGGTGGGGGAGGGGTGGTGGTAGTGGGTCATGGTGAGGGTGTAGTGGCTTGGGCGGAAGAGGTGGGAGTGGGCGTTGAGGGGGGGGCAACGGAGGGAAGGGGTGAGGGTGAGCGAGGGGTGGTGGGGGAGGCATCAGGTGAGGTGCTGGGGGTGGTGGCAGCCAGGGAGGCGGAGGTGGCAGGGGAGGAGGAATGGGAGGGTGAAGAGGAAACGTAGCACTCATATGTGAATGTAGAGGGTGGTGCGGGGGCTGGAGGGGGCTGGGTGTGTGGGGTCAGGGCGGGGGAGGTGGGCATTTGGAAAGGCCGCACGTGGCGGTTGCGGAGGGTACGGGTAGTGCTGTGGTAGTCTATGACCACCTGGTATGGGTTGGGGACGCGGGTGACTGTGTGGGGCCCCGTGAAGCGGGGGGCGAGCTTGTGGGGAGTGGGGAGTTGGACGATAACGACTGTCACCCGGGTTGAAGGGGTTGGAGGCTGTGTCGGGTCCAAGGTCCAGATTCTTTTGTAGGTGGTGTATCCGCCTTTTTAGCAGGTGTAGCGGGTCTGTAGTGGGAGGAGAAGCTGGCGGCTGCAGGTGGTGGCGTAGGGGTAGTAGGAGGGGAGTTTCCTCAAAGATTCTCTCATGAGGGGAATCCCCGTCTTCTCGGGGACATGAATTCATGCCCCACTGGACAATTTTCACATGCGCCGGCCAGTTGTCGTCCTTTGTAGCCTTGATTCGGGTGCGTAGCTGATTGATAAGAGTACGATGGCTACGTTCACATACGGCGTTCCCTTGAGGCCAGTATGGTGAGGAGTGGGAGATCTTATATCCAAAAATCCTGGCTAGCTCCTCCCAGACTTTTCCGGAGAACTTTGGGGCATTATCGGAATGGATGGCTTGTGGGATGCCAAAGTAAGGGAACACGTGTCGGAGAAGGGCATCGGCGACAGCGACGGCATGTGTTCCTTAGCTGGGCAGGCTACTACGAATTTTGAATACGTGTCTACAAAAGTGATCACATATTTATATCCAGATTTGGGGGGAAGAGGGCCTACTACGTCGATCGCCAGGAGTTGCCAGGGCTTGTGGGCAGTGATATGGCCCAATGGTCCGGCGGTCCAGGTGATATCTTTCCCAAGCGCGCAGGCGCGGTAAGTCTGGATAATTTCCTTGGCGAGGGTGGAGGGATTTGGGGCGTAGTAAATGTCGTTGAACACCTGTAATAATTTTTTGGTGCCCATGTGGATGCCGTTGTGGGCATAGAGGTGGCGCAGGGTGTCACGTGCCGCATCAGGGGACAAGAGGATATGCCCGGACGGGGTTAGGAGGTGGTCGCCCTGTCGGCATAGCTTAGGGAATAGGTGGGCAGGGATCCAGGGGGGCCGTTCCTTGTGGTGCCAGAGTTGTAGGAGGTCTAGGTCTGGCTGTACTGCTTGGATGGGGAGGCGGGAGAGGGCATCTGCATTGGTGTGGAGCTTTCCGGGCCTGTATGAAATTTCGTACTGAAACTCCTCTAGGGTGTCGCGCCACCTGACGAGTTGGGCGTTATGGGAGTCCGACTTGCGTAACCACTAGAGTGATTGGTGGTCAGTGATTATCGTGACTTGGGTCCCGGAAAGATAAGCCCTAAAATATTGGAGGGCCCAGATTATGCCGAGGCATTCTCGCTTGGTGGCGGACTGGGGCTGAATAGCTCCAGGAACCTCTGGTGTAAGTCTCGGCTGGAGGTGGGAGCCTTACATCGTCATGGGGGTGTATGGAGATCGCGCCCGGGTGTCCTGGGGAGGATCGGGAGAGACTGCGGACTGCAGTCTCCAGCGTATAGGGGCGCCGACAGGGGAGGGCTGCGGCATCGGCTTATGCTGGGGCCCGTCAGGTGTGTCCGTTCCAGAGCCAGGCATAGGGAGTGGAGGCCAGGGGAGGTTGTGAGGCCTGTCTGGGCCACTCTGGTACGGAAGGCCTGGGCTCTTGTCTCCTGCCGGGGTGACGTCTCGCTCCTTGCCTCCTTCCATGCACCTTCGGAGCGACAGTGGGCCGTCTCACGAGGGCGGGAGCGACAATAGGCCGTCTCTACCAAGGCACATTCAGAGCAAAAATAGGCCGTCTCTACCAGGGCACCTTCGGAGCGACAATAAGCCATCTCACGAGGAGGGGAGCGACAATAGGCCGTCTCACGAGGGCGGGAGCGACAATAGGCCGTCTCTACCGGGGCACCTTCGGAGCGACAATAGGCCATCTCACGAGGAGGGGAGCGACAATAGGCCGTCTCTACCGGGGCACCTTCAGAACGACAATAGGCCGTCTCACGAGGAGGGAAGCGACAATAGGCCGTCTCTACCAGGACACTTTCGGAGCGACAATAGGCCGTCTCTACCGGGACACTTTCGGAGCGACAATAGGCCGTCTCACGAGGGCGGGAGCGACAATAGGCTGTCTCTACCAGGACACTTTTGGAGCGACAATAGGCCGTCTCACGAGGAGGGGCGCCAAGTGGAGTGTCTAGAACAACTCCACCCCTAGCTGGTTCAACAATCTCACTCCGTGAAAGTAGTGTCCTTCTCCTACGATGGCGACGGCGTGGTGGCTGCATGACATAGGGGCGCACGGCCCAGGCTGACATATGCTGTTGTTGCCGGGGTTGTTCCGACTGGTGGCGGCTACCCCATGGGGTCCGTGTGGGGGTGTCGGCACGTTCCCGGGCATACTGGGCTGTATCTTGCTTGCCCCGTTGTCGGAGGCACTATGGTATTTTTCTGTTTCCATTTCGGGGGCACTGCTTTGTAAGTCATGCATTTTATCTGATACGCCAAAAACATTCACCATATTCTGTAGCTTCACATAAACATCCGATAGAGTCAATCCGGACACTGTCATGTTAAAAAGGGGTGTCAAATCCCTGATCATGCACTTCTCACAACATTCATCCAGCCAGCTCGATCTCTTGTCAGTCCCCCTAGTCTCACCGACTTCCATACCTCTCTTCCTCATCCACTACATCCTTCCACCTTTTCCTTGGCCTACCTCGCCTCCTTCCGCCTCCAAATTCGTTCAGATATACCTTTTTCACCACTCTGTTGTTATCCATTCTTTCCACATAACCATACCATCTCAGTACACTCTCTTTGATTCTGGTGTCCACAGACTTCCTCACTCTGCATCTTTCATGAATCAAATTATTTTGTGTCTTATCCACTCTCTGTACTCCACATACATTCCTCAACAATCCCATCCCCACTGTTCTTACTCTTTTCATTTTCATGCCACACAAGAGTTTCACATCCATATGTTAAAGCTGGCACTAACACTTCTTCATGTAATCCTCGTGCAGCCGCAACACTCAAGCCTCTGTTTCTTATCAAGGCCTTCATAGCACCAGCTACTATCCTTCTTTGTGTCACTCTACAGACTACAGTACTTTCCACTTGCAAATTTTCCTCTCTTTTCTATCACTGTACCCAGGTATTTGAACTCTCTCACCAATTCCAGTCTCTCTCCATTCACTGTAAGATCGCACTGGGATCGCCTTCTCTCTCAGTAACCATCACTTTACTCTTTTCTACATTACTCTCAAGGCATGATGCTCACAGGCATTAGCAAAACTCTGCAGTAGTCTACCAAGTTCTTGTGCGGTATTTGCAAGTAGTACTGCATCAACAGCATACAACAAATTTGAGATATTCCATCCATCACCATTCATTACCAACGCCATCCCTCACTCCATTGCTCGTGTTTTTACTTCTCTCACCACCCCATCCATATGTACTGAAGAACCATGAGGACATCACACAACCTTGTCGCATGCCCACACCGATCGTGAACTACTCACTTAGATGACCACTTACCCTTACACATGCTTCACTACCATTATAAAAACTCTGGACGGCACCTAGCAGCTCACCATCTACACCATATATGCGCAAAACGTTCCACAATCCTTCTTTGTCACTCTACTTTGTCATATAATAATAATAATAATAATAATAATAATAGTAATAATAATAATAATAATTTGTGTTAGGTGGGGGCACTCACCATCCACTCACTTGATGTAGTGCTGCTCTCGGGTGTCTGCCCTTTCCTCTATTCCATCCTTCTTTCCTTCCATCCACCTTTGCCTTTCCTTCAGTCTCTCCTCGTCCTTCTGCCTACGGGTGACTTTACACTCCCTCTTCTCTCTTTCGTTCCTTCATTCTTTCCTCTTCCTTCTGTCTGTGGGTGACTACACTGAGTGACAAGTCAAATAGTTTCCTGTACACCAGGAAACCATTTACTACGCTGGGTGGTAACCATATAACCAAATTTTGGCGCCTGGTGGTTAGTGGGTAATTATTGCGCTCCAGTCGGATTGAGCCGGTGAAGGTTTATATCAAAGGGGTGGTTGGGGTTTATTGCTCAAGTAATGCCACTCAGGTATGAGTGAGGCTGGTCACTCTCATCTTAAATGTCAGGACCAACTGCCTAGCCCCGGGCTCCTACGCTCCTCATGGGGAAACGTAGGATTGGATGACGGATGGATAGATGGATGATGATGATGATAATAATAATAATAATAATAATAATAATAATAATAATAATAATAAAAAATAAACATACTCATCACCATCATCATCCGGACCTCCTTTCCCATCTTAGGGCAGGGTGAGGAGTAGCAATGTCCAGAGAGCCCAAATCTGCCCACTCGAATGGGCCACACTTCCATTCACTCACCATTCAAGCCCCCAGAATCATGGCTCTACCTGATACGCCCAAAACTTTCACCACGTTCTGTAGCTTCACATAAACGTATCCGATAGAGTCAGTCCGGATGCTGTCACATTAAAAAAGGGTGCCAAATCCCTGATCATGCGCTTCTCTTCACTATATTCATCCAGCCAGCTTGATCTCTCTAGCCTCACCGACTTCCAAACCTCTCTTCCTCAAACACTCATCCACATCCTTCTACCTTCTCCTTGGCCTACCTCGCCTCCTCCCTCTTTCAGATTTGCTCAGATATACCTTTTTCACCACTGTATTGTTATTCAGTCTCTCCACATGACCATACCATCTCAATACACTTACTTCGATTCTTGTGTCCACAAACTTCCTCACTCCACATCTTTCACAAATCACATTATTTCGTATCCTATCCACTCTCTGTACATTCCTCAGCAGTCCCATCTCCACTGCTCTCACTCCTGACTTTTCATGTTCATGCCACACCAGAGTATCACATCCATAGGTTAAAGTTGGCACTAACACTCCTTCATGCAAGCTGTGTAACTGCAACACTCGCGCTTCTTTTGCTTATCAAAGCCTTCATTGTACCAGATACTTTCCTTCTTTGTGTCACTCTACTTTCCACTACTTTTGCACATTTTCCTCTTTTTTCTACCACTGTACCAAGCTATTTGAACTCTCTCACCAATCCCAATCTCTATAGTCACTGTAACATCGCATTGGGAGTCACCTTGTCTCTCATTAACCATCACTTTACTCTTTTGTACATTGACTCTCAAGGCACAACGCTCACAGACATTATCAAACCTCTGCACTAGTCTACCAAGTTCTTCTCTGGTATTTGCAAGTAGCACTGCATCATCAGCATACAACAAATTTGAGATATTCCATCCATCACCATTCATTACAAACGCCATCCCCTTCTCCATTACTCGTGCTTTTTACTTCTCTCATCACCCCATATATATATATATATATATATATATATATATATATATATATATATATATATATATATATATATATATATATATATATATATATATATATATATATATATACTGAACAACTATGGGGACATCACACAACCTTAGCGCACGCTCACACCGATCGTGAACCATTCACTTAAATGCCCATTAACCATCACACATGCTTCACTACGATCATAAAAACTGACTGCATTTAGCAGCTTAACATCTACACCGTACATGCGCAAAACTTTCCACAATCCTTCTCTGTCTACTTTATTGTATGCTTTTTTCAGATCCATGATTGCCAACACCTTACAGTCTTTCTCACAAGCCTTTTCCACTACCTGTCTCACTGCAAATATTTGATCCACACATTCTCTGCCACTCCTAAAGTTCGTCACTCACTAGGACTTCTGATATTTCTCTTAAACTTTCTATGTAATAATTTTTCGATATACCTTCCCTTCCACACTCAATAAACTTATGCGCCGATAATTCTTGCACTCACTTCGCGCGCCATTATTTTTGTACAGGGGTACAATCACAGTCCTTTTCCACTCTGCTGGCACAGTTTCACTCATCCATGCCTTCTTACATATCTCCAACAAGCATTTCTTTCTGCTCTCTCCACTACACTTAATTATCTCTGCAAACACCTCATCAACCCCAGCTGCTTTCCCATTTTTCAGTCACTTCACAGTGCTCTTCACCCGTGCGAGGGCCACATTTCCTGGCGCTGCATTCCACCTCTGCACACCCCCACAACCAATCATGTTTACAGTGGCTCTGCTCTCTCTCTGTTCTCATTCATCAGGCTTTCAAAATACTCTTTCCATCTGGTCCTTACTTCATCTTCATCGGTTAATAATCTACCATCTGCATCCCTCACACCTTCACATTTTTTTCCGCTTTCGCTTCTACATTTCCGCCTTGGATGTGAGAAGGATGTCTGTTAAGCAAGGAAGAGTGGCAGTGCGTGATAGAAATGAATGGAGAGAAATTGTGAACGAATAAATGATGACGCAGCCCTGAGGGGATATTCTCCCTCATTTTGTCTGATCAGCTGATCAGGTCAGGTGCGGGTAAGGGGATGGGTCCATTATGATGTGGCAGGAGTAAACCACCTCTGCTGTCGGGCCCTGCTGCAGATGTCACTGATTGCACTTCACAGTTGACCCTCGGGCGGTGTGATGTGGTGAGGATCTGTACCTCCTCCCCTTTGGGGCTAAGATGCGAATGAATGTGTTTGAATGGATGGGTAAATTAGGAATGTGTCGTCCTGTTTCGGCTACCTCCCTTTCCTTAGGGGAAGCAGCCGAGGTATACAGATAGGTAGATTTTTCCTCTTCACTAGTCTCTTTACATGCTTCTTGCTCTCAGTACATTCAGTTATTTCAATTGAACCTCGGTCCTGTAACTACTCTAGCCACTTCTTCCTCCTTTCCTCCACTGCTCTCTTAACCTCTTCATCCCACCATGCCGTACTTTTCTTCTTTGTTGTTATTCTTGCCACACCACACACCGCTTTAGGATTTCTAACTAAGTAATCTCTATATGCATTCCACAGGCTATCCAGATCCATTTCATTCCAATTCACTGATTCTTACTCCTCCCCTACTTTTGGTCCTACATTCATTTGCCATTTCTTTGATCTTTAGCTGCTCGACTTTCACTCTTTCTCCCTGACTGCTCCTCTCTCTCCTGGTCCACCTCACTCCTCTCAGATTAATCTTGCATACCACAGTTATATGATCTGACAGACCTCCACATCGTCCTCTCACGGCCCTTGTGTCAGCAACCATTCCCAGCATCAAACTCTCTATAAGCACGTAATCAATCAGGCTCCTTTCAACATGATCCCCGTTCCTTCTATACCATGTATATTTCTGTGCATCTTCCTATCTGAAATACAAGTTACAAATGCACAACCTCCTTTCCTGACACATATCTTTCAATGCCTACTCTTCCATTTATATCGCCCATTATGATCACTTTATAGCTCCTGGGCATATCTCCTACTGCTTCATCCAGCTCATATCAAAACCTGTCTTTCTCTCACTCCTGTCCTCACACGGTGCATACACTACAATGACCGCCACTTTCACCTTGTGAAACTTGGTCTTGACATTCATACACCTCGAGCTGACACATTTACAAACTCTCATTCCACTCTGCCACACCTCATTCATCAACAAAGCAACTCCTTCCTTGCACCTTCCTCGCCCATTCATGCTCAGTCTTACACTGCACACACACACACACACCAAGAACAGACGCACGCCGCCACCCCTCCATACCCAGCCAACTTGGCCAGTGGCATTACCTAAATTAGTATCTTTATATGAGTCAAGCTCTGTACCAGGTTAGACTAAATTGTGTTCTAATATAAAAAAAAAGAAGAAGTTTTAAGCAAGACTTGTTCAAACAAAAAGGAAAACAAAGTAGCAAAAAAATGCGCAGAAATGTCTGGCATACAGCATAGTGCCCCCGAAAACGAGATGAGTGGTGAACAGCATAGTGCCCCCGGAAACGCACCGACACCCCCACCCGGACCCCACGGAGTAGCCGCAGCCAAACTATGGGATGCCGTGTGACAATGGCATAAGTCAGCCCGGGCCATGCACCCCTATAACACCCAGCCATTGCATCATCGCCCTAGCAGGAGGAGGACACTACCTTCGGGAAGTGGGACTGCCGGATCAGCTAGGGGTGGAGCTGCTCAATCAGCTCCAGACAGCGCCCCTCGGGAGACGGCCTACTGCCGCTCCCGCCTTCGCCAGACGGCCGATTGCCGCTCCAAAGGTGCTTCCCCAAGTCAGCCTATTGCCGCTCCTCCCTCCAGGAGAAGGAGACAGCCTACTGTCGCTCCCGCCTTCGTCAGACGGCCGATTGCTGCTCTGAAGGTGTTGCCCCTGAGTTGGCCTATTGCCGCTCCACCCTCCGGCAGAAGGAGACGGCGTACTGCCGCTCCAGCCTTCGTCAGACGGCTGATAGCCGCTCCGATGGTGTTGCCCCTGAGTCGGCCTATTGCCGCTCCACTCTCCGGCAGAAGAAGACGGCCTACTGCTGCTCCAGCCTTTGTCAGATGGCCGATAGCCACTCCAAAGGTGTTGCCCCTGAGTCGGCCTATTGCTGCTCCTCCCTCCAGCAGAAGGAGACGGCCTACTGCCGCTCCCGCCTTCGTCAGATGGCCGATTGCCGCTCCGAAGGTGTTGCCCCTGAGTCGGCCTATTGCTGCTCCTCCCTCCGGCAGGAGACGGCCTACTGCCGCTCCAGCCTTCGTCAGACGGCCGATTGCCGCTCTGAAGGTGCTGCCCCTGAGTTGGCCTATTGCTGCTCCTCCCTCCGGCAGAAGGAGATGGCCTACTGCTGCTCCCGCCTTCATCAGACGGCCAATTGCCGCTCCGAAGGTGTTGCCCCCGAGTCGTCCTATTGCCGCTCCTTCCTTTGGCAGGAGACGGCTTACTGCTGCTCCCACCTTTGCCAGACGGCCGATTGCCACTCTGAAGGTGTTGCCCCAGAGACGGCCGACTGCCGCTCCTCCCTCCTCCAGAAGGAGACGGCTTACTGCTGCTCCCGCCTTTGTCAGACAGCCGACTGCCGCTCCGAAGGTGTCCAGAGGCACGCTGACTACCCCACTCAGGCCACACCCAAATGCCGGGCCTTGGCATCTCATAGTTACGCCCCTGGGTAGCCACGGCCAATTGCCGGGCCCCACAGCCAAAGAGAGATGTTGTTAGTGTCATCGCCCCAGCATGAGACAGGTGCCCGGACCTCCAGTATCGGAGAAACCCAGCGAGGCCTCACGGCTTCTCCTGGCCTCCACTCCCTACCCCTGACCCTGGAGAAGACCCACCTGATGGACCCTAGTTCAGGTTGGTGCTGCGGCCCCTCCCTGACAGCGCCCTTCGACTCTGGGTACCGCAGTCCTCAGTCGCTCCAGGCCCTCCCCAGGACGCCCGGGCGAGAACTCTCCATGTCCATGAAGCTGCGTAAGACCTCCACCTCGGGCCGAGACCTGAGCCAGAGATTTCTGGACCTGTTTGGCCCCAGTTCTGAGGGCCACACCCCTGAACCTAGCCCGGAGACTGCGGGCTCCTGCGCCACCGGCAGCCCTGGACGCGAGAGGACGCCCTTGCGGATTGTCCCGTGCCCTCTCGGCACGCCCTCCCCTGGCAGTGCCCCTAACCCGGCAGAGTTGTCGCCAGCGTGTCTCCTTGCCGCCCCCACTACATGAGTGAATTATGTTAAGTGTGGTGTTGCCCCAGAACTAGTGAAATGACTTATGTTAAGTGTGACGTTGCCCCAGAATCAGTGTTACAGTGATACAGTGACTTAATGTATGTTAAATATCGGGGCGAATGAAATCATGGGTGGATGAGTAAGGACGAGCGCAGAAACTAATTTCTGGTGAATCAGACTCCTGAGTGACGCCCTTGTAGAAAACCAGTAAGACTACTCCCCCGAGAAATCCTCTGTAGTAAAATACACCCATGTCCTTTGTTACAAGAAAACAGTAATGTGTTAATAATATTCTCCCGTTTGTATTACCGTAAACACGGTTAATTCCCAGTGCCCTCCATTCCCTCTCTTTCTAAAGAATCTCCTCCCAGCAGCTAGCATGAACGTAAATGAGGAATAGAATCAAATGTCAAAACCTCTTTGCTATCAGAAGATATTAAGTTTGATTTAATAATACTTACCCTCTCCCAATTTTACTATAACTCTGTTCTGACCCGCCGCGAGTCACTCCCCCCCCCCCCGTGTGAGTCACTCCCCGCGCTCCCACGCGCTCCTGTGTTCCCTGTGCACCTGTGCACTAGAGTTACTGTATTGGCAGCAGTATCAGTTAAGCCAGTATCCTGCGAAATACTAATATCCTAGTTAAGGTTTTATTTCTTTGCCATATATTGTGTTGTAATATCTGCTGTTTTTGTCCTGTGTCTGACTGTGGTAATATACGTGTAAAGGTTATTGCCTGAAGTTTTTGTGTCCTACCTCTCTTTATTGCACTAAGCCCCGGTCTCGAAAGAGGACCCCGCTACACGATAGGTGCTTTAGGACCGAGAAGTCGGGCCTTCTCCACATAGCATTACATGCGCACAATCAGCTGATCGTTTACTTAGTCTACAACTGCCCCAGGGAATGTAAGTACTATATGTGCTTTTAGTACTGCAAAATGACCGCATACTTTAGTAAAGCAAATTTGGAAAAGAAAAGGGATAAAGGTAGAAAGCAGGATGATGATTTCTACCAAGAACTGGTTGAAGTGGAGACTCACAATAAACCGGTGGAAGGAGTACACAGGCTAGAGATGGCTTTTCAAAATGAGATTGATGAAATTAAGAAACAGATGCACTTGCAAAGGGAAGAAATAGAAAAATTAGGAAAGGAAGTCAACAGGAAAGACACAAACATAGATGAGCTGACAGTAGAATTGAGTTCACTTAGGAGAAAAATTAGTGAAATGGCAAGTACAGTAGTCAATCACGAGAGTATTATGGAAGAGTTCAAAAATGATACAGAGACAATTAGGCAAGTAAGCAGTCTGATAGACCAGAGCAGCGATATTGAGAAGATAACACAGGTGAATGAAGCTGTGCAGAGTTACAAGAATGATCTGGAAACCACCTATGCTGAAATGGTGAAAGTAAAGAAAGACTTAGAAACAAAGGTGGAAGAAAAAAGCATTAAAAAGGAGGTGAAAAGAATAATCCAAAACAATCCTAAGTTAGTCAGTGATTCAATAGATATCAACAAATCTATAGTAATCACTAGTATAGAAGAGGAAGAAGTAAAAAACAAGATCTCAAAAGACAAAAAGGAGATGGCAAATGTAATGAGCATATTGAAAAAAGTATCAGAGGAAATCTGTAGTAAAGACAATGAGGAACACAAAAGGTTGGGGAAATACGAGAGAAGCAAGTCAAGACCCCTAAAAGTAACCTTCCAGAGCGTAAACACCATGGAGGAGATACTAAAAAACGCAAAGAATCTTATGGAAAAAGAGGAGTTCAAAAATGTATGGATAAAAAGATCCCTAACACAAGAGGAACTGGAATTACTGAAAGAGAGGGAGGAAACAAAAACAAAAAATGAGGAAAGATCAGAGGAGGAGAAAAATACATTTTTTTTTTTACAAAGTAATAGGATTGCAGGTACGAAAGTGGTACACAAACAGGAGGGAATAAAAAGGAGGAAGGTAGTAGAACCAAGTCATGACAAGTATATAAACAAGATGATTAAGTTGATGTACTCAAATGTAGATGGAATGGTATCTAAACTATTAGAGATGAATAATTATGTCAGAGAAAATGAACCACATATAATATACCTAACTGAAACAAAATTAACACCAAGGCTATAAAATGACATCCTAAACTTAGAGGAATATAATATATGAAGAAGATATAGGAACTTAAAAAAAGGAGGAGGAATTATAATATTAACTAAGGAAAATCTAAAAGTCAAAGAAATAGAACTAGATATATCCTCACAAGTAGAACTGATTGCAGTAGAGATCAATACATCTGAAGGGAAAGTAATTGTTGCCAATTTGTACATGCGACCCAGATCAAACACATGGGAAAGAGACGAATATGAGGACCTGGCAGAGAATACAGTTCAGAGTTTAAGAGCATTACTACATAAAATGGAAGAGAAATCAGTAAGAATTATACTAATTGGAGATTTTAATACAAATATAAATTGGAATACTCTAGATATAATAAGCCAAGAAAGCTGTTGGGACCAAAAGCTCCTGGATCTCGTGCAAGTTTTTCCTAACGCAACATGTAAGGGAAAGCACCAGAAAAAGAGGACTCGATGTACCCTTAATGCTATATCTCATATTTACTAGGCAAGAAAACGATATGGACAATTTAATATATCACCCTCCATTCGGCAAAAACGATCATTCAGTACTAAATTGCAACTTCAGGATACTATATGACTTAGTTAACAACAATGAAAGTTACAAAATGAGCCTAAACTATAAAAAGGGAAACTATCATGACCTAAAGAAGTACTTCTTAGAAATTGATTGGGGAAAGGAGCTTAGAGGACAAGATTTAAATGCTATATATAAAAAATTCTATGAACTTTATGAAATAGGAGTCCAGAAGTACATCCCACAGCACAAAGAAGCAGAAAAGAAAATAAAGAAATGGAATACAGAATGTAAAAAATCAAAAGAAAGAAGAGATTTGTTGTGGAATAGATACAGAAGACACAATAGTGAAAGGGCATATAATGATTACAAACAGGCAAGAAACGATTATACAAGAATAAGGAGGGAATCCCAAAAACTGTTTGAGAAGAATATCATAAATAAATGTAGTGATCAACCGAAGCTAATTTACAGCTACATCAGAAGCAAAACCAAAGTAAATGATAAAATACAATCCATTACGGACAAGGGAATCACCTATACACAAGAGAAGGATATTTGTGAAGCACTAAACAAGAATTTCTAATCAGTTTTTACAGAGGAAAAAAATTTTGAGAGGGATTATGTGGAACATGCATGCCCACACATACTACCAGATATACAAACATCAGAAAAAGTAATAGAGGAGGAGCTAAGTAAATTAGATAAAGGAAAAGCAAATGGTCCTGATGAAATTTCATGTTGGGTGCTAGGTGAATGTGCAAAGGAGTTAAGTAAACCATTATTTTTAATTTTCAAGAAATCCTTGAGGCAAGGTAAACTACCTGATATTTGGAAGAAAGCAAACATTGTTCCCTTATTCAAGAAAGGGAATAGACAAAATCCACTCAACTACCGACCAGTATCACTAACCAGTGTTGTAAGCAAGGTATTAGAAAAGCTTATATGAAAAGCTTGGATAAATCATCTAGTAGAACACAATATGATAACAGAAAGACAGTTTGGTTTCAGAAAAGGAAAATCATGTGTTACTAATCTATTGAGCTACTATGACAGAGTAACAGACACATTACAGGAAAGAGAAGGATGGGTGGACAGTATCTATTTAGATTTCAAGAAAGCATTTGACACAGTACCACACCAAAGACTTTTATGGAAACTGTACCATCAAGGAGGAATTCGAGGCAAACTGTATTGTTAGATGTAAGATTTTCTCATAAAAAGAGAAATGAGAACAGTGCTAAGGGGAAATTACTGATCATGGAAAGAAGTGACCAGTGGAGTACCACAGGGCTAAGTGCTGGCACCAATCATGTTTTTAGTGTATATAAATGATATAGACAGTAACACTGGAAATGAAAGCTATCTAAATATGTTTGCAGATGATGCAAAAATACAAAGGAGAATTACTAACATAGACTCTTGTAAAGAGCTACAAGAAGAATTAAGTAAACTTCATGAATGGAGTAATACATGGCAAATGGAATTCAGTGTGGACAAGTGTCATGTAATCAAGTTTGGTAAAAGTGGAAAAAGACCTGATTGGGATTATACATTAGGAAATAAAACCCTACACACATCAGAATGAGAGAAGGACCTAGGTGTGATTGTCAATAACAGACTATCTCCGGCTGACCACATCAGTGAGAAGATATGGAACATGTATACACTGCCTGCCAATATGAGAATAGCGTTTACATACATAAATGAAGACATGTTAAGAAAGATAATAACATTATTCATCAGACCAACCATGGAGTATGCATCAGTTGTCTGGAGTCCTCATCTCAAAAAACACATAAACAAGATTGAAAAAGTTCAAAGGGCCGCTACAAGATGGGTACCAAGCTTAAGGGATCTAAGCTACGAAGAAAGACTAAATAAACTGAATCTACCAACACTACAGGAGAGAAGGAAAAGAGGTGACATGATTATGCTATATAAATGCATATCAGGGAAGGAGATTACTTAACCTATGGGGAAGCAACAGCAAGAGGACACTGCAAAAAACTGCATAAGGAGAGGTGATAAAGACGCAAGGAAATTTAGTTTCCCAAATAGAGCAATTGATCAGTGGAAGGCACTACCGAATGAAATATTGTGTGCCAAAACAATTCACAATGTTAAGGATATGTAAGATAAATATGGTTTGACACGGGACAGTACGAGCTTGACTCATTCCTGTAAAGATACAATTAGGTAAGAACATCTCACACCCTCCCACTCCTCCACACCCTTTCATCTTTGTTTCACACAAAGCCATCACGGCATACCTCACACTCTTGATCACATTCACCACTTCCACCCTCTTGTTCTCCTCACTCACACCTCTCACATTCCTCATGGCCATGCGAATCTCCCCATTTGGTTGGGGCCCTGGGCAGGTATTGGGCCCTCCAAGGCTCTCTGAAACAACTGCCATGATTAAGTGATTTCAGATAGAGGAATCTGGGGGACACTTAATCTGGCCAAAGACCCCGGTTGTATGGTTACCTCCCAGCGTAGTAAATGGTTTCCTGGGTACAGCAAACCATTTGGCTTGTCACTCAGTGTAGAGACCATAAGGCATCCCTACACTGAGTGAGTGGATGATGGGCATGCTTTAAAAACATTACAGATAATAATAATAGCTGCCCTTTTGTTATTCAAAAGCCCTAGCTCTCCAAAAGAATTCACAAGCACTGAAGCCCTCCAAAAATGACTATTGGCTTAATAGTGTTACTGCATCTGTACAGTGGACAGTTCTGGTATCACCTTGCCACAGCATTTATGGTACTCACCAAAAACCTTTTCACCTCCACTTGAAGATGGAATAAGGATGCGTCCCATAAAAGAAGGAATAAGAAACTACGAGAGAGAGAGAGAGAGAGAGAGAGAGAGAGAGAGAGAGAGAGAGAGAGAGAGAGAGAGAATGTCAATGACATTCTCAGTGAAATGAACGAAACACTCGACAGCACATCATTCAAGCCCTAGTGTCCTGGCTCTGTTTCACTGGTTTAACTATCTGCTCACGCCTTGCTGTGGCAAGGCGCTGTCTACTGCAAGGGAACATGGGTTCACTGCATGGGATGGCCCTACAAAGGCAGTTGCTTGCCGGTGGTTGATGGGTTTGCTCGACCAGACAGATCAGGGTTTCTCAAAAACAACATACTGAGGGAGAATTTTTCATCACAGATGTACTCTACTAATACCTGCCAGACAGAAGTAAAGCACTGACCATTAACTTACAATAAGAGGGGGAATGAGTGACAAACCCTTTTCATATGCCCCTCCACATGTAGCCTACCCAAGGTTAACAACAATAATAACAAAAACAGTAACTTTGCATAACAAATCAAATCTAGGGATGGCTTAAAATAAATGCTCCAATCACAGTGATGTTACAGTCTCATACTCTTGAACATAATTTTATTATGGCTGAGTCACGATGAATTTCTCACTCTTAGGCTTGATGCACACTATCGCTCCGCTCTCCTTCTGCTCGCGGCTAGGTCTAGCTCCGGTCAAATAATATTACATGTATTTGTAGCAACCGTGGCTCAGTGGGTTAGAGCGCTCCACTCTGACCGGAGGATCGAATCCACCCAAGGGTCATTGGTAGACATCAGGAAGGGCATCCGGTCATAAAATGCTACACGCCCCAGTCCAAAAGTCCTCTACCCAGAGGCAACGCCTAAGCCCTTCGGGGATACCTGGCGTAAAACCAAATTATTTTTATTTTCTTTTATTTCAGTGGAGACATGTACACTACCTCTCACGGTTCACTCTCGCTCCACTGAAGTGTAAGCAACGGTAATCCAAAACATATTTTGAGAGAAGTGGGAGCGGACTAGTAGCAGAGCGAGAGCAACTGTCTCACTTCAGTCTCATCCCGGTCATCACGGGTGGGAGGTCGGCTTTCCATCCGTTTCTTACATATTTTCTTTTGTGAATAAAATCCCCAAGAAGCCAACCATGTGGGATTATGATCACGGTACGCTTATTTAAAGAGAACATTATTGCTGTGGATTTAGAACAACGGTTTTTATTACATAAGCGTAGTCCGTACAATAATATTTTGTAGAATCTTTGTTGAAATATCATAACAATATCTACTCCCTTTCATGTGAGTTGTTGACAGAATAAATAAAAGCCAAGAGGGACTTGTGTGACATGAGTTCTCCTAGGTACAGTGATGTGGAAAAAAAAAAAAAAAAGACATTGAGAGCGAGAGCGGAGCGGTAATGTGCATTACCCGTGCCCTGTGAGCGGAGCGAGAGGGGGCCGTGAGCGAAGTGATAATGAACACTGAGCTTGACTGTCCTTGTAAGCTGTGGGAGGGTAGATGGTAGCAACTATTTTACTGCAATACAAACTCATACTTAGAGTATTAAGATTGTCTTGATAAATTCAGTGATTAGTAAGAATAAATCACTTCAACTTAGTCACAACTGATCTATAGCAATTTATATTATCATAGTTATTCAAGTTCATATATTTACATTATTTTAACTCCACCTGTAAACCTAGTTTATGATATAAAATACACAGCGTTTTAAATAAGACTAACTGTTTGGTGATTTATGTCTAAGTATTCAATAAATACTAATAATACAACTCATATAATTATGGTGTCACCCACCATGGCAGTACCCACAGTAGGTACTACTGAAGACATTAGAGACAAGCATCAGATACACCGAAGTGTGTAGGAATTAAACCAAACTCTATAATAAATACAAATTAAAAGTATTAAAAAGATAACCCATATGGCCTACTAAAACACACACACACACACACACACACTATTTTAAACCAGTCGTGTGAAATAAAAAGATAATTTAATATGATCTGTGAATTTACAACCATGCTGAAGAGGGTACTCCAATGATTAGTAAAGAATAATTTTGATATCAAGTTATTAACCCTCTAATGCACCATGACTTCAGTGTTAGCATCCAGTAATTTCAAGAGTAAATAGGCATCAGTGACTAAAAAAACAGAAGTTTATGTCCAAAACTGAATTTTCACTTGAAACATTTCACAGCGAGTGTGGTACTTGAGCTACTGCTGCTTCACAAGATGTTAGCATTTTCCAGGCAGAATAAAATGAACAATAATAATTATAATAATAATAATAATAATAATAATAATAATAATCTTGTGCCAGTTTGGAAATTAGATGTATAAAATTTCTGAAACTGAGAAGCTAATAAATCGCCATTTATTTCAGTGCCAGAAAACTATAACCTTCCTGGATATCGTTAGAAAAGAAAAAAAAAAATGTGAGCTGGATGCCTGGGAGAAAAGATATTTTGTATTCACATTGAAAATATCCACCTTTCTATTACACCTCGTGTTTTTGATTAGCTTGCCAGAAAGGCTAAGCCTTTCCAAAGATGGCTTTTTTTTTCATTTTTGCGGAAATGCACATTTTTTGTTTAATAAAGTATACATATACCCATTAAGCCAGACATTTGCATCTTCATGTACCAATTGATAACAAAAACAATTATGAACTGGTGTTGTAAATGGTTCATGTAACACAAATTCTGATCAAATGATAATCAATCTGCCCAACTTAGCAAATATTGACAGTGGCTGACCAAGATTCCAATAACTGATGAATGATTAGTAGTATGACGATTCTTTGGGTAAGTACAGAAAGCTTGCATGAAGACACTTAATACCTGTACTGTACGAAGGTGAACAAAAACATCTGGCACAGGCTATTATCAACTATTTTCACCATACGTACTTACCATGTGATAATTCTTCAGTGCATAATTAAAAGAATGGTTGTTTAAACCAAAAACTGATACATACAAATCAGCTCAGTGCAACAAAATGAACTGAAAATGATATGAAGAAACAATTACCTAGTAGTTTCACAATTTGTTTTAATATTGCTTGGTATAAAAAAAAAATGGAGGAAACTCATTAAGTATTCTAAAAAATATATATATACATTAAAGTGCTGTAACTAAAATTAAATGCAGTACAAACCTTGCACCTTCTACAGTATACTGTGTTTATATATATATATATATATATATATATATATATATATATATATATATATATAATTTCACAATGCATTTGAAGCAAAAGTGATTTACCCATGCTAGTCATCTGTGTTGCTTAAAATAACCATGTAGAATACAGTACTATTACCAAACACAAGGTGAGGTGAGCTGCTCGCTATACATGGTCCTCAGGGTTTCTGATCTCTGGCAGCTGGGTCTTCTGAGCTATGGCATTGCATACATACAACATCTGGTCCAATTTCTTGTCCAGCAGCACAAGCTGAAAATTAGAATGTCCCATTAGATTAGATTAAATTAGAATTTCCAGAACTCTGCATATATTATTCATTTGTTTTTCCTCCCTCTGTTCTGTTATTAAAAAAAAAAAAAAAATGAAACCATACGAGAATTTACCAGTAAATCATTTTCCCTGGCTTTGGTTAACAGATAAAACAAACAGTTTTACATACAGTGGCCGCAACAGAAATCTTGACATACTTTATGCAACAGAAATCTTGACACATGATTGTTATACTACGTACTCAGAGCTCAACCTCTTGCTCCCTGAGTACGAGGAACTGATCTGGGGTTCTTTTCAAGACCGGGTCTAGACCATGCAACCAGAGGAACAGGGCTCAAAAACACAGGCCAACCAATCTTATACGTATATTACCATACATACATACAGTAATGGGCACAATACAATGGGGCAGATTATACACTCTATGATGGACACAAGGACAAGAGTTGTGACTACAAATGACAAGGTAGCTGTAGGTGTTGCCCAGGTGTGGAAGGGGTCTCATCAGGTGTGCGCTCTCTGAAGGGGTGCGAGACCACTGTCATAGGCCAGATCGTCCGGTGTGGGCTGCGGGGTGGTGTAGAGGGTGGCCTTTCCCTGGAGGGGCCTCGGTGAGTGTGTCGGCCCTAGGGACTGGGGCCGAACAGGGTGAGTACGTGCCTACCCTTGGTGGAGGATGGCTTGCTGGCTGGTCTGGGAAGGTCTCGGCCGGGAGTTCTGGGGGTGTCCCTCAGTGACTGGGGGCTGCGGCCTCGCCTTTGCTGAGAGGCCGTCAGGGGCTGCCTGTGGCATGTCTTCCTCCAGGAGTCTGGCAGCGACTGGTGACGTAAGGGCGCTGGCTGCAGTGAACGTACCCTCAGGCTCATTATGGGGCCACTCCAGACCTTCTCAAGCTCTGCTCTGCCCCTCGGTGTGTGGGGAGAGCGATAGGGTCGTCCCACTCGGCCTCTGGAGGAGTGAGGCGAGCAAGAGGCGTTGCCCTCAATGGGTGCCGCAGGGGTAGCAGACAAGGGAAGCACGGCAGGCATTCCCTTCCCGGCAGGCACGGTGGGTGCCACCGTGGTTCCAGTAGACCCTGGGACCACAGGTGAGAGGAGCACAGTGGTCATCCTCTCCCTGGCAAGCACGGTGGGTGTTGCTGCAGTCCTGCTCCCTGTGGGGGCTGCAGATGAGGGAAGCATGGTGGGCATTCCCCCCCTGATGGGCACTATAGGCACCACCACGGTTCTGCCTTGCCCTGGGATTGCAGGTGAGAGGAGCACGGTGGGCGTCCTTTCCCCGGTGAGCAAGGTGGGTGTCGCCACAGTCCTGCTCCCTGTGGGGGGGCTGCAGATGAGGGAAGTACGGTGGACATTCCCTCCCCGACGGACATGGTGGGCGCAACGGTGGTTCTGCTTTGCCCTGGGATTGCAGGTGAGAGGAGCACAGTGGGTGTCCTTTCCCTGGTGAGCATGGTGGGTATTGCCATGGTCCTGCTTCCAGTGGGGGCTGCAGGTGAGGGACGTACAGTGGCATTCCCTTCCCGATGAGCACAATGGGCATCGTCGTGGTTCTGCTTGGGACTGTAGGTGAGGGAAGTACGGTGAACGTTCCCTCTCTGACGAGCATGGTGGGTGTTGTCGCGGTCCTACAGGGGGTCAGTAGGTGAAAGGAGCATGGTGGGCGTCCTTTTCCCGATGAGCACAGTGGGCGTTGTCACAGTCCTACTTGGGACTGTGGTTAAATGAGTCCCACCCTGAACCTGGTGAGTGCTGTTCTGGGTAGAGAGCAATATAGCATGGTGGCATACCTCCCACGAGCTGCACTGAGGGAAAGAGGGGCACATGGTGGCAGGGTACATATGCCCGTCTTGCTCGGGCCCTTTCCACATCTCCCTGTGGTCTCCCCTTGGTGTTGGTATTTCACCACCGTCACGGCTGGAAAAGTCACGTCCCCATGGCTGAAGGTGGTAAATGTTGGACGTAGCAGTCTGGTGGGTTGGTGTGAGGTGTTGGAGGAGTGAGGTCCACTGCTGCGTGGTCAGTTTGGCTCATGGTGGGGTTGGTATACTATCTCGTGGATGGAGGTCTGTGTAGTTCTTCGCAGGGGGTGTAGAATTTGTGGTGTCCCTTGGAGGCGTTGTTTGTTCCCCCGGGCAGGGGTCCAGAGCACGTGTTTGATCTTCGTTTCTGGAGGCATGGAGTGTGGTGACTGGCCAGTGACTGGGCTGAATGCTGGAGACGAGTGAGGCAATCTGGGTTTTATGTGGTTACGGGGGATGTGTCTTAATCACCCTGGTGGGCTTGGTCACTGGAATTTTCCATTTCGCCTGATGTACTTTGAGGATTATGGGGGAGCTAGAGGTGGATGGTGTGGGTGGTGTTGGAGGTGGTGGGGGTTGGGGTGAGGGTCTGGGTATGGGTGTATATCTTGCTGGTGGGTGAGAGAGACAGCCGAATCTGGTAATGGTGATGGTGAGGACGGGTGTAGGTGGCAAGGAGCTTGGCCCATGTGGTAAGACGGCCGGGTGGGGGTGGGGGGCTCTTGGTTTGGGTGGTGTGGTGATGGGTGAGGATGGGGAGCTGGTGTGGGGTCTGGTGGAGGACATGGGTATGGAATGAGGAGTGGGTGAGGGTGAGCAGTGTGTGGGTATGAGGTGGCCGGTCCAAGGGATTGCGGTGGTCAGGGCAGGTGTAGGTAGCGTGAAGCATCGGTCATGTGGTGAGGTGGGCGGGGGGTTCCCCAGTTGGATGGCGAGGATTTTGTGTCCGGTGGTGGTGGTGCAGCGGTGGATGTTGAGGTGGGAGGTGAAGTCGCCGGGGGTGCATGGGGGGTCTGTGGGAAGGGTGTGGTGTTGGTGGAAGGTAAGGTGGGGGACATGATTGTGGAGGAGGGAGTGAGGGTGAGGAGAGTGATGGTGTGAGGGACCAGGTGTACGGGTCAGCTGTATGGTCAGGGGAGGCGGGAGGTGGTGCGGTGTGCCGGGTGGGGAAGTGAGTGCAGTGTGTTTGAGAGGTGGCGGGTGGGGGGCAGAAGAGACGCATGTGGCGATTGCGGTAGGTGTGCAGGATATTGTGGTACTGGATGGTTACTTGGTAGGGGTTAGGAACGTTTATAACTATGTGGTCCAATGAATCGGGGTGATACTTTGTTAGGGACTGGTAATTGGGCCACCATAACTGAGTCACCCAGCTTGTAGGGATTGGTGGGGGCGATGTCAGGTTGAAGGTCCTGGTGGTTTTGTAGGTGATGTAGTCAGCTCCTGAGGTGGTGAAGGGGGTCGGATGTGGGGAACATGGAGGGGGGCTGTAGGTTGTATTGGAGTGGTAGGAGAAGTGGGGTTTCTCCGAACACTTGTTCATGAGGGGTAACACTGTCTTCTCGGGGACAGGTGTTCATTCCCCACTGCGCAATTTTTACGTGGGCTGGCCAATCCCCGTTTCATGTTTCTTCTATCTTGGCCTGTACCTGGTTGAGGAGGGTGCAGTGACTTCTCTCGCATATCCCATTTCCCTGTGGCCAGTATGGGAAGGAGTGGGAGAACTTGTACCCGAAGATGGTGGTGAGCTCCTTCTATATCTTGCTGGTAAACTCTGGGGTGTTGTCTGAGCGAAGGGCTTGGGAGATGCCGAAGTAGGGGAAAACGTGACAGAGGGCGCTGGCCATGGCAATAGTGTGGTGCTCTTTGGCCAAGCAGGCAATCAGGAATTTTGAATAAGTGTCCACGAAGGTTTTGATGTATTTGTAGCCTGCTTTAGTTGGTAGGGGTCCGACTATGTCCACAGACAAAAGTTGCCATGGCTTATTGGCAGTGATGGTCCCTGAAGGGCCAGGCATCCGTGTGACATCCTTGCCTAATGCACAAGCCCGGCAGGTCTGAATGACTTGTTTGTCCAAGTTGGAGGGGCCGGGTGTCCAATACATGTTGTTAAATACTTGCAGTATTTTCTTGGTCCCGGGATGTATGCTGTTGTCCGAGTGTAAGTGGATCATGGTGTCAAGGGTAGTGTCTGGGTCGAACACTATACGCCCGCTATGGGTGAACAGGTGGTCGTCGTGTCAATGGAGCTTAAAGAATACTTGGGGTGATATCCAGTCGGGGCGATCTTTGTTTTGTCATTGTTGTAGGAGGCTGGTGGCGGCACTGATGGTGTTGATGGGCAGCTGGGATACGGCGTCAGCGTTTGTATATAATTTGCTGGGCCAGTATGTGATAATGAAGTTGAATTCTTCGAGGGTTTCTCTCCATCTGATTGGGCGTTGTGGGTCTGGCACTGGAGTAGCCATTGCAAGGATTGGTGGTCTGTTATTTTGGTGACGTGGGTGCTCAACAGATAGGTTCAGAAGTGGTCCAAGGCACAGAAGATGCCTAGGCATTCTCGTTTGATGGCAGCATAGTTTTTCTCTGCCTGGCTGAGGGTATGACTGGCGCAGGCAATTATGTGTTCTCGTCCCTCTTGGACCTTGGCAAGGACGGTGCTGATTGCCACTAGGGATATGTCGGTGTACAGGCAAAAGGGCAGGGTGTAGTCGGGGAATGTGACGATTGGGGTGGTGATAAGCTTGGTCTTGAAGGTGTGAAAAGCTGTAATGTGATCATCTGTCCAGGTGAAAGGTTCGCCCTTTTTTGTCATGTCGTGGAGGGGTTTCGCGAAGTTGGTGAACCCTTTCATGAAGCGCCTGTAGTAGGATGTTAGCCCAATAAAAGCACAGACTTCATGGACATCTCGTGGTAGGGGGAGGTCTGCAATAGCATGCAGTTTGTCAGGGATGGGTGCTATGCCTTCCTTGGAGATAACGTGTTCTAGGAAGGAGATGGACCATTCAGCTAGGACGCATTTCAATGGCCTGACCTTAAGCCCTGCCTGTCTGATTCGGATGAAGACTTATTTAAGGCGCTGGAGGTGGTCGGCCCATGTCTGGCTGAAGATGATAGCGTCATCAAGGTATGCCAGGCAGATATTCCAGGTGAGGCCATGAGAACTGACTCCATCAGCCGGGAAAATGTAGCAGGGTCATTGCAAAGTCCTAAGGGGAGGATGTTGAATTCAAATGCTTCCTGTTGCAGGTAGAGAAAACTGTTTTCCCTCTGTCCTCAAGGTGTACAGGGACTTGCCAGTATCCTGACTGGAGATCCAAGGTGGAACACCAGGATCCTCTGTACAGGGAGTCATGAGAGTCATCTATCCCAGGTAGGGGGGTGGCATCCTTTGTGGTCACATTGTTCAGTTGTCGGTAATCCACGCAGAAATGCATGGTGCCATCTTTCTTTTTAACTATGACGACTGGAGAGGATGAAGGGTTGGTGGATGGGGATATAATGTCGGCATCGAGCATTTCCTGGACCTGCCGGTTTACCTCAGCCTGTTGCTTAGGGGTTTTTCCTTCGAGATGATTGGCGAACAGGTGGTCCTGTGGTGTGGATTTTGTGTGCCAGGTACGTGGTTAAGCCGATGTCTGGCGGTCCTGATGAGAAGAGGTCTTGGATGTCCAGGAGACATCAGAGGCTGTCACCCTGGTGTGGTGAGAGGTGTTCTGGCAGGGGAGGGAGGGTGGCAAGGGAGGAGGGGGGTGAACACAGTTCAGCTCCTTCCATTTCACCGATCACTAATCCTTTGGGGAGGGTGAGAGGGGTGGTGATGTTGGTGATGCGTACCGCCCCGAGGTGGGGGAGGGGGAGGAAGGTGGGAGATAGTAGACAGAAGATGGTTCCCGAAGGCAGGTTCAGAGAGAATAGGATGGAGGTTCCAGTGGGCCTGTTCAGGTGGAGCCAGGCCTCGTGCTGGGGGGGTGGATTGTAAGGGAGGAGGCGATGGTGGCGGGGAAAGTGGTGTGTGGAGGAGCGGGAAGGGTAGGGTCAATAGGGGGTAAGGTAGAGGACATGGCAGAGGGAAAGAGGGAAGAGGGAGAAGGTGTGGGTGTGCACGTGCAGTGTGGTTGGTAGGGCGGGTCTGGAGGCTTCTGGAAGTGGAGGCGTCACTTGTGACAGTCGATGTCGGTGCATAACTTCTCCAGAAGGTTCAGTCCTAGGTAGCCATCACAAGCACAGCAGGTCGAGTCAAAGATGATGGATTGGTGCTGGGCTGATATTTTCTGATGAGTGTCAGCTCGCAAGGCCCGGGTTTCCCCATGTACAGGCGAGAGGCCATGCCCCGCATCTACAAGGCGAGCTGAAGTGGGGAGAAGCGGTCTGATGGCTGAGGAGTGGTGGGAGTCGAAATGACGGCAGAGACAGGATCTGGCCGCTCCCATGTCGACCAGTAGCCTCACTTTCACCCCATTCAGTCTCATCTTGTAGACTGGGGGGCAATATTTTTGTGAGGTGGTCTCCACCACCATGGGGGGTGCGGGGGTGGTCCTAAAAAATCCAGCCGTTGTGGGGTGTCTTCTTCATCGAGCTCTACTTCCCCAGGATTGGCATAGTTGGCAGATGGTGCATTGTCCATGGTGCACTCGTCTTCTATGGAGGAGACCTTGTGGTGCCCTTGGGTAGTTGGTCTGTGCTCAGCAGCTTTCAGTCGTTCATGTATGTCGTGAATAGGGCACCGATGAATACAGGAGGAGAATTCCCATGGATGTATGGAGATGAGGTTGGTATTCTCCTTAGGGGCAGGGCACCTCTTGGTGGGGAGTGCCCTGGGCATAGTGGGTGGTGTTGAAGGGACTGTGTGGGTGGGGGCATCCGTGGGTTGGGGTGTGGTGCCTTGTGAGTCGGGTCTCTGCTTACTGCGCCAATGTGTTGTGGGGTGGTGCGAGCGGTGAGAAGGTGCCTGACAAGCTGGACATCCCTGTCAAGGTCTCCCGTTGGGTCATAGACTGTAAAGTGTTCTCTTATGGCACTGGGGAGGATCTTCAACAGGGTGTTGAAGATGTATTGTTCTCGGGTGGCTGTGTTGGCTTCCAGGTAAGTGGCAGTGATGAGTCGCCTGGCCTGGTTGAGAGTGTCGTCCAGGATGCCGTCATTGGTGAGGGTGTCGAGCTGTTATAACTCATCAACTTTCCCTAGTGATGCTGTGACTGCCTGTGTCACGATGTGTGAACTGCACCCATGTCAGCTCAGGGACAATCTTCGTGGTGATACTTGAGACTGCTTTTCCCAAGTGGGGTAGAGTTACTGCTATCTTCTCCCTGTCGTGCTCAAATCCGATGTCCAGTAGTGGTTTAATCATGCACATGTATGGGTCTATGCCACATTGTTCGGGGTCGAATTTTGGCAACTGTGTGTGTGGTTTGGCCGCCATTTTGTTAGATTTTCCCTGTCAGTCCTAGTTGCTCTTTCTTCTGACTGGCTCTAGAACCACCACTAGCCACCAGTGTTATGCTACGTACACAGAACTCAACCTCTTGCTCCCTGAGTACAAGGACATGATCTGGGGTTCTTTTCAAGATCAGGTCTAGAGCATGCAACCAGAGGAACAGGGCTCAAAAACACTGGCCAACCAATCTTATAGGTAAATTACCATACAGACATACAGTAATGGGCACAATACAATGGGGCAGATTATACACACTATGATGGACACAAGGACAAGAGTTGTGACTACAGATGACAGGGTAGCTGTAGGTGTCGCCCAGGTGTGTAAGGGATCCCGTCAAGTATGCGCTCTCTGAAGGGGCGCGGGACCACTGTCGTGGGCCGGATCGTCCGGCGTGGGCTGCGTTGTGGCACAGAGGGAGGCCTTTACCTGGAGGGGCCTCAGTGAGTGTGTTGGCCCTCAGGACTGGGGCCGAACAGGGCAAGTAGGCGTGCTGCCTTGCACCTACCCTTGGTGGAGGACAGGTCGCCGTCCATGAATGTTGCAAGTTATTGGGGTTGAAGAAGGCCAGGACAATCCCAATGAGGTCACAGACAGATGGGATGGTGGAGAAATTCAGTTGGACCCTGAAACAAGAACTGGCCAAGTACTGCACACAGGGACAAACAGAATGGGACCAGAAGTTACCTGTATTGCAGATGGCATATTGGTCTGCATCCCGCGAGTCTACTGGCTACACACTTGGAAAACTTTTGTTGGGCCACGAGTTATGCTTACCCGTTGACTTGTTGATGGGAAGACCACCTGGTGAAGAGCTGCCTACAGACACCTCCAGCTATGTAAAGCATCTTCAGGAAAGGGTGGCTGAAGTAAATCATCATGTGCGAGGGGCCCTCAAGATTTCAGGAGTAGTGGTGAAGTGCAAGTATGATGCCATGGCAAGTGAGATTAGTTTTAAGGACGATGACCAAGTTTGGTCATACAATCCTCAGCGAAAGAAGGGACAGTCACCAAAGCTGCATAGCCCATGGGATGGGCCTTACACTGTGTTGGACCGCCTATCAGACGTAAGATATTGGATTCGGGGAGGCAGGAAGTCTCGCCCAAAGGTGGTACACGTGACCTATCTGTGGCAGTATTAAGGTCCAGGACAATACAGCTGGGATGTCTCTGAGGACTCGTGCTCTCCTGCAGCTGACGATGTTAAGGAAGACCAAGGAGCTGAAGTGCAAGAGGATGGTGACAGTTTCCTGAGGGAAGAAGTGAATCAGGAAGAGGACCAAGACCTTCCCGAAGGAGTGGACCGTGTGGAGGAGCAAGGACGTCGTCAGAAGTGGCATACTGTAGATGACCTGATAAGTTGAAGGATTATTTTGTGTATAGTTAGATATTTCATTCGGATTAATTATGCTTGTATATACAGTATTATGTACTTTTGTTGGGACAACAAGGGACTAGGGAGAGGGTTGTGTTACGAAGCGAGATTTGCCAGTTAGGTAGTCGAGGAGCTTCTCAAAGTTTCCCGTTGTTTATCGTAGCTTTGGTACGAGTCAGAGTTGCCAGTTTGCCTGCTGTTTGTGAGCATAGTTATTTCGTTAGTTATGCATTAATGTTTGTGCTCTTTTTCTCTATAATGTTTTATTTAGGTGATTGTTTGTTAAATTGTGTAATTTGATTTGGGTTTGTATGCTAAATAATTTACAGTGTTATGTAATGTATGAAAACTCTGGCATGTTTTGGTTGTCTTCGAGTTGGTAACTGTGCTCTCTCTCTCTGGAATACACCAGAATTGTGGAGAGGTAGATCATTCTAGTACAATGCAAGCTTATATAAGGATGGGGAAGAGGCTAGAGGGAGTTGAGTTGCTTTTCAATTCAGTTTGAGTGTAGTGCAGGTGTCAGTGCAGTGAAGGTTGTATTTTCGGTACTTGTGAAAACAGTGAAGTGTTGGCAAATAATGAAGTGTTATTGAAGTTCGTATATCATCGGTACTCATGAAAACAGTGAAAAGTTGTCAGGCATTAAGTGTAATTGGAGTTAATAAAGTTTGTATAGCTCCAGTGCTTGTGAGAATAGTGAAGTGATGTTGGAAAGCATTAAGTGGACTTATTTGGAAAATAAAGATGTTGAACTTAAGAAGCCAGTGTTTTTTTTTTTTTTACAACGCCTCTGCCGATCTTGCGCACTGTACACCTAAAGGCTGACTATAGGAAGAATAACTCACTGGGCAATGTCCTTCCAATACTGTACTACCGCTGTTGGAGTCTGTGGCAGTGTGGGAGGGGGACATAACAATAATAACAATAATTCTCTATATAGCAGTATACGGCACTCTCATCTGTGTCCTGATTGGCTAGTTATTATGACATCACTATAGTCGCGGCGCACGGCTCCGAGGTTGTCATTATCGTACCCTGTCAACCTACCAATCAAAAGTGCGTCCGATTTCACATCATACACGGATCATATACACGAATATATTATATACGAATATTATTATACACGAACATATTATACACGAACATATTATACACGAATCACATGCGTCTCATATTACACACGAAATCTGACGCGCTTTTGAATGGTAGGTTGCAAGGGCACGATAATATCTACCTTAGAGTCGCGCACTGTGACTATACCTCTTCCCCCTTACCACACATTACTTGGCGGGAAAGCTGTTTGTGTTTACATTCTATATTTGTAGCAATGGTGTGTTTTGCTGCTGCTACGTGCAAAGTTAATTCGAGAAACAGAAGGAAGTTTGTATCTTTTCATGTATTTCTGCCAAACCAACACAAGGTATTACGAAAGTGGTTAGATATGCCTGCAAAAGAAAAGATATATTGCATGTCAAGCAAATAAAACCATGGCATTGTATTTGCTCAATGCATTTTTCACCCAAGCATTTTAACTTTCATGTCATATGACAATGTCAAGTTCTTTTTAAAGCAAAGTTCGTGCCCTGCTATAAATCTACCAAGACTAGGGAACAACATTCGCAGTCCTGTTTCATATGAAGATCATATACAGTAAGTATTTTACCAATGCCGACTTTTTGCCTTCAGAATGTTAGATATTTAGTGGAAATAAAAGATTTAAGCTTTCAGTACCTTTTCAGTTATCCATTAAGTGACACTATGACAATACATCTGTCAATTTCAGCATTACTTGATAGTTCTCATGATTTTGTTGTCACTCCTGTGGATGTGCTGTAGTTTCATCAGACCAGACTACTGTTTTTATTGCACAGAATGGGCTACTGAATGTACAGGTTGTCTAGCGAGTTTTGTCATTAATGTTATGTATGAAGTAAATTATGTATACATAGAATACTGAACTGCATTGGTTTTCCTATATATCTGAGATACCCACTTGACAAAGCGAGCCAGATATCACCACCCCAGGAGAAGAGTACAGGAAGGTGACCCCCACCTCACAAGATGACGTGGAGGCTGTTCCGCCCTCAGAGTGGAAACGACATATCTCCCCTGTGACCCGACGCCCCTCCTCCTCATAGCCAGACCACCAGGCAGTGCGCAGTTTTCAGTGCACTACAATCCAATGGAGAAAGCACAAAGCCAAGTCCCAAGCAGGCCCTTGGACACTGTGTCCACCAGATCAGCCTTCACAAGAGGAGGGGACTCCACCGGAGCCTCACTTCCTGCGATACTCGAAGGGATCCGTGGCACAGTACCGTTCTCCGGATCTACTGTGGAGGGAGTGACCACCAGTTCTCCTCCCTCTGCCACCCACCTCCGGGAGCCAACACGTCGGCACGTCTCCCAGACGACCTTCGCTGGATCTCCCAAGGAGGGAGGCGGGCCCAGTGGTAGTATAAACCGGATCTACCTTCGAGAGGCAGACCACTGGTCGTCCCCCAGCTGCACCATCCCCCGACGGCAGGACAGAGTCCATCGCACCTGTGGTGCCAGCCAGGAGACCCACCAGGCCTCCCCCTACGGTCATCCCTGGGACAAGTGGCTGCCCGAAGGAGGATCCTCCGGATCTCCTTCGGCCACTGTCCCGAATAGGGACCTAGGCAGTGCCCACTGGGTCTGTCTTGACGAAGGAGAACCCACTGTCTCCCTCTCGCACCCTGGTACGGGGTTCCGGCTGGGACCGTCAGGTCTGTCAAGCCAGGAAGCAGGCCACCAGTCACTCCCTCTCAGTGACCTGAGAGGTTCCTACTAAGGGTGACACCCCTTGCTTAGCCCACTTGTCCTGCGGCAGAGTGAGGCGCCCTTCTCTCTCCGCTCCTCCTGTATGGAGGGTGGGAACTGCTCTCCTGCAGGTACCCCGTCAGAGACCAGCCAGGGCAAGACCATCCCGAGGCCAGTCATCCTGTCGCTGCAGCACCATCCTCGCCACCGACAGACTCCCCCAGAGTGAGTGGCTGCAGACCACCCCTGACTGCCTCCTCCTGAGGTGAGACCACAGTCCCCGGTGCTGGCGAGCCACCCCCTACTGCCCATCGCAGCCACAGTACTCCTCCTGGTGCAGGAGGCTGCAGCCAACCTCTGATGGCCGCCTCCCCTGGACAGGACCGCAGCTCCGTGAGGGTGCTGCCCAACCCGCAGCCAACCTTTGGCCCGGGCCTAGCCAGGTCCACCCCCAGGACCCCCACCACGACGAAGGGTAGGCACCGAGCTGCGCAGCTCCTGGCCCTATTCGACCCTAGCCCTGAGGGCCATCCCTCTCCCTGGGCCCCTCCTGAGAAAGGGCTGCCAACCACTCCACCCTTCAGCTCCAGCAGGACCCGTGGCAATCCCGATAGTGATCTACACTGGGAACACACTCCTGACGGCCCACCCCGTACACCCGACCGCTACCTGCGACTGCCAGTGTAGCAGGCCCTCGGCGCACCCTAGTGCCCCTTGCCACCTGTACCTGTGAGTAAAAAGACTCTAAGACTGTTGTTACATCCCCCAGCAGTGTTACTTTATGATGCTGTGTGAAACAGACCTTCCCTAGTGCCCTTAGTGATGCTCCTCCCCCCCCCCTTTGTGAAGTGAATTGTATTCCCAGGAAAACTCACGCTGAATGTTAGTGTTGGTACAAAGGCATTAGGCCCCAGCCGTCTTCCATGTGTGACCTCCCCCTCCCCCAGTGCAATACACAGTGGACTCCCTTTTAGTATCAATGTTGTGCCTCGGTCCCTGAGTTGTCATACACTCTGCACCCCCCCCCCAAAGTCCTATTCCGGCTATGCCAATTGAATGTACTAAGGGTTTTACTCTTTGTGTCCAGGTTATGTAAGAATACTGTGTCACAGTAGTGTCTTCCGTCCCTGTCACGCGAATAGGTAATAGGTGATCTATCTCTCCGGCCCATGTCTCACAGGTGTAACATAAGACAGCCTGTATCTCGTCTATTTTGTGCGGATGTGTTATAGTTGGTATAAGGTTCCGTCTATGTCACGTGAATGTGCTGTGGAATGAGAATATATTCATGTCCCTGTCACGCACTATGTATATTGAGATAGACTGTAATGGATTGGTTGTGTTACTCTCACCTCTGTGTATATGTTAGCAAGATACACCTACCATGTAACATGTATTGCAGTGTGGATTACTGTGTAAGTGTAAGGTATATTTCTCTGTATCGGTCAGTATTCTGTATTAACTAGGTTTGGTCACGGACCTTAGGGTGTATTGTGTTGTAACTTGTTTTATTGTTAACCCACCGCATCCTGTTGACATATATATACGTCCACACGTTTTGTCACTGCCACTCCCGTTGACGTACATAAATGTGCCTCAATTGCAAAGTCCCTAATTTGCACATTTTTTCAAATTTCACACGTTATTTTCGGTACGCACACTCAGGCAAGCCTCCCCTAACTGCCACCAGGCGGGCCCGCTCCCAGACCCCATGTAACCCATGTGTGCCCTTGTCTTGGCCACTCACCTGTTAGCAGTGACCCAGGTTAGACATGGCGTGTAGAGGTCTCTCTGAGGACGAAATTCAATCCGCCCTGGATGCCTTCACAGGTGATAGTAATTCTCCACTGGATGACGATGTGGAGGATAGAGATTATGTGCAGCCTGAGGAGGAGACAAGCAGCAGTGATGAGGAGGTTCCTTCAGCGAGGAAAATGCAGTATGTTACGTACCATAATGCGGGGGAAGGCCAGCCTGGACCCCATACACTTGCACGGACCTCTCTCCAGCCCCTAGACAGAGAGTCAGATGAGGACGAGGATGAGGACGGCGGCATAGGACATGATGTAACCTCATGGTTGGGGAGGGAGGAAATTTCACCACGAGGATCTGAAGGTGTGGCGAGAAGGCAAATCAGGTATGGTCCTTCTGTATTGTCTGGGAAAGGCGCAAGTGGTGTGGCAGGAGTGAGGGGTGATAAGGAAAGTGGCATGAGGGAGGCAGCATGAGCACGCGGTGTACGTGGGCAGCGGGGAGGCGAGGTGGAGCCGCTCCCTAGCATGTCTTTCGCCCCACAATATTCCCTCATTTCCTCCCCACAGCCCCATGATGTGGGGGAAGGAAAGAAAGGGAAGGGACGGAAAGAAAGGGAAGGGAAGGGGGAAAGGAAAAGGGAGAGGGAAGAGAAGTGCGAGTGAGGAAGGGCGCCGCTCTCCACCTCCCCAACCTCCCCCACCACCCTCCCCTCCCCACCCTGATGAAGGCGATGATGGGGACGAGGCTGGAGATGGTAGTGTGTCGTGGAACTGGGAAGATGGGGGTAATTTCACTCCCATCATTCACCCTTTTACTGAGGAGTGACGGTCTGGTTGCATGGCTCCAGGTAGATTTGCGGTCTCCATCAGGGTGGATTTCTTCCACCTGTTCTTTGGAGAGGAGTTTGTGAGCCGCATAGTGGAGCAAACTAACTTATTTGCAAGCAGCCAGCGTCATGAAAGTGAGCGTCAAGGTACAACGACCAGGCACTCCCAGCAATATATCTACGCTGTAACCCTTGGTGAGATGTTCATATTTTTGGCCCTGGTTCTCTTGATGGGTGTAGTATGAAAAAATCAAATTCCTGCATACTGGACCACAGACCCAATGACCATCACACCTTTCTTTGGTATGGTAATGGGTTGTAATCGATTCCAGCAAATTCTCAGCTGCCTCCACTTTTATGATGCAGACGACCCTCCTAATGCTAATAACACAGATAAAATGAGGAGAATTAGGCTTGTCTTTTATCAACTGCGGGAAATGTTCCACTCATCATTTTATCCTTACAGAGACCTCGTCATAGACGAGAGTCTTGTGTTGTGGAGAGGCAATATTTCCTTTCAACAGTACATACCCAGCAAGAGACACCGTTTCAGGTTCAAGATCTTTGTTATGTGTGACTGTAAGACTGGTTATGTGCAAGACATAGTCTTGTACACCAGTGAACAGACAGACATAACAGAAGATTGTAGTATTGGACTCTCAGGGGCCGTGGTGAAGACAATGATAGAGGAGTACCTTCACTGTGGTCATGTGCTGTATCTGGACAACTGGTACACTAGCCCTCTTCTTGCTCGGTTCCTCCACCAATACGACACTGGAGTCTGTGGTACGGTAAAGAGAAACCATCACCATATGGTCAAGGTAGGGAGGAAACTTGACAAGAACGAAGTGGTTTTCTTCCAGGCAAATAACATCCTTGCCACCCTGTGGAACCACAACAGGGAAGTTTGCCTCCAGTCGACTGTACACAGCCCCCTGATGTACCGCACAGACTCCGTGGATCACCACAGCGAAAGGAGGCGCCACGTCTGGAAAGCAGAGTCGGTACTGGACTACAATCTCAACATGAGGCAAGTGGATCAGTCTGACTCCATGATTTCCAGTGTGGACTGTCTCAGGACCATGATGAAGTGGTACAAAAAGCTCTTCCACTTGCTCAACATCACGGTCCTCAACACACACTACCTCCATGCCATGACAATGGGAATCTCTGAGACCTTTGAGGGGTTTGTGAGGAAGCTGTCCCGTGAAATTATCGCCAGGTACGCACAGGACAGGGCCCCACACTGCACCCGCACCTCCACTGCCGCCCAGACTCCCCTACTCCTCGCAGGACGCCACTACCCGAGCAGCATCCCTCCTCAACCAAACCGTCCTAGATCCCAGCACCGCTGCCATGTATGCAAGCACTCAACAGTAAGACCAGACACTCAGAGAAAAGACACAAGATACAAGTGTGTAGATTGCAAGGTAGCGTTGTTCCTTGAACCATGTTTCAAGGAATATCACAACTACCTAAACTACTGATACTGTGTGTGATAGCGATAATATGACGCTCACTGTAGAAGTAAGGCCTGTACATACTGTATGCAATAATATGATGCTCAGTATAATGGTAAGGCCTGTAAGTATGTGATACGAATTATATAAAGTTGAAACGGGTGTAATGTTAGTGGGAAAGTATTATATAAGTTGAAAAATAGTGTAAGTTGAAACAAGTGATATCGCAAGTTCACTCACTGTGTAAATATGCGATAATATGACGCTCAGTAGAATAGTAAGGTCTGTAAATATGTGATAGCAATTATATGAAGTGGAAACATGTGTAATGTTAGTGAAGAAGTATTATATAAGGTGCAAAATAGAGTGTATGTTGAAACAATAGTCACCCTCTATGTAATAATGCGCTAATATTACGTTAAATATTATCGTAAGGCCTGTAAATATGTGAAAACAGTTCTCTAAAGTGGAAAAGGATATAATGTTACTGGAAAAGTATTATGTAAGTTGAAAAAGGAGAATGCGAATTGAAACAACAGTCACAGCGAGTTCACTCACTATGTAAATATGTACTAACATTACGCTAAATATTATCGTAAGGCCTGTAAATATGTGAAAACAGTTCACTAAAATGGAAAAAGGTATAATGTTATTGGAGAAGTATTATGTAAGTTGAAAAAATGAAATGTATAATGAAACAACAATGTTAGCAAATCATCGGTGAACAGTTTGGGCGATTTCGCAAGGTTCGCCCGATGGAACAATGCTTATTTCACTTCTATTTTT
The DNA here is from genome assembly GCF_032717465.1 of Coenobita brevimanus. Taxonomy (NCBI): domain Eukaryota; kingdom Metazoa; phylum Arthropoda; class Malacostraca; order Decapoda; family Coenobitidae; genus Coenobita; species Coenobita brevimanus. The sequence goes on along the minus strand of NC_137024.1, from coordinate 21,465,964 downwards.
GTATAAAAACCAGTTTACTCTTATACTACATGTTTTTCTGTTTGTAATAAATAAATATCTACCTATTGTGAATGGTTTCCCAAACTGATAATACCAAAGAAAATGTGAGAGCCGCAGAGCACCTCCATAGAACACGGTACCAGGTGTAACGAAGGGATACCTGTTTAGGCCACTTATAGACCCCGGTGACAACTTTCTTTGTGATTGGCCATTGTTTCTCGCCAAAAGCGGAGGTTTAAGCCAAAAAAAAATTTATCCATAAATGGTCGGGATTGGGGGGAGTCAGTGGTGGAAAAGTGGTTGGGACGGGGCAGATTAATATACATGTGCCTTTGATCAGTTAGTGTTTGGGTTTCCCCTCCTTGTCTGCATACTCTGGCCTGGTTGTGAACAAAGAACCCAAGTCCCGCACCGTACCTGGACCCGAGAAGTCAGGGCCAAACTATGCTGCATAACACTGGTGGCTAGTGGTGGTTCTTGATTCAGCAGTAGAGCAACAAAGAAGGAGGAAAAACTGCAAACATGGCTGCCAAACCACACATTCAACTCCCTAAGTTTGACTCTGAACTATACGATATGCACATCTACATATCCATGATGAGAGCTATAGAAGACAAGCTTCGAAAATGACTGCGAGAAAATAGCAGTCACACTCCCACACCTCGGGAAAACTGTATCGAGCATCGCCACAAAAACAGTCCCGGAGCTGAAATGGGACCAATTCCAACAAATTGTGATGCAGCCCATCACACCCTCGTTCAGATAGGTCGTTGCCTTTTCCCAGCTAGACGCCCTTACATATACTGGGGACTTAGACAACACCCTTATACAAACCTGATGTCTAGTCGCCACCGCCTACCCAGAGGTGGATACCAACATCCTGGAGCAACATGTGTTCAACACCTTTTTGATGATCCTCCCCAGTGTCAGTAAGGGAACACTGTACAATCTATGACCCAACTGGGGACATCGACAAGGATATCCAGCTGGTGAGGCGCCTACTTGCCGCCTGCACCACCCCTCAACAAATTGGGGCAGTGAGCCGAGTTCCCACCCATAAGCCTCCCCCTACCAAACCCCAGACGCTCCCCAGAAACAAGGCGCCCCCAGAACCTCCCGTCCTACCAAGGGCCGTCCCCTCCAAGATTCACCCTAACCCCAGAGAGACCAACCTTATCTCCATCAACCTAAGGGAGTTCTCTGCATGTAGCCACCACTGCCCCATACATGACATCCAGGAGCAGCTACAGGCCGCCCGACGCAAAATGACCAACCATGGGCACTGCAAAGTATTGGCCTTTGAAGATGACCAAGCCTAGGGCATGCCACCTCCCACAGATGACCCCGAAACTGAGGAGACAGAGCTAGGCGCGAAGGGGAGGATGCCTCACCCAAGCTGGATTTTTAGGACCACCCTCACACCTCCCCATGGTGGCGGGGGCCACCTTACACAAATACCGCCCCCCAATCTATGATAAGGTAAGGCTGAATGGGTTGAAAGCTTGACTACTGGTTGACATGGGAGCAGCCTGATCATGTCTATACCACCACTTCTACTCCCATCACTCCACAGCCTTCGACCCTCTCCTCCCCACCTCAGCCCACCTCATACACACGGGGGATGACCTCCTGCCTATCTATGGGGAGACACGGGCCCTCCATGTCGAAATACACCAACAAGCAACCTCTCAACTTCAGTTCATTATATCTGACTCTACCTGCCATGCCTACGACGGCTACCTTGGGCTGGATCTACAGCAGAAACTCTGAGCCAACATCGACTGCCACAAGCCATGGCTACATTTTAACAAGTCGCCAAATCCACCCCCTCAGCCCCTCTGGAGGTGCAGCACCACGACACCACCACCCACCAACCTCCCCCCACCCCCTCCATCCTTTCCTTCAGCAAACCCCCCCTCCCCTCGTCCCCCACCTTACCCACTACCATTGCCTCCACCATCACCGTCCCCCCCCCCATCACGAGGCCTGGCTTCCCTTGCACCGACCCACCGGAAACTACATAGTGTTCTCCCCGACTCCTCTGATGAGCGCCACCACCTATGTCTTCTATCCCCCACCTTTCTTCCCTCCCATGTCACATCAGTATGCATAGCCAACCTTTCCACCTCGCCCTTTACCCTCCCTAAGGGACTGGTCATAGTAGAAATGGAAGAAGCTGAGCCCTGTGCCTCCCCTCCCCCCAATCCACCCATCCTTGCCCCCCCCTTCCTGATTACCTCTCGCCCCATCAAACAGACAACCTTAGACACCTCCTCCTGGACTTCCAAGACATCTCATTGGGACCCACGGTCATTGGTCATACCACCTTCCTGTCCCATGAGATCCACACGAGGGGACCACCCATTCACCAACCTTTGCGCAGGAAAAATCCGACCCAACGGGCTGAAGAAGACCGGCAGGCCAGGACATGCTAGATACCAGCATGATACCATCCTCTACTAGCCCATGGTCCTCCCCTGTTGTCCTAGTGAAAAAAAAAGATGGGACTCTGCGCTTTTGCGTACATTACCATCGCCTCAATGACGTAATGATCAAGGATGCCACCCTTATGCCCAGAATCAATGGCTCCCTTGACTCCCTCTATGGGGCATCCTGGTTCTTCCCCATCAATCTTCAATCAGGATACTGGCATGTCCCCGTCCACCCTGAGGACTGAGGGAAGACAGTATTCTCTATCAGCAACGGGAAGCACTACGAGTTCAACATGCTCCTTTTTGGCCTCTGTAATGCCCCTGCCATGTTCTCCTGATTAATGGAGTCCATATAAAGTGGCCTCATTTGGGAAATATACCTTGCCCACCTAGGTGACGTTATAATCTTCAGTTAGACCTGGGCCAACCATCTCCAGTGCCTACGACAGATTTTTTTCTAGGATATGGCAAGCTGGGCTTAAACTCCATCCATCTAAATGCATCCTGGCCCAGTGCTCTTTCTCCTTCCTGGGCCATGTCATAACCAGAGAAGGCATATCCCCCGACTGGAGAAACTCTGGACCATAGCTGAGCTCCCCCTGCCCCAGAACTTGCACTAGGTCCGGGCGTTCATAGGCCTCGCATCATACTACCGGTGCTTTATGAAAGGGTTTGCGACCATTGCCAAGCCACAACGTGATCTCACCAAAAAGGGGGAACCTTTCACATGGACTGAAGACCACCTGCAGGCTTTCCATGCCCTCAAAGACAAACTTATCACAGCCCCTATAATGGCATTTCCCGACTATACCCTCCCCTTCCGCTTGTACACCGACGTGTCGCTAGTGGCAATCGGCGCTGTCCTGGCACAAGTGCAAGATGGCAAGGAACACATTATTGCCTGCACCAGCTGCACCCTGAACCAGGCAGAGCCGCCACCAAAGGAATGTTTGGGCATTATCTGGGCCCTCCAGTATTTCCAAGCTTATCTAGCAGGTACCCACATCACCATCATCATGGATCACCAATCCCTGCAATGGCTGCTCCAGTCAGACACTAAAAACGCACAAATAATCCACTGGAGAGAAACTCTTGAGGAGTTTAATTTCCACATCGATTACTGGCCCGGCAAACTCCACACTAATGCCAATGCCCTCTCCTGCCTCCCTATGAACACTGTCCAGACTGCCTCCGCCCTCATGCAACAATGGCAAGCCAAGGATCGCCCCGATTTGGTGCCCACCCACATATTCTTGAAACTACAATGGCATGGCGACTACTTGTACACCCATTCAGGCGACATCGCCCCAGAGCCTGACACCATCCTTGACACCCTCACACACCTCCATGCCGATAACAGGAACCACCTCGTCACCCAAAAGCTCCTCCAAATTTTTAATGACATCTTTTAGTCCCTGAACCCCTCCAAACTTACACAGCAACTCATGCAATCCAGCAGAGCTTGTGCCCTGGGAAAAGATACCACTAGGACACCAGGCCCATCCGGCCACATCCTAGCCAGCAAGCTCTGGCAGCTGCTGTCCGTGGATGTCATCAGCCCTCTCCCACCTAAGTCAGGCTACAAATATATAATCACGTTCGTGGAGATGTATTCCAAGTTCTTAATCGTGTGAACGGCAAAAGAACACCATGTCATTGCCGTCACTGATGCCCTGACTCGCCATGTGTTCCCATATTTTGGCAGTCTCCAGGCCCTCCATTCTGACAATATCCCGGAATTCACAGGAAATGTCTGGGCCGAACTATCCACCCTCTTCGGGCACAACATCTTGCATTCCTCCTCATACTGGCCCCAAGGAAATGGCATTTGTGAGCGGAGCCACCGCACCTTACATAACCAAGTGCGGACCAGAATCCAAGCCATGGAAAATGATGACTGGCCGGCACATCAAAATAATGCAGCGGGGTATGAACACCTGCCCCCATGAGGATGGAATCACATCCCACGAACGAGTATTTACCGAGGCACCTCTGCTCCTGCCTTTTTGCCACCACTTGCAGTAACCCACCAACCTCACCTCCTCCGACCCCCTTCACCACCTGAAACACAAGCTTCACCACCTACAAACTATGCAAAACCTGGCCCCCAACGCTACAACTACCAACCCCTACAAACCGGGCGATTTTGTTATGGTAGCCACGCTCCCAACACCACCCAAACTGGACCCCCGCTACACGGGCCCCTATGAAATCATAAAAGTCCCAAACCCGTACCAGGTCACTGTCCAGTACCACAACACCACCTGCACCTACAGGAATTGCCACGTACGCTGTTTTCAGACACCTCCCATACAACCCCTTCACCCACACTACTTGCCGACTTCGCCCCCCACCTCCCCACCGACTCCTACTCCTGCTACCTCTCCCCTCCCCATTCTCACCCAGCACCCCTACCACAACCACCACCCCTACCCTGGACACATCCCCTCTCTCTCTCACACCCGAATCACCCATAACCACCTCGCCATGCTCTACTCCAGCCACGCCGCGACCCTCGAGCCCTGCACCACGCAATCATCCAACACCCCTGCCACCCCACACCCCTCCTGCATCCTGTCCCCCTCCACTCACCACCTTCTCACCTCCACCCTCACCCATGGCCCCTTCCAGCCACCCGCAGACTGCACCAACCCCAACAACGACCACCCCTGCAACCGACAACAACGCCAGACCTTCCACCACCTCTCCATCACACCCACCCTCGTCGTGACCTTCCCACACCACCACACCACCCACATGCACTCCCATGACCCACTCGTCACCCCCTACACCTGTACTCACCACCACCCACACGAGGTCAGGCCGTTTGTCCCTCCCTCCAGCCAGATACACCCACACACCCTCCCCACCATCGACACCTTCCCCTAACACTGCTCCCCTCACCCTCAAATTCCACCATGCCTCGTAGGACATCCCAGTTGCCCGCCCCACTAAGCTGCTTAGCCATGGGCAGCCTCTTAAAAGCAAGATGGCCTCACCTGTCTCCAGTCTATAACCAGACACCACCCATCACACCCTTCCACCTCCACCACCTGAGTTGAAAGTCAAGCATATTTTCTGGGCCCCAGCCTTAGGACGCAAACGCTGCCTCAAGGGCACAGCGCAGCTCCTCCACCTTCTGTGGCAGACACCTCTACCATCCACACTCACCGTGGTCTACTTCCCACATCAGCAGCCTAACCAGCCAACACTCCACTGGACAAACCTCTTCTGCCACCTCAAGCCCAAGCACCACACCCCCACCGTCGAAGTTTACCAACTCCAGTCACAGGGACATGACTTCCACCCCTGAGACGGTGGCGAAATGCACGCTCAGCAGAGCGAGCCAGACACCACCACCCCAGGAGGAGGGTACAGGGAGGTGACCCCCACCCCACAAGGAGATAACGAGGCTGTTCCGCCCTCAGAGCGGAAACAACATATCTCACCCATGACCCGACATCCCTCTTCCTCGCAGACATACCACCAGGCAGTGCACAGTTTGAGTGCACTACACTCCGACGGGGAAAGCACTCGCCAGAATCGGGGTGGGACTTGCAACAGGCAAGTCCCAAGCAGCCCTTGGATGCTGCATCTAATGGATCGGCCTTCACAAGAGAAGGGGACTCCACCAGAGCCTCATGTCCTGCGATACCCCAGGGGAGCAGCGGCACAGCACTGTCCTCTGGATCTACTGTGGGAGGAGTGACCACCGGTTCTCATCCCTCTGCCACCCACCTTTAGGAGCCAACACGTCGGCACATGTCCCAGACGACCTTCGCTGGATATCCCTAGGAGGGAGGCGGGCCCAGGGGTAGTATCCACCAGATCTACCTTCGAGGGGCAGACCACTGTTCGTCCGCCAGCTGCACCATCGCCCAGCAACAGGAGGACAGAGTCCACCAGACCTGTGGCCCCAGCCAGGAGACCCACCGGGCCTCCCCCTCCGGTTGTTCCCAGGACAAGTGGCCGCCCGAAGGAGGGTCCTCCGGATCTCCTTCGGCCACTGCCCTGAATAGGGACCTAGGCAGTGCCCACCAGGTCAGTCTGGATGAAGGAGCACCCACTGAGTCTCCCTCTCGCACGCTGGCATGGAGTTCCGGCAGTGACAGTCAGGCCTGCCAAGCCGGGGAGCAGGCCACAGGTCGCTCCCCCTCCATGACCCGAGAGGTTCCTACTGAGGGTGACACTCCTTGCTCAGCCCGCCCCTCCTGCAGCAGAGCGAGGCGCCCCTCTTCCCGTTCCTCCTGTGCAGAGGGTGGGAACTGTTCCCCCGCAGGTACCCCGTCAGAGACCACCCCGAGGCCAGGCATCCTGTCGCTGCGGCACCACCCTTACCACTGACAGATGCTGCCAGACTCCACCAGAGCAAGCGGCCGCAGACCACCCCTGACGGCCTCCTCCCCGAGGTGAGACCATAGTCCCTGGTGCCGGCAAACGGTTCCTACTGCCCATCACAGCTGCCGGACTCCTCCTGATGCAGGCAGCCGCAGCCAACCCCTGACGAACACCTCCCCTGGACGGGACCACAGCTCCGTGAGGGCACTGCCAGACCTGCAGCCAACCCTTGGCCCAGGCCTAGCCAGGTCTGCCCCCAGGACCCCCACCACAATGAAGGGAATGCGCCGTGTTGCGTGCCTCCTAGCCCTATTCGACCCTAGCCCTGAGGGCCACCCCTCTCCCAGGGCCCCTACTGAGAAAGGGCTGCCCACCAATCTGCCCTTCAGCTCCAGCAGGACCCGTGGCAATCCCAACAGCAACCTACACCGGGAACACACGCCTGACTGTCTGACCCCTACGCCCAGCTGCCACCTGCGACTGCCAGTGTAGTGGGCCCCTGGCACACCCTAATGCCCCTCGCCGCCTGTACCCGTGAGTAAAAAGACTCTAAGACTGTTGTGACATCCCTATCAGTGTTACTGTATGACCCTGTGTGAAACAGACCTTCCCTAGTGATGCCCCTGCCCCCTCCCCCTTTGTGAAGTTAACTGTAATCCCCAAAAAACTCACATTGAATGTTAGTGTTGGTACAAAGGTATTGGGCCCTGGCCGTCTTCCACATGTGACCTCCCCCTCCCCTAGTATAATACACAATGGACTCCCTCTAAGTATCAGTGTTGTGCCTTGGTCCTCGAATTGTCATACACTCCCCCTCCCCCATAGTCCTAGTCTGGCTATGCCATGTGAATGTACTAAGGGTTTTACTCTCTGTGTCCAGGTTACATAAGAATACTGTCACAGTAGTGTCTTCTGTCCCTGTCATGCAAACAGGTAATAGGTGATATCTCTCTCCATCCCATGTCACGCGGGTGTAACATAAGACAGTCTATATCTCGTCTGTGTCACGTGGGTGTGGTATAGTTGGTATAAGGTTCCATCTATGTCATGCGGATGTGCTATGGGATGGGAATATATTTCCGTCCCTGTCACGCACTGTGTATATCGAGGTAGACTGTAATGGAAGTGTGTTATTTCCACCTCTGTGTATATGTTAGAGAGACACACATGACATATTATAGGTATAACACGTGTATTGCAGTGTGGAATTACTCTGTGTAAGCGTAAGGTATATTTCTCTACATTGGTCAATATTTTGTATTAACTAGGTTTGGTCACGGACATTAGTGTGTATTGTGTTGTAACCTGGTTTATTGTTATTATACGTGTGCCTTTGATCAGTTAGTGTTTGGCCTTCCCCTCCTTGTATGCATACTCTGGACTGGTCGTGAACAAAGAACCCAAGGGCCGCACAGTACCTGGACCCAAGAAGTCGGGGTCAGACTATGCTGCATTACAATAATTAAGTTTTCTTTATTCACGCGGTAAAGACAATTTTCTATTACTAATAATACCGAACAATTGTGTATTAGTATTGCAAAAAAACATGTTAATGGAACTTTTTTTTTTTCTTTAGCTTAGGATGTCTTGAATAATCATCACTAGTTGCTAATGACAAAACTTGCTGGACACCCTGCAAGGATTTGCTACGGTGTAATTAACAGCACTTGGTTCTGTCGTTTAAAGTCTTATATAAACAAGGTTCTTATCAGTAATGCCTTACCCTATGCCTTCCTTATCGCAGAGTCTGACAAGATAGTCTTTCAGATGATGCTTCATAATTACAGTAAGGTAATGAAGGAGTGAGAATTAGTTAAGGAGTTTTTTCCCCTTTAGTTTCAGTTGGTTTTGTTTCTAAGTAAACGAGGTTACTCTAGGTTCCGAAACTGGGTATTGTCTTTGCTAGTATTAGTGCAGTAACAGTTTTATGGCAATTTTTTTTCCCCAGGAAGCTACTGGCTTTTTATATCTCTGTGCATGTATGGATAGCTTGTGGTAAGGGAGCGTGCTCAGCGTGGCGAGGGTGGGCCTGAGTAAAAGATGCCAACTAATCAGTTTCCTTGTCCCACATGCACACACCTCTCTTTAAACACACCTTGCCCTCGCCTTCTCACTCAGTGAGCAGGGAGCCAGGGACTGGCAGTGTCACTCTGGCTGTCTCCCGGGAAGGGTGGAATGTCTGAATGCTCCAAGACAAGCTTTCCCTTAGTTTCCTCTATTTCCTTCCACTCTAGTTTTACTCCTGGTTACCAGAATGGAAAGAAAGAAGTTGACAACTGAAGAAAAGACACGTGCCTTGCTGCTACTTGAACAGGGAAACACTGTGGTTAATATGGCACGTCAGATAGGTATTTCAAGGCAAGCTGTTTATGACCTCAAGCATGTTGCCGGTGCCCTCCCCCCAGGTGCTGTTCCCAAGAGGAAGAAGGGCACTGGTCACAAGAAGAAGACTTCTATTAGGACTGACTTCTACAGCAGGAAGAAATGGCTAATCCATCTGCAGAACTGAAGAAGAGGTTCCCAGATTTGCTGAAGAACGTTGTATTTCGGACCATCCAACACAGGCTGAAACATGATTTTGTCTTACCTGCACATGGAGACAGACTGACAAATAAGGAAGTGGAGGAGCATTGTGGTGTGGATGTGGATGTGATACAAAGCATTAGGAGAAACACAATGAGGTGGTTTGGCCATGTGGAAATGATAAAGAGCGAGAAACTGACGAGAAGAGTGTATGTGAATGAAGTGGAAGGGAGGGGGAGGCCGAGGATGAGGTGGAGGGATGGAGTGGAGAGGTATATGAGAGAAGGGGGTGTAAGCTGGAAGCAGGGTAATGAAATGGAGGGTGACAGGGTGACATGGAGGCGATTTGTTTGTGGCCACCCCTTACAGGATTAAGGCCTCTGGTAACAGATGGATAGATAGAAGATGTACATTCACTTCACATTAGAGTAAAGGAAAAAAGCAATGTTTTCAGATGAATCAACATTCAGGCTGGTCAGGGGTTCCTCTGAAGTGGTACATCGCCTTGTGAGTGCGTGAAGGTATGACCCAGGTATACTGTGAAAACTGTGACACGCCCTGGAAGTGTCATGGTTTGAAGAGCTTTCACTGGTAAAATGGGAATAGATGGATTGTATTTCTTACCAAAGAACACAACAATGAACTGGATCTGCTGAAGGAACATTCGCTGCCCTTTTATCCTATTCCTCAATATGATTTTTTTAATGCACAATGGGGCACCTGCTCATAGGACAAAAATGGTTCGAAAGAGGTCGCAAGACAATGGGACTGAGGTCCTAGAGTGGCTAGGTAACTCGCCTGACCTCAATTCCATTGAAAATGCTTGGAACATGATGAAGATGGTTAGTGAGACACACCCCTCAAATGTGAAGGATATGGAGGAATCTCTCAAGAAGATTTGGTGCACTATGGACAAGGAATATTTCGTTAATCTGGCTGATTCCATGGTGTCCAGGCTGAGAAAAATGTTGCCTACTAAGAACAATATGACTAAGTACTGATATAAGTTTCCTAATAAGTGTATGCATATACTACTATACATTTTTTGTTTTATTTCCCTTATTATTGAGTACGTTAAGATTTCTATTGCAGGCACTATATACAAGTATGCCTGCATAAAAATCAGAAGTTCCTGATGCATACTAACAAACAATCCATGTACAGTACTGGGTGGTAAACATCCTAGAAGATATCCCTCAATATCATTCTAACCAATTTCTCCTTAATGAACAGCATGGGTAACATCCAGAAATAGGAATAGAAAAAAAAGTAGGAGAACTACCGACAAAGCACCCAGTAAAACAGTTTCTACATCCATTCACTTATCTTTCAAATCTTCAAAAGCCTCAGGTCCTTCTTGCAGGTAATCACACATTACGTAAATACACAAAAATAAAATAACACAGGCTTCCGGTAGAGGAATCCCCATACAATGCACTCACTAGTTTCACGCCTAATTGGTACCACAATCGCGTCGCGAAACTCGAGAGTATACTTTACAGGTAATAAATGGTAATTGGTTCTGGGATCTGCAACCTCATTCCCCCTTAGCTACCCATTAATGACACAATACCCCTACTATAAATTACAGTTAATCATACTTATATTACATTACTGAACCATGATACTAAAGCCTTTACTAACACTGACACATAGGATTAACTGCTTGATGAAGCTTGAAGATGAGTTCCGAGGCTGCGAGCGGCGATTAGTTACCACCTGCCCCTCAATGCTCCCCGCCACCTCTGTTGAGTCCCCCACACCACCACTTCCCGATGCCTCAACATCAAAGCCCTCAAAATTCAGTGGGAGCTTATCAAGCTCACCAATGTCATCAAGGACCTCATCCACTGCACCGTCGTCCTTCCCAGGGTGTATGTTCTCCAAAGCCTGGGCTTGTTGAATACAGAAGGACAGGAATGATGTTATCAGAGTCTGATGACATGCATTAACTCTAGCATTGAAAAAGTCCTTGTAATTAGCCAGAAGTTTATCCACCATCGGGAGGAAGGTGTCCCTCAATTTGCTTTTTCAACCGAGCAGTTGCTGCCAGCAAGTCTGTGATCTGGTGAGATGCTGGCTCTCCTGGTGGGACAGGTAAGGGTTCCTTCTGAAATTTGTCGTTGTTGACTTGTACGTCTGCCTACAACATCTCCTCAATGGTTGGTTCAGGCTACCAATCAGCAATGATTTCCTGGAAATCAGACTTTTGCACGTCAGCAAACCCTGGTGCTGGCACAGAGCGAGCTGCCTCAACCATTTTTTGAAGAACAATATCCTCCCGCTGCCTGTCCTTATCAACTTCGTTAGTAGGAAACAATGGCCTCCAAGCATGAAGCACTGTTGCAGTGGTCACACTTTTCCAGACAACGACAATCCTGTCTACAGCATTTCTTATGTTGAGCTTCTGCGAGAATACATTGACAGTGATAACTTCACGAGTGAGGGGTTCTGTGGTGGAGGTTCCTGCGATGCCAGGCAAGGATGGTGAGGCGGGACTGGAAGGTCCAGCATGTGAGGAGACATCCATATGTATGTCAACATCTTCCACTTGAATTCGCTGAAGCTCCTCCAGCAAATCCGTCTCTTGGCATAGGTCATTATAGAGGCCTTTGTAGTACAGCAGCTTCACATTACAAATGATCTCCTCATGGTCAAGGGACTGGAGTAGGGATGTGGTGTTTGGTGGGAGGAACACTACCTCCACATTCGGGGGACGACCAACTGGAAAGGCTAGGTGCATTATCCAGGAGTAAAAGAATCTTAAAGTCCAGCTTCTTTTTTTTGACAATACACCCTAGCATCAGGGACAAAATGTTTGTCGAACCAGTCCATGGTAATTGGTATTTCACTCATGCTTTGGGTCTGGAGGCCCAGTAAACATTGAACTTGGACATAGCTGCGTGTTTGTAAGCTCTGGGGCACGCTGCTCTGTGCACCACTAAGGGCTTCATCATGCTGTCACCCGTTGCACTGCAAATAAACAACATTGTTGCACGGTCTCTCGATGTTTTCATACCCTTGGCTTGTTTCTCCTGTGCAGCGATGTATGTCGTTTTCGGGGATCCTATAAAAAAAAAAAAAAGCCTGTTTCATCACAGTTAAACACTTGATTCATAGTGTATTCACCCAGTGCAACGATGTTTTGCAAGACTGCAGGAAAATTTCTTACAGCTTCAGTATTGGTGGAGCCAGCTTCACGCTGATACACTCAAAATATCACCTTGCAACGTCTTTTGAAAGCGTTAATTCAACCAATGGAAGCACGGATGAGAGGTGATCATCATTTTTTTTTGTTTTTTGTTTTTTTGTGCAATAGCCTGGTAACAGACGTGCCTGATTCCTCATCTCAGGCCCAGAGATGCTACCTTGTTCACAGTTTCTCCTGGCCACCCACTCTCTCAGATAATGTTCACTTACAAGAAGGATTCTGTTTCTTTCAGAGGTTACTCTAAATGCACGTCCAGCAAAGAAATGGGGAGAAAAAAAAAACTTATACTAGCACTCACCGCATCACGGTTCTTTTTAACTGAGTTCACTGTTGCTTCTTGGCAGTTAAAACTTGCACAACTGTCCAGCATGGCTAGTATACCAAGCTTAGTTCCGAGAGTATATTTCTCTTACTTACACCTTCATGGTACTCCCTGGTACCCTTGCCCTTCCTTGAACCCTCATTGCTGCGGCTACTCATAATGTAATCACGAAACACATTACACAGCTTGCGAACTAGAGACTCAAGAAAGAACGACCTGTCGCGGCATATGACATCAAAACTTGGCAGCGGTGGCCGTGAACAAGTGACTGAGGAGATGTGTATGCATGCTATCACTCGCTGCTGGGGCTGGCGAAACTTTCTGCTAAATCGTGACACTCCTTGGAGAGGAACATTCCTTTGCACTGCAAAACTGCTATTCGCGAAACTATTGAGTGCACTGTACTGTACTAAGGATAGTTTTGATACTGCCGAAGTTTTCAATGGACTAGAAGCTAAACCAAGTTCAGTTCATTTGCTTAACAGGTAGACAGTCTTTGCCATGTCCTCCCCTTTCTCTGGTTTTCTTATTTTGTGTGGTCAAGCATCTGTGGTTTTATCTGAACTCTCCGAAATTTATACACAGTGGATTCTCCTAAATCGTAACTTTATGAAACTGAGCTCATGCCGCAATTTGAGAATTCTGTGAGTTAGAAATAACTAATCTTATGAAGAAAATTGCTTATAGGTCTGTCATCTCGGAAAAGATGCCTCCCTTATCCCCAAACCTACATCAAACTGGTCATCAGCAAACACTAACAACCTGGAAAAGAAATTAGTAATGCATATTTAGTGGGAATTACCTTTTCTGTCTTTCCTTCATTCTTTCCTCTTCGTTATGCCTACATTTCCTCTTCTGTCTTTTTTCCTTCATTCTTTCCTCCTCCTTCTGTCTATGGGTGACTCTACACTGAATGACAAGCCAAATGGTTTCCTGCACACCAGGAAACCTTTTACTATGCTGGGTGGTAACCATATAACCAAATTATGGCACCTGGTGGTTTAATTAATGAGCTCCAATCGGCATGAGCCCGTGCAGGTTTATATCCAAGGGATGGTTGGGGTTTATTGCTCATGTAATGCTACTCAGGGATGAATGAGGCTGGTCACTCCCATCTTGACTGCCGGGACCAACTTGCCTAGCCCCGGGCTCCTGCGCTCCTCACAGGGCAGCACAGGATTGGATGACGATGATGATGATGATGATGATGAACAATATTGTAAAATTCTTACCCGACTCTGACTAACGACTTTGCCTGAGTGGATGGAAGAGAGGGGGAGGGGTTCTGAGGCTTGAGGTGGACTACGGCCCGTCAGCACGAGGCAAGTGTGTTGATGCCTCATACTGCCGCCTCTGTGCCACTTCCTCCTCATCAGCCTCCCTCAAGAACCCCTCAAATTCCGAAGTCCATTGTGGAGACAACAGAAGCAGAATCGTTGTCGCCCTATGTTGCCTCCGTGTCATTGTAAGAGTCGTCGATTAGTTGAAATTAATTCTTTACCAAACAGGTGTAGCCTTTCCATATTATCTATTGAAATGAGTATTTCATAGGCTACTTGTTATTATTCCTGGATTACCACAGCTACTGGGTATTTTTAACCCCTACACGCTGGGAGTTTTCCGACGTCGCCCACTCCTTATTATGGAGGATTTCCATGATTTTGGAAAAAATAATCTTACTTTAAACCCTAATATCTGCCAAACTAAAATACCTAGAGAAAAAATAAAAAATACAAAAGACTCACCATCCACCCACTTGATATAGTGTTGCTCTCAACTGTCTGCCTTTTCCTCTCCTCCATCCTTCTTTCATTCCATCCTCTTTGGTCTTTCTTTCCATCATTCTTTCCTCATTCTTCTGCCTACAGGTGACTCTACACTCCCTCTTCTGTCTTACTTTTCTTCATTCTTTCCTCTTTGTTCTGCCTGTGGGTGACTCTACACTAAGTGCCAAGCCAAATGGATTCCTGTACACCAGCAAACCATTTACTGTGTTGGGTGGTAACCATATAACCAGATATTGGCGCCTGGTGGTTTAGTGGGTAATTATGGCGCTCCAATCTGATAGAGCCAGTGAAGGTTTATACCGAAGGGATGGTTGGGGTTTATTGCTCACGCAACGCCACTCAGAGATGAGTGAGGCTGGTCACTCTCATCTTAAATATCAGGACCAACTTTTCTAGCCCTGGGCTCCCACGCTCCTCATGGTGCAACGTAGGATTGGATGATGGATGGATGGATGGATGGACTCACCAACTCTTCATCTTTCAAATGAAAGTATCCCCAGGTCTCTAGGTGGTACCATCGATGAATAAGGATAAGTTAAATTTGAATGGTTTTCCATGTTTTGGCGGGCCGCTTCAGTGCATGCTCCACTGCCAGTGACCATGGAATCACTGGCTAGCATTGGCAGCACTGACCAGAGTGGTGATTGTAACACTGCCCAGCCTTCCTTTCGATAAGGTGACCGGATTTATTGGAGCTAAAAGTGGGACACGAGCACGTGCGTGTGTGTGTGTGTGGGGGGGGGTGTATATATATAGATATAAATATATATATATATATATATATATATATATATGTAATCCCTCTTATACCCGAACGCCCAATATCCGAACATCCCCACTAACTGGACATAATCGTCCCGGGATCCAATATTCCCAAAATGGTCCGAAAACTGCAAAAAATTTGAAAAAAAAAAAAAAAAAAACGAATTTTTCCCGCCCGTAATTTGAACTTGGCGCGCACGGCACAGGACAGTTTTGTTGTGGCGCGTCATTCCTCCGACGTCCAATAGAGCGCCGCTGCATCCTCCCCACTTTCCACCTGTCTCTCGTCGCGAGTGCATGCTCGTCGTCATGGCTGCCCACGTGCACGCTTTTGTGGTGGTGCCTTACCTGCTGCAGGCACTCCTGCTGCTCTCGTGCCTCTTATTAGTGTGTGTGATGATGGCCCCACCGCCTGAGAAGAGGAAGAGAGTGGTGTTGACTCTGGAGAAAAAACGGGAGATATTGGAGAAAGTAGATGCGGGGTGGTCTTATTCCCGCATCCTCCCTGAATTCAACCTGGCCCGATCTACTTTGTTCGATATCAAGAGATCCCGAGACAAACTCATGCAGTACACGGCTGACGTCTCGTCGAGAAACAAACGCAACATGGAGAGGAAGGTGATGTTTACTCCCAAGTTTGCTGAAACTGACCGCTCCACAATGATTTGGTATTGACAGCAATGTGCTGCTGGTGTGATGGTATGTGGTACGAAGCTGAAGGCTGCTGCTGAGAAGTTCGCCAGGCTTCACGACGCCCTAGACTTCAAGGCATCCGAGGGTTGGCTCTTCGCGTTCAAGTTACGGCATGGCCTTACCAACCGCAAAGCTCATGGCAAAGCTTTGGATGCTAACGAGGATGGAGTTGACGAGTTTTGGCACAAGGTGAAGGGCTTGATTGACAGGGAGGGCCTCACTCTCGGTCAAGTCTACAATGTTGACGAAACTGGTTTATTCTATCGCTCTTTGCCAACGAACACTCTAGCCAAGGAGACGGTGAAGCGTGTACCTGGCCGCAAGCTCTCCAAGCAACGGATATCTGCTTTGTGTTGTCCCAATCTAATGGCATGCACCGGCTTAAGCCCGTTATTGTTGGCCGTGCAAAGCAGCCTTGGTGTCTTTGTGGGGTGATGGATGTCCTTCCTGTCGTCTGGTACCATTCTTTGAAGGCATAGTTTACAGCCCAGATCTTCAAAGACTGGTTCCACCGCCACTTCGTCAAGGAGGTCATACATTACCAGACGAAGACACTGGGAATCCCGCGCGACCAGGTAAAGGCCCTTCTCCTCAACAATGCACCTGCCCACCCATGCGACAAGGACTTGGTGGCTGAGAATGCCTGAATTAGGTGCATGTTTCTGCCACCTAATACGACTGCTCTCATCCAACCAATGGACCAAGGAGTGATCATGGCAATAAAGCGCCTATACCGAAGGAAGTTCCTGGATGAGGTGATGGTTGTTCTCGAGGACAAGGACGAGTGCAGGGAGGGACGGGACACGTGAGGCCAGCGGACTTTGGAAAACCTTCGCCTCTACAACATCAAGTCTGCAATCTACAACTGGGCCAGTGCATGGAAAGAAGTCCCTGTCAAGACTCTAGAAAATGGTTGGTCTCGTCTGCTTCTCGGAACGGGTGTGGAGTATGATTTTCTAGGTTTTGACGTGGAAGACTTCCATGCACGGCTACGTATGCATGGCGACGATGTTGATGTGGACGATGTGCGTGAGTGGTTGGATGACGATGAGGGCGATCCTGGGTATCAGACATTGTCTGATATCGAGATTGCATTTTCAGTTGCAGGTGTCAGTACCCAGCTTGAAGATTCCAACGAGGATGGCGACGATGATGCGGACTCCTCTCAGCATGACACTACTCCAGCCATCCCCAGGCTGAGCGCACTCCGGGAACACCTAGAGTTCATTCTCGACTACCTGGAACACCTGGACTGCAAACAGGGAGATGGGGCCCTTGGGACTTGTGGAGGAAGTGCGTGCTTTCAGGCAGCGCATCATCAATCGTCAGAATCGTCGTTCCTTGCGTTAATCAACGATTGACAGTTTTTTCAGGCCCGTGACCCCCGTTGTGCCCAGCCCTGGCTCCACTCTGTTGCCTCCCCAAGACAGGCCTCATGCTCCGAGCCACAGCCCAGCACATCAGCCACGGTGGAGTCACCGCTCGATGTGAGTTTGCGTCTGTCTTCAGAGTCATCTGTAGTGGGTATGCCATCACCACGACCCAGTAACACATCCCTAGGTCACCTGCCAGTGATACTCTCGGACTCTGACAGTGATTAAACAGCAAGAACTTCTCCACTAGACCACACGGGAATTTACAGTGTTGTGCAGTGAAAAAAAAAAAACAGTGTGTTGTGTTAAGGATTTACAGTTGTGAGTGAGAAGACAATTTTGGAACAAAATTTAACGTAAAAAGACTTGTTTTTTTTCCTTTAGAAAATGGTTAGAAGAGTGGGAAAAGTTAAAGTGCAGAGTGCAACACTTAGTAAGTTATGACGGAGCATAAGTTAGACAAGAGTGCGCACTGTGAAGAGAACAGACTTCTGAGTGCGATTGACTAAGTTCAGTGCAAGACTTCATGAACAGTGTACTGCAAGTGCTTCAGGAAATCCTTCTTACTGTCAGAGTCCGAGAGGAGGCGGTTATTCATCGAGATGGCCATGGACTTGCTGGAAGTAGGCAGAATGTTTCATACTGTACTTTTTTCCATACTATACTTACCTCAAACACCTCATTTCACTCTTTAATGTCCTTTATTGGTGTGAATAGGGTGTTAGGAGCTATGCATGTGCAGTAGGAAGGTGTTTTTCTGTGTTAGGCTAGGTTAGGGTCCATAAGCACCAGTCCAGGAGCCAGGGACTTGTAAGTACCCAGAATGTTGAATACTGTATGAACCTACCTCTAAAACCTCATTTTATGCTTCTTTTGCATTTATTTCAGTCTTTTATTTGCCTTATTGGTGTGATTTGGGTCTTAAATAGGTGCTATGCATGTCCAAAGGGAGTTGTATAGGTGTTTCTCTGAGTTAGGGTCCATAAGTACAAGTCCATAAGCTGGGGCCCTATTACGTCGGATATTGGAGGGATACTGTATGTATATTATGTGAGTGACAGAGACCGCTGCTGCACTACAACTCACCCTGAGGCTGTTAATCTGATCAAACGCTAACGTCCCATACGAACTCCGAACATACCATAAGGTACAGTGAATGGGCAGACCAAGGTTACCAGCTAGTGAGTATTACAGATTTTAAATTAATAATTCGGTATTTCATTTGGTTAGGATTACGCATAATTTTTCTAATTCATCCTAATTTCATAAAAGAAGGGCATGTTATATCTAATGCAATAGTAAGTTTATAAAAGCGGGGCATTTAAGATAATTTGCTCAAAAAGCGGGACATTCTACTTACAATAAAAAAAGCAGGACAGATATCCAAAAATCGGGACTGTCCCGCCTAAAAGCAGGACTCTGGTCACCTTATCCTTCGAGAAAACCTGGACTTTTCCACTCAATGTTTGGCTTTTCCTTACTCGCTGTCGTAAGGATGAGTCATCACCCTGTTCATGTGGCTCCCCATAGGATTTTCTGCCCATTTCATAGTGCCACTATGTCCCACAGTATGTGGGAAAAGAATAACTCTTTGATTTTCTGTACTCACTTCTTCCATCAATTATAACTTTACTCTACTACAGCATTTATATTTGCACTTGACATCACGATCACGGGTAATTACACTTTGAGAAGTAAATGCTCTGGCTGTTTCATGCAGTATGGTTGAGTATGAGGCAATTGCATGTACTAAAGTTGTGACTAATTTGTACTAATCAGGAGCATCGTGAAAATATTACTAATGTTAAACACTACTTATATTTTTTGTACTTCACATCACAAATATGCTTATTCACATATATTCACCATTATTTTCTGAGTAAAGAGGGAAAAAAATTAGTCATAGCCAACCAGGTCATTTTCTTTCCCATCCGTGCACTCCTGGTTTTCTTTCATGTAGCAGATAGAGTTACTCAGTGTATTTCCAATCACTGTTTCACAGATATCCATAAAGTAACACTTATTGCATTGCACTTGTAAAACTTATTATAAAACACTTATAACACTTACTAGATATAACTTATAATATCTTACATTTCACTTATGTATTAGATTGTGCATACCTGTTTACTATTTACAATTTCCCACACACCTGCTCAGTCACTGAGCCCTTTCCCCTGCAGTATGGGCAGAACTTTCAGTGGGTCGATGATGCAATCGGACCGACGTGTGAGGGAGCAGAATCGGATGAGGAAGACATCACTCTACACTCTACCTGTGCCATGTACAGACTGAGCCGTGCATCAGTGGGGTGCCTTGGGTACATACCTACCCTATGGTTGTCATAAGGTTGTGGGTTTAAAGGGTGGAGCGAAGATGCTTGCGGCTATACGTGTCAACCAGCGTTGCTCCATGGTCTAAATCGTGAGGGCTATACACGTCAACTGGTGCGTAAGGGTTATAAACTTACCTCTGAAAGCTATAAATGAGGATTTAGAAAATGTAAATATTCTGCCGATGTCTACCATAACCATACCTACCAATCCTAATGCATGTTGTTTTATTTGAAAGCTGGCCGTCAAAATACTAGTGAGTTTATGTTGGATTAAGTTTGGTTTGGTCAGGTGAGGTTAATTCATTAAGTTTCCCGCAGCTTTGACAGAATACACTGACGCATCCAGTTGAAGTGGTGGTTGGCAAACAACGCAGCCAGTTGGAAAGATTGTCGAGCAACCTGCCTGCTTCCTTAAATACCCCCAAATAGATATATTTTGTTTTTTCTACTAACTTTTTGTAGTCACAGGTCAGCAGATAACTATTTGTGTTGCATATGTACCAAAATTACTTGAGATTGTGAGTTTGTTAGAATAATCGGTGTGCCCATGGTAAAGAATGATCTCGTTCAACCATAATGGTGGGCAAATTTGGCTTTCTTCTCACTGCCATCAATCCCACTTACTACATCTAACTTAAGGGTGCAAGTTGCCGTTGGCTACTTCTTCCCCTTCCTCAAAGAAGTTGTAGGCTTAGGAGGGTTACAATCAGCCATGGTAACACTGGGCAAGAGGAGGAAGCACTGGGGAAAATAATAAATTCTCTCATAAACCTATATCACACCGGAATCACACACTAACGACAGAGAGGAGACAGTGCACTGAGCTGGGCGCCGGGACGTCAAGCGCATGTGTCCTTCATGCCTGGTATGAGAAAGCAGCACGTGATTGGCTTACAGTAAGTACTATACTTGAATATGACTGGTTTAATAATTGCCATGCTTACTACAATTGGTTTACACCCAGCTAGATGAATGGATTTGAGGTAATGGTAGTGTGTATTACAGAAGGCATTGGAAAAGTCACTTTTGAGGCTGCATCTGCGAATTTCGTGTAATTTCCATGAGTTACTGATGTTGCAAACTGTTGCATGATGTTGCCACGTATTGTGAATCCACTACAGTCTATCTATCTATCTATCTTGCCAGACGCCTTAATCCCGTACGGGGTGGCCACAAACAAATCGCCTCCATGTCACCCTGTCCCCCGGCATTTCATTGCCCTGCTCCCAGCTCACACCCCCGTCTTTCATATACCTCTCCACTCCGTCCCTCCATCTCATCCTTGGCCTCCCCCTCCCTCTCTCCCCCCTCCACCTCACTCACATGCACTCTCCATGTCAGTCTCTCCATCCTCTCCACATGGCCAAACTACCTCAACGTGTTTCTCGTAACGCTTCCTATCACATCCACACCACAACGCTCCTTCACATCCTCATTTGTCAGTCTGTCTCTCCATGTGACTCCACATGCACCTCTCAAATAACTCGTTTCCACAGCTCTCACTCTTGACTTCTGTCCCTCCAACAAGGTCCAAGCTTCATTTCCATATGTTAGAGTTGGTATCACAATACTGTCACGTAGTAGCTTTTGCACTTCCTTGCTCACTTCCCTGTTTCTTATTACTGCTTTCAAGGAACCAGCAAATTTTCTTCCCGTTGTACCCTTTCAAGCTCTTTACCCTCTAAACTTCCATTCTTACTCATCACACCACCTAGATACTTTAATGCACTCACATTTTCCATTTCCTCCTCATCCAACCTCACTGTACATTCAATGACTTCACTTCTCTTGAAGACCATAACTTTACTCTTCCCTACATTCATCTTTAGATTCCGTTTCTTACACACTCTCCCAAGCTCATCTACCAAGCCTTCCAGCTCCCCTTCGTCTTCATTTAACAATACGGTATCATCTGCAAACAACAGTACAGGGAGTTTCCAAACACTGCCCTCTCTCACTTGGGCCACTCCAACATCCACTGCCCTACCTTGTATCTCTTTTATAATCCCATCCATATGCAGACTGAACAACCATGCAGACATGACATATCCTTGTTTCAATCCAACCTTCAAATAGAAAAATTCACTCAGTTCACTATCCACATGCACTGCAGCCTTAGCACTTTTATGCATACTCTTCACGGCCTTCAACAACTTCCCATCTACTCCATATATTCATAATGCTTTCCACAATCCTTGTCTATCCACCCTGTCATCTGCTTTCTCCAAATCCATGAAGGCCACATACAATTTCTTTCTCTTCTCTAGAAACTTTTCCACTAAGGATCTAAGAATGAATATCTGATCTACACAATGTCTTCCCTTCCTGAAACCTCCTTATTCATCTCCAACTAATTCCTCTGTTGTTTCCCTAACTCTGTCAATAAGTATCCTACCATATACTTTTCCTATTACACTGAAAAGACAAATGCCCCTATGATTAACACACACTTCTTTTTCCCCCTTTCCTTTGTACAGGGGAATAATTATACCTGATTCCAATCTTCTGGGACTCTACCTTCCTCCCAGGCCAAGCTGCACATCTTCCACATCCATTCTACTACTATCTCCCCCCCATGCTTCAGCATGTCACCACACACCCCATCAATTCCTGGGGCTTTCCCCCTTTTAACTTTCTTCATTGCTTCCACAACTTCCATCCTACTGATTTCTTCCTCTCTTCTCACATCCCTCCTTCTCCCAGCCATTCCCCAGCCACTTCTTGCATTACTTTCATTCTCTATGTTCAGAAATTCCTTAAAGTATTCTCACCATTTGCTCACCTTTTCTCTCTTCTCCACTAGCATTCTACCATTTTCATCTTTCACTCCCCAACTAACTTCTTTGGCACCCTGTTCTAACTCTCCTTACCTCTTTCCAGAACATTTTCTTACATTCCCTCAACTTCACACTCAAGTTCCTCCCAAATTCCTCATCCACTCTCTTCTTGCTCTCTTATTAATCTTTTCACCTCCCTCCTCCTCTCTACATATAAGTTTCTCAACTGTCGCTCTGTCTCTTAACTTCTTCCATGCCCCTGTTTCTCATCCATTCACTTTATGCTTTCTTGTTTTGTGCTACAGCCTCTCTCACCTCTTCATTCCACCATGTTGTTCCCTGCATCCCCTTTCATCTTCTCTTCACCCCACACATCACCTCACAAGCTGCACAAAATTCTGTGAATATCTTGCACACACATTCCACGTTCCCCATCTGCTCCAATCCATATTTACCAAATCACTCCTCCACTTCCCTTTTTTATTCTGTCTTTTTCCCATCCTTGTGTAACCTTTCCACCCTCCTTGTATGCATTACTTCCTCCTATCCTTCTCTTCTTCTATTTCTCCATTTCATTAGGACTTGCTGGTGGTCAGAAAGTTGACTCCCCCAGCCTCTATATACTCTTGCATCCATTACTCACCTTCTCATCCTTTTATCCACACACACATTGCCTGCTGTTCATTCAATTCACCATCCACGCTTCTCATCACTTGCCATGTATACCTATGGATCATGCTGTGCCTGAAGATGATACGGGTTATCAGCAACTTCCTCTCGGCACAAATGTCCATTAAAGCATTGCCATTCTCATCCATCTCTCTGCAGGCACACCCCACTCACCAACTACTCCATCGACTTTCACAGTCCCTACTTTTCCATTCATATCTCCAATCAAAAACACTCTCTCTTTCCTTTCAAGCTTTTCCCTGCACGTTTCCACATTTGTCCACAACTCTCTCACTCTGCTTGCACAATCTTAGGTTGGCACATATACACCCACAATTGCCCACATTTGTAGTCCAACTTTCAATCTTACCCACACAATCATTGGGCCAACCGATCCATACTCTCTTATATTCTCCTTCCATCTGTTACTCACAACAATACACACTTCTTCTTTTGCCATCTCATTCTCACCTTCTACCGTGGATACACCCCATCCATATTCCCTTTCTCTCACACTCTCACCTCCCCATTTAGTTTCAGTTAATCCACATACATCCACTTTCGCACCCTCAAGCACTTGGACAATCTCTCTTTCTTTCACCTCATCATTCGCACCCCTTACATTCCATGTAGCTATCTGTACCCAAGTCCTTTGTTCGGTCCTTAGTCGTCACCTTTGGTCAGTCCTGGTCCGAGGCTTCATGTTCGTATTTTTAGTTAGTTGTTTTCCGGGGAAGGGCACTAACCCTCCGCCAACCCACTTGTTATCACGTAGGGAGCACATGTTGGTTGGTTATAAGTTTACCACCTAGCACTGTAAATACTTTCCTGGTCAGTCCTGGTCCGAAGCTTCTTGTTCGTATTTTTAGTTAGTTATTTT
Source organism: Coenobita brevimanus (assembly GCF_032717465.1). Classification (NCBI taxonomy): domain Eukaryota; kingdom Metazoa; phylum Arthropoda; class Malacostraca; order Decapoda; family Coenobitidae; genus Coenobita; species Coenobita brevimanus. The sequence continues at coordinate 21,441,862 of NC_137024.1, read as the reverse complement.
CCGGGGAAGGGCACTAACTCACTTGCTGTCACGTAGGGAGCACGTGTTGGTTGGTTATAAGTTTACCATCTAGCACTGTAAATACTTTCCTAGTTTACAGAAAGTCATTTGGCTTGCCACTCAATGTAGAGATACTAAAAACAGAGTACCACTACACTAAGTGGGTTGATGATGGGCGCCCCCACCTACCACAATGTAAGTCGCTACCGCTACAGTCAATCTCCATTATTCCCCACTATTCGCGGGATTGCTATTCACGGGTTCACATATTCGTGGATTCTGGTGGGAGATTATTTCAAGATGTTTCCTGCTTTTCCCACAGCATCAGCTGTTCCCAGTGGTTCATAAATTATTATTTTTTGCATGTTCTCTGTGAGAAATGCTGTCCTATACAGTTAAACTGTGCAGCTGCCCTGTATAGGTATATGCTGTTCAGCACACGGCAAACTTTCATTGTCATTATCGTATGGTAAGTGCAGTACAGTGTACCAAGAAGGGCTTGTGTGTTATCCTGTACTGTCAATTTAGGAAGTATTAATGTGCCATAATATGCATTTACAGGTCTTATGGTGGGTTTGTAGATAACAGGGATAGCTAAAACATTGAAATTAATGACTTCTCTGGTAGGTGTGGGCTATTCGCGGAATTCAAAATTCGCAGGATGTTCTGGTACATAACCCCCGTGAACTGCAGGAACTGGCTGTATTTAGGATCGCACAATTTAGGAGACTCCACTGTGCTTTGTTGTCAAAAGTTCTCCAGCAAAATTTTCCTGATATGGCTAAACCAGAAATTTATTTCTGTTTCTGATATGTTGATATGAGGACCATGGCTGAACCAGAAGTGTATTTCTACTTCTGATATGTTAATATGAGGACCATATACAAGAATATGTGTTAAGTCTCTCGGATCATCACAACCAATGCATTTCGTATCCATATTCATTAAATGACTGGAGTCATTTAGTACTAAGGCGTTAGAATGACATTTGAAAAATACTACTGATGCTTGTTTGTTGCCATAGTATGGGGTCTCTGATTTTCTTTTTATAGATTGCATCCATAGTGACACTGTAACCAGGTGTCAAAATCAGTTGATTACCGCCCAACAGTTGCTGGAAGCTGCTAAAAAAAAAAAAAAAAAATCTAAGATGTGTAACTGACTTGTACAGTAAAACTGTGAGAATTTCAGCTAAGACTTTGGCCATTTACTTATGGTTGAGTTTCTTGCCTAAGAATGATCATGTGACAGACCAAGCTTATAGCTATGCTTCACTCTTTGGTAGTACCAATACCCCCTGAAGTACTACAATCTGTGGGGTAGATACCATTACACTGACTTGTTTCATTTCTTTCTGTTTATTAGGGCTCCAACATGCTTGCATTCGTCTACCTTGGTCACCTAATTGTGGTTCTCCATGCTGCTCAAACTCCGGCAGCCTCCCTATTCAGTCCCTTATCCCTGAGGACACACTCTATGACTTCATTCCAGTTCTTTTTCTGTCTGCCTCTTGCAACCCTATCCCCAATGTTAATACAGTACTTCTCACTTTCTGCACCCAACTGTCATCCACCATCCTGACCACATCCCCAAACCATCTCAATCTACCTCTCCTCATCACAATAGCAATAAACTCCAGCCCCAGCCTTCCTTTTAACTCTTCAATTGTGAACTTCACTTCCCCAGACCTTGCACTCAAGGACACATTGCACATCCAACTAATCATTGCCATTTCTGCACGTTTGAGCCTGCGAATATCCTCTTCCATTACTGCCCAAGTCTCACTACCATACAGCATTACATACCTAACACATGTCGCATACAAAGATCCCTTAGCAAGGAGGGAGGGCCCTCTCAATTTCATGAGAGGCAACAGCTCCTGAATTTCTTCCAACCACTTCTCACTCCAACCCCACTGACGATTCTCCACATGCTTTCCCTGACACACCGCACACATGAAATCAGCATTATCTCACAGTCTACCTCTAATACCATCACATCTCTTATGCACCCACTTATTACAAACACTGCACAATATGGAATTGCTTTCTACGCCCATTTGGCAAACCACACTGGGCCACTCTGTCTTCTTTGACAATACTGTCACCATTCCTAAATACTGTCACCTTTGTTTTATCTGTTTGGTGTATCTCCATATACACCCCATCCTACCACTGCCATTGCAAGTGTATTTCTTTTCTTCTTCAGCCTAAATACATTCCCTCATTACATCCAGCCATGTTGTTTTTGGCTTTCTATGCCTCATCCCACCATCAGACTCAACCACTCACCCATTTTTTCACCCTATTCATATCAACCATATTGTTCTTGACTTTCCCTGCCTCATCCCACCCTCAAACTCACTCAGGCATTTTCACACCCTGTTCATATCTATTATTTGTAAACGACCATACCTTCCAAACACACCTTCTACCTCAATAGCAATAATTCCTTATTCCTCTTGTAAGGTAGTTGGGGGCGCTCACCATCCACTCACTCGATGTAGTGCTGCTTTGGGTGTCTACCCTTTCCTTTCTTCCATCCTTCCTCTTCTGTCTTTTTTCCCTTCATTCTTTCCTCTTTCTTCTGCCTTCGGGTGACTTTACTCTCCCTCTTCTGTCCTTCTTTCCTTCATTCTTACCTCTTCTTTCTGCCTATGAGTGACTACTCTGAGTGACAAGCCAGATGGTTTCCTGTACATCAAGAAACCATTTATTACGCTGGGTTGTAACCATGTAACCAAATTATGGTGCCTGGTGGTTTAGTGGGTGTTCCAATCGGACTGAGTCTGTGTAGGTTTATATCCATGGGGTGGTTGAGGTTTCTTGCTCACGAAATCCCACTCAGAGATGAGTGAGGTCGATCACTCTCATCTTAAATGTCAGAACCAACTTGCCTTCCCCGGGCTCCTACGCTCCTCATGGGGCGACATAGGATTGGATGATGGATGGATGGATGAAGAATATCTACAAAAACCATCCTACCAAATCTGTGCAACCTACAGTACATACATTCCTCAAGAATTCTACTTCACCTATTCTCATTCCTTGACTTTGTGAACTCAGGTCATATCAAAGTTCTACACCCATGTAACATGTGAGCCAAACACACCTCCGTGGAATCCTCCTGCAGAGTTTGTACTCACTGCTATTGCCCAAATAAAGGTTCCAAAGCATCAGCCACCTTATTTGCGACAGCCACTCCACCTATTACTTTCTCTACACATATTTCACTTTTTTCTATCACTGCACTGATTCTTAAAAACTTTTGCCAGTTCAAGTCTTCATTCACCAGCACATCACAGAGTGAGTCAGTCTTGCTCAACAACCATAACTTGTTGGGTGAATCATCAACGGGTGGAAAAAAAGACAGCACGCATGCAAGGCCTAGGACTTCAAGACACGTAAACAGAATGCAAAAGAGTGGCATTAGACATGAAGGGAGCATTAAAAATAGTACCGAGACATATTCTAATACATAAAATCATGAACACAAAGATGCATGACAATAAGAAATGGCCAACAAACTTCTTTTCAATCATCCAAGTCCAATTACTCAGTCAAAATCATCCATTCATCTATCATCCCATCCTGTACTGCCCCATTAACAGCACAGGGTGTGCTGGAGAGGGATGCCTTCATGGGGTGGCACTGATACAACCAGGCACCTTCACTGTCTAGTTATACCAACATCTCTCAACTGCGCCCCTGTCTCCCAGAAGGAGGATGGACTGCAGGGAATGAGCAACTTCAACCTGCAGTCCACTGGGTTTATGTCCCAATAAACCTAGAATAACAAACAACAAAAAACCAACCATAGCAGCATTGGGGTCCAAACGTCAGGCAATTTTATTCAGACATTTAATGAGACGCTGAACTGTCACACACCACTGAATGACATCATGTGGGCAATATAGCCTTAAGAACCCCTCAAATCTGAACCTTTACAGGCCAAATTTAACAGACCTTTAACTCACTATACCAACAGGTATTTATTGTTGGCTATATGACTACCACCCAATGATGTATATGGTATCTATGGGTACAAAAAGATGTTTGGCTTGTTACAAAGTGAACGAGGTCCCTGGAAGTAGAACTACAGTACAGTATGTGTGTGCATGGTGGATGTCCCCACCTACTACAGAACAGAGCCAGATCCAGATTTAAAATATCCCTTTACGACTGACTTACCGATCTTCCTGCATTAGCCCTATTCTATGGCAATGATTTGCAACACATCAATATTCACCATAAAGCAAACCAGCTTAACATTATACTCTATACAATTAACAGGACAGCGGCTTACACAAAACGTAACTTCTTCAACAACAAAACTGATAATTATTCTCATAACACAGACATGCATCTCAAACACACTTAAGTCACCTCCTTTAGCCAATCACTCCCTCTAGAAGAGCCTGTCAAAATTCTTTAACTTCCTCTGGATACACGTATGACCTCTCAACACCCAAACATTATTACAAAGGCCTCCTTGAGACCTAATGCATTAAAAAACCTTACAAGTGCCAACTTCTGACAACATTTGAAATCACTGATAATACTGTAGTCTACAAATAATTCACCTGAACAATATTAAACTGCCAATGCCCTAGGTAGACCTCCGCCATACCATAAACAAGCAGAATGAAATAAAAATGGAGAACAAGTCTTACGGATGATAACAGGATATGCAATGACAAGTACAGACCACCTTTACCAAAAAACAAAAGTACTTCCACTCAAGGGCCCCACATAAACCTAATAGTCACACAGTTAATTCCTTTGACACACGATTTAGCCCATCACTGGAATTATATTCTACACCACAATCCATCATAAAGAAACAACAAATAATTTGCTCCTCTACACTACATACAAATCCTTCATCCCATCCCTCCTCCTCCACCCACCGGAATGCCACACAAACGTACAAATAAGCATTCAGGCATCAGAGCCATCCAAAACCTTCATTTACACAGAAGCCACCATGAACCTCAACCAAATATGGAGACACATCACACACAGGTAACTCTACTCTAGGAATTTTATTCCTCATCCTCTCCATGGCACCCCTGTAGAGTCGGACCAAGGAAAATTCTGACTTACACCTTCAGAAGAATGGCTAGTGGCCACATATGTCACCAGGTGCCAAGGCAGGCAGTTCAAAGTGCTAACTTTTTAATGTAACCTAAGTGAGAAGCTTCAATGTTCCTTGTGGAAGTAATGCAGTCATAAGCACCCTATTCCTCGATCTCTTTACACTACAAGTCCCCCTGGCCCTACTAAATTGCTAGTGTGGTGGTTAAGAGTGACCCCTGACCACTCTTGCTCAATGAGTGTTACTATTTCTCATTCTATTAAAATGGATGGATGGATTAAAAAAAAAATGGAGGACTAGCAGACCTGCTATTTTCTCCTCTAGAGTGGAGGCTAGTACAAAGTGACGGGCAAAAGAGTACCTTCTCTCCTTTTTTTTTTTTTTTTTTTTTTTTTTTTGAGACCAGGAGTAAAAAAATCCTTTTTGCACTTTCTTTGTTGGTGGTAGGTGGGGGCACTCACCATCCACTCACTCGATGGCTGCTTTGGGTGTCTGCCCTTTCCTCTCCTTCCCTCCTCTTCTGTTTTTCTTTCCTTCACTCATTCCCCTTCCTTCTGCCTACGGGTGACTGCATTCCCCCTTCTGTCTTTCTTTCCTTCATTCTTTCCTCTTCCTTTTGCCTATGGGTGACTCTACACTGAGTGACATGCTAAATGGTTTACCGTACACTAGTAAACCATTTACTATGCTGGGTGGTAACCATATAACCAAATTATGGCCCTGGTGGTTTAGTGGGTAATTAACGCGCTCCAATTGGACTGAGACTGTATGGGTTTGTATCCAAGAGGTGGTTGGGGTTTATGGCTCACATAGTGCCACTCAGGGATGAGTGAGGCTGGTCACTCTCATCTTCAATGTCGGGACCAATTTGCCTGGCCCCGGGCTCTTACGCTCCTCATTGGGCAACACAGGTTTGGATGAGGGATGGATGGATGCACTTTTTTGGGTGAAAATAATAGAGTAAGTTCATGAAAACTGTTTCTGGTCTTATATACCGTATATATATATTTATTTGTTATATTACCTTTGTTCAATCTGGCGTATGCAAGATTTGGCAGCTTAATGGCTGCTCTCCAGACTGCTCAATATTTTGCACTATCTCTGGTTATTCTTTTTACCATGATTTTATGCAAGATTTCGCCCTATATCTTCTTAGGTCTGCCCCTGGCACTTTACTCTTAACATTCACATCCATATTCCTCCTCATACAGTTAATCTCTTCTATACCATCTTACAGCTGTTGTCCCATATGCACCACACCCCCAATACAGTCCAATCACAACCTCAGAGTTGCACTGTTCAACAAGTTGCTCAAGGAGTCATTACTCATACATCTCACTTTTCTTACGTCCGTTCATTCCAACCTGTTCAAATGCTCCTCAAGGAATCATTACTCATCAAGCTCACCACTCTTATCTCAGTGCTTTCCAACCTGTTAACATCCTCATCCTTTAACTGCCATGTTTCTTTACCGAAAAGCATCTCCTAACTCACCTGCTGTTCAACACGGTACAGCCTGGCGCCGATGGTCATGGGTTTCACATTTCCAGACTTGTCAATTCCACTAAGGTAGCTTCCTGGCTTACCTAGAGTTTGGTCAAGTCTTCTCTGGAGCTCCTGGCAACAGTGAAGGTATGGTACATATAACAAAATGAATATTACAAAATAATTATACAATATGGAACAGTAATATAACGACCATCCTATACTACTGTACTAGCAAATCAGATGCAATATTTTCAAGAAGTGCAATAGATAATAAGACCAGACAATATAATTTGTCAAGGGATGCAGCGATTTGACTATTTGGCTACATCATTCAGCAAAATAAGTATCATTATCTAATATCTGGTTGAGGAGACATACAGAACAGTCAGAATAACAACCTGATATAATAAAAATGTTTGGTTAAAAACCAATTTGTGAATATAGGCACTATCCTGTTAAACAAACCGATCAGTTATCCAATTACAGTTCAATTATCTTCAGCATCTGGCGCCTGGCTGGACAAACAATGTGCAACTGGATATGAGTTACTGATTAGTTCACTACATGCCTGGAGTACAGTAATTACTGTGCATCCCAGAAATGAAAAATGTGATCCTGAGTAGAATTTAAGTTAAAGTTCTAACTGCATTGAGGCAGACAAATATTGACACTAAAGCCCTCACCATATTCCTGACCATCATGTTAAGGTGGCCCTAACAGCAGTGTGATGGTTAACACAAAATAAAGACAGGTATTATAGAGCTGCAAGGTTTAATTCTGACTAGAATTCAAGTTAACATTCTTACCATGATGCGGATAAATATACAAAAACCCTCACCTTAATCCTGACCATCATGTTAAGGTGGCCCTGACTGTACTGCTCGATGACGTCCCTCACATCATATGGCTTCCTGGCTTGCTGGAACTTTCTCCTGGCTACAAAGTACTTGATTTTTCTGATGGCCCTGATGGCATTGCGGTGCGCCTCCGTCAGCCTGTGGAGGCGCGGCCTGTGGTGTGAGACCACTCTCTGCAACACTACTACAGTAGCATCATCATCATCCTGACCTTTTTTCCCTACCTAATGGGGTGAGGTAGGATCCACAAAACAAGGAAAGTGATGTCACGACAGAAGGAGGAGTGTCAACAGCATGCCTACTGAGAAAATTTAATACACTTGTTCAGACACCATTCAAGCCCATAAAATTTTGGCTATACATCACAGGCCTAGCCTTCTCTGCACATTCATTTTCAATAGATGCACTTGACATACCCATGCAAACACTTACAGCAATGCTATTCTGTTTACGCATCATCGTTGTAACATCAATTTATCATTTCACTAAGCTATCCAACACCTGGTTGGGGTTTCATTCTCCTGGAATTTATCTTGGAATAATCATATTATCTCTCATGTAAAATTTGCTTCCAAGAGATTGGGTGTGCTAAGTCGACTCTGCATCTTATTTACCTCTGTACAGTTACTGACATTATGGGGTTTTATTCGTCTCTGTGCAGCATACACCTTTCATGTGTGGGGAGGCTCCCCACATACAGTTCTTCTAAACAAGGTGGAGTCAAAAGCTTTTCATCTCAGTAACTCCTCCTCTTTACTGACTCCCTTCAGCCTCTGTCTCTTCGCCGCACTGTTGCCTCTTTATCTCTTTTCTGTTGCTGCTTCAGTTGTTGCTGTTCATCTGAACGGCAGGTGCATTGCACCTGTCTGACAGCAAACTCTCATCAAAATTCTGTCCAGCTATCTAATGTAAGAGTTAACCATTAATCCCAGTCCTCCATGTATGCAACAAGCCAACTTTGGAACACTCTTCCTCTGTCTGTATAGGCTACTGCCTATGACCTCCAGTCTTTTAAATGCAGGTCTCCAGGCATCTCAAAATGAATGGATCTTGAATCTGGCTCTCTGGGATTTTGTTTTCACTTTTTCTTGGAGGGAACACATTGCAAGCTTCTGGCCTTTGATTCCTTCTTCCATGCATGTGTATACGGTATACATCCATATATATATATATATATATATATATACACTCAATCCTCGTAAATCGCGGCAATTTCGGTCTCGACCACTGCCGCGGTTTACAAAATCCGCGGTTTATAAATAATAACTCTTATGTGAAAAATTAATTAGCGTCTGGACTTTGGCCAACCACCCCCCAAAGCACCCTACCTACACCTAACTAGGCACTATCAAACACAAACATACAAATTTAGGAATATTCAGTGCATGTATTTAATAGAAATAAGCAGTGTTAAGGGATCTCACCTTAATCCTATGACGATATTGCTGAGGTGGTTTGGCCATGTGGAGAGGATGGAGGGTCAAAGACTGACGAAGAGAGTGTATGTGAGTGAGGTGGAGGGGGAAAGAGGGAGGGGGAGGCCGAGGATGAGATGGAGAGATGGGGTGGAGAGGTATATGAGAGAGGGGGGTGTGAGTTGGGAGCAGGGGAGTGAAATGGCGGGGGACAGGGCGACTTGGAGGCGATTTGTTTGTGGCCACCCCAAACGGGATTGAGGCGTCTGGCAATAGATAGATAGATAGATAGAATGAAGTGGGGTGGTGCTGGGAAGAACTTACAGTAGAACCTCTCAGCATGAGGTGGGGGTGTTCCCTCATGCTGTTCTCCCTTCTCCAGCTCCTCAGCCTCCCTCAGGAAGCCCTCAAAGTCTGCCTCAGAGATGACTGATGCTACATCATCCACGTCCTCAGTATGTGAAGGGCCAGGCTGTGGTTCAGGCTCAGCTTCTGCCCTTAACCGGGCAAAATAGTGGGTGATGAGTTCCTGATGTTTCTCACTAACTCTGCGGCATTAGTATGCACACCTGCCACCAGGGACAGGTGGTGATTGGCTGTTGGGTCGCGATTTTCAAATTGAATGCTGCGGTATACGATTCTCCTCGGAAAAGGCCCACTTCGGTGCCTAGATCCGTGATTTTCGTGACTCAACAGCGATTTAAGGGTGCCGGCAATCTGACAGCCACTTTGCTGCGGTTTACGAATCCGTGGTTTATAAACACGCGGTTTACGAGGATTGAGTGTGTATATTTATATATATATATATATATATATATATATACTGTAGATATATATATATATATATATATATATATATATATATCTATATCTATATCTATATATATATCTATATATATATCTATATATATATATATATATCTATATATATCTATCTATCTATCTATATATATATATATATATATATATATATATATATATATATATATAACCATCCCCCTTTGCTGACCTCTTCAGTGTGGCAGTAAGATGGAGAGTAGACCAGCATACTCTCCCAAACATTTCCTCTAACTATCTATGCACTACACCTCATGCACTTTACATTTCACACAACGTATCCCACTACGTTACAGGGGTTGGCGTCAGCAAGGGCATGCGGCCAGAAAACTTTGCCCCCGCTACATAGTGGTGGACTTCTGGGGGAAGGCGTGGCGTGGGTTCCGCCAGCATAGATCGTGGGTCCAGGGCGAGATGGGGCTCGGGCCTGTGCTAGAGTGTACAGGGCATTGCGGTTCCCAGGCTGCCGCTTCCGCCCAATAGAGAGGGGCCCGAACCTGGGAGTAGCGCCCCAGTAGGCTGCCCTCTCAGTGGGTGTATAATGGCGGGATAGTTGCAGTGCCAAGACGCGCTTGGAGGGTGTCCCTGCAGCTGTCCTCGCAGGGTGCCCCAAGGCCACTACCACAGCTACTGGTAAGCTGGTGGGCTAGGAGTCCCAGATCCATTGCCTGGACCTGGGACTGTGCAGTGAGTGGGACCTGTGCTGTGTCTGTCCCCTTTTATTAATACTGAAGATGACAAAACAAAATAAGTTTCAAAGCAAGCCTGAGGACAGTAAATCACCCATGGGGATGAGGGTGGGTTCATGGAATGTGGGAAGTTTGAGGGGAAGAGCAGGGGAAGTCGTTGAGGCATTCAGTAGGAGGTGGGTGGATGTGGCGTGTTTGCAGGAAGTCCGGTACAGGGGTGGATCAGCCAGAAAGATTGTTGGGAAGGACTGTTGCTATAAGTTGTTTTGGCAGGGGGGGACAGACGGATATGGAGGTGTTGGTGTGATGGTTGCGGAGAAATGGGTGGAATATGTTATGAATGTTTTGAGAGTAAGCGATAGGATATTGGCAGTGAAAATTCTGTTGGGAAGAAAGATAGCTGCGATTATATCGGCATATGCTCCACCGGCAGGATTGGATGAAGCAGAGAAAGATAGATTTTGGGATGATTTAATACGTGTAGTGGGTGGTATGCAGGATGATGAGATAGTGATTTTGGGAGGGGACTTAAATGGTCATGTAGGTGAAGCAGCACAAGGTTATGAAGGAGTGCATGGGGGATGTGCGTATGGTCTAAGGAATGCAGAAGGGGAAAGGATACTCGAGTTTGGGGAGGCAACGGACATGATTGTGTGCAACACATATTTAAGGAAAAGAGACAGTAGGTTAATTACGTATGAGTCTGGGGGAAACAGCAGTCAGATAGATTATTTTCTGGTCAGGAGGGCCGATAGGAGGTTAGTGAGGGATGTTAAAGTTATTGGAAGTGAGGAGTGTGTGCAGCAGCACAAACTATTGATTTGTGATATGGTGCTTAAAGAACAAGTGATGAAAAAGAGGACTTATGTACCTAGGAGGAAAATATGGAAGCTGAAAAACCAAGTAGTAAGGGATGCCTTCTATAGCGAGTTGAGGAGAGTGGTGGCTGAACAGGGAGCTGTAGACAGAGGCGTTAATGAACAGTACAGAGCCCTCAAGAACAATTTCTTGAGAGTTACTGATGTAACATGCGGCTGGACAAGAGGACCACCAAGACATAAAGTAACTTGGTGGTGGGATGAGGGTGTAGAAGCTGCAATTAAGGAGAAAAGAAGGCTTTTCTGGGAGTGGAAGAAGGGTGGTAGTAAAGAGGAATATTTGGCTGCCAAGCGTAGGGCTAGAAGAGAGGTATACAGGGCAAAGTCTGAGTCATAGAGACTTTTACTTGATAACCTAAATCATGGGGAAAGGAAAAATATATTTAGGGTGGCAGGTCAGGTGAAGAGGGATAATCGGGATATCATAGGTGAGCAGTGTGTGAAGAATGATGAAGGAAGGGTAGTGGTGAACAGTGAGGACATTAAAGATGCATGGAGAGAGCATTATAACCGGTTGTTGAATGAGGAGTTTGACTGGGACAGGGAAGGTTTGGAGCCAGCAGATCCAGTGTCTGGCCCTTGGCCTTTGATTCATGCTGCTACTGTGAGTGAGGCAATAGGCAGGATGAGGGTGGGGAAGGCGGCAGGTGTGTCTGGGTTGACTGCCGAAATGTTGAAGGCCTCAGGCGATATAGGGGTGAGTTTAGTCACTGACCTGATAAATAGGATTATTTATGAGTGTGTTGTCCCAGATGATTGGCTGAGGAATGTAATTGTAAATGTGTATAAAGGGAAGGGTGATGCCCTGGAAAGAGGAAATTATAGAGGTATAAAGCTTTTAGATCAGATAATGAAGGTAATGGAGAGAGTTTTAGAAGGTATGATTAGAGAAAGGGTGAATATTGATGAGATGCAGTTTGAGTTCATGCCAGGTAGGGGGACCACTGATGCCATATTCATTGTGCGACAGCTTCAGGAAAAATATATTGGTAGGAGAAGGGATCTTTATTTTGTTCTTGTTGATTTGGAAAAGGCCTTTGACAGAGTCCCTAGAGAAGTGGTGAAGTGGGCAATGAGAAGCTTGGCTTGGAGGAGTGGCTGGTTAGGGTGGTTTTGGCCATGTATGTGGGTGCTCACACCCAGGTGAGAGTGAATGGAGATTTGACTGATGAGTTTTCCGTGAATGTTGGTGTACATCAGGGGTCAGTCTTGAGTCCCATGTTGTTTATCATGGTACTTGAAGCCCTTTCACGTGACTTTAGAAACGGACTCCCGTGGGAGTTGTTGTATGCAATGATTTGGTGTTGATTGCAGAGAATGAAAGGGAGGTGGAGGAAAGGTTTAGGAAGTGGAGAGATGGTATGGGGCAAAAGGGTTTAAGGGTAAATGCAGATAAAACAGAAGTGATGATATCTAGGGTTGGTGGCGGTACTGTCAAAGACGAGGGAGAGTGGCCATGTGCAGTTTGCCACAAAGGCGTGGGAAGTAATTCCATCTTGTGCAGTGTGTGTGATAAATGGGTGCATAAGAGATGTAATGGTATCAGAGGTAGACTGCGAGATAATGCTGATTTTATGTGTACGGCATGCTGGGGTGAGCAGGTGCAGATTGTCAGACGTGAAAGGATTGAACTTGCTGGTGAATCTCTTGAGTGTGTGGAAGAGTTTTGTTATTTGGGAGACATGTTGTGTGCTGAAGGTGGGGCTGGAGCTAGCTCTGTGGCTAGGGTGAGAAGTGGTTGGAAGAAGTTCGGGGAGCTCTTGCCTCTCCTGACATTGAGAGGGCTCTCCCTACGTGCTAAGGGGTCTTTGTATGCAGCATGTGTTAGGAGTGTAATGCTGTATGGCAGTGAGACCTGGGCAGTGAAGGAGGAAGATATTCGCCGGCTCAGACGTACAGAAATGACAATGATTAGGTGGATGCGCAGTGCGTCCCTGCGTCCAAGGCCTGGAGGGGCTGGGTTTACAATGGAAGAGTTGAGAGGTAGGATGGGACTGGAGTGTATTGGTGTTGTGATGAGGAGAGGTAAATTGAGGTGGTTTGGACATGTGGAGAGGATGGGGGATGATAATTGGGTGAGGAAGGTGAGAAGTGTTAATATTGGGGGTGGGGTTATGAGGGGTAGACTGAGAAAGACATGGGACGAGGTCATTAAGTGTGACCTTAGGGTTAAGGGACTGAACAGGGAGGCTGCAATGGATCGTGCAACGTGGAGAGCCGCCATTAGGTGACCAAGGCCGACACATGGAAGCATGTTGGAGCCTTTAAAAACGAAATATATATATATATATATATATATATATATATATATATATATATATATATTTATTATCTGGACGCCCAATAACTGGACACCCCACTACCCAAACATTTTGGGCCTGGGCCTTCAGAACCCAAAAATGGCCAAAAAAAAAAAAAAACTAAAAAAAATCTCCCTCCCCCAAATTTTAATTTATTTCCCATCCATAATTTGAACTTGGGGTGTGGCACTAAACAGCTGTGTTTACGCACGGCCGCCGGCCCCCTGCTGTTCCTCCCCTCCCCAGTTACTGCCTAATTACCATCGTGAGTAGATGCTCATCGCAATGGATGCTGCACGTGCTCGTTTTTGTTAATAAACAGTGAATAAACTGCAATACCTCTCCAGTAGACCACCTGGGAATTTACAGTGTTGTGCAGTGTTAAGAAATTAGGATTTAGAGTGCAAAGTATTAAGTGTGGAGTGCAAACTGGCGGCTGAAACTGGCATGGCGCAATTATGAACAGAATGTGCAGTGTTAAACAATTATAACTCACAGTGACAAGAATTATGTGGAGCACAACACTGGATTAATGTACGTGCTTCAGGAGCATTTTTACCAATGCCAGAGCCTTAGAGGCGGCGGCCACGGACGTGCTGTAAGTACCATGTACTATCTATCTGTCTATTGCCAACGCCTCAATCCCGTTCGGGGTGGCCACAAACAAATCGCCTCCATGTCGCCCTGTCCCCTGCCATTTCACTGCCCTGCTTCCAACTCACACTCCCCTCTCTCATATACCTCTCCACCCCATCCCTCCATCTCATCCTCGGTCTCCCCCTCCCTCTCCCCCCCCCTCCACCTCACTCAAATACACACTCTTCGTCAGTCTTTCACCCTCCATTCTCTCCACATGGCCAAACCACCTCAGTGTCTTCCTCTTAACACTTCCTATCACATCCACATCCACACCACAATGCTCCTTTATATCTTCATTTGTCAGCCTATCTCTCCATATGACTCCACAGGTTCCTCTTAAATAACTCATTTCCACTGCTCTCACTCATGGCTTGTGTCCCTCCAACAATGTCCAAGCTTCACTTCCATACGTTAGAGTTGGTACCACAATACTGTCATGTAGTAACTTTTCACTTCCATGCTCACTTCCCTGTTTCTTATCACTCCTTTCAAGGAACCAACAACCTTTCTTCCCTGCTGTACCCTTTCAAGCACTTCACCCTCCAAACCTCCATCCTTACTCATCACGCTACCCAAGTACTTACATGTACTCACATTTTTCAATTCCTCACCACCCAACCTCGAAGTACATTCACTAACTTCACCTCTCTCAAAGACCATCACTTTACTCTTCCCTACATTCATCTTTAGATTCCAATTGTTACACACTCTCCCAAACTCATCCACCAAGCCTTGCAGCTCCCCTTCGTCTTCACTCAACAACACAGTATCATCTGCAAACAACAGTACAGGGAGTTTCCAAACACTACCCTCTCTCACCAGGGCCACTCCAACATCCACTACCCTACCTTGTACCTCTTTTATTACCCCATCCATGTACAGATTGAACAACCATTGAGACATGATACATCCCTGTTTCAACCCAACCATCAAAGCGAAAAATTCACTCATTTCACCATCCACACGCACTGCAGCCTTAGCACCATCATACACACTCTTCACAGCATTCAACAACTTCATATCTACTCCATATATTCTTAATACTTTCCACAATCTTTGTCTCTCGACCCTGTCATCTGCTTTCTCCAAATCCATGAAAGACACATACAACTTCTTTCCCTTCCCTAGAAACTTTTCCACTAAAGATCTAAGAATGAATATCTGATCTACACAACCTCTTCCCTTCCTAAAGCCTCCCTGTTCTTCTCCAACTAATTCCTCTATTCTTTCTCTAACTCTGTCAATAAGTATCCTACCATACACTTTTCCTATTATACTAAGAAGACAAATGCCCCTATGATTACCACACACTTCTTTTTCCCCTTTTCCTTTGTACAAGGGAATAATTATACCTGACTTCCAATCCTCCGGGACTCTACCTTCCTCCCAGGCCAATCTGCACATCTTCCACATCCATTCTACTACTATCTCTCCCCCATGCTTCAGCATTTCACCACACACTCCATCAATTCCTGGGGCTTTCCCCAATTAAACTTTCTTCATTGCTTCACAACTTCTATCGTACTGATTTCTTCCTGTCTTCTCACTTCCCTCCTTCTCCCAGCCATTCCCCAGGCACTTATACTCGCATGTACCATGTACACTATTAAATATTTCCCATACTCACTTCTAATTCCTCATTCTCTGGTTCCTTTTCATTTATTTCATGCTTTATGTCCCTTATTTGTGTGAATAGGGTCTTAACCCCTAGGGTACGCAATTCTCCAGCCTCGACTGTCCCCCAGGACGCAAAAACGGGCCAATTTTTCGACTTCCTCAAAGATTAAAAGTTTTATGCCCGATTTATAGAGCTTGAATTTACACACCTGAAAACGCAAACTCCACCCTCCTAGACCCAATAGTTACCAAGCTATGGCCCGTCAAATTTTATAATAGTTACCCGTCGCGGCCCCGGCGAGAAAGAAAATACACCGCTTGCACCTGTTTTCTTCGCAACAATACGTACAAAAATCACCAAAATATTATTTTTTTTGGTGTGTATAGATGTTATAAACCATTGTAATGTGCTTAGAAAAAAATAAAATAGTGACAAACCCCCAAAATAAGTATGATAAATAAAAATTATCCTTCCCTCCTCTCCTTTCCTCATAACCTCCAATCCCCTCCCTCCCCTTCCCTTCCCCTCACCTAACCTCCCCTCCCCTTTCCCCTCCCCCCTTCCCTCCCCCCAAGCTGTCAAATCTAGCAAGGGAAATTGGTCATGAACCCCCCAATAAAAATATGATAAATAGTAAAAATTATCCTCCCCTTCTCTCCCCTCTTCAAACCTCCAGTCCCCTCCCTCCCCTTCCCTTCCCTCTCCTCCTCTCTCCTCTCCTTCCCTCCCCTCCCCTCACCAAACCTCCTCTCCCTCCTCCCCTCCCTTCCTAGCTGTCAAATCTAGTTTTCGTTTCGTTTCGTTTCGTTTTGAAGGCTCCAACATGCTTCCATGCGTCGGCATAAAATAAAATGTCTTTTTCAAGTGGGTTTCGACTAAAGACAGCTAAAATAATTGTGGTGTGCATATCTGTATGCAGACACCGATAAATTACAGGTAATGATTCAAAAACACGTGCCATAAAGCGTAAAAAATACGCAAAATATTAGAGGCCGGGGAGGTGCTAGGGAGTGCGGGTGGGGGGTAGGGGGGTGGGGGGAGCTGGTAAGGCCAGGAGGGGATGGGGATGGAGGGATGGGAGGAGACCACCACAAGACACAAGGGAAGGGCCAAAGTGGAGTACAGGGACATGGAGGGAGGGTAGGGGGAAAATACCCTCCCCCCAGTTGACTGGGGGGGGGCATAGGGGAGATCCACATGGGAGGAGGGGATGCATGAGGAAGGGGTGGGAGGGGTTGTGGTGGTGGTAAGAATGGTGGGAGGTAGGGTAGTAACAAAGTAGTGGAGTAGAGGGACGTGGCGAGAGGGAGGTGGGGGGTACACCCCCCACCACCTGGTTACGGGCCTGGGTCCCCCCTCCGGTGTGTCCAACACCTAGTTCTGATTGGTTAGAAGCCATCTACGTCACAGTTGGGGTGGAGCCAGCTGCCGCCAGTTTTTTGTGGATGTTGTACGATCGGTGTTGCTCGTCCTCTTAAGAAATTCCGCAAAAAGCCCGATCGATCAGATTAGCACTTGAGGGGTTAAATATGTGCCATACATGTCCGGTAGGGAGTTATTTAACCCTCTTAGGGTCACTCACGCGATTCGCATTTCACGTGGATTGTTCTAAAGATGTTCAGTCACTCGAATCGCATTTCTAAGCACAAAAAAATTCGCCAAAAATTAAGTTTCTGGCAGATCTGCATCAAATTTTGATGCATCGTAGCGAGCGCAGCGCTTTCCCATGGTAGGGCATTGGCAACACTCAGCTGCCTCACGGGGCCCAGCATGTAGCGATAAACCTCAGTCTCTTCCAAGCAGCCAGGCGGTGAGGTTGCATCGTGTGTACTGTCCCTTTAAACACCCACTAATTCTCCCTCTCCTGCCCAAGCCAAAGCCCCTATGGACTCAGTGTGATAATCCAATATTTGTGAGCATATCTGTATGTATTATCGATGGAACATAGATATATATCACGAAAAGGAATTGTGTCCGTTATCAATCGCGAGGCTTAGAGGCGATATGCGTGTTCAGTGTTGTGGGGTTTCGCCTCTCGCCCTTCCCAAGGCCCTATGGCGTGATTACAAATATGTATATAATGAAACCAATGCCGAAACTGTATTTTGTGTGAAAGATATTATGACTGGCTTGGTGAAATTATGGAACTAGTTAGCATTATCAACGCCAAGAACCATAGCGTGGAATGAGGCAGGCATCACATACAGTTTTTATAGTTGGGAAGGGAGAATTAGAGGTGTTTAGGGATGGAATTATTGTGATTCTGATAGTGAAAATGTGTATGGAATTGTGTGATATATATGTCAAACATGCTGCGGGTGTTCTTGAAGGAGTGTGGTGTGTGCCAATACAATAGAGTTGCATCGTACTCTCCCAGCGAAGGATGCTGCATCACAGTCACATTTAATCGTAGTAAGGAAGGGAATAATTGTGGAGGTTAGGGTGGAATCATTGTGGTAGTCATGTATTTGTGTATACTGTGTGAAGTGTAAGTGAAATGTGCCATGTATCCTCATGACGGCATAAATTATGGTGCGTAGTGTAGGTGAGCGATACTTTAGCAGCCGGTGTGCTTTGAAAGGTAACGATGTCAAGTAACGAGGGACGTCACTGAACAGGTACCGTACCTTGGTCTGACATTTAGTGGTAAATTATACTTTATGTAAAATATACGTGAACTGTGCCGCGAGTGTTAGTTAAGGTGCATAGTGTAGGTGAGCTGTACATTAGCGGCAGGTGTGCTTTGAAAGGTAACGATGCCAAGGAACGAGGGACGTCACTGAACAGGTACTGTACCTTGGTCTGACATTTAGTGATAAGTTATACTTTATGTAAAATATACATGAACTGTGCCACGAGTGCTCGTTTAGGTGCGTAGTGTAGGTGAGCGGTACTTTAGCGGCAGGTGTGCTGTGAAAGGTAACGACGCCAGGGAACGAGGGACGTCAGTTGACACGTACTGTACCTTGCAATGCCGGGCAACCACGGACGTCAGTGGACAGGTAGTGTACCTTTCTAAAACAATTGTTGAAATTTATGATTCTTATCTAAAATGTTTGTGATATGTGCCATGAGTGTTCGTGGAAAATATTGTATCATGTGTTGGGGGAACGTTTGGGGAAGGAGGGGAAAATATGTCTGTATATATATATATATATATATATATATATATATATATATATATATATATATAGTGAGGGAGTATATCATGTGTGGGGGGAACCTTCAGATATTGTGAGAGAGTATATTATGTGTGTCGTGAAACCTAGGGGAAGGAGGGCTGAAAAATAAAATAATATATACTGTATATATATATATATATATATATATATATATATATATATATGTGTGTGTGTGTGTGTGTGTGTGTGTGTGTGTGTTGTGAGAGAGTATATCATGTCTGGGGGGAACCTTTTATTTTATATATATATATATATATATATATATATATATATATATATATATATATATATATATATATATATGGAACACACCCACAGATGCCAGTGAACAGTTATGAGACCGTGAAAAGACACTGAAAAGTTATCCTTTATGTGAACTGTTCGTATAAGGTGCAGCGATTTGCTCTACAGAAAGATATAACATGACGTGTGTAGTGCTACTCTTAATGGAATGTGTTGCGTGACAGTGAATAATATCTCTTCTTTTTCAGCAGAGAACCTAAAAAGCTCATACTTGACTTTCTCTGTCAGTGCTTGCCAAAATGGAGAAGAAAGGTCTGTCTTCTGACCAGTGGCAAAAGGTTCTCTTTGAGGAGGAGACCGAGAGCGAAGTAGAGGATGAGCTGAGCGATGTTCAAAGTGAGGAGGAATGGGACGATGTCCAAGAGGATTCCCCTCTGGCGGCATTGCCCACACTTCAAGAACGACGAGAGCAGACACCACCACCACCAGTGTCAGGTCTATTGGCCCAATCATTGTCTTCACTTGGACGATAGACATCGCCTTGGCTTGGACCTCTCGCTCCTACAGCCATCGTGGTCTCTCCACCTCAAGCCTCCAGTTCCCTCATGGCCGAGCCTATGTCACTGGAAGCAGGGCCTAGTTACATGACACTGGCACCTGCACGGCGTGCATTGTCCGCGGCGCAACTGGTGCAGGGGGCGACTGTGTCGTCGCCCCCTGCCCGGTCAACAAGGGCACTGTCTCCGACAGCGTTCATCCCCTCTGACGTTTTCCAGCAGCAGGAGACAGTCTCGTCCTCCTCATCATCGGAACCCTCACCACCTCGACGAGGCCGGCGTGGTCCACGGCCCGGCTATGGGGGACGGCCAAGGAGTGTCCGAAGAGGAACAAGGGTGTCGGTACGCCGACCCACTGCCACCACTGCGGGAGGTGTTGCCGCAATGGATCCAGGATGGAGCAGTGGCTCTTTCACACCAGCTAATGGGCCCTTCACAGGATCCCCAGGACTGAAGGTGGATCCACCAACAACTCCTCTCCAGTTCTTCCAACTGTTCTTTATGAGGGAGTTGTTGACGTATTTCACCCACGAGACCAACAGCTACGCGTCATTCCTGGGGACTGCATTGGACGCATGGTTCATCTGCATTGAAGAGGAGATGGCCGAGTTCCTGGGGCTTTACTTTTTCATGGGGGTGAAGAATCTTCCGATGAGATCCCGCCTCCACAACTACCCCCTCTTTACACAAGTGATGAGTGGAAGGCGTTTCAGGGCGATCCTGAAACACTTCAATTCACTTGCCATACCCCAGGACAATGAAGACTGGCTCATCAGGGTTCGCACGGTGATGGAGTACCTCCTTCAGCAGGTCCAGAACACCTACTTACCCAAGGAGCACCTCAGCCTGGACGAGGGCTCACTGCCGTGGAAGGAGCACCTAAGCTTCCGGGTTTACGACCCAATGAAGCCCTCAATGTATTCCATCAAGCTGTATATCCTGGCTGAGGCTTCCTCGGGTTACATCTGGAATTTCGAGGTGTATACAGGGCAGAAGAGGGCGCTGGAGATCACTGTGTGGAGCCTCGTAGAACCGCTGAAGGATCAGGGATACAGAGTTTACATGGACAACTATTATAACTCTATATCCCTGTGCAAACGCCTCTTCAGTGCAGAAGCCTATGTGTGTGGGACCCTAAGCCTGGCAAGAGGAGCACCAAAGCAGCTGCAGGACATTGCCAGGACCACGAACCTGCCAGTGGGGGACATGACAGCGATGCAGAAGTACAACGTGATGGTGTTGCTGTGGAGGGACAAGCGCATTGTCAACATGGTCTCCACCTTCCACAGCACAAGCACCATCCAGAAGCAGGTTCAAAGGAAGACCAGGGCTCCTGACGGGAGGACAACCTATGTCCAGAAGACCGTGGACAAGCCCATTGTGGTGAATGACTATAATCGACACATGGGTGGGGTGGACCACTTCAACTAGATGATCCAATACTACCCCATCCAGTGGCAGACCGTGAAATAGACCAAGAAGATCACCTTCTGCTTCATCCACATGGCCATTTTCAATGCTTTCGTCCTATTCAAGAAGTGCTCACGCGGGTCAGTCAGTCTGCTTGAATTCGTGGAGGAGATAGTGGACAAGCTCCTCTACTTTGATGAAGCAGAGTGGCCCACATCAGGGCACGTCATCCACCATGCCCCTGACCTTCCAACCCGACGGCCAGTGGGACATCCAGCACCTGTGGCACCTGCTGCAGTGCCAGCACAGGTGTCATCACCACCAGCTCCTGCACCAACACCACCATCTCCAGGAAGAGGGCCAGGAGAGGATTCAGCACCACCATCGCCTGCAGGACCAGCACAGGTGCTGAGAGAACCTTCACCGGTTCCTGGTCCGTCGGGAGAATCTGCTGCCACTTTTATGCCCAGGCCTGCAGCTGCACCTCCAGGACAACAGGACCGGGGAACGCCAGGAGGACATCCAGCCAAGCGTCGTCGTTTCATTGATGACAGAGTGCAGTTGGATAAGACACTGGGCCACCGACGGGAGAGGATCCCCAACCGGAGGAGGCTGCGGTGCACCCTGTGTTCCCTGGCGAAGATGAGGAGGGACACAAGTCACATGTGTCCTGTTTGTGATGTGGCACTGTGCGTAGGTGATTGCTTCAAACGGTTCTATGCCGAGCGAAGTATTCCCTGGTGCAGTATACACACACACACACACACACACACACACACACTAACACAGACACACACACACACACACACACACACACACACACACACACACACACACACACACACACACACACACACACACACACACACACACACACTAACACAGACACACACACACACACACACACACACACACACACACACACACTCACACACACACTACCACACTTACACACACACTAACACAGACACACACACACACACAAACACACTTACACACACACTAACACAGACACACACACACACACACACACACACTAACACACACACTAACACACACACTCACACACACACTACCACATGTACTGTACACACACACTAACACAGACACACACACACACACTCACACACACACACCAACACACACACACACACACACACACGGCATCGTCGGAGGTGGACGTCTGTACCGGCGCTCCATACCAGCTCAACACGGCCAGAGGCATTACCTAAATAAGTATCTTTGAATGAGTCAAGCTCTGTACCAGGTTAGACTAAATGATTTTTCATTATTAAAAGGAAAAGAAATAATAAGTTTAAATAAAACTGTTTCAAACAACAAAGAACCACGATGCGTTGAGTCAGCTGGGTTTGTTTATACTACAGCAAGACGGGGAAAGCGTGCATACTTTGTAACTACACACTCTGTTCATTTAGTTTTACAAAATGGATACATACTTCAGTAAAACAAATTTGGAAAAGAAAAGGGATAAAAGTAAAAAGCAAAATGATGATTTCTACCAAGAACTGGTTGAAGTGGAGACTCACAATAGACTGGTTGAACGTGTACACAAACTAGAAAAGGCTTTCAAAAATGAAATTGATGAAATAAAGAAGCAAATGCACTTGCAAAAGGAAGAGATAGAAAAACTGGGAAGGGAGGCCAATAAGAAAGACACAACCATCAGTGAACTAACAGTGGAATTGAATACCCTTAGGAAGAAAGTGAGTGAAATGGGAAGTACAGTAGTTAATCACGAGAGTGTTATGGAAGAGTTAAAAAATGACACAGAGACAATTAGACAAGCAAGCAGTCTTATGGACCAGAGCAGTGATATTGAGGAGAAGATAACACAGGTGAATGAAGCTGTGCAAAGCTACAAAAATGATGTAGAAATCACGTATGCTGAAATGGTGAAAGTAAAGAAAGACTTAGAAACAAGGGTGGAGGAAAAAAACATTAAAAAGGAAGTGAAAAGAATAATCCAAAACAATCCAAAGTTAGTCAGAGATTCAGTAGAAATAAATAAATCAATAGTAATCACTGGTATAGAAGAGGAAGAAATTAAAAACAAAATCACTGGAGACAAAAAGGAGATGGCAAATGTAATGAGCTTACTGAAAGAAGTATCAGAGGAAATCTGTAGTAAAGACATAGAGGAACACAAAAGGTTAGGGAAATACGAGAAAAGCAAGACAAGACCTCTAAAGGTGACTTTCCAGAGTGTAAACACTGTGGAAGAGATACTAAAAAATGCAAAGAATCTTATGGAAAAAGAGGAGTTCAAAAGTGTATGGATAAAAAGATGTCTAACACAAGAGGAACTGGAATTACTGAAAGAGAAAAGGGAGGAAGCAAAAACAAAAAATGAGGGAAGATCAGAAGAGGACAAGAAGAAATTTTTTTACAAAGTAATAGGATTGCAGGTACGAAAGTGGTACACAAACAGGATGGAAGAAAAAGGAGGAAGTTAGTAGAACCATGTCATGACAAGTATATAAACAAGATGATAAAGTTGATGTACTCAAATGTGGATGGAATGGTATCTAAATTACTAGAGATGAATGATTATGTCAGAGAAAATGAACCACAAATAATATGCCTAACTGAGACAAAATTAACACCAAGGATATCCAATGACATACCAAACTTAGAGGAATACAATATATGGAGAAGAGACAGAAATTTAAAAAAAGGAGGAGGAATTATAATATTAACTAAGAAAAATCTAAAAGTCAAGGAAATAAACCTAGATATACCATCACAAGTTGAACTGATTGCAGTAGAGATCGACACATCTGAAGGTAAAGTAATTGTAGCCAATTTGTATATGCCACCCAGATCAAACACATGGGAAAGAAACGAATATGAGGACCTGGCAGAGAGTACAATTCAGAGTATAAGATCCTTGCTACATAAAATGGAAGAGAAATCGGAAAGAATTATACTAACTGGGGATTTCAATACAAATATAAATTGGAATACTCTAGATATAAATAGCCAAGAAAGCTGTTGGGACCAAAAGCTCCTGGATCTCGTACAAGAGCTTTTCTTAAAGCAACATGTGAGGGAAACCACTAGAAAAAGAGGACTTGATGTACCTTCAGTGCTAGATCTAATATTTACTAGGCAAGAAAATGACATTGACAGATTAATATATCACCCTCCACTCGGCAAAAGCGATCATGCAGTACTAAATTATAACTTCAGGATAGCATATGACATAGTAAACAGCAATAACAGTTACAAAAAGAGACTAAACTATAAAAAGGGAAATTATCAAGACCTAAAGAAGTATTTCTTAGAAGTTGATTGGGAAAATGAGCTTAGAGGACAAGATTTAAATGCTGTATATAAAAATTTTTGTGAATTTTATGAAATACGAGTCCAGAAGTACATCCCACAGCACAAAGAAGCAGATAAGAAAATACAGAAATGGTTCAATACAGAATGTAAAAAATCAAAAGAAAGAAGAGATTTGTTGTGGAATAGATACAGAAGACACAATAGTGAAAGGGCGTATAATAATTACAAACAGGCAAGAAACGACTATACAAGAATAAGGAGGGAAGCCCAAAAACAGTTTGAGGAGGATATAATAAATAAAAGTAGTGATCAACCAAAGCTGTTTTACAGCTATATCAGAAGCAAAACCAAAGTAAAAGATATAATACAATCCATCACGGACGAGGGAATCACTTATACACAAGAGAAAGATATTTGTGAAGCACTAAATAAGAATTTCCAATTAGTTTTGAGAGGGAATATGTGGAACACGCATGTCCACACATACTACCAGATATACAAATAGCAGAAAAAGTAATACAAGAGGAGTTAAGTAGATTAGACAGAGGAAAAGCAAGTGGTCCTGATGAAATTGCATGTTGGGTGTTACGAGAATGTGCAAAGGAGTTAAGTAAACCATTATTTTTAATTTTCAAGAAATCCTTGAGTCAAGGGAAACTACCTGATATTTGGAAAAAAGCAAATATAGTCCCCTTATTCAAGAAAGGAAATAGACAAAATCCTCTCAACTACCAACCAGTATCACTGACCAGTGTTGTAAGCAAGGTATTAGAAAAACTTATAAGAAAAGCTTGGGTAAATCATCTAGAAGAACACAGTATGATAACAGAAAGACAGTTTGGTTTCAGAAAAGGAAAATCGTGTGTTACTAATCTGTTGAGCTACTATGACAGAGTAACAAACACAATACAGGAAAGGGAAGGATGGGTGGACAGTATCTATTTAAATTTCAAGAAAGCTTTTGACACAGTACCACACCAAAGACTTTTATGGAAGCTGTACCATCAAGGAGGAATTCGAGGCGAACTGTTTTGTTGGATGCAAGACTTTCTCATAAAAAGAGAAATGAGGACAGTACTAAGAGGAAACTACTCATCATGGAAAGAAGTGACTAGTGGAGTACCACAGGGTTCGGTGCTGGCACCAATCATGTTTCTAGTGTACATAAATGATATAAACAGTAACACTGGAAATGAGAGCTATCTGAATATGTTTGCAGATGATGCAAAAATACAAAGGAGAATTACTAGCACAGACTCTTGTAGGGAGCTACAAGAAGAATTAAATAAACTTCATGAATGGAGTAGTACATGGCAAATGGAATTCAATGTGGACAAGTGCCATGTAATCAAGTTTGGTAAAAGTGGAAAAAGACCTGATTGGGATTATAAGTTAGGAAATAAAACCCTATACACATCAGAAAGAGAGAAAGACCTAGGTGTGATTATCAATAACAGACTATCTCCGGCTAACCACATCAGCGAGAAGGTACGGAACATGTATACACTGCTTGCAAGTATGAGAATAGCATTCACATACATAAATGAAGACATGCTAAGAAGGATAATAACATCATTCATTAGACCAACCCTGGAATATGCATCAGTAGTCTGGAGTCCTCATCTCAAAAAGCATATAGACAAGATTGAAAAAGTTCAAAGGGCCGCTACAAGATGGATACCAAGCTTAAGAGACCTAAGCTACGAAGAAAAACTAAATAAACTGAATCTACCAACACTACAGGAGAGAAGGAAAAGAGGTGACATGATAATGCTATATAAGTGCATATCAGGAAAGGAGAAAATAGACATAAATGATTACTTAACATATGGAGAAGCATCAGCAAGAGGACACTGCAAAAAACTGCATAAGAAGAGAGGTGATAAAGACGTAAGGAAATTCAGTTTCCCAAACAGAGCAATTGATCAATGGAATGCACTACCGAATGAAATAGTGTGTGCCAAAACAATTCACAAATTTAAGGATATGTACGATAAATATGGTCTAAGACACGGGACAATACGAGCTTGACTCATTCCTGTAAAGATACAATTAGGTAAGAACAATTAGGTAAGAACACACACACACACACACACACACACACACACACACACTCACACACACACTACATACCTCCTCATCTTCCAATCCCACAGGGTCCTACAACTCCATCAACACCCCTGGAGGAAGCGAGTTCTCCAAATTTTGTTGATATGTATATTGACTTATTATCATTACCTCTATAATTTTCAGGCAAATAACCGTCTTCTCCTACATATTATACATATGACAGAAAGTAAAGCTTCATTAGCAGTAACTTGGAAAAAGTAGTGTTCATGTGTAGTAGGTTACAACCATAAAAAAACAACCTTGGAAGATTTTACAGTCTGTACATAAAAAAAAAAAAAAAAAAAAAAAAAGCTTTAGGCAAAGGGGGAGAAAACATTTTTTTTTTTTTTTTCGCTTGCGGTAAAAGTAGGTACCCACCGGAAGAGTAATCTACCTTTGTCATCCTATTACTCGAAAACTATTGGGCGTATTGACTTCCTTTAAAAACCATGATAAAGAGCAGTAAATTCTACGTATGTTCATTTGCAGAATATAGCCTTTGGGAGCATTTTCTGTTGGAAAAGTTGGGCGAACAGACTTGTTTTTTTTTCCTCGCTAGCGGTAAAGTCGGAAGCGCTCGGAGGAGTAATCTCACTTTGTCGGCCAATTACTCGAAAACTATTGGACTTATCGATTTCCTGTATGAACCATGATAATGAACAGTAAATTCTACGTATGTTCATTTGCAAAACATAAGCCTTTGGGAGCATTTTCTTTTGGAAAAGTTGGGGGAACAGACATGTTTTTTTTCCTCGCTAGCAGTAAAGTTGGAAGTGCTCGGAGGAGTAATCTCACTTTGTCGGCCAATTACTCGAAAACTATTGGACGTATCGATTTCCTGTACAAACCCTGATAAAGAGCAGTAAATTCTACGTATGTTCATTTGCAGAATATATGCCATTGGGAGCATTTTCTGTTGGAAAACTTGGGGGAACAGACTTGGTTTTGTTCCTCGCTAGTGGTAAAGTTGGAAGCGCTTGGAGGAGTAATCTCACTTTGTCGGCCAATTACTCGAAAACTATTGGACATATCGATTTCCTGTAAGAACCAAGATAAAGAGCAGTAAATTCTACGTATGTACAAGACATAACAATGTAATATCTATGATAAGAATTCGTTGTTACGTAGGCGGGAATATTGCGTATGCTATGCGCACATCACGAAAGTGACGTACGGAAGTGAGTTCCCAGTAATTTTTGGCGATTTACTCGAAAACAATGAGGCGTATCGAAACCATTTTTAGGTCATTAGAAAGCTGGTGAAATTCTGCATGATATTATGCAATAAAAACATAACATGTGCGAGAAAAAAAATCAGAATTTCAGCTCCTTGAATTAAAAAAAAAAAAAAAATGGCTTTCAATTTTTGGCTATTTTCTCAAAAACTAGAAATCGTAACACAACCGGATTTGTCTCTTTAGAAAGCTGAGGAAATTCTCTATCAAAACTTCTAATAATATTTTCCTGTATGATGGAAAACATTCGAATGGTGATGTTGGGAAGCGAAGTGACGTAGCGAAATGTTTATTCACGGCCGCCAAATGTTGTTTTATTCATGATTTCCTGTTTTTTTGTGGTGCTTATCAGTTAGAACAAACATTGACGAATAAGATGACATAGGTTTCATGGCAGTATTTTGATGTTTGGGTGGCGAAAATAAGAAGAGAATACGTGTTATTTGCCACGCGTGGGCAGCTGGGCCGGGCGGCCTCGCAGAAAAAGTCATGCGCCGGAAAACTTACTGAAACTTATCGTGCGCGAGAGGGTTAAGTGGCTTTCAAAGTTAGGCTGGGTTAGGGTCCATAAGTACCAGTCCAGGAGGCAGGGTCCCGGGACGATACAGCCAATCTATCTCTACCAAGTGGTTTAGGCTGTGTGGTAGAGATTATATGTAGGGTGAGAAGTGCTTGTAAGTTTAACTGTAATGTTGGAATGGCTTTGGATGTGTTTGTAGTCTGTAAACCAAGTGTAATAGGCCCCCGCAAGCCGACTGGGTGCAAGCATACTTTATAATAAGCGACACTGGTTCAACCACAGCACCCCTTGTGTCCGCCAATGCAGTACGTGGCCGGGTGAACACTCCCAAAGTTTATTACCCTGGTGGGGCGTGAACCCTGGCTCACCCGTGTACGAAACACACACACTACCACTGTAACACAGAGGCTCATATATGTATATATATATATATATATATATATATATATATATATATATATATTAATCCCTCATTTATCTGGACATGCAGTATCCGGACCTGTTCATTATCCGGGGCTGCGCAAAGAAACAGTGCTAACCGTCATTTACTGCAAAATTCACTTTGTGACGTAGATCGCTATATTGACCCTTCCTCTATTGGTTGTGGTTGGATGTTCCATCAATATAACACTGAAAATAAGGTTGAACTGCTCCTGAAGCAAGATAGCTTTTTCTCTCTAACAAGATTTTGGCCTCGTGTGCCTAGTCTGGTATGAGGATAGTAACGATGCCATCTCCAGCTTCCTGGAGCGCGCGTTTTCTCTCAGCCAGGACAACCTGAGCCAATGATAACTCAGCCAGCTGAGTATTGCTCTCTGGTTGGCTGCCGGGCTAGCAAGCAGTGACGTCAATGAAACATTCCCTGACTACATTTCTGCCATATATTTTAGGTTTTGTGACCACCCAGGATATTACAGCAATACAACCATGCTCCGTGACCATTGTGAGCATAGTGATAGTGACAGTAAGCCTTTGGGTTTGTCTAGGGGCCTGTTCTGTGGTGCTCAGAGAGTGTTAAACAATGAAAGTGATTGTGATGATGATTTGACGACCCTGATTTTGTGCACCCTGATATACCAGGTGATAGTGAAAGTGATTATGGGGATACTGTGAGGGCTAGGATTGGCGGTAATGCTGGGGCCAGTGGTATGGATAGTGACAGAGACAACGTACCTACACCAGCAAGTTCTAGGAAGCGACCATCAAAGAGTGTTGAAAAGAATGGTCGAAAAAGGAAAGTCAACCAGAAAAGTGGGCAGTGAATAGTGCAAAGAGAAAATGCAATCTGGGGGAGGAATATGTTGCCTATGGCACGAAGAAAGTTATGCCAAAGTGAAAAGTGGGCCCCAACTGCAACACAGGTTGCTTTGAGAATGTGAGTATTGACAATATTAATGCAATTTTTACAAACTTTTGGTCTACTGGGAATTATGATTCCCAAAATTCATACTTGTATAGGGCTCATACATTCTGACCTGTGAAAAGGAAAATAACTCAGATTGAGGTAAGTCATAGAAAGTTCATGTACACCCAAGGTAAATAGAACTAAAAGGTAGTTACGGCCCCTCCTCCTCGTGCGGGGGGGGGGGGCTGGGTAGGCTGTGACGTCAAACGGTGGTGAGTGAGAGAAAGAGAGCCTCTACTATAGAAAATGGTTTTTAAGGTAGACCCAAAAGTTAAATAGTGACCCACAACCTTTTCTTGCATTGCATTCGGCAGTGTTGTCCTGTGGTTTCTGTTAGTTTTATGTGTCTCTACTATTTAGTAAGTATATTGTATCTATTGTAGTTAGTTCAAGCATAGAGAGAGAGGGGGTGGAGTCCTTGCTTTTCGAAAAATTTTATGGATTTAGCAGTGGTTTCCGACATTAATTGAGCAGCATGTCTAACATTTATTTTTCTGACACCTTGAACATTTATGTGATAGGAGACAAACGGTGTACTGTTTTTAGATCATGGACACGACCCCATGAACGTTACTTGTGGCGTCACATAATCCAAAAAATTTTTTTCTGAGTTCTTCATCTCTTGGGAGCTTATGAAATTGCATGGTACTTCCTTTAAAAATGAAGAGATTTACATCCCCGAACAATACAGTTAGCATGCATATTAAAGAAAAAAACACAGAAAAACGGAGCGATCTGGAGTTCCGAAGACGTCTGTGAACTGCTGTCGACTGACACACTCCCCTCGTACTAACCCCCCCCCCCGTCTCTCTACCCTGTGACGTCACGCCACTGCCGACGCAGTCCACTCTTATTTTGAATCAAGGCTTCTCTTTCCTGAAACTACCTTTGATATCTATTTACCTTGTATACACCCACCAAAAAAATTATCGTTACCTCAGGGTGAGATGAACTCTGAAATGATTTGTAAAAGTGAATCTGTGTTCATTTGGTACCGGTAGTAGTTCAGAACCCTTGGTCCTTATGTCATATTGTATCACACCACAAGGGTAACGAATTTTGTTTTTTGTGGCTGTACACCTGCAATGTAATTATTGCTATTGTTATTAATGTCAATAATCAATCATTCTACATTGTTTAGAGTAGCTATATCATGATTTTTCATTATGGTAATTATTATAATTAGTATTACCATTATTTTTATTTATATGAAAGTAGTGGTAGTGCTATGCTCACAACTTTTCCAGGTAATATTCTCAATCATTTTCATCAATTCTGAATCTGTTTACCAGTTAAGAATCAGGTGGAAATTATGTTCTATGCCATTACAATAGGTAAACATGAAAAACACTCTATACCATGCTATTTAATTATTATTTGGTGCGATATTCTATTGCCAGACGCCTTAATCCCTTATACTGGGTGGCCACAAACAAATCGCCTCCACGTCACCCTGTCCCCCTCCATTTCACTGCCCCGCTCCCATTTCACACACCCCTCTCTCATATACCTCTCCACTCCATCCCTCCATCTCATCCTTGGCCTTCTCTTCCCTCTCTCCCCCTCCACCTCACTCACATACACTCTCCTCGTCAGTCTCTCACTCTCCATGCTCTCCACATGGACAAACCACCTCAATGCGTTTCTCCCAACACTTCCTATCACATCCACATCCACACCACAAAGCTCCTTCACATCCTCATTTGTCAGTCCGTCTCTCCATGTAACTCCACACGCTTCTCTCAGATAACTCATTTCCACTGCTCTCACTATTGACATGTGTCCCTCCAACAACGTCCAAGCTTCACTTCCATGCGTTAGAGTTGGTATCACAATATTGTCATGTAATAACTTTTTCACTTCCATGCTCACTTCCCTGTTTCTTATCACTGCCTTCAAGGAACCAGCAACCTTTCTTCCTTGTTGTACCCTTTCAAGCACTTCACCCTCCAAACTTCCATCCTTACTCATCACACTACCCAAGTACTTAAACGTACTCACATTTTCCATTTCCTCATCATCCAACCTTAGTGTACATTCACTGACTTCACCCCTCTCGAAAACCATAACTTTACTCTTTCCTGCATTCACCTTTAGATTCTGCTTCTTACACACCCTTCCAAACTCATCCACCAAGCCTTGCAACTCCTATTCGTCTTCACTTAACAACACCATTTCATCCGCAAACAACAGTACAGAGAGTTTCCAAACACTGCCCTCTCTCACAAGGGCCACTCCAACATCCACTTCCCTAACTTGTATCTCTTTTATAACCCCATCCATATACAGATTGAACAACCATGGAGACATGACACATCCATGTTTCGACCCAACCTTCAAATAGAAAAACTCACTCAGTTCACTATCCACACGCACTGCACCATTAACACCCTCATACATACTCTTCACAGCATTCAACAGCTTCCCATCTACTCCATATATTCTTAATAATTTCTACAATCGTGTTGTCTATCCACCCTGTCATATATATATATATATATATATATATATATATTGTTACATAGCCTATGATTTCATCATCCTTTGTATAATTCTAACGTACAGTATGCTGCATGTTTGATCACGATTCGCCTCGTGGCTTCCATAGTGCGTGTTCTACCTCACTTCCCCCCTCCTCCCTTATAGTAGAGTAAGTCGTTCTTTCTGTTGTTCAGAGCAGGAGTGTCAACTCTTTGTCCCCTATGGCTTCATTTGCGCGTCCTTCTTACACGTTGTATCAAGCTCTGCCGGCCCCTATATAATGAGCTCAGTCTCTGCATTAATTGCCACTTAGATCTACTCCTCATTTTGTTCACATCTCTGTCCTCCCCTGTACAGTTGTTATTTTTGTGAGTGCTCAGGAAGTCTCCAACCATCTGGCTGCTGTGTAATTTGAGTATAAGTGTTATTACATTTTTTCTTGTACTGTATAGCATAAGGTGTTAATGCGTAGGCCTGGTAAGGTTTTTGTGATTCATGTAAAGTTCATATTGTCAGCTCTTATTAATAATATTTTGTATCTGTAATAATATATCTTGCATTAACTGAGCGTTATCCGGTTTTCTCATTTTATCAGGGCTGACTTAGATAAATTTACTCTTGCTAATTTCGTGTTAATAGCGGCTATTGCAGTTAACCATATATTTAACCTGTTTTTGCCATTACATTATCCTTATGAGACCTGAATGTTTAGTTGTTAGTTTGAGCATTAAACTTTAACTTGTAATTTTACCTAACTCTTGTTTTGAACCTGGAACTTTGCGGGACAGTTTTCTCTGTTCCGTAACATAAATTTGGCGACCTCTTATCAGGATATTCAGGATATTATCATAAGGATATTGGATGATATTTTGTGACTGTGATTTATTCATGATGTCTACTATTACTACTCTTGATGAAGCCAAAGATTTTTTGTCAAATGTGCAAACAGTGTGTGATGTAGAAAACAGAACAAAGAATGAACTTAAGCTTGTTGCTCAACAATTGGGAATTGCTGTTCGCTCTCATCATTCTAAAGATCAAATTGTTGACATAATTAATAAAAGCTTGTTTAATGTAACTCCTCCAGATGAGCAAACGCAGATTGAATTAGCTAAGTTACAGCTAGCCCTGCAGCAGGCTCGTATTCAGGAGGCACAGGTACAGGCTCAGGCACAAATTGAACTTGCTAGGATTCAGGCAGACCATGAGTATCGCATGAAACAAGGTGGAATTGGATCATCTAGCTCTGATGATTTTGATGTGGCTAAAAATGTTAAACTTGTCCCTCCTTTTAATGAATCTGATTTAACAAAGTATTTTCAGTTGAGAGGGTAGCTACAGGTTTTAATTGGCCCAAAAAGTATTGGCCAGTACTCCTTCAAACTGTTCTCACCGGTAAAACTCAAGTAACTTATGCATCTTTGCCTCAGGATCAATCTGATAATTATGATGTAGTTAAGAGCTTGATTCTTAAGGCCTATGAGCTTGTTCCTGAAGCCTATAGAGTAAAATTTAGGACAACTTATAAGCAAGATGAGCAATCCCATGTTGAGTATGCAAAAATCAAAGAAGATCTGTTAGAGCAGTGGTTAAATTCTAAGAATGTGGATTCTGATTTTGATAAATTTAAGCAGATGATTTTGCTGGAGGACTTCAAAAGGTGTATTAATAAAGATGTAAGCCTATATCTTGATGAGAAAAGAATAGATAATTTGTCTGATGCTGCAGTTTTAGCTGATGAATATGTTCTCACTCACAAGAGATATTCTAAAGAAAAAGGAAAGCTGAGAGTAAGTACATTGCCTCTACTCAGAGTACAGGTAACAGGAAAGAGAATAAAGATGATGTTTCTCAGGAAGTAAATACCAGCTTCACCTCTAGATTTCAGAAAAGTAAATGTACTTATTGTAGTAAGCTTGGTCATACTACGGAGAAATGTTTCAGGAGACGGCGTGATGTGAACAAAAAGGAGTCTTTAAATATTCAGTCAATTGGTCTAGTGTCCACCCTTGAGAGTTCCCAGAATTCTTTAACCTGCTTTGAGGGGTAAATTAAATTCTCATGATGAAGCTCCTCTTTTGAGCAGTAACGTGGGTGACACTCTCAAGAGTTCATGTGCTAATTTCCTGTCTGATGGTTTTGTCAGTCCTCTGGACAGTAATGACAGGAAATCAGTTAAAATATATCGTGATACAGGTGCTTGCCAATCCCTTATGCTGACCAGTGTTCTAGGCTCTAATGTTAATTCCTCTGATGAAACTGTAATCTTACAAGGTGTAGGGAATAATTACTTCTCTGTCCCTCTGTGCAGAGTGAATTTAGAGTCTGGTTTTGTTAATGGTTCCGTTATGGTTGGGTTGGTTGAGACACTCCCAATGTCAGGTGTAACTTTCTTACTTGGAAATGATATTGGTGGAAGTCAAGTGTGTCCAGCTCCTCAGTTGTCTAGTGAGCCGGTGGCTGCGGCCCAGGATTGTGATGTCCCTGATGTGTTCTCTGCATGTGCTGTCACTAGGGCTAAGTCTAAAGTTACTGGTGACTTAGAGGATAATGATGATGATGATGTTATCCTAGCTGACACTTTTCTTGCTAATTTGGACCACTCACCAGATGAGGCAGTACCCCGTAGTGTTGATAATTTGTCTCGTCAAAAGTTGGTTGAGTTGCAGGTTGCTGACCCTGAGTTGAAAGGTCTAGCTAACTCTGCTTGCAGTGAGGAAGAGTCAGCTGGTGCTTCTATTTGTTATTATATAAAGTCAGGAGTACTTATGAGAAAGTGGAGACCCCCAACACCATCAGCCGACTGTGAATGGGAGGTTGTACATCAGGTTGTCATCCCTCGTGTTTGTAGGCAGGATATCATTAGAGTAGCTCATGATTCCAGTTTGGCAGGACACCTTGGAGTGAGGAAGACTGTGGCACGCATTTTGAAACACTTCTACTGGCCAGGTATCTTCAGAGATGTTTCCTGGTATTGTAAGTCTTGTCACACCTGTCAAGTTGTGGGGAAGTGCAATCAGACCGAAAAGGTTGCACCTCTAGTTCCCATTCCTCCTTTTGAGGCGCCATTCACCCGTGTGTTGGTGGATATTGTGGGCCCTCTTCCTAAGACTTCTTCAGGATTTTCTTATGTGTTGACCCTGATTGATATGGCTACTCGTTATCCTGAAGCCATTCCATTCAGAAATATCTCAGCAAAGAACGTGGTTAAGGAAATGCTAGGGTTCTTCACAAAGTTTGGTCTACCCAAGGAGGTACAGTCAGACCGGGGAAGTAATTTCATGTCAAATGTTTTCAAGCAGTCTCTGAAAGAGTTGGGCATCACCCAGATCACGTCTTCAGCTTACCATCCCCAGACGCAAGGAGCGTTGGAGAGATATCATCAAACACTCAAATCGATGCTCAAGAAATTCTGTTTGGAACATCAGAAAGACTGGGATAAAGGTCTTCCATTCGTTGTATTTGCCGCAAGAGAATCTCCAAGTGAATCACTGGGCTTCTCACCCTTTGAACTACTGTTTGGCCATGAAGTAAGAGGACCCCTTAAGCTACTCAAGGAATGCTGGCTGTCGGAGGAAGATGACGTCAACCTGCTGGAGTATGTGATGAAGCTCAAAGAACGGCTGTCTACTGCTTTACAGCTGGCGAGAGAGAATTTAGGAGCTGCTCAGGAGAAGATGAAGACTTGTTATGATAAGAAGTCCAGGTTACGCCACTTTCAGCCAAGAGATCAGGTTTTGATTCTGCTACCGGTGCATGGGCAACCTCTTCAAGCCAAGTTTAGTGGTCCTTATTTCGTGGAGAAGAAACTCAGTGATGTCAACTATGTCATCGCCACACCAGATTGTAGAAAGAACAAGCAACTTTGCCACATCAACATGCTAAAGTTATATCACAGGCGGGACGATAATAACCCAGTCTGCACTGTAGCTGTTCCACCCGAGTCTGCAAGTGAAGTTCTCCCAAGCAGCATGAGTCTGAGTGATAGTTTCTGGAAGAATCCTGATATCATGAATGATCTCCAGACTAAGCTTTCTCATCTAGCTCAGGAAAGGCAGGAGTTTTCGGCATTACTGCAGGAGTACCCACAAGTGTTCCATGCCACTCCAGGAAGAACCACTGTGTTGATGCATGATGTCGATGTTGGAGACGCAAAGCCATTTAAACTGCCTCCTTACCGTGTGAACCCAGTGAAAGTTCCTATCATCCAGAAGGAGCTTGGCTACCTGTTGGATCACAAGATGATTGAGACCTGTCAGAGCGAGTGGAGTTCTCCTGTCACACTAAACCAGGTGGGTCACAGCGGCTTTGCATCGACTACAGACGTGTTAATCAGATAACCAAAACAGACACTTACCCTCTCCCTCGCGTGGAAGATTGCATAGACAAGATCGGAAAGGCTAGGTACATAAGTAAGTTTGATTTGTTAAAGGGATGCTGGGAAGTACCTATGACTGAACGTGCTAGGGAGATCTCATGTTTTGTAACACTAGGAAAGACTTTTTCATGTTCTGTAATGCCATATGGTATGAAGAATACACCAGCCACATTTCAGAAGCTCATGAATGTTGTAACAGAGGGTTTGGCAGGGTGTGTTGTTTATACTGATTATGTATTAATCTTCAGTGACAACTGGAAAGATCACCTATGCCATGTCAGTAAATTTCTTGAGCGTTTGGTTCAGGCTAATCTTGTAGCTAATTTATCAAAGTGTGAGTTTGGTCAAGCTAAAGTTCAGTACCTTGGGTACGTAATTGGTGATGGACATGTTGCACCACCAGGAGCTAAGGTTCAGGTTATAAGTGATCTTCCCAGACCTAAAAGTAGGAAAGAGCTACAAGGATTTTTGGGAATGGTAGGTTATTACAGGAGATTTGTTCTTAACTTTTCAATTCTTGTATCACCACTTACAGACCTACTGAAAAAGGGAGTTAAATTTGTCTGGACCGATAACTGTGAATCCTCTTTCAGCAAACTTAAAGCTATCCTATTAAGTCAGCCAGTGCTTGCTACTCCAAATTTTGCTAAGCCTTTTAAGATGGCTGTTGATGCAAGTGATACAGGAGCTGGGGCTGTTTTGCTGCTAGAAGATGATCAGAGTATTGAACACCCTGTATCTTATTATAGTAAGAAGTTCACTCCACCTCAAAAGAACTACTCAACTATTGAGAAAGTGCTTTTGGCCTTGATTTTGGGTTTACAGCATTTTTCATTTTATTTGTGTTCTGGTTTTGACCCCATAGTCATTTATACCGATCATAACCCACTGAAATTCCTTAGTAAGTTTAAAGATAAAAATCAGAGATTGATAAGATGGAGTCTACTTCTTCAGGAGTATTCATTAGACATACAACATATCAGGGGGAAAGAAAATGTTATTGCAGATTGCTTATCTAGACTTTAGACAGATTGTTTTAGAGTAATAAGAAATTTCCTTTGTAAATTTCTTTTTCTTTGTGGGGAGGTGTTACATAGCCTATGATTTCATCATCCTTTGTATAATTCTAACGTACAGTATGCTGCATGTTTGATCATGATTCGCCTCGTGGCTTCCGTAGTGCGTGTTCTACCTCACTCCCCTCCTCCTTCTTTATAGTAGAGTAAGTCGTTCTTTCTGTTGTTCAGAGCAGGAGTGTCAACTCTTTGTCCCCTATGGCTTCATTTGCGCGTCCTTCTTACAAGTTGTATCAAGCTCTGCCGGCCCCTATATAATGAGCTCAGTCTCTGCATTAATTGCCACTTAGATCTACTCCTCATTTTGTTCACATCTCTGTCCTTCCCTGTACAGTTGTTATTTTTGTGAGTGCTCAGGAAGTCTCCAACCATCTAGCTGCTGTGTAATTTGAGTATAAGTGTTATTACATTTTTTCTTGTACTGTATAGCATAAGGTGTTAATGCGTAGGCCTGGTAAGGTTTTTGTGATTCATGTAAAGTTCATATTGTCAGCCATTATTAATAATATTTTGTATCTGTAATAATATATCTTGCATTAACTGAGCATTATCCGGTTTTCTCATTTTATCAGGGCTGACTTAGATAAATTTACTCTTGCTAATTTCGTGTTAATAGCGGCTATTGCAGTTAACCATATATTTAACCTGTTTTTGCCATTACATTATCCTTATGAGTCCTGAATGTTTAGTTGTTAGTTTGAGCATTAAACTTTAACTAGTAATTTTACCTAACTCTTGTTTTGAACCTGGAACTTTGCGGGACAGTTTTCTCTGTTCCGTAACAATATATATATATATATATATATATATATATATATATATATATATATATATATATATATATATTTTGCCAGACACCTCAATCCCGTTTGGGGTGGCCACAAACAAATCGCCTCCAAGTCGCCCTGTCCCCCGCCATTTCACTGCCCTGCTCCCAACTCACACCCCCCCTCTCTCACACACCTCTCCACCCCATCCCTCCATCTCATCCTCGGCCTCCCCCTCCCTCTTCCCCCCTCCACCTCACTCACATACACTCTTTTCGTCAGTCTTTCACCCTCCATCCTCTCCACATGGCCAAACCACGTCAGTGTGTTCCTCATAACGCTTCCTATCACATCCAGATCCACACCACAACGCTCCTTTATATCCTCATTTGTCAGCCTGTCTCTCCATGTGACTCCACAGGCTCCTCTTAAATAACTCATTTCCACTGCTCTCACTCTTGACTTGTGACACACACACACACACACACACACACACACACACACACACACACACACACACACACAAACATATATATATATATATATATATATATATATATATATATATATATATATGTATATATATATATATATCCATCCATCCATTATCTAATCCTACGTTGCCCCATGAGGAACGTAGGAGCCCGCGGCTAGGAAAGTTGGTCCCGGCATTTAAGATGAGAATGACTAGCCTCACTCATCCCTGAGTGGGATTACTGGAGCAATAAACCCCAACCAACCCTTGGATATAAACCTTCATCGGCTTAATCCGACTGGAGCACCTTTATTACCCACTAAACCACCTGGAGTCAAAATTCTGTTGTCCTCAAGGACTGTACTTACACCTTGCCCAGGTATACTCTGTCGCCTTTGTCTGTCAACTTGTACCTTTCCATCTTGTTGGAAATCTGCTCTCATTCAGCCAGTCCTAAAGAGGGGTGACCGTTCCCAACCCTCTAATTATCGCGCAATTGTTTAAACATCCCGTGTCTCAAAAATTTTAGAGCCCCTTCTTAACAGAAAGATTTTAAAGCATCTCTTCTATCACAACCTTTTTTCTGATCATCAGTATGGGTTCCATCAAGGTCGCTCCACTTGCGATCTTCTCACCTACCTTTCAGACTCCTGGTCATCTTCCTTTCGGGACTTTGACGAAAGCTTTGTCATTGCACTTGACATCTCAAAGGCTTTGGATTGAGTCTGGCATAATTTCCAAACTGTCCTCTAACGGTTTCTGTCCTTCTATCTGTGCCTTCATCTATAGCTTCCTTTCTGATTGTTCTATAGCTGCTGTTGTAGACGGCACCGTTCTTCTCCCAGATCTATCAACAGTGGTGTTCCTCAAGGCTTTGTCTTATCACTATCTTCCTTTTATTCATCAGTGAGCTAAGCTGTACATCTAACCTATCCACTCATACGCTGATTATTACACCCTTCACCCTTCCATTCATTTCCCACAACGTCCATCTCAGCAGTTACTTCAACAAACAAGGGATGAGGCTATTGCACACTTAATGTCTGACTTGACTCATATCTCTGACTGCGGTGAAAGTAATCTTGTTGTTTTTAATGCATCAAAGACTCAGTTCTTACACCTATCAACCCGACAGAATCTTCCACAGGAATACCCACTAATGTTTAATAATATCCAGCTCAATCCTGCATCGTCCTTAAATATACTTGGGGTTTCATTCTCTCGGGACTTTTCTTGGAAAGTTCATATTACATCTTTTGTAAAATCTGCTTCCAAAAGATTAGGTGTGCTAAGCCGACTCTGTACCTTTTTACCCCGGCACAGTTGTTGACTTTATACACGGGTTTTATCTGCCCCTGTGTAGAGTACAACTCTCATGTGTTGGAGGGCTCCCGACATACAGGTCTTCTCAAAACGTTGAAGCCAAAGTTTTTTTTTGTCTCACTAACTCTCCTCCTCTTATTGGCTCGCTTGAAGCTCTGTCTCTTCGCTGCATTGTTGCCTCTTTATCTCTTTTCTATCGCTGCTTCAATAGTCACCGCTCCTCTGAAATTTCTACTTGCATCCCTCCACCTCTACG
The DNA here is from genome assembly GCF_032717465.1 of Coenobita brevimanus. Taxonomy (NCBI): domain Eukaryota; kingdom Metazoa; phylum Arthropoda; class Malacostraca; order Decapoda; family Coenobitidae; genus Coenobita; species Coenobita brevimanus. The sequence continues at coordinate 21,401,322 of NC_137024.1, read as the reverse complement.
ACGGGCGTGTAGTACCCAACTGTCAACACACTCTCATCCCTTTTCTGTCCAACTCTCCAATGCAAGCGTTAACCATTACTCCCAGTCCTTCATTTATGCAACAGATCAACTCTGGAACTGTCTCCCTCTGTCTGTATTTCCTACCTTCTATGATCTCTAGTCTTTAAAACGCAGTGTGTCCAAGCATGTCGAAATGAACAGATCTTGAATTAGGCTCTCTTTTGTATTATTTTTACTTTTTTCTTTGAAGGAACGATTTGCAGGCTTCTGGCCTTTGGTTCCTTCTTCCTTGCATAAAAGAAAGTATATATATATATATATATATATATATATATATATATATATATATATATATATGTATATATATATATATATATATATATATATATATATATATATATATATATATATATGTGAGGAAGAAGGAACCAAAGGCCATAAGCCCGCATAACAGTTCCCTCCAAGAGAAAAACAAAATACAATAGAGAGCCAAATTCAAGATCCGATCATTTTGAGATGCCTGGACACACTGCGTTTGAAAGACTGGAGATCATAGGCAGCAGGAAATACAGACAGAGGGAGACAGTTTCAGAGTTGACCTGTTGCATAAATGAAAGACTGGGAGTAACGGTTAACTCTTGCATTAGAGAGTTGGACAGAAAAGGGATGAGAGTTTGCTGCCAGGCGGGTGCTACGCACCCGTCGTAGAGGTGGAGGAATGCAAGCAGACAGTTCAGAGGAGCAGTGACCATTAAAGTAGCGATAGTAAAGAGATAAAGATGCAACAGTGCAGTGAAGAGACGGAGGTTGAAGGGAGTCAGTAAGAAGAGGAGAGTTAATAAGACGAAAAGCCTTTGACTCCACCCTATTGAGAAGAGCTGTAGAGCCTCCCCACACATGAGAGTTGTACTCTACACAGGGGCGGATGAAACCCCTGTATAGAGTCAACAATTGTGCAGGGGTAAAGAAAGAGCGGAGTCGGCTTAGGACACCCAATCTCTCGGAAGCAGATTTTACAAGAGATGTAATATGATCTTTCCAAGATAAGTCCCGAGTAAATGAAACCCCAAGCATGTTCAAGGATGATGCAGGATTAAGCTGAATATTATTAAACATTAGTGGGTATACCTGTGGAAGATTTTGTCGGGTTGATAGGTGTAAGAACTGAGTCTTAGATGCATTAAAAGCAACCATATTATTTTTACCCCAGTCAGAGATACGAGCCAAGTCAGACATTAGGTGTGCCATAGCCTCATCCCTTGTTTGTTGATGGGCGTTGCGGGAACCGAATGGAAAGGTAAAGGGTGGAGTCATCAGCGTATGAGTGGATAGGGTTAAATGTACAGCTTAGAAGATCATTGATGAATAAAAGGAAGAGAGTTGGTGATAGGACAGAGCCCTGAGGAACACCACTGTTGATAGATCTAGGAGAAGAACGATGGCCGTCTACAACAGCGGCTATAGAACGACCAGAAAGGAAGCTAGCGATGAAGGCACAGATAGAAGGATAGAAACCATAGGAGGGCAGTTTGGAAATTAAAGATTTATGCCAGACTCGATCGAAAGCCTTTGAGATGTCAAGTGCAATGGTAAAGCTTTCGCCAAAGTCCCGAAAGGAGGATGACCAGGAGTCTGAAAGGTAGGTGAGAAGATCGCCAGTGGAGCGTCCCTGACGGAACCCATACTGACGATCGGAAATAAGGTTGTGATAGGAAAGATGCCTTAAAATTTTTCTATTGAGAATTGACTCGAAAACTTTTGAAATATAGGACGTTAAAGCAATTGGACGATAGTTAGAGGGTTGTAAATGGTCACCCTTCTTTGGGACTGGCTGAATGAGAGCAAACTTCCAGCACGAAGGAAAGGTACAAGTTGACAGACAAAGGCGAAAGAGTTTGCCTAGGCAGGGTGTAAGCACAGAAGCACAGTTCTTGAGAACAACAGGAGGGACCCCATCAGGCCCATATGCCTTGTTAGTACTGACATATACATATACATATATATATATATATATATATATATATATATATATATATATATATATATATCCATCATCTAATCCTATGCCGCTCCATGAGCAGCGTAGCAGCCCTGGGCTGGGCAAGTTAGGCCTGATATTTAAGATGAGACTGACTAGCCTCATTCATCCCTGAATGGCATTATGTGAGTAATAAACCCCACCCACCCCTTAGATATAAACCTACACCGGCTCAATCCGACTGGAGTGCCTTAATTACCCATTAAACTATCAGGCGCCACAATTTGGTTAAATGATTACTCCCCTGCGTGGTAAATGGGTTCCTGGTGTACAGGAAACCATTTGGCTTGTTACTTAATGTAGAGTCACCCATAGGCAGAAGGAAGGGGAAAGAGTGAAGGAAAGAAAGACAGACGGGGGAGTGTAGTCACCCGCAGGCAAAAGGAAGTGGAAAGAATGAAGGAATGAAAGACAGATAAGGAAGGATGGAAGAGAGGAAAGGGCAGACACCCAAAGCAGTACACCTGCTTCATGTGCAGCACGTGTGTGTGTGTGTGTGTGTGTGTGTAAAAATATATATATATATATATATATATATATATATATATATATATATATATATATATATATATATACATACACACACACACACAGTATATATCACAGCATCCTCTCTGATCCACTACATCACCTCCAGGTTCTCTTTGAAATCACAACATCACCTGTACAATATTATGTCACCTCTCCAATGCCATTACATTCCTCTATAAAACCAGATCATCACTGACAGCATCATCCTCTTATCATTTTTTTTTTTTTTCAGTGTCCTCTAGGCATAAGCTTAACAACTGGTGCAGGCTTAACAGACTGCTCCCCGAGGCCCAGCACTTCTTCAACATTCTATGGAGTATATCAACTTACAGTTATGCAGTATATCTAGGGTGAACAGAAATCAAATATTACTGTTGTTGTTGATGTGGCTTTAGGCTCATCGGCACATGAAGTAGGTGAACTGCAAGCTCAAGTTACCCTTCTCCTGTGGTCTATTTTCCTTTAAGGAGAAAGGGAAGGTTTGAGGGACATTTGTATAACCGGACAGCAGAGTCGTCCAATTTCATCAATGCCATCATGTGAAGGCCTCTCTCTCTCTCTCTCTCTCTCTCTCTCTCTCTCTCTCTCTCTCTCTCTCTCTCTCTCTCTCTCTCTCTCTCTCTCTCTCTCTCTCTCTCTCTCTCCAAAACTAGAATTCAGATGCCTGTATTAGAAAAGCAGATGTGCAAAAGCACTATGAGCAATGTCCAATCATACAGGCACAAATCCATACATAAAACATTTAAACCTCTGATATTCTTTGTTCTACCTCAAAGGCAAACAACCCATTATTATATATATATATTTTTCTGCAGAGATGGTATACAAATCTCTGTGGGACCTAGTCATTTAAATTACTGCCAGGATAAAAAGGGCTATAATTCTTGCAGTGAGTATCTCCCTACATACTTCATCCATCCATTCTTTAAACATTCATCTATTCAGTATCTTGTTTTCTCATGCATTTGCTTACAATTTTATTCATCCATCTTCTTGGCCTTCCATACCTCCTACGATCCTAAATATCACTAATATACAGCACAGAATACCTTTTTCACTACCCAGTTCATGAAAATATCTAAACACATCCTCTTGTACACTCCAAAGAACAGACTTCCATGCTCCACATCTTTCACAAGCCTATCCCATTCAGTCTACGTAATATATATTTCTTAATATTCCCACTACTATTGCATTACTTTCAGCTTTTCAGATTCATGCCTCACCAGTGTCTCACCATTTGTTAAATGTGAGCAGTAACATACCCTCATGCAGTCTTATTGTAGCCTCAATATATACCAAGTTTTCTGTTTCACATCAAGGCCTTCACAGCACTGCTCACTTCCCTCCCCTGAGGCACTATGCGTTTTACTTCCTTTCCCCATTTGCCAGGTAACTCCCCTTTTGTCAGTGCACCAATTACTTATGGTGTAACTTTCCACCAATTCAAGTCTCGCTCCACTCACCAGCTCTTGAAATTCTGAGTCATCCTCTTCTCCCAGTAACCATTACCCTATTCATGTCTTCATTTACTGTCAGACCCTATTCACAAACAATGCAAATTCCGTACTGTTTTACAAATATCCAGTTCACAATTACTTGGCAGAACAGAATCATCTGCATACGGTACTGTATATCAGGCACATGATACTCCATCCCTCACACTGTGGTTTCTAACAGAAAAGTCACAAGGTACAGGACAGTACTATTAGACTGATATCATAAAGAGGAAGCAAGCCCCCAATCATTGACGGACATTGTGGATCACATGATTATTATACTTTATTAGCTTGCATCCCATATTACTGAACGTAGTGTGCAAAGATACAGTAAGCCAAACAAATTCTATTTTTGTCACATGCTTCAGAAACTGTCATCAAAATTTAGAGGCTTGACCTACATTCATGATCTCAGGTTTAACTAACTGAACCAGGGAATATTTTCTTCATTTTCTTCTTGCTATCTTCTAATGATTTCATTATATTAACGATAATCTGAAAATGGCATTACTTGGCTTCAAGGGGGATAATACATTAATAAAAGCCATGAAGTCAAACAAGAATTTCACTTACGAGGTAAAGCCCTGAGGTTCATCTATATCAATATCAATTTCATCTGAGGCAACTTCTGTAACTGATGAAGCTTGACTATGGAGCGCTGATCCCCGTGACCCACACTCCCGTCGGGTCCTGCTGGGCGTCCCTGCTGGGGAAGACACCACGTCACTCAAATTCCTGTTCATGTAAGCTCAAGAGGCTTTCTAGTAGCTCTTCCTTAACAACTTTTTTGTGCATAATATACCTTAATTTTCTCACATACTGTATGTTATTTAGAGTTTTTTTTTTTTTTTTAACTGACAAATTGTATAGATAACATACAGGAAATATCGAAATACAGTAGCAGATCCAGAAATACACTGGTATGGAAGAGGTATTGGAAAGATTCTTTAACTGATGAAAATACAGGCCCCAAGCCATAAGCACCGATAGAATGGCCTGTGCTGCTACTTTAAACATCTTGAGACAATCTTTAAAAAGGATAACAAGTATATTTTTATCAGTAATAGACAAGTATATTTTTATCAGTTATAGACAAAGTCGTTGCACGACAGTTCTGTGAGACCCACTCTAATGCATAGAAGGCTTTACATTGTTAGAGGAACACAACCCAAGACTGAGAGTAGTGAAAATGAGTCACAGCACAGAATTACCTCTTGACTAAGACAAGTGGTTATTATGGAGACCAGACACATCTCATTCTCACAGTAGATGTCATCAAGAAAAACAAATTTGCATGTCCTCACCTATCACAGAATGGTGCAAACACGACTTCTATGGCGGCTGAGATGCTGACTTCCTCTGTGGCAATATATTTACAATCTCCATAACCTCATGTGTCCAAAATCCTACTGAATGCCACCTCATGCCTTTGACCATAGTAGTTGTCCACCTTAAGTACCCAAAACCATGCAGCATTGAAAAGCTGAAGCCTCATACACTTATTCCACCAACGCCCAGAAGCAACATGACTGCAGTCACAAGATAATACGCTCACTACAACTGGTCAAGTCTAGGGGCACTTTTGTTAACTACTCAAATTCATACTTATAGCTGACTCAGATCACGGCATGGCATGGTTGTGTGTAGGACACATAGAATCAAGGTATCAGTATGTCTCATATGAGAGGTCATTGCCTTTATCACCCTTATACTGACTCCCAATGACAATAAAAAGCCACTGCAGGGATCACAAGTACAGCTGATGTCCTGCTTCTTGGATGCCTTTATCTCAGTCGGTTGGAGCTGCAGGGCAACACAATCCATCACTTGCCAAGAGCTTGCAACCCACATTTTCCAGCATACTTCAGTGGTGGGCTCTCACTCACATCATAGCCTCAAAACTGCGGACAAAATCCCCTGTCATAGTTCAGACACAAGCAGTGAATGGAGGGCTGGAACCTTCATTCATCCTGGGCTATCTTCAGCCTGGGAGTCTACGATCCCATCAACACTATAACATAATGTAAAGGAGCTCCTGGCAGCCTTCTCACTCCTGCTCAGCTTTTCAGGGAGATGCTAGAACAGCATATCGGTATCACTTCTAAAAGGGCAAAACAATGGCTGTGGCTTATGTCATTCATCAAAAGATATCTCACTTCAAGTCATTCTTGATAAATGAAACCATTTCCATCTGGGTACACAGATGGAATTCACCAGTTTGACTGCCATATACCAAAACACCCAACTATTGATTGGATGTACTGTCACAATGTGATACAATAACTATTTTGTCAAATGATCCCTGAGGACATCGACCTTTTGAGCCTTTACAGGAAGGCTCAGTGTGGTAGGGTGACCATAGTGGCACCTCCTTCAGCAGTCACAGCCTCAATGCCAGCAGAGATATGTCAACCGGTGGCCTAACCAGCCCTGGAATGGAACTGTAAATGCACCCATAGTTCTGTTAATTCTTGGCTCTTCACAACTGGGCCCTCTATATTGAGCAATAAAGGAAAACTTGGGGTTGTTGACGGCTTCCCTTTCAACCCAGACAGACCATGAACCACAGCCCACATCTCAGCATCAGCCGGTGTGGATATACTTCCGGCCATAATTTCTAACGTAGTGCTCTTGCAGACTCTCTTTACTGTCTCTGGCTTTGAACTTATAACCACCAACTGCCTGCAATGGTGAGGGCTCTTATTGGCTCATCCCCTCCTGGCCCACAGTCATCACCCTGTGGCCCACCGACATATTTGACCCACTTGGCAGTGACCTATATTACATTACGTAAGACTCTGCATATTACAGAAAGAGTCCAAGCACAAGTACTGACAAGCTACAAATCAAGCAACATCATCTTGACCCTCTGAGGACTGTAGCTGACAACCAGTCGATCACCTAATGTGGGCTACAGCCAGTTGACCAACTCCTGTGACCTGCAGCTGGTGACCAGGTGTTCATTTCCTGTGGACTGCAGCTGACTACCAGCTGACCACCTCTGTGGATTGTAGAAGATGATCATTTGATAATATCCTGTGGACTGCAGTCAGTGATCAGTTGATCACTTCCTTCCAATTGCAGCTGACAAGCTGATCACCTCTGGAGTACAATCAATTTCCAGTTAAATCATTCACCCCTCCTCACGCTATGGAAGGATCAACACAAGAAAGTATCTGAGTGCATCAATCATCATCCTTCCAGCTTGGAAGGCACATGGCAGTCTTCACTCACTTTGTCCAGTCACAACTTTATCACAGTGCCTACAATGCACAAATCAAACCCAATTACAAGCACTATTTCTTCACCAGAATACTGGCTTCTTCAGCAGTCTGTAACCCTAAGTACTTGGCAGAAGTACATAGAAGAGGATGCTAATCCAGAGGAATCACTTAGATCATGTGCCACAGGAATCAAGCAGCAACTGTGGCCCTATGTTATCGCCAAGTTCCTTCAATTTCTAATCCAAAATGAGGTTCTGGGTGGACAAAACCATTTCCTTAAAGATCTCCAGTGATCTTTGCTACACGAGGCTATAATGGTGTCCCTCCTCCATCTTCCAGTGCCTTCTTTCTGGTGGTCTGGTGAAGGACCAACATCCTCCAAAGAGGGGTGGTGTTGGGTTAAATGCTTAGATCGGCATCTCAGTGTACAGTGAACTGGTGCCTTACGGTAAGAACTAAAAAGATTTATCATGGTCCTTTGGACTGCTCGGTACTATTATTTTGAATATTTGCACCAATTTCCTTGTGGAATGACAGTGGAAAGACTATATGGGTGCTACGTCCTTCTGGCCTCGCATGCCCAACAAAGGAATGTACCTGTTTGTGAGACTGTTTGGATGATATTCATATATAACAAAACAGGCAATGTGTGTGAGTAAAGAATCACATTAAGTGGTATTCTTCAGTCTATGCGTCATAATATCAACACAATTATTGTGCACCAATTTTTTTGGAGCTAGCATATATTAGAATGTTAGAAACCTGCTTTTACTTCACAGCACAGGAAAGTTTGCATCTAATGAGCATTACACAGCAATTGTAAAATTTGATATGAAGCTGAGACAGTTATAATGGGCTCAGTGGTCAAACTGGAGGCTGTGACTTGAAGGCTGTTACACCTTTCAATATGCAAACATGTTACTCTGACAGGATTTTCTATTACGTAACAAGAAGTTGGGAACAGATAGGTGTGTTGGTTAAACAATTTCTTCAAACACTACAAGCCAGGCTTAGTTTTTACATATGCCACCCTCAAAAACCTAAGGTATGGTTAGGGGTAATCATTCCAGGAACTATTTGTTCTCTTCTGAGGAAGAACTGTGTCATTACTGACCTTGAACATAACCTCATTCTCCCAGGTGGTTGCTGGTGACCATCTTTAATCTAATTAGCCCTAATGCCTTATCCCTCAATACATTATACTTTGACATGCAATGTCTTTACAAGGCTTTGCTCGTTAACTGCATTCGATGCAGGAGCCAGAATCTCTGAAGTACATTTATGCATATGTTTTTGGAAAGCCTTGGCCATGCATACAGGTGTAATTTTTTTTTTTCACCGGCTGATGGCAACTCACTGTAATAACTGGTGTCATGCGGCTCCAGCAAAGCTAGAGTGCCACCAACAAGTTACCTGGGTAAATTTTTTAATGACCGATTGCCCTTACTGCTGTCAACCCTGCCTAAGGACTTGGGTCTGAATTAAGAGTTTTCCTTATCCACAGCCAGCTGCCATCTAAGGTTATTGAATTCACCCAAACTTAGGGAACAAATTTCACTGTGTAGGAAAGATGTGTGTAGTAGTCTCTGTCATGATTTTGTGTAAATGTGGACAAGTTCCTTGCCTGGGAATGTTATGCAAAATAAGCTACTGGGCATTGCCCAATACCACTCCCATGGCAGTACCTTCTAGATGGTTACCATCCACCACCTAACTGAAGGCAATAAAAGATCCAAGAACTTGTCAAGTTTTCCAAATACATGACTGACTTTACTACACTAGCTCCTCCAGTCTCTCTATGGGCCAGGAGCATTAGCTAAAATTCGAAGAAAACCTGGGAAGAAAATCGAGAAAGCTGATATTTGCAAGAAGGCTACTTGGACGCGTACTAAGTCAAAACCCACACATTCTAAACATTCCACATAAGCTAGCCGTGTGGGACGAAAATCTAAGATGGCCACCAATAGCATGGGACACTTTGGAACCAGAAGTCACAGATGGTCATGTAATACCTCTTTTTAAGGTTTGGGGTATGAGAAAACCATTTTTACCATTATTTCAATGATTTACTGACGTATGTTCAAAATATGATCAAAGTAATGTATACTGTATTTTAAACAAAATAGTAAATTCAGCACATTTAAAAACAACAACCAACACTAACTTTTGCGGCAGCAGTTATTGAACTACTTCTAAATAAAACATTTGTTTGGTATCATGACTAGTTGTGGTCACAATTATAGCTTGGGGATTCAGTATCTCCACTACGTGGGCATGAATTAGGACAAGACTGGGCAATACACAAAAAACACATAGGTATACAGTACAGTCCTGATCTCCGACATTTGCATCTCTTGCCACACATTTGTTTACGCCTACATGACACTATGAAAAGAACATGATCTGTCGCTATTGGTCTGTCGGTCAAAAGGAGATTCAGCATTCCACCTCAAGGCTCCCAACCACAGTCAGTAGGATTTAGATCCTCAACATTGCCCAACCACTCCTGAACTGCCAAGTAGGCTCGATATGAGTGGTACTTTGCAGCTGAGGATGTGGGAGGCAGGCTCTGAATTGGAAGCTGCTGGATGCTTTGCTCATCCTCTGCCTATACTGCACAGATCTCAGCTTATCAAATGTTGTATATGTCTGATTGGCATTATATAACTTCAGCAAGAATATTTCTCCCATTCTGGCTACTTCTTCATGGCTGGCATCACTCTACTTTTAACACATCCAAAGTCCTCCAATCATCACCTTCCAAGACTGTCATGGCCTTCTTTTTGCCTATGCCATATAAGACAGAGACTGTCACATCTGGTGATGGCATGTGCTATCAAGATGTGTTGTCGGGTGTGTGGATGTGCTTCCTGCTGGATGCTGTGTTTGCTTTAAACAAAGTTTCTTGCATACTAAATGTCTATCTATCTATTGCCAGACGCCTTAATCCCGTAAGGGGTGGTCACAAACAAATCGCCTCCATGTCGCCCTGTCTCCCGCCATTTCACTGCCCATCTCCCAGGTAAGAGTGGCAAGAGTGAAAGATTAGTTTTGGGCGAGTGTAGAAGCGTGTATGGACAAGTTTGAGAGGAGCGAGAGAGTGCTGTTGATTGGAGACATGAATGGCAAAGTTGGGAATGTACGAGTGGATGGAGTGGTTGGTTAGTGGGGTGTGCCAGCTGACGTAGATGGGAATGGAAGTGCTTTGGTGGACATCTGTGCTGGAAAGGGGTTGGCAATAGCCAACACCTACTTTCGGCATAAGATGATCCACCGGTACACATGGAGAGTAATGAGGAGGATGGATGAACTTGTTGAACGAAAGGCAATGATAGACTACGTGTGTGTGGATGAGCGAATGAGAAGACAAGTGTTGGATGCAAGAGTGTGGAGAGGGTGGGGGAATGGAGTCTCGGACCATCACTTAGTGATGGCCAAGGTAGAGCTGCAAAGAAAGAAGTTAAGGAGACGAAGGGGAAGACAAGAGGAAGCAACTCCTGTGAGAAGAGTGGAGAAATTGCAAGATAGTGAGAAAATGACAGAGTATAAGAGATAGTGGAAGAAAGATTGGGAAGGTATGAGCTAGAGCAAATGGAAAGGGTGGAAGACGTATGTAAGATATTCATGGAAGAGATAGGCGCAGCGTGTGAGGCGGTTTGTGGAGTGAGGAGGAGATGCTAGGGTGTGCGAGGGACAGCATGGTGGAATGATGAGGTGACACGAGCTGTGGAACAAAAGAAGAAGGCATATAGTGAATGGTTAGCGAGTAGAGGTAGGGGAGAAGATGAGAGAGAGAAGAGAGAGGTATATGTGAGCAGGAGAAGGGAGGTTAAGAGACTGGTGAAGGAGAGTAAAAAGAAAGTGGATGAAGAGTTTGGGAGGAATCTGAGTGTGAAATGGAGGGAGAGTAAGAAATTGTTTTGGAAGGAGGTAAAGAAAGTAAGGCAGTGTGAAAGGGGAAATAGTAGGGGAGTGAAAGATAGGAATAATAGATTGTTGGTGGAGAAGAGAAAGAAACTGAGGAGATGGAAGGAGCACTTTGAGGATTTGTTGAATGTGGAGAGTGAGAGCAGTGCGAGTATAAGTGGTTGGGGAATGGCTGGGAGAAGAAGAGATGAGAGGAGGGAGGAAGAGATCAGTAGGGCGGAAGTAGTGGAAGTGATGAAGAAGATTAAGTTGGGAAAGGCCCCAGGAATTGATGGAGTGTGTGGTGAAATGCTTAGGTTTGGGGGTGAGATTGTTGTGGAGTGGATATGGAAGTTGTGTAGATTGGCTTGGGAAGAGGGAAGGGTTCCAGAGGACTGGAAATCAGGTATAATTGTTCCTTTATACAAAGGAAAAGGGGAGAGAGAAATATGTGGTAACCATAGGGGTATTTGCCTACTTTTTTTTTTTTTTTTTTTTTTTTATGTGTCTGACTCTGGGCATAGGCTTCACAGCCTGCTCTCAAGGCCCAGTAGTCCTCCTACGTACCATACACCTCTCTACATGTCACCACTTCGGCGCTAACACCCACCGTCCATATTGAATACATGCTAGGGCTGTCTCATACAGGACTGGTGTATTGGTATTAGCGGGGGTACTTTTACGACATGTCGGCGTGTCATCTGGTAGATCAGGAAAGTCTGCTTTTATGAAATTCAAATCCTTAAACTGTTCCCTGCCCCAGCCGGGATTCGAACCTGGGTCCATCAGGACTGCAGGCCGCCTCTCTACCGATTCAGCCACCGCCTCCCTACTTAGTGTGACTGGTAAAATATATGGTAGAATACTCATTGATAGGGTTAGGCATATGACAGAGGAGCTAGTTAGAGAAGAACAAGGGGGATTTAGGAAGGGAAAAGGGTGTGTAGATCAGATATTTGTTCTAAGATATTTAGTGGAGAAATATCTAGAGAAGGGAAGGAAAGTGTATGCTGCCTTCATGGACTTGGAGAAAGCTTATGACAGAAGAGATAGGCAAGATATGTGGAAGGTATTAAGAATATATGGAGAGAAGGGGAAATTGTTGAGTGCTGTGAAGAGTATGTATGAGGGAGCTAGGGCTGCTGTGCGAGTAGATGGTGAGCTGAGTGAGTTCTTTGATCTCAATGTGGGACTGAAACAGGGTTGTGTGATGTCTCCATGGCTGTTTAATATATACATGGATGGGGTTGTAAAGGAGGTGCAGGGTAGGGCAGTGGATATGGGGGTGGCTCTAATGAATGAGGGTGAGATTTGGAAGCTTCCGGTGTTGCTGTTTGCTGATGATACAGTACTGTTGAGTGAAGATGAATGGGAGTTGCAAGGTTTGGTGAATGAATTTGGGACAGTGTGTAGGAGGAGGAATCTGAAAGTTAATGTAAACAAAAGTAAAGTTATGGTGTTTGAGAGGAATGAAGTCACCGAGTGTGCAGTGAGGTTGGATGGTGAGGATATGGAGAATGTGAGTGCATTCAAGTACTTGGGTAGTGTGATGAGTAGGGACGGAACTTTGGGGGATGAAGTGCGTGAAAGGGTACAGCAGGGAAGGAAGGTTGTTGGTACACTGAAGGCAGTGATGAGAAATAGGGAGGTGAGTATGGAAGTTAAGAAGTCACTGCATGATAGTATTGTGATCCCTACCCTGACGTATGGAAGCGAGGCATGGACCTTGCAAGAGGGGAACAAGTCAAGAGTGAGAGCAGTGGAAATGAGTTACTTGAGGGGAGCATGTGGAGTGACGTGGAGGGACAGGTTGACGAATGAAGAAGTGAAGGAACGCTGTGGGGTGGATGTGGATGTGGTTGAGAAGATTAGGAGAAATACACTGAGGTGGTTTGGACATGTGAAGAGAATGGAGAATGAAAGACTGACTAAGAGGGTGTATGTAGGTGAGGTGGAGGGAGGGAGAGGGAGAGATAGACCGAGGATGAGGTGGAGGGATGGAGTTGAGAGGTATATGAGGGAGGGGGGGGTGAGTTGGGGGGAGGGTAGTCAAATGGTGGGTGACAGAGTGACTTGGAGGCGTTTTGTCTGCGGCCATCCTTTGCGGGATTAGGGCGTCAGGCTATAGATAGATAGATAGAAAGATCTCCCAGCTCACCCCCCTCCCTCTCTTATATACCTCTCCAGTCTATCAGTCCATTTCATCCTTGGTCTCCCCCTCCCTCTCCCCCCTCCACATCATTTACATAAACACTCCTCGTCAGTTTCTCATTCTCCATCCTCTCCATAAGGCCCAACCACCTCAATATACTTCTCCTAACGCTTCCTATCACATCCACCTCCACACCGCAAATGCTCCGTCACTTCCTCATTTGTCAGTCTGTCTCTCCATGTGACTCCACATACTCCTCTCAAATAACTCATTTCCACTGCTCTTATTCTTGACTGTCCCTCCAACAAGGTCCAAGCTTCACTTCCGTACATTAGAGTTGGTATCACAATACTGTCATGTAGTAACTTTTTCACTTCCATGCTCACTTCCCTGTTTCTTATCATTGCTTTCAAGGAACCAGCAACCTTTCTTCCTTGTTGTACACTTTCAAGCACTTCACCCTCTAAACTTCCATCCTTATTCATCACACTACCCAAATACTTAAACGCACTCACATTTTCCATTTCCTCCTCATCCAACCTCACTGTACATTCACTGACTTCACTTCTTTCGAAGACAACACTTTACTCTTCTCTACATTCACCTTTAGATTCCGTTTCTTACACACTTTCCCAAACTCATTCACCAAGCCTTGCAGCTCCCCTTTGTCTTCACTTAACAACACAGTATCATCTGCAAACAACAGTACAGGGAGTTTCCAAACACTGCCCTCTCTCACTAAGGCCACTCCATCATACACCTTGTATCTCTTTTAAAACCCCATCCATATACAGTACAGATTGAATAAGCATGGAGACATAACACATCCCTGTTTCAATCCAACCTTCAAATAGAAAAATTCACTCAGTTCATTATCCACACGCACTACAGCCTTAGCACCCTCATTCATTTCCTTCACGGCATTCAACAACTTCCCATCTACTTCATATATTCTTAATACTTTCCACAATCCTTGTCTATCCACCCTGTCATCTGCTTTCTCCAAATCCATGAAGGGTGCATACAACTTCATTCCCTTCTTTAGAAACTTTTCCACTAAGGATCTAAGAATGAATATCTGATCTATACAACCTCTTCCCTTCCTAAAACCTCCCTGATCTTCTCCAACAAATTCCTCGTTTTTTACCTTAACTCTGTCAATAAGTATCCTACCATATACTTTTCCCATTACACTAAGAAGACAAATGCCCCTGTGATTACCACACACTTCTTTTTCCACTTTTCCTTTGTACAGTGGAATAATTATACATGACTTATTATCCTCCGGGACTCTACCTTCCTTCCAGGCCAATCTGAACATCTTCTACATCCATCCCCCATGCTTCAGCATTTCACCACACACGCCATCAATACCTGGGGCTTTCTCCATTTTGACTTTCTTCATTGCTTCCACAACTTCCATCCTACTGATTTCTTCCTCTCTTCTCACATCCCTCCTTTTTCCAGGCATTCCCCAGCCACTTATACTCGCATTACTTTCATTCTTTATGTTTAACAACTCCTTAAAGTGTTCTCTCTATCTGCTCAATTTTTCTCCCTTCTCCACCAGTAAACTACCATTTTTATCTTTCACTCCAAAACTAACCTCTTTGATACCCTGTCTAACTCTCTTTACCTCTTGCCAGAACATTTTCTTACATTCCCTCCACTTTACACTCAAATTTCTTCCAAAATCCTCATCAACTCTCTTCTTACTCTCTCTTACTAATCTTTTCACCTCTCTCTTCCTCTACATATAACTTTCTCTTCTGTCTCACAACTTCTTTCACACTCCTGTTTCTCATCCACTCACTTTTGTTCCCCAGCCTGTCTCACCTCTTCATTCCACCATACTGTTCCCTGCATCCCCTTTCGTCTTCTCTTCACCCCACACACCACCTCACATGCTGCACAGATTTGTTCTGTGAATATCTTGCACACACCTTCCACATCTCCCATCTGCTCCAATCCATATTTACCCAATCGCTGCTACACTTCTCTCTTACATTCTACATGCATATTGCATGAAGATATTGTCTGTTGTGGCCCTATCAACTAACATGACAAATAGTTCTGTATCCTTTGCCACAAGTACAACTGGTCATGCGATATTCCCAGCAAATGCCAATGTTGTGCTACTATTAAGCAGTCAGCATCAGCCTGATTTTGACAGCATGCAATGCCTTCAGATGTAAGCTGGTCCTTCAGCCTACTGATTAACTGTGACTTGTTGTTACGATCTGCAAAATGGAACGTTGATTGCCCGTGGCTGTGCTGAAATCAAACACTGTGTCTGCTCAGACATTTGAATCAGCGTGGTGGTTCTGTTCAGCTACCTTGGTTGACAGGGTAAGATTTGTAGCCATCAAAGCAGGCAGTGCATTCTCTGCCATAGTTATTGATAATGTGATTCACATACATGTCATACACATCATACGTGCAGTCCACAGGCGGTCACATTTTGTGCAAATGTCCCCCATCCACCACATAGTATGGCTTCTTAAGAGCTTCAGCGGATATTGGGACTACTGAAGCTTTCAGCACCTTGGCAAGACTACTTTTATTGTTGTTGCACATTGTACCCTTGTCAAATAGTGCTGGTGGCTGTTTGCTAAACTCATGTTTAAGGTGATTCTCCGTATCTGATTGCTTCTTTATCGCACAAGTGACCTGCATGAAGAGTAGTGTGGGGTTGACCTCAACGTCTTTGCCACAGACAGTGGCAGTACAGGTTGCAGCACCAATAGATATAACCTTGTTACTCCTTTTGAGCCTATCAGCATAATTAAGGCCAGTGATATGTGCAGCTGCATCCTCACCTGATTTGCAGCACAGTCTGCATTAACAGAAATACAGGGATACCCTGCTATACGATACGCATCTATGTGATACCCTGGATTAGTGATGGGTGTAGAAATACCACCCTACCCCATCTATCATAGGCCTATCCCCAGTTTTGCAATGGGTTCTAAGAGGTATCAAATGGGGGTGATCAGCTAAAAGTTTGAATCAGGCACCCTCCGCAGCAAACTAAGCCCTCCTTCCCGTCCACCAGAATGCACAGAAATGCTCACGCAGCCCCCACACCCATTGCTCACCCTGCGAGAACCCATATCATTCATCTCGCACTGCCTGTCACCAAGTGAGGATCTCTTGTATGCTCACCTACCCTGCATTGTTTTACATCACCAACATTATGCAAGTCGCTATCGTAGTTCATTATAACTGTATCTCAGCAGTGCCAGTAAGTAGGGCAGTGATACTAACCATGTGTGGTGTGTGATTTTGTGCTAACCATGTGTGGTGTGTCATTTTTGTGCTATATAAGTGTGATAATGTCAGGTCAGGGCACTGCATCTGGTGGGGCTAGTGTTGGTGCTAGTGGTGGTAGTGGTGACCCTAGTCAGGGTAAGCGGCCTGGTAGTGTTAGTGCAGGTGATGGTCCTGTGTAAGAGCATTTCAATGAAAGTGAAGTTAGACATTCTGAAATGGCATAACAAAGAAATGGGCACATGTGCCATTGCCTCGACTCTCCACCTGTTGCAGTCAACTGTCTTGACTATTATAA
Source organism: Coenobita brevimanus (assembly GCF_032717465.1). Taxonomy (NCBI): domain Eukaryota; kingdom Metazoa; phylum Arthropoda; class Malacostraca; order Decapoda; family Coenobitidae; genus Coenobita; species Coenobita brevimanus. The sequence goes on along the minus strand of NC_137024.1, from coordinate 21,384,404 downwards.
AGGAGGCTGCCACCATCAGGACTGCCTCAGGGGAGGTTGCAACCCTCAATGTCCCCTGTATCACCCGTCACAGGAAGCCAGTGATGGAGGAGATGGAGTGGATGCTCTGCACTTGAGTGGAGGATTAGAAGCAGTGGAGGGCGCCCATGAATCAGGCATTCATCTGTACCAAGGCACTCACCCTTTTGGGATTATTTAAAGTTGGTGAGGGGAAATTTGGATGCCAGTGAAACCTTTAAAGCCAGCCATGTCTGGTCTGATCACTTCAGGAAGTGGACAAACCTGCACAACATGAGTATGCCTGATGAGATGGCGATTCAGATGCAGTGGTAGCAGCAGCGTTCCCTGACGTGCTGAAACGAATTGCGGAGGGTGGCAACAGTGTAAAGTAAGTCTTGAACTTCGATGGGACAGGACTTTTTTGGAAGAGAATGTCCTCCAAGACATATCTTGCAATAGAGGAGAAGTCAGCATCAGGATTCAAGACTTTGAAGGCCAGACTTACACTTCTGCTGGGGGGCAATGCCAAAGGTGACCTAGTCTACCACTCAGTGAATCTGAGGCCTCTGATTGGCTTCATCAAGGAGTGACCGGGGGTAATCTGGAAGTTTAACAAGAAGGCCTGGCTGACGACTGACATTTGCTCTTACTACTTCCACCTGTACCTCTCTTGTGTCCTGAAGAGGTATGCCTCCAAGGAAAACCTAGCCAATCAATTCCTCTTGGTGGCAGACAACACATTTAGCCACCCTCCTGTGATGAAAGACTGGGCCAGCAACAACGACTTGGTGTTCCTGCCCCCCAGCATCACGTCGTTGTTGCAACCCATGGACCAGAGGGTGATTGCCACCTTCAAGGTCTACTACCTCTGGTGAACTACACAGCAGCTGGTGAGGGCGTTTGATAGCGACGATCGGACAACAGTGCAGTCCATCTGGCGGGGGTACAATATCAGGTATGCCATCGGGAACATCACGGATGCCTGGAGGGAGGTTAGCCAGGCCACCATGAACAGAGTTTGGTGCAAGCTGTGGCCGGAGCGTGTTCACTCATTCACCATCTTCCCTGAGGACATGCAAGCACTGCTGGTGGAATGGGTGCGGCTGGACATTGTACAGCTGTCGCACAAGGTGGGATTCGGTGAGGTGGACCAGGAGGACGTGGAGGAGGTCCTGGACAGCCACACAGAGGAGCTGAGTAATGAGGAGCTCCTCAACATGGAGATCAAACAAGCCCACCAAGAGGCACAGGAGGAGGAAGCCATAGCAGTGCCAGCCCTGAAAATAAAGATTCTAAAGAAGATGGTGGCACATGCTGACGAGGCCATCTCCTTGATAAAGATGAACAACCCTCTTCCAGGACAAAGCAAGGATCCAGCTGATCATCTGGAAGAGGGCATAAAGATGTACAGAGTGATGTTGGACGAGAAGAAGAGAGCGGCCAGGGAAACAGCAATCACTTTGTTCTTTATGCAAGACCCCACCACGCCATCACCCTGCAGAGGATCTCCCCAGCTGTCCATCAGCCGATGATCTCCCCAGCCCTCCACCAGCAGAGAAACCCAAGGTCTCCTCCCGTTGAGGACGTTATGCTTGGCACCTGGCGCTGAACCTCATGTCCAGCAGATCCCCATCTCCCTCCATGCCACCAATCACCACTGGTAGACTCCCTCACTCCATCACTACCTCCCTCACCCCAGCCTTGATCCCCAACCCCAACACACCTTCAGCCACTGTCTTTGTCTCCCTTGCCACCACGTGGGCCACTGCATTCTTCCTCACTACCATGTAAGCCATCACATCGGTCTCCCTTGCCACCTCGTCAGTCATTACATCGCATCCCATCGCCACATCATGAGTCATCTCATCAGACTCCATCACCATCCCCTGAGCCATCACATCAGTTTCCCAGTACCATCACCTCACCTTGCCAGCCTTCCCCTCCCATGACCCTTCCCTGGGGATGGGGTTTAAGGGCTTAGAGGAGGATGAGTGAGTGCAAGGGAGCACCACATGTCCCCTAGCCTCAGGGGGAATAGCAAGGATGATGGCCAGGACTGGACAAGGACTTAAAAGAAGTGATAAGAGCTATATGATATTTTCTGACCTATTTTTTATGATTTTCAGAGTTTATATGTTGGTTCTGGAGAGTTAGTAACAGGTTTTAGGCTTAGTTTAGCTCTCTTAAAAGTGTTAAGCCATGTAGACTGGCTAAAAACTTGTATTTTGACTCATCTGGGTGGGTTTAGGACTTGGCTGGGGAGGAATCCCAAGTCTCAAATACGCATCTATACAGTAATCCCTTTAAGACCTGGATGCCCAAATTCCGGACATTTTAGGCTTGTCTTTGGACACCAAAAATGGCCAAAAAACGTAAAAATGCAAAAAAAAAAAAAAAAGGCCGATGTGTTCATCCTTACTTTAAATTTGCTGCACGGTGACAAACAGCTGTGTTTTGGCGCGTAGTTACTCTGATGACCGTTAAAGCGCCCTGCATTCCTCCCCAGTTCCTGCCTACTCACCATCGTGACTACACGCTCGTCGCCATGGCTGCCCACGGCTCGTTTTTGTGAATGAATGGTGAATAAACTGCAATACCTCGCCACTAGACCACATGGGAATTTAGAGTGTTGTGCAGTGTTAGAATTCAGGATGCAAAGGATTAAGTGCAGAGTGCAACACTGGCACATTGCATCTGGCGTGGCACAAGTAACAAAAGAATGTGCAGTGTTAAACGGTTATAATTCACATTGCAAAGGATTAAGTCCAACACAACATTGGATTACTGTATGTGTTTCAAGTGCACCTTCACCACTCTCAGAGCCATAAAGGAGGTGGGCTAATCTTCGTGACGGGCACGGACGTGTCATAAATACCCTGTACACTTCTAAATATTTTCCATACTCACTTCTAATTTCTCATTCCCTGGTTCTTTTTCATTTATTTCATGGTTTCTGTCCCTATCTGTGTGAATAGGGTCTTAAATAGGTGCTATGCAGGTCTGATAGGGAGTTAGGTAGGTGGTTTTCAAAGTTAGGTTGGGTTAGGGTCCATAAGCACCTGTCCAGGGGGCATTTTCCCAAGTCCCAGACAAACCCAAGTCCCGGACATGCCTTTGGTTCTATTACGTCGGATCTTGGAGGGATCATTGTACTTTAATGTTAAATCTACCCCGTTATACAATGCCCCGCCTAGCGATGGTTTTTTTCTTAATGCATCCCATTGTAAAACCGGGGTAGCCCTGTATTTGCCATGACTCCAGTATCAATGCAGACCAGTCTCTCGTGGTATTCACCTGTGTGGGCAAATGGCAAATGGAGTGACAGATAATTCCAAAAGGTGAGAAAGTGTCTGCCATCATTTGCAATTGTGGATTCCCAAAGTCTGTGTGTCAGTTGACTGCCTGAGAGTATAGACCACAGAAAGCCTCTAGTGACTCACAAACATGAACTGTTTGTGGCAGGCATTTTATATATGATGGCATGATGTAATGTTCTTTGTACCATTTATGAGTCAGAACTGGCAACACTTTAGATACGGTAATAGCTTTTCATTAAGTCCATCCTTCAGATCAGCACTGTTATGCTAGGTGTTTTAAGGTCGATTCTCGACCCTAAAGCACCTGGCGATTGAGCCAGGATCCAGTTTCCAGATCGGAGCTAAATGCACAACGAGAAGAGCAGGACACAAAAACTCTAGGCAACAACCTTACACATATATTAACCAAGTCCCAACCTTTATACAATACAAATGAGAATGACACACAATACACTATTTATAGTTATTTGGGCTGGATAGACTGTATATAGGGTCCTGACTGGTTAATGAGTATCACGCAGGATACTGGACGGACACCGTATAGCACAGAATATCCACTATATATAATGGGTTGCTTAGGCTGGAATATCAGTCTGAATCTCTTATTAGGTACATTACAGTGACTCAGGTACTAATATAACACCATCTTATGCCTGGGCACAAGAATTATACTGTAGTCACTTTTAGGAGCAGTCACCATTACACTGAGCATGGCGAGGGACTCTGCTTGCGTTATGGGGACCGTGTGAGTCCCATGTGTCGGCCAGGTGTTGGTGGGTCCTTGTCAGATGTCCCTTCACTCAAGGGCAATGGGACGACCCTCAGTGGCAATGTCGTCAGTCGGAGGCTTTGGTCGGGTGTGGAGAGGGGCCCTTTACTTGAGGGGCCTGTTGGTGTGGTCTGGTCCTCTGGGCTGGAACCAAACATGCTGAGCAGGTGCTCTTGCCTGCACCTACTATGGGGAGAGGATTGCCTGGAGTTGGAGAGGGCACACTCTGGGGAAGTGGGGACACTGCAGGGAGTCCAGCGTCTGTGGTCTCCCTTCCGCTGGGATGCCGTCCGGGTAGGACTGTGGTGTCACCTTGGGCAGGAGTCCATCAGGGGGTTGTCGTCTTCGGACGCTGGCTGAACGGCACACGCTCCCATGGGCAGCACGAGGCCGTGCCACAGTCTCCAGGCCAAGGTGATCCTTATCAAGGCTGCCTTGGGGGAGGAGAGCAGGGGCAGGGTGGCTAGAGGCCGTTCCTCTCCTGCAGGCATGGCTGGAGGCCATTCTTGGTGCCCTGCAGGGGGAGTGACGTGCAGGCGAGGTGTGGGCAGAGGCCGTTACCTGCGTCTTACTCCCGTGGGCAGCTACAGGATGAGAGGGGATATACCCGGTTCTCCCCAGACATGGCCAGAAGCCGTTGCTGGTTCCTGCAGGAGGGGAGGGGGCAAAGCAGCACCCGAGCGGCTGGAGGCCGTCTCTGGTTTGGAGCGGCTGAGGCTGTCTCCTTTTAATGAGCGGCTGAGGCTGTCTTTTTTTGTATGAGCAGCTGAGGCCGCTCTACTTGTGAGCGGTGGAGGCTGTCTCTTTTTGTGCAAGTGGCGGAGGCCGTCTCCTTCCTATGAGCGGCTGAGGCCGTCTCTTTTTGGTGTGCGGCTGATACCATCATAGGGGTGCTGCTCGGAACTGAAAGTTTAGTCCCACCCTGAACCTGTCAAGGGTTAGTCCGGTTGGGAGGTAGTTCTCCCGGACTGAAATCTTCCCACTGGGTCTGTTGCGAGCAATATGGGCGCGGGACCGTAGGGGACATACGTCCCTCTAGCTGGGATTATCTGTGCTCCTTACCAGCCCCTCCATAGTCTCCTCCTGGGGTGGGGATCGCGACGTCTAGGTGATGGCCTGCCACAGCGGGTATTTCACCACCGTCTTTGGGGGAAAAGTCATGTCCCTGTGGCTGGAGGTAAAAAGTGTCAGTAGTGGCGGTGCTGTAGGCTGGTGTCAGGTGCTGGAGGAGGGTGGTCCGGTGTGTGGTGAGTAGGTTTAGGTCCTGGTGAGCGGCATAGGTGATGTAGAGGGTGGAGGCTTGATAGATTGTGTGGAGGAGTTGAAGGAGATGGGGTCCACGGATGCATTATTTCCTCCTGTAGGCCAGGAACCAGGTGGCTCGCCATACTGTCATGACTGTGGTGGTCGTTGTCTGGTGGAACTTAGCTGAATGCTGGTGATCAGCGAGGTGGTGGAGGTTTTTCGTGTGGGCGTGGGTAGTGAGGAGGGAGTGAGGCCTCGTGGTGCAAGGGTCAGGTGAGGTGTTTGAGGGCATGGGGTAGGTGCCTCTTGAGGTGGTGGAGAGGGTCGGACATGGGGGGCATGGTGGGAGCCTGTAGGTGCTGTCGCAGGGGCAGGAAGAGGGGGTTTTCCCCACAGATTCTTTCGTGGGGCAATATACCATTGTCTCGGTGGCAGGAGTTGATTCCCCACTGCACAATTTTGAAGTGGGCCAGCCAGTTCTCGTTCTTGGTTTCCTCTGTTCGGGCTTGCACCTGGTTCATGAGAATGCGGTGGCTCCTCTCGCAAATGCCGTTGCCTTGGGGCTAGTATGGGGGTGAGTGTGACAGGTGGTAGCCAAAGGTAGTTGTGAGTTCCTGCCATACGGCACTGGTGAACTCAGAGGCATTGTTGGAGTGTAAGGCCTGTGGAATCCCGAAGTAGGAGAAGACGTGGCGGACCAGTGCTTCAGCCACGGCTACGGCGTGGTGTTCCTTGGCCGGACAGGCTATGAGGAACTTTGAGTAAGTATCTACAAAAGTGATGATACCCTTGTAGCCAGATTTGGGTGATAGGGGGCCCACTACATCAACAGATACTCGTTGCCAGGGTCTATGAGCAGAGACGTTCCCTGACGGGCCTGGGGTGCGGGTGGCATCCTTGCCTTGCTCACAGGCTCAGCAGGACTGGGTAATTTGCCTGGCTAGGTTGGAAGGGTTAGGGGTCCAATACGTGTCGTTAAACACCTGTAGCAGTTTCTTGATGCCCGGGTGAATTCCATTATTGGAGCGCAGGTACATCAGTGTCTAGGGCGATGTTGGGGTCGAGCACAATGTGTCCCGATGGGGTGAACAGATGGTCGCCCTGCTGGTGGAGCTTTGAGAGCAGGTGGAGTGACAATCACTGTGGTCGTTCTCTTTTGTGCCATTGTTGTAGGAGTTCGAATTCACTGCGGATGGAGCTAATTGGCAGTCGGGATAGGGCATCAGCATTAGTGTGTAGCTTGCCAGGGTGGTAGGAAACTTCACAGTTAAATTCTTCTAGTGTTTCCCCTCCATCTAATGAGCTGGGCATTATGCGTGTCAGATTGCCTAAGCCACTGGAGCGATTGGTGGTTGGTGATGTTTGTCCCTGACAAATAGGCCCAGAAGTGTCCGAGGGCCCAGACGATGTCCAGGCATTCCCTTTTTATAGCAGTGTAATTCCTTTCGGCCTGGTTGAACGTGCGGCTGGCATAGGTGATGATGTGTTCTCACCCCTGCTGTACCTGGGCGAGGACAGCACCAATTGCCATGAGGGAGACATCCGTGTACAGACGGAAGGGCAAGGTATAGTCGGGGAAGGCTATGATTGGGGCGGTGATTAGCTTGTTCTTCAGATCCTGGAAAGCAGCTCTCCGTTCATCGTCCAAGTGAAAAGCTCGCCCTTCTTGATTAAGTTGTGGAAGGGTTTGGCGATGTCAGCGAACCCTCTTATGAAGCGCTGATAATATAAGATGAGGCCTAGAAAGGCACAGACTTCGTGAACGTCTCAGGGCAGCGGGACATCTGCAATGGCCTGCAGTTTATCAGGGTCGGGCGAAATGCAGTCCTTCGAGATGATGTGCCCGAGGAAGGTGATGGTTCAGGCTGCGAGGACGCACTTGGAGGGCCTTAGTTTGAGGCCTGCCTGACGGATGCACAGAAAGGCTTTCCTGAGACTTAGGAGGAGATCGGCCCATGTTTTGCTGAAAATAATGACGTTGTCCAGGTAGGTCAGGCAGATTTCCCAGGTGAGGCCACTCAAGATAGACTCCATCAACCTAGAGAAGGTGGCAGGGGCATTGCAGAGTCCAAAGGGTAGGATGTTGAACTCACAGTGTTTCCCATTGCTAGTGGAAAACACCGTCTTCGCCCTGTCCTCAGGGTGTACTGTACAGGGACCTGCCAATATCCTGACTGAAGGCCTAAGGTCGAGAACCACAAGGCCTCATGTAGGGAGTCAAGGAAGTCATCTATTCTGGAAAGGGGTGTGGCGTCCTTGGTCGTGACATCGTTCAGTCGCCAGTAGTCTATGCAGAACTGCATGATCCCGTCTTTCTTTTTTACTAGGACAACAGGGGAAGACCATGGGCTGGTGAAGGGTGACACAACACCGGCATTGAGCATGTCCTGAACCTGCTGTCTTCCTCATCCCACTGTAATGGATTTTTTTGCTAGGATGGTTGGTGAATGGGGAGTCCAGTTGTATGTATTTCGTGTGTCAGGGAGGTGGTGTGGCCGATGTCGGTAGGGTCTGATGTGAATAGGTCTTGAAAGTCCAGGAGGAGGCGGCGGATGCTATCCACCTGGTGGGGGGAGAGATGATCATGTACGGGTGGTAGGGTGGCAAGGGATGGGGAAGAGGGGAGGGCAGCGCAGGGCTTGGTTTTTTCCATCTCTCCTACCATTAATCCCTTAGGTAGTGTGAGGGGGGTGGGGGACATGTTGGCTATTCTGACTGTGGTGACGTGGGGGGGAAGGAAGGTAGGGGACAGCAAACAGGCCGAGAGGGTCCCGAGTGGTAATTTGGGGGAAAACAGGACAGAGGCGCCAGTAGGCCTGTCCATGTGGAGCCAAGCCTCATGGTAGGGAGGTATTGTTAGGGTGGATGCAATGGTTGCTGGGAAGGTGGGGTGTGGGGGCTGGGGGATGGGAAGAGGGGGGCAAGGGGGGGAAGAGGAGGGGGAAGGTGAGGGGAGTGGGGGGCCTGCACGTGCACATACGTTGGGGGGAAGGGGGAGGGGAATCCGGAGGATTCTGAAATTGGAGCTGCCGCTTGTGACAATGTTTGTGCATAGCTTCTGCAAACGATCCAATCCCAGGTATCCATCATACATGCAGCAGGTGGACTTGAACACAATAAATTTGTGTTAGATGGAGTCTTGTTGGTGGGTGTCAGCACGTAGGGCCCGGGTTTCCCCATGGATGGGTAGGGGGCCATCTCCTGTGTCCACGAGATGAGCTGACATAGGGAAAAGCGGGCCAAAAGCCGACCTGTTATGGGAGAAGAGATGACTGTAGAGGCAGGATCTGGCTGCTCCTGTGTCGACCAGTAGCCTCACTATTACCCCATTCAGTCTCATCTTGCAGACTAGGGGGCAGTATTTCTGAGAGGTGGCCCCCGCCACTGTGGGGAGATGCAGGGGCGGCCCTAAAAATCCAGCTGCAGCAGGGTCTCATCCTCCTCTGGTTCCACTTCCCCAGGCTATTACCCTGTTCAGTCTCATCTTGTAGACTGGGAAACGGTATTTCTGAGAGGTGGCCCCCGCCACCGTGGGGAGGTGTGGGGGCAGCCCTAAAATCAAGCTGTAGTGGGGTCTCACCTTCCTCTGGTTCCGCTTCCCTGGGGTCAATATCCTCTGTGGGTGCGGCATCGTCCTTGGAGCCCTCATTATCAAGGGAGGAGACTTTTTGTCATTCCTGGATGGCTAGGGACCATCTGGCAGCTTTTAATTGCTCTCTGACGTTGTGGAATGGACACCAGTGGCTGCAAGCGGTAAATTCCCACGGGTTAATGGAAATTAGGTTTTAGTTTTCCTTGAGGTTGGGGCACTTGCTGGTGGGGTGTGCCCTTGGTAGGCTGGGCATTGATGTGGTGTGGGCCGAGGGCAGCCGAGGTTTGTTGGGGAGCACTGGTCTCCGAGTAGGGAATTTACTGACTGCGTTGGTTTGTTGATGGGTGTAGCGAGAGATCAGGAGGCACTGTATGAGCTGGAGGTCTTGATCTAGGTCAGTGAAGTCTCTTTTATCCGAAAGTCATGGGACTTTCAAAGTTTTGTTTAATCAATTTTTTCGGATAAAAGATACTGTAATCATATGTAGGATACAAGGGAACAATACTGTACTCGCCCATCACCCATTTTTGGCGACGTCTAGCCCACCACCATCACCAGCTTCCCAAAAACCACTCAACCATCACCAAAACACTTAATACGCTGTAGTAACTACGTATGTATCTGCACTTTTGTAACTGTAGTAAAAACTGTCAACTTAAATAAATCTTCACTCAGATAAACTTAAATAAACCTTCACCACATCAATTATATAATTCACTGTAAGCAATTTGATGTCTTAACCCCTATCCGCCGGCTGACATGTATGCACGACAGGATTCAGGGCGAGGAGGGCCGCCGGTTGACTTGATATACTGCACTCACCTTCCCACCACTGTTTGAGTGCAGGACCATTTTCTGTGATACCTACGGGGTAGTTAGGACCCCCAGGTACCCAGCAGTTGGGTGGTTCAGTCTGTGCTCGGTAGTGGTAGCGAGAGGAGTCATGTCATCTTCCTTGACATCGTCCGATTCTGTCCCACTGCATGAAGGGCTGATTGCCTCATCAACCCCCGCGAAAATTCAGCCCTTAGTGCCACGTAAAGGTCTTAGTGATAGTGCCATAGGACGTGCCCTTGACGATACTGTCTCCTCTCGTACACTCAGCTAGAGTACGTCCTCTGAGGAGAAAAAAAGCTACAACATGGAGAGAAAGCTCTCTCGTCCTCCAACTCCTACTCGCCCTCCGACATCAGAGAGGGCTCTCCGACTTCTCCAGGAGGAAGGAACAGTCTATGAGAGTGATGATTTCGGTGATGAGGAAGCGCAAGATGACCCAGGACATCAGGAAAGTGACGCGGACCTGGAGGTCATCTGCAGAAAAAAACGCAGCAGAGCTGTTTCCCCCACACTCTCGCCGCCTGCTTGCCGACGTATCTTCCTCCAGCGCTCTCCCACACCTCAGCCTACCACTTAAAGGGCAGAATCTCCACAATCAGGCCCTTCGGGAATGATATGAGAACTGAGCAGGTATGTGGGGAAGTGTAAATAGTGTACAGCAGTGCAAAAGTTTGTGTATTTTCATAAATGAGTGAAATGTGTGATATTATAAGTGAATTATAGAAAGTGCTAAGATATAAGTATTTTATAAGTTCTACAAGTGCATATAAGTGATTTATAGTAAGTGCAATACAGGAGTTGATACTGTTTATTGGATATTGGTTAGAAAATTATTGGATATACCTTGAGTTTGCCTACGGTATTTGTTACCTGAAAGAAAACCACTTGTGAGCGGGCCACAATGAACAATACCTGCTTCGCTATACCTAAATTATTTCACTCAATACTCAGGGGGATTGTGTCAAATATGAGCATCAGTGTATCTGTGATGTGAAGTGCAAATAATGTTAGTTGTGTAAAACATTTATATGATTTTCACTATAACCCTGATTAGTACAAAGCAGTCTGATTTACAGTGCAAATAATTACCTCATACTCTACGATCATGCGTGAAAGAGCAACAGCAGTTACTTATCAAAGTGTAATTACCCGTAATCGTGATGTAAAGTGCAGTTCTAAGTGTCTTAGTAAAGGAGAAATATGAACGAGATATTTCCTTTCCTACACACCTACTGTACAAGGCATAGTGGCATGATGGTGTGGGCGGTAAATCCTTGGGTAAGCCACATGAACCGGGGGGTGACTCATTTTCACGGCGGTGAGTAAGGAGGAGTAGAAAAAACGAGTGGAATATTCCGCATTCCAAGGACTCACGGGCAGTGTTACAATCACAACTCCAGTCAGTGCTGCCAACGCTAGCCGGCCGGGCCAAGGCCATTGCCAGTGGCGCATGCTCGAAGCCTCCTGCCAAAACATGAAAAACCACTCGTGTTCAACTCATCCTTACTCATCGACGGGACCACCTAGAGGCCTCGGAATACCTTCGTTGGAAAGAGGAAGAATTGGTGAGTCTTATGAACTTTCATTGAATTCTCTAGCTATTATAGTTTGTCAGATATAAGGGTTTGAAGTAAGGGTATTTTTTCCAAAATCTCGGAAATCGCCCGTAGGGAGGAGTGTGCAGCTGCCGAGAACCTCCCGGTGGCTAAGGGTTAAACCTAATTTTTTTTCTTCATATTTTCTGTTTCCTTTTTCAATCATTTCCAACCAATGCTTGCTCTAGCGACTAGCGGAGCAACCGTAAACTAACTCTAGTGGCACGAAACAAGCCCGCCATGTTTGAATTTTCGGATAGATTTAAGATTTTTGCAGCTAACTGAAATGAGAACGTTTTAGTAAAACACGGTTAATGGCATATTATGGTTAAAAGAATTTTGGATAAAAGAGACTCCACTGTAAAATGTTCTTTAACCATGCTGGGGAGGACCCGTAGTAGTATGTTGAATGTGTGTTGCTAACAGGTTAGCACATCTGTTTCTGGGTATGCGACAGTGACAAGTCGCATGGTCTGGATGAGTGTGCCATCCAGGTTTCCGTCGTAAGATAAATTATCGAGTTGTGAGAGTGCCACAACTCTTCCTAGTGATGGCATGATAGCCTATATCACTATTTTGGTAAAGTTTGCCCGTGTTAGCTCTGGGACAACTTTGGGTGTGATGCTGGCTGCTGCTTTGCCCAGGAGGGGTAGAGTGACTGCAATTTTTTGTTTGTCACCCTCAAACCCTATGTCCAGCAGCGGTTTGATTATAGATAGGTATGTGTGTATGTCGTATTGTTGTTGGTCAAATTTGGGTGACTGTACGGGCAGTTTCATTGCCATTTTGTTGTTGTCCCATTTTGCCTCTCCCTGTATTCTGCCCGGGTCAAGAACCACCACTTGCCACCAGTGTTAGCTAGGTGTTTTAACCCACCCCATCCTGACCACTTTTCCACCACTGACTCCCCCCAATCCCGACCATTTTTGGAAAAATTTTTTTTTTGCTCAAACCTTTGCTTTTGGTGAGAAACGTCAAAAAATCAAAGAGAAATCGCTCACCTGAGGTTTATAATACTTGAAACAGGTAGCAGTACCTCCTCACCTTACTGTGTTTTCTATCAGGCTGGCTCCAAAGAAAACGAGTTCTATGGGAGTGTAACCATTCCACACCACTCATAAACTGTATTTATTTATTTATGTGGTACGAATTTATATGCAGTACGAGAGAATATTGGTTTTCACACAGTAATATAGGGAATATAAGCATTGTTTCATTCATGAAACACATCAACATACCTGACCTTTTTGGCGACATTACCTGATCATCATTTCTGACTGTTTCTTCCTCTAATGCTATGTAAAGTTTGTCCTCCACATTGTCATCGATTGGGGAATCACTCTGGCCCTGAATTTCGTACCATGGCATGACATGGCTTTACTGGGCAGGTCACTGGTAACAGGTGAATTGCTGAGACAATGGCATGCAGGGAGGGAGGGGAGGTCATGCTGGGTAAGACATTGTCCCTGCCTGGCATCTTGTAAAGGAAGGTGTCCCATGTATATGTACCAAAAATCACTCCCAAAAATTGAAAATTGTGCAAATTAGGGACCTTCCATTGATTCGTGTTCATGTATGTCAACGGGATTGGCAGTGACAAAACATATGGACGTTAATTCATGTCGATGGGACGCCGCGGGTTAAGGTCGACTTCTCGTCCCAAAAGCACCTGGTGATTGAGCCAGGGTCCTCTTTCTAGACTGGAGCAAAAATACACAACGAGAAGAGCAGGACACAAAAACGCTAGGTAACAACCTTACACATATATTAACCAAGTCACAACCTTAATACAATACAAATGAGAATGACACACAATTCACTATTTATAATTATTTGGGCTGGATAGACTATAGGGTCCTGACTGGTTAACCCCTTAACCGCGGGCTTGTTTTGCTTTGACTTGTGGCTCCCGCGGGCATATTCGCACTCCGACAGACTCTCTAAAAATATTTGCCAAAAATCAGTTATTAGCCCTAGAATATTAAAATCACATATGCTTATGGCACATACCTTCAGCTTTCTCCTGGGGTGTTTGTTGAGCCTTCGTTGAGTACCGTAGGACTTGTGGAGACCTCTGAAGTTGGGTAACGAATTCTCCACTTTACACTTTCCGACAACCCATAATATGATTACCACAGCCTGATATTATCACTAGAAACACTATTCTATGATTCTCAAATAGTTTGGAATCCATACTCCAAAAAAAAAAAAAACTGTGAAAGCAATGAAAATTACGAGGCCGTATGAGCTTCCCACTTGACATTGTTCGCCGCTGGTGTTCTGTCATTTATTATTCATAAAAACACTCATAGTTTATATTTCTATTACTATATAACACTTATATATATCTACAGTCTTTATCCATAAGTTTCCTTTAGTAATAGTAGTTTATTGTCACTTTAGGCATTCAATTTCTCTTTCAGTAAAATATGTAGCATTCACTTTCTCGTCCTGTACTGTATACTAGCGTTAAGAGTGAATGTCACTTTCATCTTCACTCTCATAACTCATAGTATTCATACATGCTAGAGTGAAACTTTCACTTTCATTACTCCTAGTATATATACTCGTATTCTTATAATACTACTCATTTACATTTCTATTTACGTTCTCTATTTTATTTACATTATTTACATTTCTATGAGGATGAGATGGAGGGATGGGGTGGAGATGCATATGAGAGAGAGGGGTGTGAGCTGGGAGCACGGCAGTGAAATGGCAGGGGACAGGGCGACTTGGAGGCGATTTATTTGTGGCCACCCCAAACGAGATTGAGGCGTCTGGCAATAGATAGATAGATAAATAGACATCTCTATTTTATTTACATTGTGTTAGGCACTGTCACTTGCAATAACTTATAAAACTATTTTCCACTGTTCACTTATATTTACATTCATTGCTTTCACTTGCTGTTTACACATTATTTACAATTCCACTTGCACTGTTTTACTTACCAGAAAGATCGTAGTCACTCTCTATCAATTGCCAGCCCTTTACCTCTTTCCACACGAGGTTTAATAGGGGGTAGAGGTCACTTGGCCCTTTGCATGGGACTAAAAAGCGATGGAAGTTAGCAGGCGCGAATCCGATGTACTTTCACCTTGAAAGACGAAAGTAAACTGATACTGGTGGGCCGGGGTGGCCTACCTAGGGAGAATGCATTACTGCCAACGTCAGCCTCGTGAGAGCTGCTAATATATAGCTATGAAATGATTTGCAGAAAGCTAGACAATACATTATAAATTAGGTAGTTCCAGGTGAATGTAAATATCACTTAGGCTTCTCCCTTCCCTCCTTATATATATTTTTATTACGAGAATAGATTATACGGCATATTTCAAGGGGAAATAAACAGCGAAAATTATCGAACGAGTGCACGTGGTGTTGTCAGGTGATAATTAGCCAATTCCAGGTGTATGGCACTATCACTTACCTTATTTCTTTTTGGTATATAATATTTGGTATAAGAATAGGGCATAGTTTTGGTATATAATATTTGGTATAAGGATAGGGCATAGGGCTTATTTCAATGGATGAAATCAGTGGAAAATTCCAGGGAAGATTTACTTAGCGTAGAATACAGTGTGGTGGCCTGCAATAATTAGGTACAGTAATTCCAGGTGAATGAAAATATCACTTAGGCTTCTCCCTTCCTCTTTTATGTATATTTTTACTACAAGAATAGATTATACGGCATATTTCAAGGGGAAATAAACAGCGAAAATTAGCGAACGAGTGCACGTGAAGTGTTGTCAGGTGATAATTAGCCAATTCCAGGTGTATGGCACTCTCACTTACCTTATTTCTTTTTTGTATATATTATTAGTATAAGAATAGGTCATAGAGCTTATTTCAATGGATGAAATCAGTGGAAAATTCCAGGGAAGATTGCCTTAGCGTAGCACGGCCGGGCAGGCGAGAGGAGAGGGTAATGGAGGGGAGGTAGGGAGGGGAGTCAAGAATGGGAGAAATGG
Source organism: Coenobita brevimanus (assembly GCF_032717465.1). Classification (NCBI taxonomy): domain Eukaryota; kingdom Metazoa; phylum Arthropoda; class Malacostraca; order Decapoda; family Coenobitidae; genus Coenobita; species Coenobita brevimanus. The sequence continues at coordinate 21,369,075 of NC_137024.1, read as the reverse complement.
CTAAATTGTCAACAATGGATGGGAGTACAGATGAGATTAGGAGTGCTGACTAGTATTGGACATTGGCAGTACTGATAGATGATACAAGCCACCACTTGAAAGCCTGGGCAAATTCAAAATAACACAGAATCGCAAAAGTGATGCCCCGCGGTATGATCCCTTGCTCCCAAGCATCACGAAAGTGATGCCTCGCGGTTAACCCCTTCGTTACCACATCCCCCCCTCCCCGGCTCAGCTACCCCCCCTGCCAAACCGAATTTCCCCCAGGCGTGGCTCTTTCGTGGGGTAGTATTTATTTTATCATTACATCATTTCTATTTGTTTTATATTATTTATTTTTGTATTGGTAAGTGGATATTGACCACGAGATGTGTTTATGATATGTTAAAATAATGTACATGACAGTATTACATGTCTAACCAACTGATTTAGTAAACATACAATATACAGATGAATATAGTAGATAAAGATATAAATCAATGAATAGGGAGGAGAATAATGATTGTATTATTTACCTTGTAAGTATGAAGAAGATCCATGAAGAATGAGGTAGGAGGCAGGCAGGTCAAAAGTAGGTGGGGGTGGGGTGATGCGTTTCAAGGCCAAACTGATACCAAACTTAGTATCACTTTCCTCTCTATTATCGCTCACTTCACCGTTATTCTCGGGCATGTACTCCTCATCAGAGTCACTCACAGGTATGTCAGATTGTGTTTCGTTATCGTCAGACACTTGTAAGTCACTATCCAAGTCAGATTCATTGCCGTAGGACGCCATGGCACAGAAGTAAATCCGAAAGCACTGACATGTTCGGCTGCTTGGAAAACACTACGGCGTGCTCTCACACACTTTCCTGCGGTACCACCACTGTTGCTAAGCTAGCGATAGTCCCCTTACCAAGAAGCATTAACTGGGTATATTATACCACGTGTTATAGTGGATTATATATACCAAATTCAAAATATATAGGGTACAATGACCTACACAACATATCTGAGTCATTTTCATAAAACTATGCCCCATGGCAGGGGCATATGGCAGGGGAGTGCAGCATCAGTGACAAAATTGCCATATGTCATCACACATGGGATCACAAAGCACCCAAACCGAGGAAGAGGAAGCCCAATAGGCCCCTATAATGATCATGAGTCCTAGGGTACTCACGATTGTATTCGGTTCTGCTGCCTACATTTCATTTTGAGTACGGGGGTACACTTTTCGGAAATTCGGTAAAGAAGGGGTTAAGAGGTTAATGAGTATCACGCAGGATACTGGACGGACACTGTATAGCACAGGATATTCTATCTATCTATCTATTGCCAGACGCCTCAATCCCGTTTGGGGTGGCCACAAACAAATCGCCTCCAAGTCGCCCTGTCCCCCGCCATTTCACTCCCCTGCTCCCAACTCACACCCCCCTCTCTCATATACCTCTCCACCCCATCTCTCCATCTCATCCTCGGCCTCCCCCTCCCTCTTTCCCCCTCCACCTCACTCACATACACTCTCTTTGTCAGTCTTTGACCCTCCATCCTCTCCACATGGCCAAATCACCTCAGTGTGTTCCTCATAACGCTTCCTATCACATCCACATCAACACCACAACGCTCCTTTATATCCTCATTCGTCAGCCTGTCTCTCCATGTGACTCCACAGGCTCCTCTTAAATAACTCATTTCCACGGCTCTCACTCTTGACTTGTGTCCTTCCAACAACGTCCAAGCTTCACTTCCGTACGTTAGAGATGGTATCACAATACTGTCATGTAGTAACTTTTTCACTTCCATGCTCACTTCCCTGTTTCTTATCACTGCTTTCAAAGAACCAGCAACCTTTCTTCCCTGCTGTACCCTTTCAAGCACTTCACCCTCCAAACCTCCATCCTTACTCATCACACTACCCAAGTTCTTAAACGTACTCACATTTTCCAATTCCTCACCATCCAACCTTGCTGTACATTCACTGACTTCACCTCTCTCAAAGACCATCACTTTACTCTTCCCTACATTCACCTTTAGATTCCGTTTCTTACACACTCTCTCAAACTCATCCACCAAGCCTTGCAGCTCCCCTTCGTCTTCACTCAACAACACGGTATCATCTGCAAACAACAGTACAGGGAGTTTCCAAACACTATCCTCTCTCACCAGGGCCACTCCAACATCCACTACCCTACCTTGCACCTCTTTTATTACCCCATCCATGTACAGATTGAACAACCATGGAGACATGACACATCCCTGTTTCAACCCAATTTTCAAAGAAAAAAATTCACTTAGTTCACCATCCACACACACTGCAGCCTTCGCACCATCGTACATACTCTTCACAGCATTCAACAACTTCCCATCTATTCCATATATTCTTAACACTTTCCACAATCCTAATCTATCCACCCTGTCATATGCTTTCTCCAAATCCATGAAAGCCGCATACTTCTTTCCCTTCTCTAGAAACTTTTCCACTAAAGATCTGAGAATGAATATCTGATCTACACAACCTCTTCCCTTCCTAAAGCCTCCCTGTTCTTCTCCAACTAATTTCTCTGTTCTTTCTCTAACTCTGTCAATAAGTATCCTACCATATACTTTTCCTATTATACTAAGAAGACAAATGCCCCTATGATTACCACACACTTCTTTTTCCCCTTTTCCTTTGTACAAGGGAATAATTATACCTGACTTCCAATCCTCCGGGACTCTACCTTCCTCCCAGGCCAATCTGCACATCTTCCACATCCATTCTACTACTATCTCTCCCCCATGCTTCAGCATTTCACCACACACTCCATCAATTCCTGGGGCTTTCCCTGATTTAACTTTCTTCATTGCTTCCACAACTTCTATCCTACTGATTTCTTCCTGTCTTCTCACCTCCCTCCTTCTTCCAGCCATTCCCCAGCCACTTATACTCGCCTTACTTCCATCCTCCACGTTCAACAATTCCTTAAAGTGTTCTCTCCATCTGCTCACTTTTTCTCCCTTCTCCACTAGTAATCTACCATTTTTATCTTTCACTCCCCTGCTAACTTCACTTCCACCCTGTCTTACTCTTTTCACCTCTTTCCAGAACATTTTCTTACAGTCCCTCCACTTTACTCAAATTCCTTCCAAATTCCTCATCCACTCTCTTCTTACTCTCTCTTATTAATCTCTATATATATAATGGGTTGCTTAGGTTGGAGTATCAATCTGAGTGTTGTATTAGGTACATCACTGTGACCCAGGTACTAATACAGTATAACAGTCTTATACCTGGGCACAAGAATTATACTATAATCACTTTTAGGAGCAGTCACTGTTACTCTGAGCAGGGCAAGGGACTCTGGTTGCGTTATACAGCCTGGGTGAGTCCCTGGTGTCGGTCAGGTGTTGGTGGGTCCTTGTCAGGTGTCTCTTCATTTGAGGGCCACAGGACGACCCTCAGTGGCAATGTCGTCGGTCGGTGGCTATGGTCGGGCGTGGAGAGGGGCCCTTTACTCGAGGGGCCTGTCAGAGTGCTCTGGTCCTCCAGGCTGGAACCAAACAGGCAGAGTAGGCGCTCTTGCCTGCGCCTACTCTTGGGAGAGGGTTGCCTGGAGTTGGAGAGGGCGCATCCCGGGAAGTGGGGGTGTCGCCTTGGGCAGGAATCCATCAGGGGGTCGTCATCCTTGGGCGCCAGTGGAATGACACACGCTCCCAGGGGCAGCACGGGGCCATGCCACGCTGTCTCCAGGCTGAGGGGATCCTTCTGAAGGCTGCCTTGGAGGAGGAGAGCTAGAGGAGAGGCGGCTAGAGGCCGTTCCTCTCCTGTGGGTGTGGCTGGAGGCCATCGCTGGTGCCCTCCAGGGAGAGTGACGTGCAGGCGAGGTGCGGGTGGAGGCTATCACCTGCGTGCTGGTGCGGGCGGAGGCCGTCACTGATGTCTTACTCCCGTGAGCAGCTACAGGAGGAGAGGGGACGTACCCGGTTCTCCCCAGACAAGGCACGTTGCTGGGTCCTGTAGCAGGGGAGGGGGGCGGAGCAGCACCTGAGCAGCTGGAGGCCGTCTCTGGTTTGGAGCAGCTGAGGCTGAGGTCGTCTCTTTGTGTGAGAGGCTGAAGCCATCTCTACTTGTGAGCAGCAGAGGCTGTCTCTTTTTGCGTCAGCGGTGGAGACCATCTCCCTCTTATGAGCGACTGAGGCTGTCTCTTCTTGGTGTGCGGCTGAGACTGTCACAGGGGTGCTGCTTGGGACTGAAGGTTTAGTCCCACCCTGAACTTGTTGAGGGCTAGTCCAGTTGGGAGGTAGTTCTCCCTGACTGAAATCTTCCTGCTGGGTCTGTTGCAGGCAATACGGGTGCGGGACCATAGGGGACGTATGCCCCTCTTGCCGGGACGACCCGCACCCCTTACCAACCCCTCCGTAGTCTCCTCCTGGGGTGGGGATCGTGACGTCTGGGTGGTGGCTTGCCATGGCGGGTATTTCAAGTACTAACATTCAATATGGAATGTAGGTCTCTTTCTGTGACAGTACTTCAGTCTGAGGTGATTGGCTTATCACGATAAACACAAATGTCACACTGTTCTTGTGCTACTATCTCATTCCGTTCACACTGTCTTCTTTCCATCTATGTACTTCCGCCTCTACACTTCAATTTGTATCCAACAATAAATATAAAAAGATCAGATGAAGTATACTTTAGTTTATAAATTCACTGCAAAATTATCAATACAGATTACCGACATTTTGCATCTAGAGCACATTCTTTGTGTATATCAAACATAGAATTTTTAGAAAAATAGCAGAAATGGATTTATCACTCCTTAAAACCCATAAAAGGTGGTATTACATGACCAAGTGTGAATTTTAGTCACTAAACTAGATACTCACTAAAATACACACCTTCGCCACCACCGGACATCCCACCCCGCCACCTCCCACCCCACTGCCGAGCAGCAGACCCACCACCACCCCAGGAGGACACCACGGCAGGTCGGGTCAGGGAGAGACTGACCCAGAGCAAGAAGGGCACCAGGGCTTCCCTACCTTAAGTCCCTCTTCTGCCCAACTGACCCAACAATGACCACGCAGGAAGAAAAGACAACCCTGCGAGCAGAGCAGACTTCACCAGGTTTGGGGTGGGACTGCTCCAGATTCAGTCCCAAACAACACCTCAGTAACGGTCACCGTATGTGCCCGGGAGGGAGCAGCCACTGTACACCCCTCAGTTGTTTCCCCCCGTAGCACCGCCACATCGGCCACTGTATGTGTGGGGGAAGGAGCAACCACTGTACGTCCTTCAGCTACAGCCACATCTGAAGACAGCCTCGCAGCATCAGCTATTGAGTGCGCTCCGACTGGCAAAGGAAGGAGAAGTGGAGCCGCGATAACGGCCACTGTACATGTTGGGGAGGGAGCGGCCACTGTATGCCCCTCATCCACTTCCTCCTCCTCCTACAGGAGTAACACCGCAGTAACGGCCAATGTACGTGCCGGGGAAGGAGTGGCCACTGTACGCCCTTCAGTTACTTCCTGTTGGGCAGGCAGAGCCGCGGTAACGGCTACTGTAGGTACCGGGGAGGGAGCGGCCACAGTATGCCCTTCATCTGCCTCTTCCTCCTTCGGGAGCAGCACCACCACAACGGCCATTGTACGTGTGGGGGAAGGAGCGGTCACTGTACGCCCTTCAGCTGCTAACCTTAGGAACTACGGAACAGCCACAACGGCCATTGTATGTGTGGGGGAAGGAGCGGCCATTGTACGTCTATCATCCGTGGTTCCTGGGGTTCTCCCGGAGGGGAAGGTTCCTTGCGCGTCCGACTCTTCACCTCTTGGCTGCGTGGGATGCCCTTCTCTTTCTCCCTCCAGGTGTGGTTCCCCGGAGGTGCCGCTGTTCCAAGAGTAGTGGTGTGGTCCTGTCCCAGTCCTGCAACCTATCCCTGGATGGCCCTGGTCCCTGATGGACGCCCGGCAGAAGAGGTGCCGCAGTTCACTCCTGATGGCACCTCACCCTGTAGGCGGCTGCAGCACCCGGACCCCCAGGACCAGCCAGCAGGCCCCAGAGCAGGGCCGCTTGGGCCCCACTCTCCCACGGCCCTCTGCCTGGAGTAAAAGGCAGCAGGCCCGTCTCCTAGAGTTGTTTAGCCCCAGCCCCGAGGGCCACCTATCAGGTTGAGGCCCCCAGACAGGAGGGCCTCCCTGCACCCCACTGACGAGGCCCCAGCACGAGGGCTACCTATCAGGTCGAGGCCCCCAGACGGGAGGTCCTCCCTGCACCCCCCTGTTGAAGCAGCCCCAGGCGACAACGCCCCTGCAGGTGGTCCATTGCCTCCTGCAGGAGGGCTTCCCAGTAGGGCCCCCTCCCATGCCCGGGCGCCATCTCTGTTAGCCCGGGAACCAAGGACATAGTGGCGACTTCAACGCATCTCCTACGTCGCGCCTAAGTCTTAACCACAGAGACAGGAGTGAAAGTGACAGTGGAACAGTGGGGACAATAGTATAAAGTGACACACAGATACGTGAATGCCCAGGCAGAAAGTAAGAGTTAGTAAGCACGGACATTAAGATGACCGGATGTAAGGAAACATTGTGTCTATACCAGTGGCGCGCCGAGAAGAAACAAAACCAGTGAAATAGTGTCACCGTGGCTACGTGACAATTCCGGGTGCCGCAACTCGCGCCATAACAAGTGTATAGTAATATTAACCAACCTGACCCTTTACTCCAACTGCCTATAGTACATCCAGTCCAGAATATTAAATTACAATTATGCCCAAACTATAATACTGGTGTTGTGCTCTAGTGACTAGCAATCTGTGTATATTTGAATATCACCATACTCTTCCCTTGATGTATTTTGTTTTCGTTTGTATTGGGAAGCCAACTCTGTTATCCTATCTATACCATATCCAATGTCTCTTTGTTCTTATATTGTAAGGTGTGTTAAGCTAAGACAATAGATATGTTAAGGTGTACTGCCGAGTTTTTATGCCCTGTTCCATTGTGGGTGCTTTATTTCCGGTCCGGAAAGAGGACCCCGCTCAGTCGCGGGGGTCAAGAGGTCGAACTAAAAACACCCCACATAACACTCGTCCCTGTGACCGTCTTGAATTTTTCGTCCCACACGTTTAGCTTACCTGGAATGTTTAGAATGTTTGTTGATTTTGTCTTAGGAGGCTTCAATGTAGCCTTCCTGAAAAAATCAGTTTTCTCGAATTTGTTCCCCAGGTGTATCCTAAATGTTCCTGGGCTAATAAGCAAGAGTGACTCTGAGACCTTTTGTCCTAAACCTGACATTCCAGCAACTCTCTAGAACCCTGTCCATCACCTCTTCTGCTCAGTCCAGACAACTGGAAAAGTTACTAACAAATACTGCCTCTGGATATTGCTGGACTAAAGCTAGCAGATCCTGCTTTGGCGCTAATAGCCCACAGTGCAGTATTAGTAAATGGATATCATTTTTATATTTTATTACCGTTCTCAGCAGAAGGGTACCAGATAATTATTAATAAGGCCTTGCGGCACCAGCAAATACAGATATTTCACGTTCTATTCATAGTGTATATTAATAAATCTCTCCACTTTGCAATAGCATCTGCTCACACTTCCTAGGACTGCTGAGAATTCCCGAATTCATTATATAGTGTGTATTCCATATTATATTACATGGCTATGGCCCCAGATTATGTGCGCGAGTAGTACCGGGTACTCGTACTGTTCTAAAAATCTTGCTTTAGGGAAGCACTGACACATATGGTTCTTGGAACTATTTAAAATAATACTAAGTACTGTGTAATACTGTACATAAATTTAGCTGAATTCTTTTCAGCCATTTACGACTACATGCTGCATTTTGTTCATCTGCTTCGCTTATCTGAATGGTTTTTGGGAACTCACAATCCCCTGGCCATGAATCTCTCTCATCAACAGAGAATCTTAGCTTTCCAGGCACTAACTCCTAAGAGGCCATTAAATTGTCAGGTTTTATAAGCAAATACTGAATTTGGTTTAAAGGATTTCGTGTCTTTTCACAGCTTTCCCACCTTATCCAGCAAACCTTGTTCCTTTATGTCCTCTCCTTTCTTTCCAGAGGTTATTATTGAGCAACCTCAGTTGTTTAGCCATGCAGACCCATCAACTGTGGGCTCGCAATCACCCCTGCCAAGCTGTCCTGCACAGAGAACTCATGATCCCTTGTGGGAGACAGCACCTCGCAACAGCAAGGCATGGGGAAGTTTGTGGAGGTTTGGTTCCTGGATGGATGCCACATACACACGTCAACCCAGTTAACAGAGGCACCAGAATAGGCTACATTTTACCCTGTTAACTGATTACTGTATATGTTTACCAAACATTATATAATAGTACCTGGGTTACAAAAGACCATTAGGTTTGCCATTCACTGTAGAGTACTCCGAAATGGACAGAATGATAAATGTGATGGGAAAGATGAGGGAAATAAAAAAATTATAACCTAGATCTCATACTGGATAACTGTCACACTGCCATGTTGTAGAACTTCTGCCTATCACATTTTTTTTTTTTTTAATTCCCCAAACTGCATCTTTTTGGAACTCGTTCTCCCAGAATTGATCCCCCCAAACTTCAACTTACAGCAGTTCAAATCCAACTGTCACAGATTTTTTATCAATGAAGGACACCTTTCACCTAGTGTATGGATCATTTAATTTTTTTTTCTTCCTCTGTTTACCTTCTGTAAAAAAAAAAAATATATCCAGGCAGATGTGTGTGTGTGTGTGTGTGTGTGTGTGTGTGTGTGTTCTTACCTAATTGTATCTTTACAGGAATGAGTCAAGCTCGTACTGTCCCGTGTCTTAAACCATATTGATCGTACATATCCTTAAATTTGTGAATTGTTTTGGCACACACTATTTCATTTGGTAGTGCATTCCACTGATCAATTGCTCTATTTGGGAAACTAAATTTCCTTAAGTCTTTATCACCTCTCTTTTTATGCAGTTTTTTGCAGTGTCCTCTTGCTGATGCTTTCCCATACGTTAAGTAATCATTTATGTCTATTTTCTCCTTCCCTGATATGCATTTATATAGCATAATCATGTCACTTCTTTTCCTTCTCTCCTGTAGTGTTGGTAGACTCAGTTCATTTAGTCTTTCTTCGTAACTTAGATCCCTTAAGCTTGGTACCCATCTTGTAGCGGCCCTTTGAACTTTTTCAATCTTGTCTATGTGTTTTTTGAGATGAGGACTCCACACTACTGATGCATACTCCAGGGTTGGTCTGATGAATGATGTTATTATCTTTCTTAACATGTCTTCATTTATGTATGTAAACGCTATTCTCATATTGGCAGGCAGTGTATACATGTTCCGTACCTTCTCACTGATGTGGTCAGCCGGAGATAATCTGTTACTGACAATCACACCTAGGTCCTTCTATCTTTCTGATATGTGTAGTGTTTTATTTCCTAATGTATAATCCCAATCAGGTCTTTCCATTTTTTAACAAACTTGATTACATGACACTTGTCCACACTGAATTCCATTTGCCATGTATTACTCCATTCATGAAGTTTATTTAATTCTTCTTGTAGCTCTTTACAAGAGTCTGTGTTAGTAATTCTCCTTTGTATTTATGCATCATCTGCAAACATATTCAGATAGCTTTCATTTCCAGTGTTACTGTCTATATCATTTATATACACTAAAAACATGATTGGTGCCAGCACTGAGACTTGTGGTACTCCACTAGTCACTTCTTTCCATGATGAGTAATTTCCCCTTAGTATTGTTCTCATTTTTCTTTTCATGAGAAAATCTTGCATCAAACAATACAGTTTGCCTCGAATTCCTCCTTGATGGTACAGTTTCCATAAAAGTCTTTGGTGTGGTACTGTGTCAAATGCTTTCTTGAAATCTAAATAGATACTGTCCACCCATCCTTCTCTTTCCTGTAATGTGTCTGTTACTCTGTCATAGTAGCTCAACAGATTAGTAACATGATTTTCCTTTTCTGAAACCAAACTGTCTTTCTGTTATCATACTGTGTTCTAGGTGATTTACCCAAGCTTTTCTTATAAGCCTTTCTAATACCTTGCTTACAACACTGGTTAGTGATACTGGTCGGTAGTTAAGTGGATTTTGTCTATTCCCTTTCTTGAATAAGGGAACAATGTTTGCTTTCTTCCAAATATCAGGTAGTTTACCTTGACTCAAGGATTTTTTGAAAATTAAAAATAATGGTTTACTTAACTCCTTTCCACATTCACGTAGCACCCAACATGAAATTTCAACAGGACCATTTGCTTTTCCTTTATCTAATTTACTTAGCTCCTCTTGTATTACTTTTTCTGACGTTTGTATATCTGGTAGTGCATCTGGGCATGCATGTTCCACATAATCAGTCTCAAAATTTTTTTCCTCTGTAAAAACTGATTGGAAATTCTTGCTTAGTGCTTCACAAACATCCTTCTCTTGTGTATAGGTGATTCCCTTGTCCGTAATGGATTGTATTTTATCTTTTACTTTGGTTTTGCTTCTGATGTAGCTGTAAAATAGCTTTGGTTGATCACTACTTTTATTTATGATATCCTCCTCAAACTGTTTTTGGGATTCCATCCTTATTCTTGTATAATCGTTTCTTGCCTGTTTGTAATTATTATATGCCCTTTCACTATTGTGTCTTCTGTATCTATTCCACAACAAATCTCTTTTTCTTTTGATTTTTAACATTCTGTATTGAACCATTTCTTTATTTTCTTTTCTGCTTCTTTGTGCTGTGGGATGTACTTCTGGACTCCTATTTCATAAAGTTCACAGAATTTTTTATATAAAGCATTTAAATATTGTCCTCTAAGTTCTTTTCCCCATTAATTTCTAAGAAATACTTCTTTAGGTCATGATAGTTTCCCTTTTTATAGTTTAGGCTCTTTTTGTAACTTTCATTGCTGTTAACTATGTCATATGCTATCCTGAAGTTGCAATTTAGTACTGCATGGTCGCTTTAGCCGAATGGAGGGTGGTATATTAAATTGTCAATATCGTTTTCATGCCTAGTAAATATGAGATCTAGCATTGAGGGTACATCGAGTCCTCTCTTTCTACTGCTTTCCCTTACATGTTGCATTAGGAAAAACTCTTGCACGAGATCAAGGAGCTTTTGGTCCCAACAGCTTTCTTGGCTTATTATATCTAGAGTATTCCAATTTATATTTGTTTTAAAATCTCCAGTTAGTAAAATTCTTTCCGATTTTTCTTCCATTTTACGTAGAAATGCTCTTAAACTCTGAATTGTATTCTCTGCCAGGTCCTCATATTCGTCTCTTTCCCATGTGTTTGATCTGGGTGGCATTTACAAATTCGCAACAATTACTTTCCCTTCAGATGTATTGATCTCTACTGCAATCAGTTCTACTTGTGAGGGTATATCTAGTTCAATTTCTTTGACTTTTAGATTTTTCTTAGTTAATGTTATAATTCCTCCTCCTTTTTTTAAGTTCCTATCTCTTCTCCATCTATTATATTCCTCTAAGTTTAGGATGTCATTGGATATCCTTGGTGTTTATTTTGTTTCAGTTAGGCATATTATATGTGGTTCATTTTCTCTGACATAATCACTCATCTCTAATGATTTAGATACCATTCCATCCACATTTGAGAACATCAACTTAATCATCTTGTTTATATACTTGTCATGATTTGGTTCTACTACCTTCCTCCTTTTTATTCCCTCCTGTTTGTGTACCATTTTCGTACCTGCAATCCTATTACTTTGTAAAAAAATTTATTCTTCTCCTCCTCTGATCTTCCCTTATTTTTTGTTTTTGCTTCCTCTCTCTTCTCTTTCAGTAATTCCAGTTCCTCTTGTGTTAGGCATCTTTTTATCCATACATTTTTGAACTCCTCTTTATCCATAAGATTCTTTGCATTTTTTAGTATCTCCTCCACGGTGTTTACACTCTGGAAAGTTACCTTTAGTGGTCTTGACTTGTTTCTCTCGTATTTCCCTAACCTTTTGTGTTTCTCTATATCTTTACTACAGATTTCCTCTGATACTTTTTCAATATGCTCATTACATTTGCCATCTCCTTTTCGTCTCTTGAGATCTAGTTTTTAACTTCTTTCTCTTGTATACCAGTGATTACTATAGATTTGTTGATATCTACTGAATCTCTGACTAACTTTGAATTGTTTTGGATTATTCTTTTCACTTTCTTTTTAATGCTTTTCTCTTCCACCCTTGTTTCTAAGTCTTTCTTTACTTTCACCATTTCAGCATAGGTGGTTTCCACATCATTTTTGTAGCTTTGCACAGCTTCATTCATCTCTGTTATCCTCTCCTCAATATCACTGCTCTGGTCTATCAGACTGCTTACTTGCCTAATTGTCTCTGTATCATTTTTGAACTCTTCCATTATACTCTCGTGGTTGACCACTGTACTTGCCATTTCACTAATTTTTCTCCTAAGTGAACCCAATTCTACTGTCAGCTCATCTATGGTTGTGTCTTTCTTGCTGACTCCCTTTCCTAATTTTTCTATTTCTTCCTTTTGCAAGTGCATCTGTTTCTTAATTTCATCAATCTCATTCTGGAAAGCCATCTCTAGTCTGTGTACATGTTCCACCAGTTTATTGTAAGTCTCCATTTCAACCATTTCTTGGTAGAGATCATTGTCCTGCTTTCTACCTTTATCCCTTTTCTTTTCCAAATTTGCTTTACTAAAGTATGTGGTCATTTTGCAGTACTAAAAGCACACATAGTACTTACATTTCCTGGGGCAGTTGTAGACTAAACAATTGATCAGGTGATTGTGCGCATTCTTGTGCTACTTTGTTTTCTTTTCTGTTTGAACAAGTCTTGCTTAAAACTTCTTCTTTTTTTTATACTGGAACACCATTTAGTCTAACCTGGTACAGAGCTTGACTCATATAAATATACTAATTTAGGTAATGCCACTGGCCAAGTTGGCCGTGTATGGAGCGGTGGCGGCGTGCGCCTAGTCTCCTCTGTGCCGCGTGTGTTCTTACCTACCTAATTGTTCTTACCTAATTGTATCTTTACAGGAATGAGTCAAACTCGTACTGTTCCGTGTCTTAAACCATATTTATCGTACATATCCTTAAATTTGTGAATTGTTTTGGCACACACTATTTCATTTGGTAGTGCATTCCATTGATCAATTGCTCTGTTTGGGAAACTGAATTTCCTTACGTCTTTATCACCTCTCTTCTTAAGTAGTTTTTTGCAGTGTCCTCTTGCTGATGCTTCTCCATATGTTAGTAATCATTTATGTCTATTTTCTCCTTCCCTGATAAGCATTTATATAGCATTATCATGTCACCTCTTTTCCTTCTCTTCTGTAGTGTTGGTAGATTCAGTTTATTTAGTCTTTCTTTGTAACTTAGGTCCCTTAAGCTTGAACTTTTTCAATCTTGTCTATGTGTTTTTTGAGATGAGGACTCCAGACTACTGATGCATATTCCAGGGTTGATCTAATGAATGATGTTATTATCCTTCTTAGCATGTCTTCATTTATGTATGTGAATGCTATTCTCATATTTGCAAGCAGTGTATACATGTTCCGTACCTTCTCGCTGATGTGGTCAGCCGGAGATAGTCTGTTATTGATAATCACACCTAGGTCCTTCTCTCTTTCTGATGTGTATAGGGTTTTATTTCCTAACTTATAATCCCAATCAGGTCTTTTTCCACTTTTACCAAACTTGATTACATGACACTTGTCCACATTGAATTCCATTTGCCATGTATTACTTCATTCATGAAGTTTATTTAATTCTTCTTGTAGCTCTTTACAAGAGTCTGTGTTAGTAGTTCTCCTTTGTATTTTTGCATCATCTAAAAACATATTCAGACAGCTCTCATTTCCAGTGTTACTGTTTATATCATTTATATACACTAAAAACATGATTGGTGCCAGCACTGAACCCTGTGGTATTTCACTAGTCACTTCTTTCCATGATGAGTAGTTTCCTCTTGGTACTGCTCTCATTTCCCTTTTTATGAGAAAATCTTGCATCCAACAAAACAGTGTGCCTCGAATTCCTCCTTGATGATACAGTTTCCATAAAAGTCTTTGGTGTGGTACCGTGTCAAAAGCTTTCTTGAAATCTAAATAGATACTGTCCACCCATCCTTCTCTTTTCTGTATTGTGTTTGTTACTCTGTCATAGTAGCTCAACAGATTAGTAACACATGATTTTCCTTTTCTGAAACCAAACTGTCTTTCTGTTATCATACTGTGTTCTTCTAGATGATTTACCCAAGCTTTTCTTATAAGCTTTTCTAATACCTTGCTTACAACACTGGTCAGTGATACTGGTCGGTAGTTGAGTGGATTTTGTCTATTTCCTTTTTTTGAATAAGGGGACCATATTTGCTTTCTTCGAAATATCAGTTAGTTTACATTGACTCAAGGATTTCTTGAAAATTAAAAATAATGGTTTACTTAACTCCTTTGCACATTCTCTTAGTACCCAACATGAAATTTCATCAGGACCACTTGCTTTTCCTCTGTCTAATTTACTTAACTCCTCTTGTATTACTTTTTCTTCTATTTGTATATCTGGTAGTATGTGTGGACGTGCATCTTCCACATAATCCTTCTCAAATTTTTTTTCTTCTTTAAAAACTAAGTGGAAATTCTTATTTAGTGCTTCACAAATATCTTTCTCTTGTGTATAAGTGATTCTCTCGTCCGTAATGGATTGTATTATATCTTTTACTTTGGTTTTGCTTCTGATGTAGCTGTAAAACAGCTTTGGTTGATCACTACTTTTATTTATTATATCCTCCTCAAACTGTTTTTGGGCTTCCCTCCTCATTCTTGTATAATCGTTTCTTGCTTGTTTGTAATTATTATATGCCCTTTCCCTATTGTGTCTTCTGTATCTTTTCCACAAGAAATCTCTTCTTTCTTTTGAATTTTTATATTCTGTATTGAACCATTTCTGTATTTTCTTATCTGCTTCTTTGTGCTGTGGGATGTACTTCTGGACTCCTAGTTCATAAAATTCACAGAATTGTTTATATACAGCATTTAAATCTTGTCCCAATCAACTTCTAAGAAATACTTCTTTACGTCTTGATAATTTCCCTTTTTATAGTTTAGGCTCTTTTTGTAACTTTCATTGCTGTTAACTATGTCATATGCTATCCTGAAGTTGTAATTTAGTACTGCATGATCGCTTTTGCCGAGTGGAGGGTGATATATTAAACTGTCAATATCATTTTCTTGCCTAGTAAATATTAGATCTAGCACTGAAGGTACATCGAGTCCTCTTTTTCTGGTGGTTTCCCTCACATGTTGCGTTAGGAAAAACTCTTGCACGAGATCCAGGAGCTTTTGGTCCCAACAGCTTTCTTGGCTAATTATATCTAGAGTATTCCAATTTATATTTGTATTGAAATCTCCAGTTAGTATAATTCTTTCCGATTTGTCTTCCATTTTATGTAGTAATGATCTTAAACTCTGAATTGTACTCACTGCCAGGTCCTCATATTCGTCTCTTTCCCATGTGTTTGATCTGGGTGGCATGTACAAATTGCCTACAATTACTTTCCCTTCAGATGTATTGATCTCTACAGCAATCAGTTCTACTTGTGATGGTATATCTAGTTTTATTTCATTGACTTTTAGATTTTTCTTAGTTAATATTATAATTCCTCCTCCTTTTTTTAAATTTCTGTCTCTTCTCCATATATTGTATTCCTCTAAGTTTAGTATGTCATTGGATATCCTTGGTGTTAATTTTGTTTCAGTTAAGCATGTTATTTGTGGTTCATTTTCTCTGACATAATCATTCATCTCTAGTGATTTAGATACCATTCCATCCACATTTGAGTACATCAACTTTATCATCTTGTTTATATACGGTACTTGTCATGACATGGTTCTACTACCTTCCTCCTTTTTATTCCCTCCTGTTTGTGTACCACTTTCGTACCTGCAATCCTATTACTTTGTAAAAAAAAATGTGTTCTCCTCTTCTGATCTTCCTTCATTTTTTATTTTTGCTTCCTCCCTCTTCTCTTTCAGTAATTCCAGTTCCTCTTGTGTTAGGCATCTTTTTATCCATACATTTTTGAACTCCTCTTTTTCCATAAGATTCTTTGCATTTTTTAGTATCTCCTCCACAGTGTTTACACTCTGGAAAGTCACCTTTAGAGGTCTTGTCTTGCTTTTCTCATATTTCCCTAACCTTTTGTGTTCCTCTATGTCTTTACTACAGATTTCCTCTGATACTTCTTTCAGTAAGCTCATTACATTTGCCATCTCCTTTTTGTCTCTTGTGATCTTGTTTTTTACTTCTTCCTCTTCTATACCAGTGATTACTATAGATTTGTTGATATCTACTGAATCTCTGACTAACTTTGGATTGTTTTGGATTATTCTTTTCACTTCCTGTTCAGTGCTTTTTTCCTCCACCCTTGTTTCTACGTCATTCTTTACTTTCACCATTTCAGCATACGTGGTTTCCACATCATTTTTGTAGCTTTGCACAGCTTCATTCACCTGTGTTATCTTCTCTTCAATATCACTGCTTTGGTCTATAAGACTGCTTCCTTGCCTAATTGTCTCTGTATCATTTTTGAACTCTTCCATAACACTCTCGTGATTGACTACTGTACTTGCCATTTCACTCATTTTCTTCCTAAGTATACTCAATTCCACTGTTAGTTCACTGATGGTTGTGTGTATGTGTGTGTGTGTGTGTGTGTGTGTGTAAAAATCAAGGCAGGTGTGTGTGTGTGTGTGTGTGTGTAAAAATCAAGGCAGGTGTGTGTGTGTAAAAATCAAGGCAGGTGTGTGTGTGTGTGTGTGTGTGTGTGTGTGTGTAAAAATCAAGGCAGGTGTATGTGTGTGTGTGTGTGTGTGTGTAAAAATCAAGGCAGGTGTATTTACCTATTTGTATTTACCTATTTGTAGTATACAGGAATTGAGCAATGCTCGTGTTGTCCTGTCTCCATATCCACATTTATCAAGTTTACCTTTACACACATGAATGTTTTTCTCATGCACCACCTCTTTGTCTAAGTCATTCCAAATATTTAAGAATATACCTAATTGTGATATACACGGAATGTACTATGCTCGTGGGTTTCCGTCGCTGTTTCTCAATAAGTCGAATTTAACTTTAAACTCGTTTATGTTTTTAGACTGGACGATCTCTTTGTCCAGGCTATTCCATAAGTCTATACTTCTGTAAGGAAAGCTATATTTCTTGATATCCTTCAAGCAGCTTGACTTTTTCAATTTCATTCCATGTCCTCTTGTTGCTCTCTTATCCCATACAAACAGATCTTCTTTGTCAATTTTATCTACTCCCACCATGGTCCTGAACACCGCAATCATGTCTCCCCTCTTTCTCCTTTCCTCTAACGAAGGCAAATCCAGGTGTGTGTGTGTGTGTGTGTGTGTCTGTGTGTGGGTGGGTGGGTGGGTGTGTATGTGTGTGTGTGTGTGTGTGTGTGTGTGTGTGTGTGTGAGTAAAAATCAAGGCAGGTGTGTGTGTGTGTGTAATTCACCGGGTCGGTCAGGATCACTTGATGGTCGTGATCGTCAGCTTTTTACCCTCCCGGAAGGGAGCTGAGAGCTCATCTAGTCCGATCTAAGGGCAAGGCTGTGACCTTCACACACGCACACACCTGTCCCCTTGCTCAAGGGGGACAGTAACCACCCACTTCGTCAGTGAAACTTTTCGTAACCTGAGCGAGGCGCGAACTCCCGTCCACCAGTTGGCAAGCGGGAACATTACCACTGCACCAGCGAGCGGTGTTGCACCAGCGAGCGGTGTGTGTGTGTGTGTGTGTGTGTGTGTGTGTGTTCTTACCTAATTGTTCTTACCTAATTGTATCTTTACAGGAATGAGTCAAGCTCGTACTGTCCCGTGTCTTAGACCATATTTATCGTACATATCCTTAAATTTGTGAATTGTTTTGGCACACACTATTTCATTCGGTAGTGCATTCCATTGATCAATTGCTCTGTTTGGGAAACTGAATTTCCTTACGTCTTTATCACCTCTCTTCTTATGCAGTTTTTTGCAGTGTCCTCTTGCTGATGCTTCTCCATATGTTAAGTAATCATTTATGTCTATTTTCTCCTTTCCTGATATGCACTTATATAGCATTATCATGTCACCTCTTTTCCTTCTCTCCTGTAGTGTTGGTAGATTCAGTTTATTTAGTCTTTCTTCGTAGCTTAGGTCCCTTAAGCTTGGTATCCATCTTGTAGCGGCCCTTTGAACTTTTTCAATCTTGTCTATATGCTTTTTGAGATGAGGACTCCAGACTATTGATGCATATTCCAGGGTTGGTCTAATGAATGATGTTATTATCCTTCTTAGCATGTCTTCATTTATGTATGTGAATGCTATTCTCATATTTGCAAGCAATGTATACATGTTCCGTACCTTCTCGCTGATGTGGTCAGCCGGAGATAGTCTGTTATTGATAATCACACCTAGGTCTTTCTCTCTTTCTGATGTGTATAGGGTTTTATTTCCTAACTTATAATCCCAATCAGGTCTTTTTCCACTTTACCAAACTTGATTACATGACACTTGTCCACATTGAATTCCATTTGCCATGTACTACTCCATTCATGAAGTTTATTTAATTCTTCTTGTAGCTCCCTACAAGAGTCTGTGCTAGTAATTCTCCTTTGTATTTTTGCATCATCTAAAAACATATTCAGATAGCTCTCATTTCCAGTGTTACTGTTTATATCATTTATGTACACTAAAAACATGATTGGTGCCAGCACCGAACCCTGTGGTACTCCACTAATCACTTTTTCCATGATGAGTAGTTTCCTCTTAGTACTGTCCTCATTTCTCTTTTTATGAGAAAGTCTTGCATCCAACAAAACAGTTTGCCTCGAATTCCTCCTTGATGGTACAGCTTCCATAAAAGTCTTTGGTGTGGTACTGTGTCAAAAGCTTTCTTGAAATTTAAATAGATACTGTCCACCCATCCTTCCCTTTCCTGTATTGTGTTTGTTACTCTGTCATAGTAGCTCAACAGATTAGTAACATGATTTTCCTTTTCTGAAACCAAACTGTCTTTCTGTTATCATACTGTGTTCTTCTAGATGATTTACCCAAGCTTTTCTTATAAGTTTTTCTAATACCTTGCTTACAACACTGGTCAGTGATACTGGTCGGTAGTTGAGAGGATTTTGTCTATTTCCTTTCTTGAATAAGGGGACTATATTTGTTTTTTTTTCCAAATATCAGGTAGTTTCCCTTGACTCAAGGATTTCTTGAAAATTAAAAATAATGGTTTACTTAACTCCTTTGCACATTCTCGTAACACCCAACATGAAATTTCATCAGGACCAATTGCTTTTCCTCTGTCTAATCTACTTAACTCCTCCTGTATTACTTTTTCTGCTATTTGTATATCTGGTAGTATGTGTGGACATGCGTGTTCCACATAGTTCCTCTCAAAATTTTTTTCTTCTGTAAAAACTAATTGGAAATTCTTATTTAGTGCTTCACAAATATCTTTCTCTTGTGTATAAGTGATTCCCTCGTCCGTAATGGATTGTATTATATCTTTTACTTTGGTTTTGCTTCTGATATAGCTGTAAAACAGCTTTGGTTGATCACTACTTTTATTTATTATGTGTGTGTGTGTGTGTGTGTGTGTGTGTGTGTGTGTGTAAAAATCCAGGCAGGTGTGTGTTCTTACCTACCTTACCTAATTGTATCTTTAAAGGATTGAGTCAAGTTCACACTACTCTCGTGTTTTCAGTCATTTTTATCGTACATATCTCTGAATTTCTGAATATTTTTGAAACGCACTATTTCATTCGGCGGTGCATTCCACTGATCAATTACGCTATTTGGGAAACTGAATTTCCATACATCTTTATCACCTCTTTTTTTGCAATGACCTCTTGATGTTGCTTCCCCATAGGTTATAATGTATACAGGTATACCTCAATATACGATACCTCTAGATATGCCGGCTTAACGACAGAGATAGAAATACCACCATAACCCACCTAACAATGGCCAAACCCCCGTTTAACAATGGGTTTTATTTATTTATTTATTTTTTTACCAATTTTGATGATATTATAGACTAGACTTGTTTATGCTGATTTATAAACAGTTTTAAGACTTAGATTAATGTGTTTTAGCCATAGGTGGGGTGAACATTGTCATTTTGGGGTACAGCTTACTAAAGTTCATTTTTTCCAGACATATTTGATAATTTTCAGATTTTATTGGTTGGTTTTAGTGAGTTATTTACAGGTGTTAGGCTTAGGTTAGCTTCTTTTATAGCTGTTAGGCCATTTAGATTGGCTTCTAACTTGGTTGGTGGGGGAACCCAAGGCTGAAAAACGCATCCTATATTTTACATGTTAAATCTACCCATCCATCCATCCATCCATTGCCAGACGCCATGTATCCCAAACGGGGTGGTCAAGGGCTTAGAGTTAATTGTTTTACAGGGAGGGGCACTAATCCTCCACCAACCCCACTTGACACGTAGGGATGCCAACAGCATCTGGTGTTCCCTGGCGGTCACCCATCCAAGTACTAACCAGACCCAACGTTGCTTAAATCTACCCCAATAGGCTATATGATATCCCGCCTAACGATGGGTTTTTACTTAACCAACTGCATCTTTAAACCGGGGTATACCTGTCTATTTTCTCTTTCCCTGTGATGCATTTGTATAACATAACCATGTCTCCTCATTTCCTTCCCTCTTGTATTCCTAGCAAGTTTAATTTTTTCTAGTCTTTCTTCATAGCTTAGATCCCTTAACCCTTATCCACCAGGGTGAGATACAAGGTAATCTGCCACTAGAGGTCAGGTTAATCGCGATCCACCAGGGATTTTCTGCTATCGCCCACTCCTCCTTACGGGGAATTTCCAAGATTTTGGGAAAAATACCCTTACTTCAAAAGCTAATATCTGCCTAGCTATTATAGCAAAAGAAAAAATTAAGTATACATATGACTCACCAATTACAGATGACTGGTTTTCTGTGTTTTGGCGGGCTAATCCGGTTGCACACCATTGCCAGTGACCTTGGACTCGCTGGCCAGCGTTGGCAGCACTGACCAGAGTGGTGATTGTAACATATCCCGGCCTCTTGGAATATTCCAATCATTTTTTTCAACTTTTGTTTACTCATCATCGTAAGGATGAGTCATCACTCCTTCCATGTGGCTCCCCATAGGGTTTTCTGCCCGTTTCATAGCGCCACTATGCCTCGTAGATTTATGGGCATACAATAGCTCTTTATTTTCTGTACTCACTTCTTGCTTCAGTTATAATAATTTCCCTCTACTAAGGCAGTTATATTTGCGCTTGACATTACGATTAACGGCAACTGCACTTTGAGAAGTAAATGCTGTGACCGTTTCATGCAGTATGGTTGAGTATGAGGTAATTACTAGTACAGAAATTGTGACTTTGTACTAATCAGGGGCAATGTGCAAATGTTACTAATGTTATAACAGCTTACATTTTTTGTACTTCACATCACAAATATGCTAATGCTCACATATTCAACATTATTTTCTGAGTAACGAGGGAAGAAATTTAGTTACAACCAACCAGGTCATTTTCTTTCTCTCCCATGCACATTTGGTTTTCTTTCATTGTACAGTACTACATAGGGTTACTCAAGGTATTGCCAATCATTTGTTTCACAAATAACCATAAACAGTAACACTTATTGGCGTATTGCAATGCACTTGTACAACTTATTATAAAACACTTATTTCATAACACTGACTAGATATATTTTAAAACATCTTACATTTCACAAATGTATGTATTTAAAAAAACACACACACACTCGTGCATACCTGTTTACTATTTACAATTTCCCACACATCTGCTCAGTCACTGAGCTCTTTCCCTGGTAGTAAGGTCAGAACTTTCGGGGGGGGGGGGTCAATGAAGCACTCAGCCCCGCGCATGGAGGGACAGAATCGGACGAGGAGGATGAGAAAGACATCACTCTACACTCTACCAGTGCCGCGAACAGTCTGAGCCGGGGGTCGCCGCCTCGCCGGGTCGGTCAGCGCCAAGCGGGATACCTACCTACCCCATGGTTGTCATAGAAAATGGCCGCTAGTTCAAAGGCTGGTGGGAAGGTGCTTGCTGCATATCCTGTCAGCCGCGGCGCTCTGCGTCCTGAACTGTGATGGCTGTACACGTCAGCCAGCGCGTAGGGGTTAAGCTGGGAGCCCAGCTTGTAGCAGCCAGTTGTACCTTTTCAATCTTATCTATGTGTTTTTTGAGATGTGGATTCCAGACTACAGCTGCATACTCCAGAGCTGGTTCAATCAATGATGTGATTATCTCTCTCAGCATGTCTTCATTTATATATGTGTACATGTTACTTTCTCATTTACTTGGTTAGTTGGTGGTAGTCTTTTATTGATAATCACCCTTAAGTCCATACTTTTCTGACGTGTGTAGGGTTGCACTTCCCAACTTATAATCCCAGTCTGATCTTTTTTCTTTTTGTTTTTTCAATTTTACCAAACTTTATTACCTGACGTTTGTCCACATTGAATTCCATTTGCCATCTATTGCTCAGTTTATGTAGTTTATTTAATTCTTCTTGTAGCTCTCTACAAGAGTCCGTGTTTTTCCTTTGTATTTTTACATTATCAGCAAACGTATTTAGATAGCTTCCATTTCCAATGTTGCTATCTATGTCATTTATATATACTCGTACATCATCATCACCATCGTCATCTGGACCTCCTTTCCCACCTTAGGGCAGGGTGAGGAGTAGCAATGTCCAGATAGCGCAAATTTGCCCAATACAATGGGCCATGCTTTCATTCACTCACCATTCAAGCCCCCAGAATCCTGGCTCTATCTGATATACCAAAAACATTCACCACGTTCTGTAGCTTCAATACACGTATCTAACAGAGTCAATCCGGATGCTGTCACGTTAAAAAAGGGTGCCAAATCCCTGATCATGCGCTTCTCACAACATTCATCCAGCCAGCTTGATCTCTAGTCATTCGCCTAGCTTCACTTACTTCCAAACCTCTCCTCCTCACACACTTATCCACCATATCTCTCCACCTTCTCCTTGGCCTACCTCACCTCCTCCTTCCTTCAAATTTGCTGATATACAATCTGGCCGCACTATGGGGTGGTACTACTACTCTGCGGCCAGGTTGTGTTAGGAAGAATACTGCCACCGTATTCCCTGCCTGTCGTAAAAGGCGACTAAAAGGGGCGGGGTGAGGGGACTAGGGACCCCCTCCTCTGTTTTTTAGTTCCTAAAAATAGACAGGCCACAAAAAGGGATGGGGGATGGAGTTATCCCCGTACCCTGAAGATTGGGTCTATGAATGTGCGTGGATGTAGTACGATTGAGGCTAAAAAGGAGGAGATTGGGAGAATGTTTGTGAGAAGAATGTTGGATGTGTTAGCTTTGAGTGAAACAAAGATGAAAGGGAAGGGTGAGTCTATGTTTGAATGTGTGAAATGGAAAATTGTCAGGCGTTGATAGAGGAGGGGCAAGAGAAGATGTGGCCTTGTTAGTGAGTCCGGAAGTACAGCAGTGTGTGATTGAATGGAAGGAGGTGTCATCGAGACTGATGTGGGTGAAAGCGAAGTTTGGACGTGAGTTGTGGGTGTTTGTGAGTGCATATGAGCCTGGTAGTGAAAGGGATGAAGAAGAGAGGGAGTCTTTCTGGAATGATGTTGATGAATGTCTGCAGTGTTTTGGAGCGAATGTGAATGTGGTAATGATGGGAGATCTGAATGCTAGAGTCGGAAATGTGGCAGTTGAAGGTGTAGTTGGTATGCATGGTGTGCCTGGAAGAAATGAAAATGGGGAACGAATGATAGGGATGTGTGTTGAGCGAGAGATGGTGATTGGAAATACGCTGTTCGAGAAGAAAGATATTTATAAGTATACATGGGTGAGACAGGAGGGTGGAATGGTTGTGGATAAAGCATTGATGGACTATGTGGTTGTGTCTAGGAATGTGATAGGAAGATTGTTGGATGTGAGAGTTTTGAGAGGGGAGGGTGGAGGTATGTCTGACCACTACCTGGTGGAGGGAAAGTCAAGAGTAGGTAAGAGATGGGTGAGAGCTAAGAGGGTTAGGTGCGGCAGGGAGGTTTTGAAAGTGAGTTGGATAAAAGAGAGAAAATGATAGAGTATCAGGAGAAATTGAAAGATAAGTGGAATGCAGTGAAAGATCAGGATAATGGCAGTGTGGAGGAGGAATGGCAGTTGTTTAAGAGTGCTGTGGTGGGGCATGCTGAAGAGGTGTGTGGTGTGAGACGCGTGGGTGGTGGTGTAAGAAAAGGAAGTGGATGGTGATGCGAGGAAGTAAGTATGGCAGTGGCTGAGAAGAGACTTGCATATGAAGTGTGGCTGCAGAGGAAGGATGAGGTGTCATATGAAAGGTATAAGGAAAAGAGGAATAGGGCGAGAAGGGCTGTGCGTGATGCTAAAGTGGCAGCAGATGAGAGGTGGGGTAGGCGGCTGACTATATTTTTCAACAGAATAAGAAAATGTTCTGGAAGGAAGTTAAAAGGGTGCGAAAGGGAGAGTCTGGAAAGGAAGAGCGAGTAAAAGCAGAGGATGGAAGGATGTTAACTGAGATGGATGCATTCAGGAAGAGATGGGCAGAGTATTTTGAAAGATTGTTAAATGTGGAGGAGGAAAGGGTGGCTGAGATTGTGGCGGATGGAAGGGTGCAAGAAATAAATGTGTTGGGAGAGTTGAATGATTCTTTGAACGAAGGAGGAAGTGGAGAAGGCTGTAAAGGAGATGAAAACAGGGAAAGCTGCAGGTATGGATGGGGGTGCTCTGGAATGCTTGAAGGCTGGTGGAGTGACTATTGTTGACTGGTTAGTAAGATTGTTGAATGTGTGCTTTGTCAAAGGTATGGTGCCAATTGCTTGGGCAAGTGTTTGTGTGGTCCCGTTGTATAAAGGCAAGGGTGATAAGTATGAATGTACTAGCTTTAGGGGTGTAAGTCTGTTAAGTGTTGTAGGTAAGGTGTATGGCAGAGTGTCAATTTTGAGAGTTAGAGAGGGTACAGAGGGAGTGATTGGTGATGAGCAGTGTGGCTTTAAGAGAGGGAGGGGATGCGTGGATCAGGTGTTCGCTGTGAGACAAGTGTGTGAAAAGTATTTAGCGAAAGGCAAGAATGTGTTTTGAGTATTCATGGATTTAGAGAAAGCGTATGATACAATTGATAGGGAGGTTACTAAAAGGGGTGAAAAGTTTTTATGTAAATAGTAGAGCGTGTGTAAGAGTGGAAAATGCTGTGAGTGATTGGTTTCCCATGAGAGTGGGGCTGCAACAGGGATGTGTGATGTCGTCTTGGTTGTTTAATATTCATATGGATGGTGTTGTAAGGGAGGTGAATGAAATAGTTTTAGGTGGAGGTCTGAGTCTGGCGAATGTTGATCGTGGAGAGTGGAATCTGAAGCAGCTGCTGTTTGCAGATGATACTGCACTGGTGGCTGATTCAGAGGAAATTGAGACAGTTGGTAGAGGAGTTTGGAAGGGTGTGTGAAAGGAGGAAATTGAAAGTAAATGAGAATAAGAGTAAGGTCATGAAGTGTACGAGGTTGGTAGATGGCAGGGGGATGAATATAGTTTTGAATGGTGAGTTGCTTGAGGAGGTAGAGTGTTTTAAATATTTAGGGTCACATGTTGCTGTGGATGGAAGAATAGATGCAGAAGTGAAGTTTAGAATAAATGAAACAGGTAAGGTGCTGGGAGGAATGAAAAAGTGTTTAGATGTCGTTCACTTAGAATGGATGTAAAGAGAAGGCTGTATGAGGGTGTTGTGGTACCGACTGCATTATATGGGGCTGAAATATGAAATATGGGTGTAGGAGAGAGGAAAAGTTTGAATGTAATGGAGATCAGGTATCTGAGGAGTATGTGTGGAGTGACGCATATGGATCGAGTGCAAAATGATGAAGTGCGAATGAGAACTGGAGTTGTTTGGGAGATGGCTGGTAGAGTTGAGCAGAGGGTGTTGCGATGGTTTGGACATATAGAGAAAATGTCTAATGAGCAATTGGTGAAAAAGATAACTAGATCTGATGTGAGAGGTGTAAGGCTGAGAGGGAGACCACGAATAGGATGGATGGACAGTGTGAAGAGAGCACTGGATGTGAGAGGGATGTCTGTTGAGCAAGGAAGAATGGCTGTGCATGACAGAAATAAATGGTGAGATATTGTGAATAGACACAGCCCTGAGGGGATATTCTCCCACATTCGGTCTGATCAGCTAGTTAAGTCAGGTGCAGGTAAGAGGATGGATTTATTATGATGTGGCAGGGGTAAACCAGCTCTGCTGTCGGGCCCTGCTGCGGATGTCACTGATTGCACTGCATAGTTGACCCTTGTGCGATGTGGTGCAGTGTGGATCTGTCCCTTCTCCCCTTTGGGGCTAAGATGCGAATGAATGTGTTTGAATGGATGAGTAAATGGGGAGTGTGTCATCCTGTCTCGGCTACCTCCCTTTCCTTGAGGGAAGCAGCCTAGGTATATAGATAGATAGATACCTTTTTAACCACTCTGTAGCTGTCCATTCTTTCCACATAGTCATACCATCTCGGTACCCTTTCTTCGATTCTGGTGTCCACAGACTTCCTCACTTCACATCTTTCATGAATCACACTGCTTCGTATCCTATCCACTCTGTGTACTCCACATACATTCCTCAGCAGTCCTATCTCCACTGCTTTCACTCCTGACTCTTCATTTTTATGCCACATCATAGTTTCACATCCATATGTTAAAGCTGGCACTAACACTCCTTCATGGAAGCCTCGTGCAGCAGCAACACTCAAGCCTCTGTTTTGTATCAAGGCCTTCATTGCACCAGCTACTTTCCTTCCTTGTGTCACTCTACTTTCCACTTCCTTTGCACATTTTCCTCATTTTATCTATCACTGTACCAAGGTATTTGAACTCACCAATTCCAGTCTCTCTCCATTCACTGTAACATCACAGTGGGAGTCACCTTCTCTCTCAGTAACCATCACTTTACTCTTTTCTACATTTACTCTCATGGCATGACGCTCACAGATATCAGCAAAACTCTGCACTAGTCTACGAAGTTCTTGTTTGGTAATTGCAAGTAGTACTGCATCATCAGCATACAACAAATTTGAGATATTCCATCCATCACCATTCATTACCAACGCCATCCCCCTCTCCATTACCCGTGTTTTTATTTCTTTCATCACCCCATCCATATATATTGTTAAGAAGCGGGATCTGCTAGTTAGGAAGTCTGGACTTTTCTTGATGTTCCCGGTATTTTACCGTTACGAGTCAGAGTTGCCAGTTAGCCTGCTATTGTGTGCGTAGTTATTTCGTAAGTTATGCATTAATTTTTGTACTCTTTTTCTTTAAAGTTATGCGATTGTTAAATTATGCAGTTCAATTTAACATAGTATGCTAAATAATTTATAGTGTTTTGTAATGCAAGAAAACTCTTGCATGTTTTGGTTGTCTCCGAGTTGGTAGCTCTGCTCTCTCTGGAATTCACCAGAACTGTGAAGTATATCATTCTAGTACAATGGAAGCTTATATAAGGATGGGGAAGAGACTAGTTCAAGTTCAGTTGGTTTTCGGTTTAGTCTGATTGTAGTTCAGTGTCAGAGCAGTGTTTGTGGAAATAGTGAAGTGTTGTTGGCAAGCATTAAGTGTCAGTGCAATACAGTTTGTATATTTTCAGTACGTGTGAAAAGAGTGAAGTGTTGTTGTCATGCATTAAGTGTAACTGCAGTAAGTAATGTTTGCATAACTCCGGTGCTTGTGAAAACAGTTACGTTGGAAAGCATTAAGTGTAGTTATTTGGAAAATAAAGACAGTGAATTTAAGAAGCCAGTGTCTATTTACGACGCCTGAGCTGATCCTGTGTACTGTACACCTAAAGACTGACCATAGGAAGAACAACTCACTGGGCAACGTCCTTCCTATACTGTACAGCTGCTGCTGGAGCCTGTGGCGGTGTGGGACGGGAACGTAACAGTATATTGAGCAACCATGGGAACATTACACAACCTTGACGCACGCCCACACCGATCGTGAACCATCCACTTAAATGCCCATTGGCCCTTACACATGCTTCACTACCATCATAAAACTCTTGACGGCACCTAGCAGCTTACCATCTACACCATACATGCGCAAAATGATCCACAATGCTTCTCTGTATACTTTGTAATATGCTTTTTCCAAATCCAGGAATGCCATAAACACCTTATAGTCCTTCCCACAAGCCCTCTCCACTGTCTGTCTCACTGCAAATATTTGATCTACACATCCTCTGCCACTCCTAAAGGCACCTTGTTCATCACTCACTAAGACTTCTGATATCTTTCTTACTTTCTCTGTAATAATTCTTTCATATACCTTCCCTACCACACTCAGTAAACTTATGCGACGATAATTTATATATACTAAAAACAATTGGTGCCAGCACTAAATCATGTGGAACTTCACTTCTCTCCATGATGAGTAATTTCCCCTTAGTACTGTTCTCATTTCCCTTTTTCTGAGAAAATCTTGCATCCAAAAGTAGAGATTACCTTGGATTCGTCCTTGATGGTACAGTTTCCATAAGACTTTGGTGTGGTACTCTGTCAAATGTCTTCTTGCAATCCAAATATATGCTGTCTGCCCAGACATTTCTTCTCTGCAGAATTTCTACACCTCTATCATAGTAGCTTAATAGGTTAGTAACACATGATTTTCCCTCTCAAAAACTGAACTGACTTTCTGTTATCATATTGTGTTTTTCAAGATGATTTACCCAAATTTTCCGTACCAGCTTTTCTAACATCTTACTTGCGATGCTGGTCATTGATACTGGTCGGTATTTAAGTGGATTTTGTCTATTTTCTTTCTTGAAGAGGGGAACAATGTTTGCTTTCTTCCAGATATCAGGTATTTACCATGTTTAAAGGATTCCCTGAATATTAAATGTGTGTGTGTGTGTGTGTGTGTGTGTGTGTGTGTGTGTATTTACCTAGTTGCTCGTACTATCCCGTCTCCATAACTACTAACGTCCAGCTTGGTTTTGAAATCGCCAATATCCTTGTCATTTATCACCTCTTTATCCAGGCTATTCCATGCTTCAATAGTTCTGTAATGGAAGCTGTATTATTTTCTTCATATCTCTCTTGCATGTGATCCTTTTCAACTTTTTCCAGTGACTCCTCGTTTCCCTTTTGTCCCACAAAAACAGGTCCTTGTTATCAAGCTTCTCCATTCCCTAGGATACTCTTTACACAATAATCAGATCTCCCCTTATTCTTCTTTTTTTCCACGGTTGAGAGATTTAGTTTCAACAGTCTTTCCTCGTACGGAAATTCTCTCAAGCTAGGTACCATCTTCATTGCTGCTCTTTGTATTCTTTCAGTCCTTCTTATATCCTTCTTTTTTATGTGGTGACCATACCACTGCTGCATATTCCAAACCTCGGCAAATCACTGATACAGTCAACTTTTTCATCATCTCTTCGTCCAGATATGTAAATGCAACTCTTATGTTTCTCAAAATTTTATATATATCTCTGGTAATCATGATTGTGTGATTTTCCAGCGAAAGGTTGTCTGAAAACGGTACGCCTGTCTTTCTCTTCTTTAGTTTCACCAATCCATTCGTTCCCCATTCTCTATTTTCCTGTTTGTCTCTTTGTACTCTTTCCAAATTCCATTACTTCACATTTCTTTGCATTACACTGCATTTCCCATCTTTAACTCCAGTCAGATATCTTATCAAGGTCCATTTCTAGCCGTTTACAGTCTTCCTCTTTTTTTTTTTTTTCCACTCTCCTTAATAGCTTAGCGTCATTTGCAAACAGACTTATATAACTGTCTGTTCCTTCCATTATATCATTTACATAAAGCAAAAACTGTCACTTGAGGTACACCACTAATTACTTTACACCACTCAAACTGCTGATCCATTATAACTGTTCTCATCTCCCTATTCTCCAAAAAATCTTTCATCCACTTAAGTAAAGCTCCTTTTAGACCTTCCATGTATTCAAGTTTCCACAAGAATCTCCTGTGTGGTATCTTGTCAAACGCGTTCTTTAGGTCTAAAATGACACAATCAACTCATCCGCCCCTTTCTTGCGTACCGTCTATCACTCGTAAAACCTTAGTACATTACCTTCCTTTTATGAAGCCAAATTGATTATCTGTACTTCTTTCCAGGTATTTGATCCATCAGTCTTTCACTATATCACAAATCAACAATACTGGTTAGCGATACCGGCTTATAACTCGGTGGCCCTTCCTTGTTTCCTCCCTCGTATATGAGGACCACGTGTACTCTTTTTAAGTCCCGAGGGATTTTACTTTTTGCTAGTGAACTCATAATGATGTCATGTATCCTTCCTACTAGTCCCTTTCTACACACTTTTATTATCCAGTTAGACACTCCATCTGGTCCTGGTGCTTTCCTAAAATCTTGTTTTTCCATTAATTTCATTATTTCTTGTATACAGTTCCTACCTGCATTTCGTCCAGCACTAAGTCCTTAGGTCTCTCGTTACTTTCACTAAACTCACTCTCTCTTGTAAAAACAGTTTGAAAACATTTGTTCGTCACTTCAGCCCGTGCGTCTGGATCCTCGTAAACGACTCCATTTACTTTCAGTCTGTATATCCCTTCCTTGTTGTTTAATTTTCCCTTTACATATCTGTAGAAGAGCTTTCGTTAATCCTTGCATTTGTCTACTGCACTCTTCTCATAATTTTTTTTTTCTTCTCTTCAAATCATATTCAGTTGTTTTCAATTTAAATTTCTCCCATAAATTGTTTCCTCTAGTTCTTCTCCATCCCTCCAAGAACCTTTCCCTCTTCATTCTTCCTTCTCCGCAGCTCTTGTCGGTACACATCTCTCAACTCCATCCTTGTATATCCATAAAAACTCATCCCACTTTTCTTGAGTACCTCTTGTCTTACTGAAATTTCTCCAGTCAGTTTCTGTGAAGTACTTTCTTACAGTAGCTTGTCGAAATTAGCTTTACCATAACTGTATCGTCCATTTCTATGTGATTTTGATCTTCCAACATCTCTCCCATCTTTTATTATATACTCGATGAGAATGTGGTCATTTTTTCCTAATGGGCAATTGTACAGTATATCAGCTCGTCAATAATATCTTTTTTTTTTTTTTTTTTTTAGTAGATCCAGTCGAGAGGGTTCTTCATTTCCTCTGAATCTTGTATTCTCTCTAATCCATTGTGTCATTACGTTACTCATTACCATATTTAACATTTTGCTTCCCCACGACCCCTCTCCACCTTCTGTGTACCGGTCTTCCCAGCAAACTTTCTTATAGTTAAAATCTCCCATCACAACTACGTCACTACCTCCACTTTTGTATTTTTCTAAGCATTCAATGGTGTCACTAAGCATTTCTTCATACTCTCCCCTAATCCATGCTTTGGTCTTGGATGGAACATAGGCCACTTCAAAGTCTCTTTTTCCAGCATTACTTTTCTTGATCACTCTTTTCAGCACCTCTGCCATACCCTTACCTTTTCCACCTTGTCCACAGCCACGTATTTTCTCACCAGTATCATTACTCCGCCTCCCCTCTTTCCAAGTCTGTTTCTATTGCATACATTGTAGTGTCGTTCACCAATTCCTATGATATCTTCTGTGTCATTCAATTTAGTCTTCACCAATCCCATAATGTCTGGCTTATTTTCTCTCAGGTGGTCATTAATCTCTTCAGGTGAAGATATCAACTCATTAACGTTTGTGTTTGAATCCACTCTTACTTCTTTAAAGCCGATTCTTCCCCCCCGGCTGCATTCCTGTACCACTTCCTCAGCTTTAGATTCAAAACTCTCCAGCAGAATTTCTTCTTCTGCTCTGTCCTTACTGAATATTTTTCCCTTGGGTTCTTTGTTTAACTTGTTTTAGATCTTTCTTCCTCATTCATATCGTTTCTGATTCAAATTTTCTTAAGCGCCTCATTCTTAGCCAGTTTCCATGGCCTTGCAATAACTTCTTCGGCAGCAGTCTGCGACTTGAATTTTATTTTCACGGGTCTCTCACCTCCTTCAAACTTTCCTAACCTGTGAACCTGTTTAATTTCTTCATCCAATGCTGCGTCTGTCTCTTGAACTTCCTTTATTTTCTTTTTGACCACCGTTTTTTCCTGCTTCTCTCGGATGCATGGACTGGCATTTAATCCTCGTTAACCCCCAAAACGGCTACACATTTACTCTTGTCAGCTGTTTCCCTTACCAGATTTCCCTTTTCTTTTATAACACTTACTACTTTTTCCTTCACTTGGTTTTCCAACTTGGTTTTCCCGCTTTTCTTCTTCCATTCCTCATGCAATCCTTTGACATCTTCAACAATTTCCTTAACATCTTCATTTTCTTCTATAATCTCACTCTAAGTTTCACATATTTCTTTCAGAATTCTGTCTTGGGATTGGAAATAACCCCATCCATTTTCTTTTCATTTGATTCCAACTTCAGCCATTAGCTCACTTGCCATATTTTGCACTTTTTCCAGCCTCTTCAACATCCCCCTCCAAGATATTCGAAACTTCCAGAATTCACCTCCATCCTAATATATCAGTAAATTCTCTCTCTTCGTAATCATACCCAGTAAAATAATTTTTTTTATTGTTTTTTTTTTCTTCCCCTCGCCATGGTGTTCGTTTACCAGAGTGGAGCTCAGTGCTGACACGTCCGAATTTAATCCTTCCCGTGCTGTGTGTGTGTGTTTGTGTGTGTGTGTTTGTGTGTGTGTGTGTGTGTTTGTGTGTGTGTGTGTGTGTGTGTAATTCACTGGGTCGGTCAGGATCACTTGATGGTCGTGATCGTCAGCATTTTACCCTCCCGGAAGGGAGCTGAGAGCTCATATAGTCCAATCTAAGGGCAAGGCTGTGACCTTCACACACGCACACACCCGTCCCCTTGCTCAAGGGGGACAGTAACCACCCACTTCGTCAGTGAAACTTTTCGCAACCTGAGCGAGGCGCGAACTCCCGTCTACCAGATGGCAAGCGAGAACGTTACCACTGCGCCAGCGAGCGGTATGTGTGTGTGTGTGTGTGTGTGTGTGTGTGTGTGTGTGTGTGTGTGTGTGTGTGTGTGTGTGTGTGTGTGAGAGACAGACAGACAGACAGAGAGGTACTTGTGGAGGCGCCCATCATCCAACCACTTAGTGTGGCGGTACTCTGTTTTAGGGTAGCTCCACATTGAGTGGCAAGCCAAATGATTTTCTGTTAACCAGGAAATAATTTACAACACTGGATGATAACCTTATAAAGAGCCGACACAAGTTCCCTATGTGACAACAAGTGGGTTGGCGCAGGGTTAGTGCCCCTCCCCGGAAAAAAAAAAAAAAATACAAACAAGAAGCCTCGGACCAGGACTAACCAACGGATGATGATTAAGGACCGAACAAAGGACATGGTATGGATTGTGACATGGAGTGTAAGGGGTGCGAATGATGAGATGAAGGAGAGATTGTCCAGGTGCTTGAGGGTGCAAT
This sequence comes from Coenobita brevimanus, assembly GCF_032717465.1. Taxonomy (NCBI): domain Eukaryota; kingdom Metazoa; phylum Arthropoda; class Malacostraca; order Decapoda; family Coenobitidae; genus Coenobita; species Coenobita brevimanus. Next base: position 21,335,591 of record NC_137024.1, on the reverse strand, counting down.
AGTGGATGTATGTAGAATAACTGAGACTAAATGGGGAGGTGAGAGCATGAGAGAGTGGGAGTATGGATGGGGTATATGTGCAGGGGTAGGTGATAAGGAGAGGGCAAAAGAAGGAGTATGTATTGTGGTGTGGAAGAGATGGAAGGAGAATATAAGAGAGTGTGGATCAGTTGGCTCACGGACAATGTGGGTAAGAATGAAAGTTGGACTGCATATGTGGGCGATTGTGTGTGTGTATGTGCCAACGCAAGATCGTGTAAGTAGAGTGAAAGAAGAGTTCTGGTCAAATGAGGCCCGCACAGAGAATGATGCACAAGCACCGTTTTTATAAAGTGCCAGAAATCGCATTCAAAGTTATAGGTAAGATGATGCTAATTCCGCACGGAGAATGATACACAAGCGCTGTTTTTATAGAACACTATGCGAAGAATGATAAACAAGTGCCGCTTTTATAGAACCTTGTGCAGACGATGATAAACAAGTGCCTCCCTTTTCCAACATACAAGTTTGCAAGGTCTTTTTCTATATTCCAGTCCAGCTAAAGCACGTCCTTCTCCATCCCTTTCACCATCAGCTTCAGTAACCTCACCAACTCCAGCAACACCACTAACACCAGTTGCACCACCACCATTACCATCATGACGATCTTCATCCTCTGATACAATAGCACTTTCACCTTCTCGTTCACTATCACCACAAAGAGCATGACTTATACCATCAGTAGGACTTTCACCATCACTAACAGAAGATGAATCTGTATCACCACACCATGCTGCACCACCCTGCTGATCTTTGTTCAAAAACCTTATACCACTTGGCCCTGCAACATACCTATTTCTATTTCATAATCAACAACTGTTGCAGTAGTATAACAAGGAATATAATGGGGATCAAGAATGGAGTCATCTGCTGTAAATTCACTCGATTCACTTTCATTATCAGTAAGAGTTATTGGCGGTACAGGGGCATCGCCGGCCCTTGTGAAAGGTTGTAAGGTTTTTGTCTTTTTCTTTGAATAAAACAGCCTAGGAACAATACCTTCACTAGTGGAAGGCTGTGGCTCAACATCAACACATTCGCTGTCACTAGACATGGTTTAGTTGATGAAAACTACTACAATACACTCAAAACAGAGCAATAATGCAGAATGCAAGCAAACACGTGTCTTATGCGGGAAATAATCAGACTGGGAATGAGAACGGAAGCTAATCTGCCTCACTACACTCCGCACACACACACAGTGGCCGGAGACGACGCCAAGAGAAGTGGGAGGCGCCTGGCGCATGTTGTAAATCACACACGGTCGTGTGTGCAGCCTAGTGGTGGTTTTGTATCAGTCCCCTACAAGGCTTTGTGGAAATACAGGAAGAGCTAGCTAAGGATAAAAATTATGTGTGTGTATGTGGTTTTCTAACCCTGTTGTCAGTGGAGTTTCTTCCCATCCACCACAAGCATGCGAAAGTTCATTGTCTGAGGGACTGTGAGATGGCATTATCTCAATTTTTAAGAGGTTGGGGCTTGTATTATTCTCTGTGCTTGGGCTCAAATGTGGAAGTGTGCATGGAAAAGTTTGAAAGGAATGAGAGGGTGTTTTTAACTGGAGATATAAATGGAAAGTTGGGGAATGTGAAGGTGGATGGAGTAATTGGTGAGTGGGGTGTGCCTGCAGAAGTCGATGATACTGGCAGTGCTCTGGTGGGCATTTGTGCAGGGAGGGGGTGGGTGATAGCCAATACCCTCTGTAGCCACAAAACGATCCACAAATATATGTGGTGAGGGATGAGAAGGGTGGGTGGTGAACTGAACGAACGGAAGGTAATGATTAATTGTGTCTGTGGATAACGGAATGAGAGGGTGTGTAACGGATGCTAGACCATACAGAGGTTAGGGGAGTGAACTTTCTGACCAATATGTGGTGGTGGTGGTGAAATTCATGGTTCAAAACCAATGGAGGAATAGGAGAGAAGGACTGGAAGAAGTAGTCCATACAAGGAGGATAGAAAGGTTAAAAGAGGATGGAAAAAAAAGGCAGAATATAAGACACAAGTGGAGCAGCAGTTGAGTAAATATGATTTGGAGCAGATGGGGCAGGTTGAAGGAGTGTGCAAGCTTTTCACAGAAGAAATCTGTGCTGCATGTGAGGTGATGCGTGGGGTGAAGAGAAGAAGAAAGGGGGTGCGAGGAACAGCATGGTGGAATGAAGAGGTGAGACAAGCCTTGGCGCAAAAGAAGAAAACAGCGAGTGGATGAGAAGCAAAGGCGTAGAGGAAGTTGGTAGATGGAAGAGAGAGTTGTATATAGAGAGGAAGAGATGAAAAGATTAGTAAGAGAGAGTAAGAAGAGAGTGGATGAGGAATTTGGAAGGAATTTGAGTGTAAAGTCGAGGGACTGTAAGAAAATGTTCTGGAATGAGGTAAAGAGAATAAGACAGGGTGATAAAGAAGTTGGTCATGGAGTGAAAGATAAAAAGGGTAGACTGCAAGTGGAAAAGAGAGAAAAAGTGAGCAGATGGAGGGAGCTCTTTCAGGAACTGTTAAACATACAGAATGAAAGTGATGCGAGGATAAATAGCTGGGAGAAGGAGGGAGGTGAGAAGAGAAAATGAAATCAGTAAGATGGAAGTAGGAGAGGCAATGAAGAAAGTCAAAATGGGGAAAGCCCAAGGAACAGACGGAGTGTGTGGTGAAATGCTGAAGCATGAGGGAGAGAGTGTACAGTAGTAGAATGGATATGGAAGGTGCACGGAAGAAGGTAGAGTTCCAGAGGATCGGAAGTCAGGTATGAATATTCCCCTGTACAAAGGAAATGAAAAAAAAAAAGTGATTTAATCAGTGGGGCACTTGTCTTCTTAGTGTAATAGGAAAAGTGTATGGTAGGATACTTACTGACAGAGTTAGGGAAATAACAGAGGAATCAGTTGGTGAAGAACAGGGAGGTTTTAGGAAGGGAAGAGGTTGCGTAGATCAGATGTTCATTCTTAGGTCTTTAGTGGAAAAGTTTCTAGAGAAGGAAAAGAAGTTGTATGTCACCTTCATTTATTTGGAGAAAGCATGTTACAGGGTGGATAGACAAGGAAAGTGGAAAATATTAAAAATATATGGAGTGAATGGGATGTTGCTGAATGCCGTGTAGAGTATGTATGAGGGGGCTAAGGCAGCAGTGCGTGTGAATGGTGAATTATGTGAATTTTTCTGACTGTTGGACTGGAACAGGGATGTGTCGGGTCTCCATGGTTGTTCAGTCTGTTATGCTAGGTGTTTTTAGGTCGGCTTCCCGTCTTAGAAACGCCTGGTACAGGGCCGGGGTCTTTTATCAAGATCAGAGCTAGAACACACAAAGAGAAGAGCAGGGCATAAAACCTCTGGGCAACAACCTTTACATTAACTATATTTTCCAGAATACAATAGGAACAGGAATTACACAATACACTATTCAGTATCAATAGATACTAGACAGATTAGGGACTCAGACTGGCTTGGGGTGTCAGTACCATGCAGGATACGTCCCAGTCGCGAGTGTGATGGACGGACACTGTGTATCGGGTGAGAGAACTGTCACGGGGTTTTTAAAATATCACGGTAATTTTGAAATAAATGCTTAAATATTATTTAATTGATAATAATATTCAATAATATTGAAGAGCAGGGACAATGATTGTCTTACTAAATCAAACAACGATTACTTTTACGCTGGCCTGCTTCGCACGATTCTCTCAGAACGAGAATTTACAAACTTTCTCAACAGTACACAGCAGAGACTAATTACTCACAATTGCTGAATTACTGTACTGTTAGCCTCTGGAGAAAGTTACATCACCCCTGACAATAAATAACTAATACTAATAATAATAACATCAGGTTCTTGCTGATGTATTAACTCCTATCTGGCACAACGGATTTTAAGTTAATACCACAAGACTGGTCTAAGTACCAGTTATGAAAACAAACGTTTATGCAAGCTAGGAGCTATATGGAAAATAAGCTTAATTATGGAGAAATGAAACAAGATTTTACTTTACATTAAGCTCAAGGAAAAAACTGTTAAATTTATTAATTACAAAAAAATAAATTTAACGTTACAATTCAAATCGAATCAATGAGACGCACTCACTCACTCGCACAAAAGCTAAATACTTACGCCTAGGAAAAACACCTTAATTAAACTCTTATAACTAGGGAAATACAAGAAGGAAATACTATAGTCGATGAATGCTGCGTATCACCCAAGCTGAACTAGGATGGAAGTACTGAAGAACTGTGGAGTTTGGGTACTAGCTGACCTCACACTGCTCGCACAGGACCTCTCTCCGTCGCAGCAACAACTGGACTGAATTCAAATAATGTATAGGCAGGACGCACAAGCTACCAGAAGAAGGCGTGGCTAACGGTTTAGGCGAGCAGAGGCAAACGATAAAGAAACAATTGTATCGCTCAGTAGCGCACTTAGTGACGTGCATTAAATCGGTCACTTCTGAAAGTGACGAATGTTTTGAAAAGTATACTCCGAAATGGAGGGAGAAACGGTTAGCTGAGCGATACACAGTGAGTTTTCCACTAACAGTTCGTGGCTTCTCACAAAACGGAAATGTCGCGAATTGATTCGTGACCAGAACTTTTTACACAATCTGGATATCGGGGTAAACATACACAACATACACAATCTGGATCTCGGTGTCCCATCTTACACTGAGTGGTGATAGAGATACTATTCAACACAGTAGATCGTATGGATATGCATATACACAGTTACAGGTGTAGTTACTAGAGCACTGTCCTCACCACTCACTGTCTAGCGATGGAGACACGAGATCAGTATAGTACACCTGGTGGGTATGCACATGCACACGGTTCACAGAGTGGTCACTAACGCACTGTGTTCTGTCACTGTGTAATACACGGCACTTTAGTCACACTCACTGGAGTAGCAGTCACTGAATACACGGGGCAGGGCCGAGGTCTCCAGCCCGGGAACTCTCAGGTGTCGGCGGAGTCCTGTCAGGTGTCCCTTCTCTCAAGGGCCACGGGACTACCTGCAGTGGTGACGCTGCCTGCTGTGGACTGTGGTCAGATGTGGTGAAGGGCCCCCTCACTCATGGGTCTCGGAATGGGGGTTTGGCCCTTGGACTAGGGCTGAACAGCTCATGCAGGCGCTCTTGTCTGTGCCTGCCCTTGGGAGGGGGTTGCTGTTGCCTGGGGCTGGAGAGGTCGCACCCCTGAGTTCTGGGGCCATCACTGAGAGCCCTTCATCTGCGGCCTCTTTCCCTTTGGCCCATCATCAGGGTGATACTGCAGTGTCGCCTCTGGCAGGAGTCTGTCAGCTTCTCGTCTCCCTTGGGCACTGGCTGGATGGTGTACACTCCCAGGGATATCACAGGTCCTCTCCACACTTCCTCCAGGCAGAGAGCCTCTTCCTGGGGGTTGCCTTTGTCGAGGGGGATAGAGGAACTGCCCGCTCTGCCATAGGATGGACGGGCCAAGCAAGGGTTGTTCTCTGGATGGGAAGTTGCAGGGGGCGAGAGACTTCTTTGGGTGGCGTCTCTCCCTGGTGCGGCTACAGGCTGTCACCAAGGTCCTGTGGGCAATAGGGGGAGGATGGCTACAGGCCATCCCTTCCCTGTTGGTGCAGCTATAGGCCGTCACTGGGGCCCGACTTCTGAGCAGGACCGTGGGTGAAGTGCGACTACAAGCCTGCACCTGACCACGGGCGCGGCTACAGGCCATTGCCGGTGTCTTGCTCCCTGGGGCGGCTGCAGAAGGAGAGAGGGCATACTGTTCTCTCCCCAAGTGCGGCTGCAGGCCATCGCTGGTTTTGCAGTGGGAGAGGGAGTGGGAGTGGGCAGCACCTGAGCGGCTACAGGCCATCTCTGTTGGTGTGTGACTACAAGCCGTCACTATTGGTGTGCAGCTACAGGCCGTCACTATTTATGTGAGGCTACAGGCCATTACAGTTACTGCACGGCTACAGGCTGTTGGTATTTCTGAGCAGTTACAGGCTGTCTCTTGTTCTGAGCGGCTACAGGACATCTCTATTTGTGTGCGGCTACAGGCCGTCACTAGGGTGCTGCCTGGAACTGATATTTCAGTTCCACCCTGATCCTGGCGAGGGCTGGCTCGGTAGGAGGGTAACGTACCCGGACTGTAGTGTTTTTGTCAGGCACGCTCCGGGGAATAAGGGCGCACGGCTGTATGGGACATATGCCCATACTGCACTGGTTGTGTGTGTGCCCTTAAATCCCCTCTGTGGTCGCCTCCTGGGGGTGTTGTCACGTCCCTACTTGCCACAGCTGGTATTTCACCACCATCTTGGTGGGAAGAGTGACATCCCCGTGGCTGGAGGTAGTAGGTCTCGGTGGTGGTGGTGCTGTGGGCTGGTGTCAGATGCTGGAGGAGGGTGGTCTATTGTGAGGTGGCTAGTTTTGGTCGTGGTGAGGGTAGTAGGTGATGTAGAGGGTGGAGGCTTGGGATGCCGTGCAGTGGAGTTGAAGGAGGTGATGGGGCCCACGGACGCACTGTTTCCTGCCGCAGGTCGGGGCCCAGGTGGCACGTCGTATCTTCATGGTGGGAGGTGATCGGTGGTCAGAGTACCTCAGCTGAATGCTGGCAACTGGTGAGGTGGTGGAGGTTTTATTTGGTCGCCTAGGGTAGATGCAGGAGTTTTCCCCAGGGATATAGGCGGATGGACATTTCCATTGGGCCTGGTGTAGCATGAGGGTGATGGGGGTTGTACTGGGGGTGGGGGGGGTGAGGGTGAGTTGATCTGGTGTTGGGGGGGAGGTGGGAGGAGTAGGGGATGGGGGTGGTGGAGTATTTGGCTGGTGGGCGCGAGAGACGGCCGGAGCAGGTGATGGTGGTTTTCAGGGTGGGCGTGGGTGGTGAAATGGGAGTGCAGCCTCGTGGCGCTGGGGCTGCATGTGGTCTCTGTGGGCTTGGTGTCGAGATAGGGTGGGCTGTGGTAGGGGGTGGTGTTTGAGGTGTGGGATGGGTTGTGGTTGTGGAAAGCGGTGTGGTGATCGAGGGGGATGGTGCGGGGGTGGAGGCAGCAGCAGGTGGTGTGCAGGGGCGTGGGTGCACTGTGGTTGGGGGTGGACTCGGGGTTCCTGGGCTGGGGGGGTGGATTTGTGGCGACGATGATGTGGCGGGTGAGGTGGCGTGAGATGTAGAGGGGGAATGAGCTTGTGATGAAGGGGTGAGGGAAGATGGAAGAGAGGAGTAGGGTGTGATGTAGCAAGTGTAGGAGTCAAATGGGGGGTCTGGGGTGGCGAGTGGGGGAGAGGTGATGCGGGTGGTGGGGGAAACGGGGTCAGGGCGAGGGGTGGCACTAATGTGGAATGGGCGCAGGTGGTGATTGCGATATGTGCACGGTGTGTTGTGGCAGTTTACTGTCACTTGGTAGGAGTTTGGGACATGAGTGATGGTATATGGGCCCATAAAGCATGGGGAGAGTTTGTGTGGTATGGGCAGCTTTGCTACCATCACCGAGTTGCCTGGCTTGTAGGGGTTGGAGGGGGTGGCATCGGGCTGGAGGTTTAGGTTGTTCTGCAGTTGGTGGAGTCGCCTCTTAAGGTGGTGGAGCGGATCAGACGTAGGGGACGTGGTGGGGGGCTGCAGGTGCTGATGCAGGGGCAGGAGGTACACCATCTTCCTGGGAGATACACCATCTTTCCGGAGACAGGAGTTTATTCTCCCATTCAACAATCTTGACATGGGCTGGCCAGTCTTCATTTTTTGTCTCCTCTAATCGGGTTCACACCTGGTTCATGAGGGTGCGGTGGCTCCTTTCACATACTCCGTTCCCTTGGGGCCAGTACGGGAAGGAGTGGGAGATGCGGTAGCCGAATATGTTGGCCAGTTCCTGCCACATGGTGCTAGTGAACTCGGGAACATTGTCTGAGTGTAGGGCCTGGGGAATCCCAAAATAAGGGAAAACGGCGACGACGTGATGTTCCTTGGCCAGGCAGGCAATGAGGAATTTGGAGTATGTATCCACGAAGATAATGATGTATCAGTAACCAGATTTGGGTGGTAGAGATCCATAGATATTAATTGCCAGGGCTTGTGAGCAGTTATGTTTCTTGAAGGACCTTGTTTGCGGGTGATATCTTTGCCCAGCACACAGGCCCGGCAGGGCTGAGCGACTTGTTTGGCCAGGCCGGAGGGGTTGGGGGTCTAGCAGGTGTCGTTGAACACCTGTAGCAGCTTTTTGATGCCCAGGTGTATACCGTTGTCAGAGTGGAAGTGTATCATGGTATCCAAGGCAGTTTCAGGTTCAAGTACTATGTACCCCGACAGGGTAAAGAGGTGGTCGCCCTGCCGGTAGAGTTTGGCGAATAGGTGGGGTGGCATCCAATGTGGACGGTGTTTGTTGCGCCACTGTTGGAGGAGTTCTGGTCAGTTGTGGATCGCCTTGATGGGCAGACGAGACAGCGTGTCAGCGTTGGTGTGGAGTTTGCCAGGGCGGTAGGAAATTTCATAGTTGAATTCTTCTAGTGTTTCCCTCCATCTAGTAAGTTAAGCATTATGTGTATTACATTGTCATAGCCATTGAAGCGATTGGTGGTCGGTGATAATGGTGACATTTGTACCCGACGGGTAGGCCTGAAAGTGTTCTAGGGCTGAGACGACGTCCAGGCACTCTCGTTTGGTGGCGGCATAGTTTTTCTTGGCTTGGTTGAGGGTGCAGCGGGCGCAAGCGATGATGTGTTCTCGCCCCTCCTGTACTTGGGTGAGGTTGGCGCTGATCACTATCAGGGATACGTCAGTGTATAGACGGAAAGGCAGGGTGTAGTTGGAGAAGACGACAACCGGGGTGATGGTGAGTTGCTTTTTAGTTCGTGAAAAGCAGCTCTCTGTTCGTCGGTATAGGTGAAAGGCTCGCCCTTTTTGGTCAAGTCCTGGAGGGGTTTGGCAATGTCAGCAAATCCCTTCATGAAGCGCTAATAGTATGAGGTAAGGCCCAGGAAGGTGCAGACCTCGTGGATGTCTTGTGGCAGGGGGAGGTCTGTGATGGCATGCAGCTTGTCAGGGTTGGGTGATATTTTGTCCTTCGAGATGATATGTCGCAGGAAAGCAACAGTTCATGCGGCCAGGACACACTTGAGCTTGAGGCCGGCCTGGCAGATGTGTTGGAAGACTTTCCAGTGGCGTTGGAGGTGATCAGCCCATATCTTACTGAAGATGATTACGTCATCCGGGTACACCAGACAGATTTCCCAGGTGAGGCCACTAAGGAGAGACTCCATTAATTGGGAGAAGGTGACGGGGGCATTGCAAAGTTCGAATGGTAGGACGTTAAATTTGTAGTGTTTTCCAGTCTGTATATGAACGGGATTATAAAACAGATACAAGGTAAGGCAGTGGATATTGGAGCAACCATACTGAGTGAGGGCAGTGTTTGGAAACTCCTTGTACTGTTGTTTGCAGATGATACTGTGTTGTTAAATGAAGGCAAAGTGGAACTGCAAAGCTTGGTGAATGAATTAGGAAGTGTGTAAAATCTAAACATGTATGCAGGAAAGAGTAAAGTTATGGTCTCTGAGAAAAGTGAAATCACATGTTGTACAGTGAGGTTGGATGAGCAGGAAATGGAAAATGTGAGTGCATTTAAATACTTGGGTAGTGTGATGAGTAAGAATGGAAGTTTGGAGGGTGACGTGCTTGAAAGGGTGCAACAAGGAAGAAACGTTGCTGTTTCTTTGCAAGCAGTGATAAAAAACACAGAAGTGATCACAAAAGTAATAAAGTCGCCTCATGACCGTACAGTGAAACCTCACTATAATGAACTAATTGGGGCCCACGCCATTCTGGAAAAAAGTGAAATTCTGATGAAAATGACATCTGGACCTCCCTCTGCTAACCCAGACTTGATCTGATATATCAGACATTTGTCTGGACCACACCAACGGTTTTTAAATTGTTTTCACTACCACTGCAGTACTGTACTGCATTATACATTCACTATAATAATCACATGGAATAATATATATAATAATACAGGCAAACCCCGATTTATGATACTCCTAGATGCGATACCCCGGAACAGCAATGGGGTAGAAGTACCCTACCCCGCCTATCATGGACCTATCCCCAGTTTTGTGATGGGTTTTGATTTTTTTTTAACCGGTTATGATGATGTTTTAGACTTAAATTTTGTGTTTAGATTGATTCTTAAACTGTTTTTAGACTCTGTGTTTAGTCATAGGTGGGGTGAACATTGTCATTTGGGGTATGGATTCTCACCCATCATATGAGGTATTAAATAATATGGACAACTAGGCAAGTCTACAAAGAATATTTTGTGTATGACCATTGAACAGAACAATATGGACAACTAAGAGACTCTACAAAGAATATTTCATGTTTAACCATTGAACATCTACCCTATTGTGGAATACATAATAATATGTTAAATAAACATTAATAATTATGAAAGGCTAAAAGAGTAAATATTTCATGCACTGATGAAAACTGTGACATCAATAAATCATGTGTTTACATTCGGGCTGTTCGAGGAAAAACTCTTTGAAAATACAAAGGAAATTCTAAATAAATGATGAAAATTAAGAGAGAAGAGAATAAGGGAGCTCAACAATCAGAACAGTAACTAAAATGACATAAACAGGGGCCGTAGTAGCAGTAGTAGGTGGGGCGTAGCCTTTGTATTGGCGCCCGCTCCTTATCCTTTTCAGGCTTTTTTGTTACGCCATGCACTGGTCACTTATTTTCTTTTAGTTTTCACAGTTCATATATTGTCTTTCTGTTTTCCTATACTTGTTTTTCTTTATTTTCTCCAAACAGAAGTGGGGTTTTGATTATATCCGTTCTATTATCTGGGTTTTGGCTGCATGTCGCAATGTGTTATTTTTGGTTCTCACTTCACTTAACCCTTCACAATTTAGCAGAAAGTGTTCTAATGTTTCATTTTCAAATTGGCATATCGGACACACTCGTAACGCAACGTATTCTGGGTTCAACTTCTTGAACTCAGCATACAGGCGTGGACTTGGGTTCTTTTGTTCAGGACCGGACAAGAGCATGCAACAAAGGAATAGGGCTCAAATACACACTAACCAGTCTTACACATATATTACCTTACAAGAATACAGTGGACTTACACAATAAATGGAACACAATATAACACTATATAACACACAAGTAAAGCACAGAGTCTAAATCACAGGTAGGTGCAGGTGGCGGTCAGGTGCGGGAGGGGGGCCGTCAAGGGTGCGCTTTCGGGAGAGGTGCTCGTCTCAGGCTGTGTGGTCGGGCGTCCGGTGTAGGCTGAAGGGTGGCGTCATGGGAGGCCCTTTCCTGGTTGGGGCCTCCTAGTGTTGTGGCCCTCAGGACTGGGGCCAAATAGGGCCAGTAGGCGCGCTGCTTGGTGCCAGCCCTTGGCTGTGGTGGGAGTCCTGATGGAAGGTCCAGGCTGGTTAATGCACCTGGACGATCCACTTCTCACTATTCTGGCTGGGTGGAAGAGGGGTATATGGTAGCAGGGGACGTGGGCCGGTGTGGCTTGGGGCCCCTGTGCGCCTCCCTGTGGCCTCCTATTTGGGTGGGTGTCGCGCCTTCCCCGGGGTCTCTTCCTTGGGTGGGTATTTCAACCTTGTTTCTCATTATTGTGTTTTTTTCTCCAGTTTATTTAGTGTGTTCGTGCTCTGAACAGTATTGACGAATCCCAGCCATTTTCATACAGTGTATCTTCTTTAATTTCATACTCAACTGCCTATAGCGTTCTGGTGTGGTCTTGCCAAGTATTTCTGTTTTCCATAATTGTGTCAATAGTATTCACTTTTAATTTCAATTTCTTTTCATTTCCAAGTCCTTCCAAATTTAGATTTACTTTGTGTAGATAGCATTTTATAAATTTAGCCCAACTTATGCTTTGGTTTTCATATTGGTCCAAGAATACAGCTTTTACTAGATTATTGCTTTGATCATTCAAAATGTATCTGATATATAATAATTTACTTTGTATGTCTCTTGTATATGAAGCTGACGTGCCAATTTCAGCTCTAAGTGCGCAACCTGGGGCCAATGAAAGCGCTATCTCGAACGCATCATCGATCGATAAATCATGTGTTTATATTCAGGCCGTTGAAGGGAAAATGCATTGAAAATACAAAGAAATTTCTAAATAAATGTTGGAAAATAAGAGAGAAGAATATAAAGGAGCTCAGCAACCAGAACAGTAACTAAAAAACAAAAAGAGGGGCCACTGAAAAGGCTATCCCGATCGCATCATCGATCATATTCCCCATCAAGAGAAATCCCTGTCAAAACATCAATGATTCTCCGTCAGAACAATTTGCGCCTTCGAAGATTCTGCATCATTCATACATTATTATTATTCATGACAGATGTTTATTTAATTGCCTCGGGACTGTCTGATGGTGGGATTGTATACAATGCTGCTGCTGCTTCTCTATCGAGTTTGAATACGAGTCGGAGATCACATTCTCCAGTAATTTTGACTGTGTACAAGTATGATGGGCAATAATTTTATGCTTTGGTTTGCTTCTTTTGCGGCTGTTAGGCCCTTTAGATTGGCTTTTTTATTTTTTATTTTTGGACTTATTCGGGTGGGTTTAGGACTTGCTTGGGGTTCCCTTAAGACTCAAAAGTGCATCCCTATACTTTACCCGTTAAATCTACCCCGATATACAATACCCCGCCTAGCGATGAGTTTTAACCAATTGCATCGTTAAACCGGGGTTTGCCTGTACTGTGCTGTACACTGATAAACATGTCTTTTATTTACCATATTGTGGTGAACATAGCCGAAGTGGTCAGGCAGTCTGGACTGCTTCTGGCTTTACTGGACTTTTTCAGATATATACATATAAGTTAGTCCGGCTGGCTCCTCGATTCTGATAAAAGCAAATTCCGGTCTATTGAACTTCGTTATATCATGGTTTTACTGTATTGTGATACTATAACGTATGGACGCGAAGCTTGGACCATGTTGGAAGGACACAAAACAAGAGTGAGAGCAGTGGAGAGTTATTTGAGAGGAGCATGTGGAGTTACATGGAGAGACTAAATGACAAATGAGTAAATGAAGAAGCGTTGTGGTGTGGATTTGGATGTGATAGAAAGTGTTAGGAGAAATACATTGAGGTGGTTTGGCCAAGTGGAGAGGATGGAGAGCGAGAAACTAATGAGGAGAGTGTATGTGATTGAGGTGGAGGGGGGAGGAGAGGGAGGGGAAGGCCAAGGACGAGATGGAGCGGTGGCGTGGGGAGGTATATGAGAGAGAGGGGTGTGAGCTGGGAGCAGGGCAGTGAAATGGTGGGAGACCGGGTGATATGAAGGCGATCTGTTTGTGGCCACCCCTTATGGGATTGAGGTGTCTAGCAATAGACAGACAGACCTTTTGTGAGTACACCTCAATGAGGTGGGACTGTTTTATTAATAAAGAATTACTTAGCAGCATCAGTGAGCAGCACTGATAACAGTATAGATCACCTTGTGATTTACCGAATTTTTCAAATGAGTCATTCACTGTGATTCGAGAAAAGCTGAGTTCAGCTCAATGCTAATGGAGTGTTAATTGTGGGAGATATGAATGGAAGATTTGGAAAACAGGTCAGGGATCTGCCTATACTGGATGAGTTACCATACCAAATGCTGGTTCATACTCGTGCTCAGGTATCAAGGATGATACTGATTTACCCAATGATAATGCTATAATTTTATCATCTTTAGGAATAGAAAATAAACTGCTGGTAATCAATAACCTTAAGATTCCCGTACAAAATTTTGTGGGGAATGAGACATGCCGGAAACGTGGCACATGGTTTTCTGAACTGGACACATATGTATAGCGTCGCCAAATATGATAAATAATCTGAATGAGGTTTCAGTGTTTTAGTGTGATGGTATGCTGTCTGACCACCCACCAATTACCGTAAGGCCATGATGGGGGTTGACAGGGATAACATGTTGGCGCGATCGGGCTTTTTGCAAGATGATGTTGCTCTTTATGCATGGAAAATTTTAAAAGAGTTGAATCAAAAGGCCGATTAACGTTGGTCAGATAGATAAACAGTTGTCTGTGCACAATGTGTCACAAATTAATGTACCTGAACCATTCGAGGAGGATGAAAATGGTTTTGCAAAAAGGTTAACATGAACTGTATCAACGTGCTGAAAAGAGCAGATGTAAAGCTGGCACAGGTAATGATGGCAATTCTGATTTAGGGAGAAGGGAGAGACTGTTGAGAGATAAAGATGACACATGAGTGTGGAAAGAAATTAACTGGAGGAAGAACTACAGTGAATACTGCAGTGATTGTACAGATTGTCCAAGTGATGAAGATGTTAATAATCATTTTGAGAATACGGTATACTTAATCCACAACATTTTCCTGATGACCTTTCCCCAAACAACTTCAACACCATTACTACTATACCACTGCTAGATGATCCTATATCTCCCCAACAAATACAAAAACAAATGAACAATCTGAAAACAGATAAGGCTTGTGGGCTAGATGGGGACTCCCTGGTCTACTCTCACCTCTACCTGTTAACTGGATTTTAACTCTGCATTATTTAACAGCGTAATTTCACCCGGAGCTTATCCCAGTTCTTGGAACAGAGCCAGACTGGTCACTGTCTTTAAATGTGGAGATAATGGAAACACTAACAACTATCATGGTATTAGTAAAACTGTATAGCCAATTACAGTCAATCCTGGAGTAATGTGTGGTTGAGCAACACGTTCTTGTACAGTACTTACACAATCAGCATAATGTGACAGGCCATAATCAACATGGGGAAAATATCGAGCTTATTTGGGAAATGTCAGCTGGCCTGGCGACGCAATTTGAAAGTCGCGCATGGTGACGTCACCTGCCAGACTCGCCATGATCGGCCGGCTTACTTCTGGGTATCTGTCCTGGGCACATACCCATATATTCAGTCCTTTCTCGTGTCTGACTGAGCTCTAGCAGTGCTGGGCAGCAAGAGTAGACCAGCATACTCTCCCAAACACTTTTCTCTACCTTATGCACTACTCTACATGTGCTATACATATCACCCAACATACTCCACTACGTCACAGGGGCTGGTGACAGCAAGGGCATATGGCCAAAAAACTTTACTCCCACTACCTTGTGGTAGACCTACTGAGGAGAGGCGTGATGCGGGCTCTGACGGCATAGTTTAGGGGAGAGGGATGGGATGGGGTTTGGATCTGTGCTAGAGGATAGAAGACATTGTGGTTCCCAGGCTGCCACTTCTGCCCAATAGAGAGGGGCCCGAACCCGAGCGTTGGGCTCCAGGAAGCTGCCCTGTCACTGGGTGTATGGCAGAGCAGTTACAGTGCCATGGCGTGCTTGGAGGGTGTCCCTGTAGCTGTCCTGGCAAGGTGCTCCAAGACCAGTGCCACAGCCACTCATCACAGCTGGTGGACTAAGGGTCCCCATGCCTGGACTTGGGACTGTGCAGGTAGGAGGGCTTGTAGTCTGTCTCTCCCCCTACTTAATTTCAATGACATGGCAAAAAATGAAAAAAAAAAAAAAAGTGGAATCTCGGTGATATCATATTGCCTAAGGGGATCAGAGTGGCATCTGGAATGCGGGTAGTTTGAAGGGTAGAATGAGGAAAGTGGTCAAGGCAATGAGCAGAGATGAGTGTATGTTGGACATGTACAAGAGGTTAGGTATAGGGGAGGATCAGCCAGAATGATTGCCAGTATAAAATATTTTGGTAAGGAAGGGCAGATGGATATGGTGGTGTGGGTGTGATGATTACAATGGCGTATATAGGGGGGGGGGCACTCGGCCATGCCCCCCCCCCCTTTTGTCCCAGTAGGTCTACATATCTGCAGATCTAAATACGTATACAAGTAGTCAATGAATTCAACCGTAAAAATAGGCTGCTTGATTTCGAATGATCAACTCTCACACGAATATAGTAAGTAATCTCTCTCTCTCTCTCTCTCTCTCTCTTACACACACACACACACACACACACACACACACACACACACACACACACACACACAACTTCATTAATGCGAGTTTTAGTTTAATTTGCTTAATGTTTCATAGACAGTACTCTCTCTCTCTCTCTCTCTCTCTCTAAGTCATCAATGCGAGTTTTAGTTTAATTTTATAAATGTTTCATATTAAAATGAACACTGCAACATCCAGAAATGAAAGAATCAACAATTGTTTATTATGATCTAGCAGTTATTTTTTTTTTTTTTTTATACATACTGGGTACTGTAGAATTCCCTAATTAAATATTTTTTAAACAGCTCATTTTTGTTTTAGCCAAGATACATAAGCTTCTTTATATTGTTTTGCCATGAATATCAAATTAGTGCAATATAACTCTCATGAGGCCTCAAAATGCCCCTAAAAATGCTTGATTTTCAAAAAAATTCCTGGGGGAACTTACAGCGCCCCCCCCAGCTGTAGAGGCTCGCTTCTTTCGCCCCCCGCCCGTTAAAAAAATCCCGGATTCACCCCTGTGGCCCCTCCTTTTCCATGGACCTATATACGCCACTGGCTGATTAAGGAAAAATGGGTGGAATATGTCATGAATGTAATGCGAGTACAGTAAATGAAAGGATTACAGTAGTGAAAATTTAGTTCAGCAGGCACACAATTTCACTTATATCGGTGTATGCTTCAAAGGCTGGCTTGGATGATGTAGCAAAAGATAGATTTTGGGATGGGGGGTGCGTATACAGTATAAGGAATGTGGAAACGGAGAGGGTACTCGAGTTTGGGGAGGAAATGAATATGACTGTGTGTAACATGTATATTAGGAAAAGAGAGTAGGTTGATTACATACGAGTCTTGGGGAAGTAGTAGCCAGATAAATTATTCCTGGTCAGGAGGGCTGTTGGGAGGTTGGTGAGGAATGTTAAAGTTATGGGGAATTAAGAGTTTGTGCAGCAACACAAATTAATGATATGTGACATGATGCTTAAGGAGCGGGTGATATAGACGAGGACCCATGCACCTAGACAGAAAATATGGAAGTTGAAAAAAACAAGCAGTCAGGGATGCCTTCTATAGTGTGATGATTAGAATGGTAGCTGAAGAGAGAGCTGTTGACAGCGGTGTTAGTGAACAGTACAGAACTCTCAAGAACATGCTCCTCAGAGTTGTTGATTCAGTGTGTGAATGGACAAGGGACTCCCCAACGACATAAAGTGGGATGAGAGTGTAGATGCTGCAGCTAAGGAGAAAGGAAGACTTTTCTAGAAATGGAAAAGGGGTGGTACCGCGAAGGACATTTGACTGTCAAGCGTGGGGCTAGAAAAGTGGTATACTCGTGCAGGGCAAAATCTCAGTCTCAGAGACTTTTACTAGATAACCCAAATAGTGTTGAAAGGAAAAATATGATATTTATATTTAAAATGGCAAATCAGATGAAGAGGGAATACATGGATATCATAGGTGAGCAGTGTGTAAAGAATTATGAAGGAAAGGTATTGGTGAACAGTGAGGATATGAAAGTTGGCAGGAGAGAGCATTATAACTGGTTGCTGAATGAGGAGTTTGATTGGAATAGGAAAGGTCTGGAGTCAGTGGATCCAGTGTTTGTCCCTTGGCCTTTTGATTGATGCTGCTACTGTGAGCAGAGCATTGCAGATGGGGATGGCGGCAGGTGTGTCAGGGTTGACTGCTAAGATGCTGAAGGCCTCAAGAGATATAGCAGCAGGGTTCGTTACTGATTTGATAAATATCATTACAGTACTGTATATCTGAGTGTACTGACCCAGACGATAGGCTGAAGAGTGAGAATGTACAAGGGGAAGGGTGATGCACTGGAGAGAGGAAATTATAGAGGCATAAATCTTCTGAACCAGATAATGAAGGTAATGGAAAGAGTTATAGCAGGCATATTTAGAGAAAGAGTGAATATTGATGAAATACAGTTTGGGTTTATGCCAGGCAAAGGGACCACTGATGCCCTATTCATTATTAAACAGTCTCAGGAAAAATACATAGGAAAGGGAAGTCCTTTTTTTTTTTTTTTTTTTTTGTTGTTGTTGATTTGGAGAAGACCTTTGACAGAGTCCCTAGGGAGGTGGTGAGGCGGGCATTGAGAAAGCTTGGGACTGAGGAGTGGCTGGTTAGAGTGGTTATGTGGATGCTCGCACCCAGGTGAGAGTGACTGGAGGTTTGAGTGATGAGTTTTCTGTGAAAGTTGGTGTGTGCATCAAGGGGTCAGTCATGAGCTCCTTATTGTTTATCATGGTGCTTGAAGCTCTCTTATGCGACTTGAGAGGTGGACTCCTGTGGGAGATGTATGCCGATGATTTTGTGTTGGTTGCAGAGAATGAAAGGTAGGTGGAGAAATTATTTCGGAAGTGAAGAGATGGTATGAGGTACAAGGGCTTGAGAGTAAATGCAGATAAAAGAAGTACAATGGTATCTGGTGTTGGTGGCACTGCTGTCAAGGAAGAGGGAGAGTGGCCATGTGCAATTTGCCACAAGGACGTGGGAAGTAATTCCATCCTGTGCAGTGTTTGTGATAAGTGGGTGCATAAGAGATTTAGTGATCATTGAGGTAGACTGTAAGATGATACTGATTTCATGTGTGTGTGGTGATTCGGAGAGAGCATGTGGAGATTGTCAGATATGATCAGATCTTGCTGGTGAGTCTCCTGTTTCGAAGAGTTTTGTTACTTGGGAGACCTGTTATGTGCTGGAACAACGGCTGGAGCTAGCTCTGTAGCTAGAGTGCGGAGTGATTGCAAGAAGTTCAGGGAGCTGTTGCCTCTCCTGGCATTGAGAGGGCTCCCCCTCTGTGCTAAGTGATCTTTGTATACGGCAAGTGTTAGGAGTGTATTACTGCATGGTATTGAGACCTGGGCAGCAAAGAAAGAGGATATTCACAGGCTCAGACATTCGGAAATGGCAATGATTAGGTGGATGTGCAGTGAGTCCTTGAATGCAAGGCCTGGGGGTCTAGGTTTACGACAGAAGAGTTAAGAGGAAGTATGGGATGGAGACTATTGGTTTGGTGATGAGAAGCAGATTGAGATGGTTTGGGCATGTGGAGAGGATGAAGGATAACTATTGGGTACAGGAAGTGAGAATTCTGAATGTTAGGGGTAGGGCTGCGAGAGGCAGACCAAAAAAGACCTGGGATGAGGTCACAGAGTGTGACCTCAGGGATAAGGGACTGAAACCAGAAACCAAGCAGCGTGGATGGCCGCCTTTAGGTGAACAAGTGTAATGGGGTAAAAAAAGCCTGAGTTGCTTACAGTCAAAGCAGGGCTCCTCTCTTTAGTTCAGTGGTAACGTGCATGCGTATGAAGTGCGAGGGCCTGAGATCGAATCTCGATCAGACCAGTGCGATTAATTTGTTGAGTTATAACTCATCTATCACATTGGCTGGCAGCAGTGTGGGATGTGAGCTGAGGCTTGGAGAGCAATGATGCTCTTAGTTAGCTGACAGCGTCTTAGTCCTTACATCCCGGGGATGAGCTGTTCAGCGTGGTCCACAGCGTCCCCAATGGTGGCCTCCAATGCTACGCTACCATGTGTTCAAAACTGACAAAATTGATCACCAAGTGATATAAAAGCTGGGATCCTCTCTTTGGTTCAGCGGTAACATGCGCGCATATGAAGCGTGAGGCCCCACGATCGAATCTTGGCCAGACCTGTGATTAATTTGTTAAGTTTCAGTTTGGTTATTGCACAAGGTCGATGCAGGCAAGCATGTTGAAGCCTTTATTAATGAAACAAGTGATGCCAGTCACAACAAACCTCGCCCGATAGCAGTTATTTTATTGCTATTAACCCTTTCAGGTCTTCTGGCCACTATAGTGGCTTTCTCGGTAGGGGTCTCATAGCCACTCTCGTGGGAGCATATTTAGGCATGAATGAAAACGGTTGCGTGAGGCTGGTGAATGAAATAAGGATACGAGCTGCTCCCCAGACCCCTCTGCTTCCACCAGGCATGCGCAGATCACAATATTTTAGTTTAAATAGTCTGGGAAGAGCTAATCATGGTGGGGGGTTGGGCTGCACGTACTGGTTTCATTATACTGTTGATCTGGCAATATTTTTTACTATTTTGGTATCAGATAGTTCATTTAGCAAAAGAATATTGTTTGCAATATATTTTTACTGCTCTGCAGGATACACAGCTCTCACCTCCCTCCTCCCTTTCATATCCCCTTTCCTCCAGCCCCCTACCTCCCACCCCCACCCCTCTACCTCCCACCTTTCCACCCTCCACTTCCCCTCCAATCCCCCACCCCCTACTACCTCCACCCTCCTACCTCCCACCAGTCCCCCACCCCTCTTCCTCCCACCCTCCACTCTCCCTCCAATCCCCACCACCTGCCTCCCGCCTATGTACATAGTGCCGCGTCACAGGCAAGCAAGATATTTCTGCGTTGTGTCTCAATATTTATTCATTTTCTGGGTGTTAGAGTGTCTGATTGAGGGAAAATAATTACAGATTTATGATTTTAGGTTTCTAAGGTTGTTTCTGTAGCCTTTTATACACGTACCATGCATTATTTGTTACCAGGCGGACATACATGTGCAGCGAGTGTTGCCTTTTTCAGTGACAAATGATTGTTAGTGTCTCCTTACTTTTTTCTGATTTATATTTCATGAGTTTCTCACATTTCCTGGTTATGCTTATAACACCGTCAATTTTGAGAAATAATACATATTTCATCACTGTCTCTACTACTGCCTGTAAGTACACAGGATGATACAGTTAGCAACTATGAACTAAACATACGTACATTCAAAAGGCAAGCTTGTAGGTTTACCCCCATGTCTTCCCCCCACAGCCTTTGACAGTACTAAGCAAAATAAGAGCAATGTAAAATAAATTAATCAGCAGTAACTAGTAAGTGATAGTTTTACATAGATCTTGTAACTGTTTAGTTTGTTTTTTGTAAAAAAAACATCTCAACAATCATTCACAAATCACGTGAGATATAATGTACGTATATTAGTGCACTGTTTTTAATGGAAAAACATGGAAACAAACAGTGCAATAATGTCGCCTATGGACCAAGAAATCACCTACCCACCGAGACGGCAATACTCACCGTCTACCACACACCACTTGCTACGCAACTTCCCATCATTTTTGCAGGAAGTGTATAGTGAGTAGAGCTCTAATGTTGTATAGGCAGATGTGTATTACTTCCTTGTGCATGAATGATATTTTTTTTCTTTATTTGCAAACCCTGACTTTTTCAAAAAAATGCGTCTCTCAAACGTGACCTTGGGACCTATTTGAGACCTGAAGGGGTTAAATACCGACTCGTTTCTGCCACTTGGCGTCAGTGTGCAATTAAAGTCTAAGGTAATGGAGCAAATGTTTTCAAGTTATGTTCTAAAAATACTGTGGTCTTGTGTTTGGCCTTTCAAGGTCACTCAAGGTCAAAGGTCATGCTACCAAATAAAAGCCCATATGAGACTTCCTATATCTTGGTAACAGAAAATATCTCTATCTTTAATGAGTTTCAAGTTATAGTCCCCTGAATAACCGTGACCTTAAGTTTGACCTTTCAAGGTCACTTATGGTCAAAGGTCAAGGTACCAATTAAAAACCCATATGGAATTTCCCATATACTGATAACAGTAAATATCTCTATCTTCAGCTGGTTTCAAGTTATAGCCCCCTGAATGTTCGTGACCTTGAGTTTGACCTTTCAGGGTCTCTCGAGGCCAAAGGTCTTGGTGCCAAATGAAAGCTCATATTACTAGTTCCTGTATGTTCATGATAGTAAGTATCTCTAGCTTCAACCGTTTCCAAGTTATAGCCCTCTGAAAATCAGTGACCTTGATTTTGACCTTTCATGATCACTTGATTATCTCCAAAATTTAATCATTTTCTTTGGGGACTAGTGCCTACATATTATGAAAGTTTCATGTAATTTCATTCAGCCGTTTTTCCGTAATGTTGCTAACAAACAAACAAACAAATGCAAACAAACTCGATCAAAAACAATACCTCGTCGAACTCTGTCCGGGCGAGGTAAACAAACGATTATGCCCATATGTGACAATGGAATGCAACACTCAAATACTGCAATTTAATATAATTTACCCATGTTTTGGCTGCTAAATCAGACTGTGATAACGGAGATTTTGTGCGCTGAATCAGTCACTTGCTAAACTGGAATGTGTAATATCGAGTATATACCGGAATTAAGATTCCGGTAAATGAAACTGCAAACAGAATATAAATTACGATCTAATTTATTTTTCCACCTGTGTATGCTAGAAGCATAGGAGGAGTGATGTACCGTTGTACAGTACTTGGGATGTGTCCGTGTGTTAAGAGTATGGCTCACAGAGCTTTTATATGATTTCAACCACACCTAGCTGATATGTTGAGGGTCAGCCAAGGAGAAAACATGCTGTTTTTCAGAACTATATGTCGAAGGTCGAGGTAGGATTGAGGATAAGGTCATGGGCAAGGTCCAAGTTCAACCTGAATGTGTCCATGTGTGAACTAAACAACCAGTTTTTATTAGGTCTGGACCAAACTTAGTGAAAGGATTGAAGGTCAGCCAAAGGACTGATCTATTTGAAAATAACAGGTCAGTGGTCTGAGTCAATGGAAAGGGCAACTTAATCCAGTTTAAACCGAACTCAGTGGGAGGATTAAGAGTAAGGCAAGGTTGAAGGGATCTTATTTTGAAAACAACCAATCAAAGGTCAAGGTCATATGGGAAGGTCAACTTAAATACAGTACTTTTAATCTGATTTAGACCAAACTTGT
Source organism: Coenobita brevimanus (assembly GCF_032717465.1). NCBI lineage: Eukaryota > Metazoa > Arthropoda > Malacostraca > Decapoda > Coenobitidae > Coenobita > Coenobita brevimanus. The sequence goes on along the minus strand of NC_137024.1, from coordinate 21,312,861 downwards.
TGGAAAGGTTGAGGGTGAGATAAAAACGAAGGCCTGATTTTCAGTCAAAGCCCAAGGTCACAGGGCAAGGATAAAGTTCAAGCTGTCTGTGTCTGTCTATAAACAAACTAACCAAAGCAATTCTGTTCTGATATAGAATTTGGTGGGCAGGTTGACAGTCAGCCAAGGAAATGAACTACTGTTTTTAAGTGCAAGAGTAAAAGCTCAAGGTCGTGAGCCAAGGCCAACTTAGTTATTATTTGATGTACTGAAAACTTGGTAGAGAAATTCAAAGTATGGCAAGGATGAAGATATTTGATTATTAGGACAATCAGTCAGAAGTTAAGGTCAAATGAAATTCAAAGTATGGCAAGGATGAAGATATTTGATTATTAGGACAATCAGTCAGAAGTTAAGGTCAAATGTTTGACATAGCTCAAACAGTTCTAATTTTATATCAGCCAAACTTGGTGGAAGGATTACTTGTCAGCCAATGATGAAGAGATTCCATCTACGAGCAATAGGTCAATGGTCAAGGTTACAATGCATGGGCAACTCAAACACTAGGCAAAATCCAACTCCTCAGCTCTTACACCAACTGTAGCATTCAGGTGTTGCACTCCCTGAGTGTTCCTTCTTGTCTTATAGTGCAAAATTCTCTTTACACCTGCTCAAGAAAATGAGGCAGCACACAATGGGTGGTGCTGTTTGTCACATCTAGCATTCGAACATACTGAACAGGAATCCATTTTTTTTATCATTGGGCTATACTGCTGGAAAGCCAACTGGATAATGATCCACTGTATACTGAACACATTATAACATAGCTTCAATGGGGATATGTTTTTAGCTATTGGTCAACCACCGAAAGAGTCTAAACATAATGTTTCTAACTCACCAAAACTTCATTTTCTTCTTTTTATTTCAAAATGTTGGGGGTAGGGTAGCGAGAGGTAGACCAAAAAAGACCTGGGACGAGGTCATTGAGTGTGACCTCAGGGATAAGGGACAAATAGGGAAGCTGCCAGAGATCGAGCAGTATGGAGAGCCACCATTAGGTGACCAAAGCTGACGCATGCAAGCATGTTGAAGCCTTCAAAAATGAAACAAAACGAACTTCCCTGCATTTCACTTGTTGCTATTGTTCAGTGAGTGACACTGCACAGTAACGACTGGAATGGTTCAATGATGTGAAGATGGCACACATTACTGAAAACAGAATTCTGTTCACATACGCCATTGATCATCTTTGAGCAGACAAATGACTGTAGGTTTATGTATCGGCAGCTGCTGTGGCTCTATAGGGGACTCTAGGGGTCTGTAGCAATCACATATGTAAAAATGGTGATCATACACTGGCCAGTGTGGCTTCACAGGGGGTTGTAGTGATAATATCAGCAAAACTGGTGATCATACATCAAAAAACAGAACTAAAATCTTAAGATCACATAAATGAACGATGGCCTAACAGTCTACCATAAAAAGGTGGGACTGTACTCCACCTATAACCGTGTTTCAACAATCACTCTTAAATATGCAGACAGCTGTGGCAGGTAAGAGCTAACGACTCTTTCACCTGGCAAAGAAACTAATACTGTAACCCGATCCTCAACATGCTTTTAAACAGTTGGCCAGCTATGTATCATATCAGTAAGGACCAGGTTGTCGTATTTTATGTTACATGGTATGCCAGTCATTAACTTCAAAGTAAAAGGAGTGCAAATTAATGTGGTGCATGAATAATTAAAGTAATTATGAAGTACTTAAAGCCATTTCAGGAGGAATGGCCTTAACTGATGAGTGAAATCATTTGGGGAAATAGGCATTTTTAGGGCGAATTCAGAAATACATTTACCAGATATTAAACAGAATTGGTTAATTATACAACAAGACTTTTTCTTTTTTCATAAGCATTACTGATGCAGATAACACTCATTATCTAATTTGCATTATTTTTTGGTGATTTATGTACAGTGGATCTCCTAAATTGGATGATCCTAAACAGCAAAATCATAATACATGGGAATATCATGAAACAGTTTGCAGTATCAGTAACTTGCAGAAATTACACGAAATTTGCGAATGTAGCTACAAAAATGATGCTTTTCCGATGCCATGCCACGTATATCACGTGCCACCTCAAGCCCACGCATCTAGCCAGGAGTAAAGCGATCATAGTCAAGCATGACAATCACTAAACCAATCATAATAAAGTATAGCACTTACTGTAGGCCAATCACAGTGTTTCCCTCCTATGCCAATGCCATGCATGAAAGATGCACACACTTGATGCCCCGGTGTCCGGCTTAGTGCACTGTCTCCTCTCCATTGTTAGCGTGTGGTTATGGTGGGTTTACGAGAGGATTTCTTTTCTCCCCCCTGTGCTTCCTGCATCTGCTCAGTGATACCATGGCCGATTGTAACCCTCCTAAACCAACAACTTCTTTGAGGAAGGGGAAGAAGAAGTCAACTTACACCCAAAAGTTAGACATAATAAAGAGGATTGACGGCGGTGAGAAGAAAGCCAAAGTTGTTGCCATTACGGACTCACATGAATTCTTTACCAGATGGGCACAGCAATTCCACCAACATTATAACAAACTCACAATCTCAAGTAATTTTGGTACACATGCAACACAAATAGTTAACTGCTGAATTGTGACTGAAAGATGCGTGAAAAAAAAAAAAAAAAAAAAATGCAGTTAACCTATTTTGGGGTATTTAAGGAAGCGGGCAGGGCACCTGCAGCAGGGTTTACCGACGATCTTTACAGCTGGCCGTAGTTTTTACCAACCACCGCTCTGACTGGACGCATCAGTGTATCATGCATTTTAAATCATAATTTTTCAAAGGTAAGTTTACAAAAATGCCCAGTAGCTGTGGTAATCCAGGAATAATAACAAGTAGCTTGTGAAAGACTCATTTCGATAGAAAATATAGAAAGGCTGTGCCCATTTGGTAAAGAATTAATCTCAAATGAATCGATGACTCTAACGACACGGAGGCAGCGGAGGGTGACGACAATACCACTTCCATTGTCTCCACACTGGACCTTGAGGGGTTCCTGGGGGGAGGCTGATGAGAAGGAAGAGGCACAGAGGCAGCAGCATGAGGTAGCAGCACACTTGCCTCGTGCTGAGAGGCTGTAGTCCACTGCTGGCCTCGAAAACCCTCCCTCCTCCCCCGTCCATTCAAGCAATGTCATCAGTCAGTCCGATAAGAATCTTACAATACTGTTCATTCTCGTTAAATATGATTTATACTAATTTTTTTCCCAGGAGGTCAGTGTTTGCTGGTGACCAGTTTGATGTAGGATTGGGAGTAAGGGAGGTAACTTTTCTGAGCTGTGGAGTCGGTACCCAAAACACCCGACTCTGACTCCTTGATTTCTTGTGTGTCCGACTCTGACCCCTTAGACTTTCTTTACAATAAATTTGCCATGATGAGTCTAGTCTTGAACATGCTCAAAATCCACTCCTCGCAGCTTACGGGCACTGGCAGACGTTTCCATGTCACTTTATGCTATAACCAATTTGCTCCTAGTACTGTAACTTCATATTAAAGAAATGCACTTGTAGGTTCTAGAATCAAGAAATTATCCACACACACTCACTCAGTGGGAAACCTGTTGATCATGGTGTGTGTTTACATTCTGTTCTAGTAGTTGTCAACAGATGGCAGCACTTATGTTTAATATAAGTGAAGAATAGAAAAACAAACAAGTTCTAAATAAAATGTGGAAAACAAGAGAAACGGAAAAAACAAAGAACTACAGCAGCAACAAAAAGGAGCTGTCGTTCGAAAGGCACTAACTCCACTTTACATCTACATCATGTTTAAAAATTTCTTTATTGGTGGTTTGAGTCGGAGTTGGGACTTTTTTACCGACTCCAACACTGACTCCAGCATCACCATAATTACTTCTGACTCTGACTCCACAACCCATCATAACAGACTCATAAGTAATTATTCCCATGAGATTAGTTATTTCTAACTCGCAAAATTCTTAAATTGCGGGGTGTGCTCAGTCCTATAAGGGTGCAGTTTAGGAGATTCCACTGTATTTGATTTTTGCAAAGGCAATAATCAGTCACCCCTCTGCAGAAAATGCCACTGTCAGTAATCTACCCATTCACTCAAATGTGAAACAAATGTGCAGAAAGAGAGTAAGAAAAAATTAACTGTAGGATTATGCAGAGGGCAGAGGATGGCAGCAGCATCAGTAAGTAGCCCTGCTCTGTCTGGTCAAGCAGACTCATTAACTGCAGGCAAGCAATCGCCCCTACAAGGCCGTCCCATGTAGTGAACTTACGTTCCCTTGTGGTGGACAGCACTTCGCCACAGTGAAGTGTAATCAAGAACGTAGGATTTTGGTTCTGGAATGGACACTGCATCTGCACCTCTCCTCCAAGTTAACAAGGGCACCATGGTAGACTCCACATTACACTGTATATGATTACCACCTAGCACTGTAAGTGACTTTCTGGGTTACTGGAAACCGTTATGTTTCTCACTTAGTATAGAGTCACCATAGGAAGATGTAGGCAGCACTACATTAAGCGACTGGATGATGGTCACCAACTCATACCACAGGTGGAATGTGAAAGAAATAAATTACCCATGACTTTGCTTGGGAAATACCAATTTATTCCTCTCACCTGTACTTGTACTCTAGGATGCACCACTGAGCCGGAACTTTCTACCTATACCTACCCGGAGCATACTTGGGCATAATTTTTAAAATCTCTGCTGAAAACAAACAAAACTATTCCATGATCTACTCAGTTGCGTTCTCACTTCATATAGCAGTTTTTCACTATATTACAGAAGTAGTGATGGATATCAATAACGATGATTCAAAATAATAAAGACATTTAGGAGAAACAAAAGTAATTAAATTTTGGAAAACTAATTCAACAAGAAAAATTTTATGCCTTAAGTTAGGAGACTGGAGATACAGGGACAGAGCATTTTAACAAACAAGGGGCAACAGGGAAGTAGCTGCATCGGATGAGCAGCCCAATATAATGACATATACGACAACTCCAAGTACTTACAGTATACAAAACATCAAGTTTCTAACTACTTCATTAGTGGGGCAGCCTCGATTGCATACTAGATCATGTGACATACCTAGGTACTGTAAAAGTTCAAACACACTCAAAAGTCTGACAAAGGTGGAAGTCCCACCTGTATAAATAAAATATAGTACTGTATACCGGCATATCATTACATATATCTACAGTATATACAGGAACCTGGTTGTATAAAACTTATGAAAGAGTACAGACAAGGTTAATGACACTGGTTATCAGTAAAGGTGTGTAAAGTCAATAATGCTGGTTATTAGTGAAAGTTTTAACATGCAAGTTATTTCGACGAAGCTTTTAGGCAAGCACCCATAACTTCCAAGATGCAAAGACTTGCTCATATCATGGACTCATTATCATAGTTTACTTGTCATGCATTCTCATATATTTTCTATCTGGTTTCGCATTCCACTTGACCTTCAAAGAGCATGCAACATAATGCAAGAAAACTTTACATAACCATTGTCTAATATAAAAGTAAACAATACAGTACAGTGCAATGAAATCTGCTGTTGCTGAAACATTTACGAGGATCCACCTGCATCTATTAATGGAAAATTGAAAAACTGATACAATTACTGTAATTACTAAAACTGCATCCAAGCAAAATATGTTTAGACAGTTTCCAGGATAATCATGCATCTCATTCAAGGTACTCCTATTCCCATATATATATATATATATATATATATATACTGTATATATATATATATATATATATATATATATATATATATATAATATATATATATATATATATATATATATATATATAATATAATATAATATATATATATATATATATATAATATAATATATATATATATATATATATATATATATATATATATATATATATGTATCATCTAATGGATCATTAAACAATGAAATTGAGGAGAGGATTAGACAAGCTTGGCGAGCTGTTGGAATGTTGAAATCTGTTTGGAATAATAATATGCTTTCGGTACATACTAAAGTGAAAATTTACATGTCCATGGTTAGACCAATTTTAATTTGTGGGTATGAGTCATGGTACAGTACAATTGCAACAGATCAGAAAGTATTAGGATTTGAGAATAAAATACTGAGAAGGATTCTTGGGGTAAAGTGGCAAGACAAGAGTTACAAATGCAAGAGTAAGGGATATTACGAGAGTGGAACCAGTTAATGAATATGTGAGAATGTCTCCCTGGAAGTGGCTGGGGCACATGTACAGAAAAGAAGGTAGTTTAATACAGGATGTGTCAGAGTGGACTGCTAGAGGAAGAAGAGGTAGAGGTAGGCCGAGGGAAACCTGGTTGAGGACAATGAAAAAGGAAGCAGGAGAGGAGTGTTGGTGGGACCTGAAGGAGATGGCAAGAGACAAATATTGGTGGGGAGAGTTCATCGAGGCCCTATGCATCCCGTGGGGTGTCACAGGAAATTATATATATATATATATATATATATATATATATATATATATATATATCGTTTCGTTAGTTTCGTTTTTAAAGGCTCCAACATGCTTGCATGCGTCGGCCTTGGTCACCAAATGGCGGCTCTCCATGCTGCACGATCCACTGCAGCCTCTCTGTTCAGAAACCTTATCCCTGAGGTCACACTTAATGACCTCGTCCCATGTCTTTCTCGGTCTACCCCTCGTAACCCCACCCCTAAAATTAACACTTCTCACCTTCCTCACCCAATTATCATCCCCCATCCTCTCCACATGTCCAAACCATCTCAATCTACCTCTCCTCATCACAACACCAATACACTCCAGTCCCATCCTACCTCTCAACTCTTCCATCGTGAACCCAGCCCCCCCAGACCTTGGACACAGGGACGCATTACACATCCACCTAATCATTGTCATTTCTGTACATCTGAGCCGGCGAATATCTTCCTCCTTCACTGCCCAGGTCTCACTACCATACAGCATTACACTCCTAACACATGCTGCATACAAAGACCCCTTAGCACGTAGGGAGAGTCCTCTCAATGTCAGGAGAGGCAAGAGCTCCCTGAACTTCTTCCAACCACTTCTCACCCTAGCCACAGAGCTAGCTCCATCCCCACCTCCAGCACACAACATGTCTCCCAAATAACAAAACTCTTCCACACACTCAAGAGTTTCACCAGCAAGTTCAATTCTTTCATGTCTGACAATCTCCACCTGCTCACCCCGACACGCTGTACACATAAAATCAGCATTATCTCGCAGTCTACCTCTGATACCACTACATCTCTTATGCACCCAATTATCACACACACCGCACAAGATGGAATTACTTCCCACGCCCTTGTGGCAAACTGCACATGGCCACTCTCCCTCGTCTTTGACAGTACCGCCACCAACTCTAGATATCATCAATTTTGTTTTATCTGGATTTACCCTTAAGCCCTTGTGCCCCATACCATCTCTCCACTTCCTAAACCTTTCCTCTGCCTCCCTTTCGTTCTCTGCAATCAACACCAAATCATCAGCATACAACAACTCCCACGGGAGTCCGTTTCTAAAGTCACGTGAAAGGGCTTCAAGTACCATGATAAACAACATGGGACTCAAAACTGACCCCTGATGCACACCAACATTCACGGAAGACCCATCACTCAAATCTCCATTCACTCTTACCTGGGTGTGAGCACCCACATACATAGCCATAACCACCCTAACCAGCCACTCCTCCAAGCCAAGCTTTCTCATTGCTCACTTCACCACCTCTCTAGGGACTCTGTCAAAGGCCTTTTCTAAATCAATAAAAACAAAATAAAGATCCCTTCTCCTACCAATATATTTTTCCTGAAGCTGTCGAACAATGAATATGGCATCAATGGTCCCCCTACCTGGCATAAACCCAAATTGCATCTCATCAATATTCACTCTTTCTCAAATCATACCTTCTAAAACTCTCTCCATTACCTTCATTATCTGATCTAAAAGCTTTATACCTCTATAATTTCCACTTTCCAGGGCATCACCCTTCCCTTTATACAGATTTATAATTACACTCTTCAGCCAATCATCTGGGACAACACACTTATATATAATCCTATTTATCAGGTCAATGACTAACTTCACCCTTATATCACCTGAGGCCTTCAGCATTTCGGCAGTCAACCCAGACACACCTGCTGCCTTACCCACCTTCATCCTGCCTATTGCCTCACTCACAGCAGCAGCATGAATCTAAGGCCAAGGGCCAGACACTGGATCTGCTGGCTCCAAACCTTCTCTGTCCCAGTAAAACTCCTCATGCAACAACCGGTTATAATGCTCTCTCCATGCATCTTTAATATCCTCACTGTTCGCTGCTACCCTTTCTTCATCATTCTTCACACACTGCTGACCTATAATATCCTGATTATCCTTTTTCACCTGACCTGCTACCCTAAATATCATATTTTTCCTTTCCCCATGATTTAGGTTATCAAGTAAAAGTCTCTATGACTCAGACTTTGCCCTGTATACCTCTCTTCTAGCCCTACGCTTGGCAGCCAAATATTCCTCTTTGCTACCACCCTTCTTCCATTCCCGGAAAAGTCTTCTTTTCTCCTTAACTGCAGCTTCTACACCCTCATCCCACCACCAAGTTACTTTATGTCTTGGTGGTCCTCTTGTCCAACCGCATGTTACATCAGTAACTCTCAAGAGATTGTTCTTGAGGGCTCTGTACTATTCATTAATGCCTCTGTCTACAGCTCCCTGTTCAGCCACCACTCTCCTGAACTCGCTATAGAAGGCATCCCTTACTACTTGGTTTTTCAGCTTCCATATTTTCCTCCTACTGTAGGTACATAAGTCCTCTTTTTCATCACTCGTTCTTTAAGCACCATATCACAAATCAGTAGTTTGTGCTGCTTCACACACTCCTCACTTCCTATAACTTTAACTTCCCTCACTAACCTCCTATCGGCCCTCCTAACCAGAAAATAATCTATCTGACTGCTATTTCCCTCAGGCTCATAAGTAATTAACCTACTGTCTCTTTTCCTAAAATATGTGTTGCACACAATCATGTCCGTTGCCTCCCCAAACTAGAGTATCCTTTCCCCTTCTGCATTCCTTATACCATATGCACATCCCCCATGCACTCCTTCATAACCTTGTGCTGCTCCATCTACATGACCATTTAAGTCCCCTCCCAAAACCACCATCTCATCATCTTGCATACCACCCACTACATGTATTAAATTATCCCAAAATCTATCTTTCTCTGCTTCATCTAATCTTGCCTGTGGGGCATATGCCAATATAATCACAGATATCCTTCTACCGAACAGAATTTTCACTACCAATATCCTATTACTTACTCTCATAACATATTCCACCCATTTCCCCGCAACCATCACACCAACACCTTCATATCCGTCTGTCCCCCTTTGCCAAAACAACTTAGAGCAACAGTCCTTCCCAACAATCTTTCTGGCTGATCCACCCCTGTACCGGACTTCCTGCAAACACGCCACATCCACCCACCTCCTAATGAATGCCTCAACGACTTCCCCCGCTCTTCTCCTCAAACTTCCCACATTCCATGAACCCACCCTCATCCCCCTGGGTGATTTACTGTCCTCAGGCTTGCTTTGAAACTTTTTTTTGTGTTTTGTCATATTCAGTATTAACCCGCGGCGTCCCGTTGACGTGAATTAACGTCCACACGTTTTGTCACTGCCAATGTACATAAACGCGAATCAATTGCGAGGTCCATAATTTGCACAATTTTCAATTTTCGCGAGTGAATTTTGGCTCATATACACGGGACACCTTCCTCTACAAGATGCCAGGCAGGGACAATGCCTTACCCAGCATGACCTCCTCCCCCCCCTGCATGCCCTTTTCTCAGCAATTCACCTGTTTTCAGTGACCTGGCCAGTAAAGCCATGTCATGCCACGGTATGAAATTCAGGGCCACAGTGATTCCCCAATCGATGACAATGTGGAGGACAAACATTAGAGGAAGAAACAGTCAGAAATGATGATCAGGTAATGTGGCAAAAAAAGGTCAGGAATGGTGATGAGTTAGTGAGTGAAACAATGCTTATAATGCCTATATTACCATTTGAAAACCAATATACTCTCATACTACATGTAAATTCGTACCAAATAAATAAATAAATACCGTTTATGAGTGGTGTGGAATAGTTATCCTCCCATAGAACTCGTTTTCTTTGCAGCCAGCCTGATAGAAAACCCTGTAAGGAAAGGAGGTACTCCTACCTGGATCGAGTATTTTAAACCTCAGGTGAGCGATTTCTCTATGAATTTTCGATGTTTCTCACCAAAAGTGGAGGTTTGAGCCAAAAAATTTTTTTTCTAAAAATGGTCGGGATTGGGGGGAGTCAGTGGTGGAAAAGTGGTCGAGATGGGGCGGGTTAAATAAAGGAGGATAGACATACCACAGGCCCCACTCACTGCACAGTCCTAGGTCCAGGCAAAGGATCTGAAACCCCTAGCCCACCAGTTTACCAGTGGCTGTGGTAGTGGCCTCGGGGCATCCTGCCAGGACAGCTGCAGGGACATCCTCCAAGCACGCCTTGGCACTGCAACTATCCCACCATTATACACCCACTGATAGGGCAGCCTCCTGGGGCGCTACTCCCAGGTTTGGGCCCCTCTCTATTGGGCGAAAGTGGCAGCCTGGGAACTGCAATGCCCTGTACCCTCTAGCACAGGCCTGAGCCCCATCTCGCCCTGGACCCACGATCTATTCTGGTGGAACCCCTGTGACGCCTCCCCCCAGAAGTCCGCAACTAGGTAGCGGGGGTAAACTTTTCTGGCCACATGCCCTTGCTGGCGCCAACCCCTGCAACATACTGGGATACGTTGTGTGAAATGTAAAGTGCATGTGGTGTAGTGCATAGGATACTTAGAGGAAATGTTTGGGAGAGTATACTGGTCTACTCTCCATGTTACTGTCACACTGAAAATGTCAGCACAGGGGGATGGTTAGATAGCTAGTGAAACAGGAGCTCCAGCTCTCCCTATCACCAGCATTCCCATTCCCCTCGGGAATACCACCCTGTTCGGCCCATGCTATGGCCTCCTTCTATATCTATCTATCTATTTATATATATATATATATATATATATATCGTTTTCGTTTTTAAAGGCTCCAACATGATGCTTGCATGTGTCGGCCTTGGTCACCTAATGGTGGCTCTCCACGCTGCACGATCCATTGCAGCCTCTCTGTTCAGTCCCTTAACCCTAAGGTCACACTTAATGACCTCGTCCCATGTCTTTCTCGGTCTACCCCTCATAACCCCACCCGCAATATTAACACTTCTCACCTTCCTCACCCAGTTATCATCCCCCATCCTCTCCACATGTCCAAACCACCTCAGTCTACCTCTCCTCATCACAACACCAATACACTCCAGTCCCATCCTACCTCTCAACTCTTCCATTGTAAACCCAGCCCCTCCAGGCCTTGGACGCAGGGACGCACTGCACATCCACCTAATCATTGTCATTTCTGTACGTCTGAGCCGGTGAATATCTTCCTCCTTCACTGGCCAGGTCTCACTGCCATACAGCATTACACTCCTAACACATGCTGCATACAAAGACCCCTTAGCACGTAGGGAGAACCCTCTCAATGTCAGGAGAGGCAAGAGCTCCCTGAACTTCTTCCAACCACTTCTCACCCTAGCCACAGAGCTAGCTCCAGCCCCACCTCCAGCACACAACATGTCTCCCAAATAACAAAACTCTTCCACACACTCAAGATTCACCAGCAAGTTCAATCCTTTCACGTCTGACAATCTCCACCTGCTCACCCCGGCACGCTGTACACATAAAATCAGCATTATCTCGCAGTCTACCTCTGATACCACTACATCTCTTATGCACCCATTTATCACACACACCGCACAAGATGGAATTACTTCCCACGCCCTTGTGGCAAACTGCACATGGCCACTCTCCCTCGTCTTTGACGGTAACACCAACCCTAGATATCATCACTTTTGTTTTATCTGCATTTACCCTTAAACCCTTTTGCCCCATACCATCTCTCCACTTCCTGAACCTTTCCTCTGCCTCCCTTTCATTCTCTGCAATCAACACCAAATCATCAGCATACAACAACTCCCACGGGAGTCCGTTTCTAAAGTCACGTGAAAGGGCTTCAAGTACCATGCTAAACAACATGGGACTCAAGACTGACCCTTGATGCACACCAACATTCACGGAAAACTCATCACTCAAATCTCCATTCACTCTCACCTGGGTGTGAGCACCCACATACATGGCCATAACCACCCTAACCAGCCACTCCTCCAAGCCAAGCTTTCTCATTGCCCACTTCACCACCTCTCTAGGGACTCTGTCAAAGGCCTTTTCCAAATCAACAAAAACAAAATAAAGATCCCTTCTCCTATCAATATATTTTTCCTGAAGCTGTCGAACAATGAATATGGCATCAGTGGTCCCCCTACCTGGCATGAACCCGAACTGCATCTCATCAATATTCACTCTTTCTCTAATCATACCTTCTAAAACTCTCTCCATTACCTTCATTATCTGATCTAAAAGCTTTATACCTCTATAATTTCCTCTTTCCAGGGCATCACCCTTCCCTTTATACACATTTACAATTACACTCTTCAGCCAATCATCTGGGACAACACACTCATAAATAATCCTATTTATCAGGTCAGTGACTAAACTCATCCCTATATCGCCTGAGGTCTTCAACATTTCGGCAGTCAACCCAGACACACCTGCTGCCTTCCCCACCCTCATCCTGCTTATTGCCTCACTCACAGTAGCAGTATCAAGCAAAGGCCAAGGGCCAGACACTTGGGAAAAAAAAAAAAAAAATAAAAAAAAAAATATATAAATATATATATTTATAAATTTATATATATATATATATATATATATATATAGAGCATACAGTGCACTCACTAGTTTCGCACCTAATTGGTACCACAATCGCGTCGCTAAACTAAAACTCGCGAAACTCGTGGGCACTTTACATGTAATAAGTGGTAATTGGTTCTGGGGTCAGCCACCTTATTCCCCCTTAGCTACCCATTAATGACATAATACCCCTACTATAAATTCCTTATAATTAAACAGAAACATATAATCTTACTGAACTGTGACTCTACTAACACTGACACATAGGCTGAACTGCTTGATGAGGTTTGAAGATGAGTCTCGAATCTGGGAACAATGGCTGGGGTTTCGAGGCAAGTCGCCATCACAATAATAAGATAATGCGCCATCAGGACAGGATGAGCGAATGAGAAGACAAGTGTTGGATGCAAGAGTGTGGAGAGGGTGGGAGAATGGAGGTCTCTGACCATCACTTAGTGATGGCCAAGGTAAAGCTGAAAAGAAAATGATTGAAGAGATGAAGGGGAAGACAGGAGGAAACAGCTCCTGTGAGAAGAGTGGAGAAGTTGCAAGATAGTGAGAAAATGGCAGAGCATAAGAGCACAGTGGAAGAAAGATTGGGAAGGTATGAGTTAGAGCAGATGGAAGGGGTGAAAGACGTATGTAAGATATTCACGGAAGAGGCAGGCACAGCGTGTGAGGTGGTTTGTGGAGTGAGGAGGAGATGCAGAGATGTGCAAGGGACAGCATGGTGGAATGATAAGGTGAAACGAGCTGTGGAACAAAAGAAGAAAGCATATAGTGAATGGCTAGCGAGTAAAGGTAGGGGAGAAGATGAGAGAGAGAAGAGAGAGGTATATGTGAGCAAGAGAAGGGAGGTGAAGAGACTAGTGAAAGTAGACAAAGAATTTGGGAGGAATCTGAGTGTGAAATGGAGGGAGAGTAAGAAATTGTTTTGGAAGGAGGTAAAGAAAGTAAGGCACTGTGAAAGGGGAAACAGTAGGGGAGTGAAAGATAGGACTAATAGATTGTTGGTGGAGATGAGAGAGAAATTGAGGAGATAGAAGGAGCACTTTGAGGATTTGTTGAATGTAGAGAGTGAGAATAATGCGAGTATAGGTGGTTGGGGAATGGCTGGGAGAAGAAGAGATGAGAGGAGGGAGGAAGAGATCAGTAGGGAGGAAGCAGTGGAAGCAATGAAGAAGATAAAGATGAAAGAGGCCCTAGGAATTGATGGAGTGTGTGGTGAAATACTGAGGTATGGGGGTGAGATTGTTGTGGAGTGGATATGGAAGAGTGTAGATTGGCTTGGGAAGAGGGAAAGGTTCCAGAGGACTGGAAATCAGGTATAATTGTTCCTTTACACAAAGAAGAAGAGGAGAGAGAAGTATGTGGTAACCATAGGGGTATCTGCCTTCTTTGTGAGGCTGGAAAAATATATGGTAGAATACACATTAATAGGGTTAGGCATATGACAGAGGAGATAGTTGGAGAAGAACAAGGGGGATTTAGGAAGGGAAAAGGGTGTGTAGATCAGATATTTGTTCTAAGATGTTTAGAGAAGGGAAAGAAAGTGTATGCTGCCTTCATGGAATTGGAGAAAGCTTCTGACAGAATAGATAGGCAAGGTATTTGGAAGGTATTTAGAATATATGGAGTGGAGGGGAAATTGTTGAGTGCTGTGAAGAGTATGTACGAAGGAGCTAGGGCTATGGTGCGAGTGGATGGTGAGCTGAGAGAGTTCTTTGATCTCAGTGTGGGACTGAAACAGGATTGTGTGATGTTTCCATGGCTGTTTCATATATGCATGGATGGGGTTGTAAAGGTGGTGCAAGGTAGGGCAGTGGATGTGGGGGTGGCTTTAATGAATGAGGGTGAGATTTGGAAGATTCTGGTGTTGCTGTTTGCTGATGATACAGTGTTGTTGAGTGAAGATGAATGGGAGTTGCAAGGTTTGGTGAATGAATTTGGAACAGTGTGTAGGAAGAGGAATCTGAGAGTTAATGCAAACAAGAGTAAAGTTGTGGTGTTTGAGAGGAATGAAGTCACAGAATGTACAGTGACGTTGGATGGTGAGGATATGGAGAATGTAAGTGCATTCACGTACTTGGGTAGTGTGATGAGTAAGGATGGAACGTTGGGGGATGAAGTGCGTGAAAGGGTACAGCAGGGAAGGAAGGTTGTTGGTTCACTGAAAGCAGTGATGAGAAATAGAGAGGTGAGTATGGAAGTTAAGAAGTCACTGCATGATAGTATTGTGATCCCTACCCTGACGTATGAAGTGAGGCATGGACCTTGCAAGAGGGGAACAAGTCAAGAGTGAGAGCAGTGGAAATGAGTTACTTGAGAGGAGCATGTGGAGTGAAATGGAGGGACAGGTTGACGAATGAAGAAGTGAAGGAACGTTGTGGGGTGGATGTGGATGTGGTTGAGAAGATTAGGAGAAATACACTGAGGTGGTTTGTACATGTGGAGAGAATGGAGAATGAAAGACTGACTAAGGTGTATGTAGGTGAGGTGGAGGGAAGGAGAGGGAGGGGCAGACCGAGGATGAGGTGGAGGGATGGAGTTGAGAGGTATATGAGGGAGGAGGGAGTGAGTTGGGGGGAGGGTAGTCAAATGGTGGGTGACAGAGCGACTAGGAGGCGTTTTGTCTGTGGCCACCCTTTGCGGCATTAGGGAGTCGGGCTATAGACAGATAGATAGATAAATAGATAGGACTTTTCACCGTCAGGACGATTCCCCATCAATTGTTTACATATCAGTTTATGTAGCAAGTATACACGTTTTTGAATTATAAAGGTGATGGTGGTTTATTCTTTTTATGATAAAAGTAAAATATGGCATCAAATAGTTGGTAATGGAAAAAATATAAATATATTGAAATGTGAATCAAACGTCGTACAATGTTTCACTTCATCGTTTAACCCCTTAACCGCGGGGCGTCACTTTCGTGATGCTTGGGAGCAAGGGATCATACCGTGGGGCGTCGCTTTTGTGATTCTGTGTTATTTTGAATTCACCCGGGCTTCCAAGTGGGGGCTTGTATCATCTATCAGTACTGACAATGTCCAACACTAGTCAGCACTCCTAATCTCATCTGTACTCCTATCCATTGTTGACAATTTAGCCATTTCTCCCCGTTCTTGACTCCCCTCTCTACCCCCCCTCCATTACCCTATCCTCTCGCCTGCCCGGCCATGCTACGCTAAGTAAATCTTCCCTGGAATTTTTCACTGATTTCATCCATTGAAATAAGCCCTATGTCGTATTCTTATACCAAATAATATATACAAGAAAGAAATCAGGTAAGTGAGAGTGCCATACACCTGGAATTGGCTAATTATCACCTGACAACACCTCACGTGCACTCGTTCGCTAATTTTCGCTGTTTTTTTCCCCTTGAAATATGCCGTATAATCTATTTTCGTAATAAATATACATGTAAGGAGGGAAGGGAGAAGCCTAAGTGATATTTACATTCACCTGGAACTACCTAATTTATAATGTATTGTCTAGATTTCCTGCCAATCATATCAGTGCTACACAAAGCTGTTTCAAGATTTAACATTGGTAGCTCTGAATATATATCTCCTAAGTAGGCCTCTAATCTATTTTCGTAATAAATATACATGTAAGGAGGGAAGGGAGAAGCCTAAGTGATATTTACATTCGCCTGGAACTACCAAATTTATAATGTATTGTCTAGATTTCCTGCCAATCATATCAGTGCTAGACTTAGCTGTTTCAAGAAGTAATATTGGTAACTCTGAATAACCCCTAAACAGGCCTCCAGGCTGCCTGGCCCTGCGTTATCAGTTTACTCTCATCTTCCGAAGTGAGAGGACGTATGTTTCTTCTTGCTGACTTCAAGGCCTTTTTTCACCCCCATGCAAATGGCTCTGTGACTTTTACCCCCTACTAAACCTCGTGTGGAAAGAGGTAAAGGGCTGACAATTGATAAAAGAGTGACTACGATCTTTCTATTGAGTAAAACAGTGCAAGTGGAATTGTAAATAATGTGTAAATAATGTGTGAACAGCAAGTGAAAGTAATGAATGTAAATATACGTGAACAATGGAAAATAGTTTTATAAGTTATTTCAAGTGACAGTGCACAACACAGTGTAAATAAAATAGAAATGTAAATAACGTAAATAAAATAAAAAACGTAAATAGAAATGTAAATGAGTAGTATTATAAGAATACGAGTATATACCCTAGGAGTAATGAAAGTGAAAGTTTCACTCTAGCATGTCTGAATGTTATGAGTTATGAGAGTGAAGATGAAAGTGACATTCACTCTCAATGCCAGTATACAGGACGAGAAAGTGAATGCTACGTATTTTACTGAAAGAAATTGAATCCCTACAGTGACAATAAACTAATACTACTGAAGGAAACTTATGGATAAAGACTGTAGATATATATAAGTGTTATATAGTAATAGAAATATAAAGTGTGAGGGGTTTTATGAATAATAAATGACAGACTACCAAGAGCGAACTAGTGCCAGTGCGACGATCAGACGCGCTCGTAATTTCCATTGCTTTCACAGTGTTTTTTTTTTTTAGTATGGATCCCAAACTACTTGAAAATTGTAGAATAGTGTTTATAGTGTTTGTATCTGGCTGTGGTAATCATATTACGGGTTGTCGGGAAGTGTAAAGTGGAGACTTCGTTACCCTACTTCAGAGGTCTCCACAAGTCCTACGGTAACGAAGAAGGCTCAACAATCATTCCAGGAGAAAGCTGAAGGTATGTGCCATAAGCATATGTAATTTTATTATTCTAGGACTAATAACTGATTTTTGGCAAATATTTTTTGAGAGTCTGTCGGAGCCCAAATAACCCCGCGGCACACGCAAGTCATTGGTAAACAAGCCCGCGGTGTAGGGGTTAACAAAAGGCTACATAAGAGACATGGGCATTTTTATATAAATGCCTAATAACCTTAAGTGAATGATCGAAATACTTCAAAATTATATGAATAATATTCATATTACGTCTACATTCTTAGCTAATCAATCAATCACAGCCTACTGTGAATGGCTATGTATAGATGATAGGAAAGTTACAAAGGACCCTTAATCCTAACTGGAACCTCTGAGTATGGTAGTGCTGCGTAAGGAATGTTGGCAGCGTTGGCAGCAAAATTTAACGTCTCCGTGATCCCTACCCTGACGTATGGAAGCGAGGCATGGACCTTGCAAGATGGGAACAAGTCAAGAGTGAGAGCAGTGGAAATGAGTTACTTGAGAGGAGCATGTGGAGTGACGTGGAGGGACAGGTTGACGAATGAAGAAGTGAAGGAACGTTGTGGGGTAGATGTGGATGTGGTTGAGAAGATTAGGAGAAATACACTGAGGTGGTTTGGACATGTGGAGAGACTGGAGAATGAAAGACTGACTAAGAGGGTGTATGTAGGTGAGGTGGAGGGAGGGAGAGGGAGGGGTAGACCGAGGATGAAGTGGAGGGATGGAGTCGAGAGGTATATGAGGGAGGGGGGGGTGAGTTGGGGGGAGGGTAGTCAAATGGTGAGTGACAGAGTGACTTGGAGGCGTTTTGTCTGCAGCCACCCTTTGCGGGATTAGGGCGTCGGGCTATAGATAGATAGATAGTGTAAACAAAGTACACGTTGATGGAATACAGTAGACTTTTCGCCAGGACCATACCTTGGCTGTCACTATTTTAGCCTCTGTATACCTGAAAGAGGTAACTCGTGAAACTGCATCAAATACAAATATATAAACATATACGTTTCAGTCAGATTATATAGTAAAAAACGGATCAGTATAAGGGAACTATGGTTGTATTATTTCAATAAATGGTGTGAAACGATGTGGCTTTTTCTCGTGTGTGTATATACATGATATTGAAAAAGGACTGTACTGCCGGGCAACTGAGCATGAACAAATCAGATGGGACGCTGCCTAGACCCGGTCATCGTTGGACGCGTTCGTCCTGGCTGTGTTGTCAAACGTCTTATTTTTGGGTGCTCAACCTATCTCAGCCATACCATCACAACCAGCTTGCTTTGGGCATATTGCAGTAAAACCACAGTGTCCCAGTGTAATATCAAAGTGAGTATAACGACCAGGTGTTTGGCCTGGCATGGAATCTTCCATGACCGACCTCGCCACTCAGGACGTCAATATGGACCTCTCCCCTATGACCAGGGGGTCGCTGCCCCTGGAAAGAGGGTGAGGACAGCCTCCGCCACTAATGACGAGGGTGGTGCCCCAGAAAGGTCGATACAGCCTTCCTCCTCGGACGGTGGTGTCACCAGCGAACCAAGGAGCCTCATTTACATAGCAAGGTCGGCTGACAATGCCCCTGTTTTTTTGAATCCCCACAGGTTGTCGGTCGCCATCAACGAATCTTCATGGGGTAAGTATTGTATAGAGGGGTCACTCAGGGTTTTGGGTAAAGGGTCAGCTATTGGGTTCTGTGTCTCTGCAGATGGTGTGGCCAAAATGACTGTACCACCTGATTCCCTCACCCAGCTAAGGGACTGGCCAGTAAGGTGCTGGTTGACTTGCTCACCTTCCAGTGGAGAGTTCTCATATGGGAAAATTGGGCCTATTGCTCCTGATGTCAGGGAGGAGGAACTTTTATGTCACCTTTGTTGCCCTGCCAACTGTTTCTCCCAGCTAGTGGAAGTCACTCACCTCATGGTTCGCATCCCTCCTGGTGGTGAGAACGCAGAGGCAGCCAGGGTGGTATGACTCAAATTCATGGCCCCCCTCCCTGCCAGAGCAGGTCATATTTGGCCACTTGTGCTACTCTATAGGGACTTATATTTTTCCCATCCTAAGGTGCTATATGCACCATTGATTTGGGCATGGCACAATAACCTGTAAAAATAAAGTTCGATGCTCTTGTTGCAGCAGGTTCCACCTATGCAAATCCTCATTGGGTGGTCAATGCACCAATGACCCCTAATGCTTTTTCTGCAGTGGTGCACACCAAGTTGTCTCCCGCACTTGCCCAGTCTACCAGCAGGCATTTGCTATGCATGATGCTGTCATAGGTGACCCCTCAACCCTGTCTGATGTCAACACCCATTTGCGTGCCCTCAATCTATCCAGACGCACTCCTCCCAGGTCTAACCCCTCAACAACACCACTGCTCCCAGTTGGACTTTCCGGCCTGTCCAGGAGAGTGTAACATATGCAACAGTAGCTAGCAACCGCTTTTCAGCATTGGATGATCTTGCTGTAACATCTGGTGGTGAGTCTGCAACCGAACCAAGTGAAATGTAGTGAACAGTTGCTGTGTCCTCCCACCCAACCTTCCAATTTGCAGTGCTGCTCCACCCTCCCCCTTTACCCAAGTCCTGTTCGTCAGCACTCCCACCCAACGTGTACCTCTTCCCTACATGCTGCACAAGACTCTGTAGCTTCTTCCATCCAGCCTGGTATAATGTCAGCCAGCTCCACCTCATCACTGGTCACAACGTTTCAGCTCCAGTCACATCACATGCTGCCTCCCCCAGCTTTCCTGAGATGGGATCCACACCTTGTGATTCTCCTGCTCCTTCACATCAGCCCGTACCAAAGACAACCTCCCACATTTCCCCATATGCCAACCCCACAGGTGCCCATTCTTCAGAATCCTTTGTGGACCTTCTGTTAACATCCCTGTCCACGTTCAAAAATGGATAGTCCTATATAGACATGTGTGTCAGCCTCCTGTCCCAGCTTCTCTCCCTACTCTTGCCCCAGTGATGGCTCATCCACCTCTTCGCAGTTTCCTCCTCTAGAATGCCAGATCCCTTCTTCAGAAAACTTACTATTTCAAGCAGACAGTAGTGGATCTCGTTCCAGACATTATTGGTCTATGTGAGACTTGGTTGTCTCCACATCTCCATCTGTTGCTTTGGGGTTTTACTGTATACTGGGCTGATCGTCAGGGTATTGGAGGTGGTCTAGCTGTCGTGGTCAGCTAGGTTCTGCCATTGACTGGGACCCCTCGAGGAGTGTTGGAAGTTATTGTGGTCCACCTATCCCTCGTGAAGCATTGGATCACTGTGGTGGTTTGCTACAACCCATGCAAGGACACTGGCCTAGAGTTCTTCCATGCCTATGAAGACCAGCTCCCTTCACCTTGCCTCCCCCTGGCTAATTTTAATGCCAAACATCCCCACTGGGATTCTTTCCTGGTCTGGGGTTCTGGCAATAGGTTGGGAACTTCCCTTTTCCAGTTTCTATTGGAGAACAGTCGTTTCACCCTGCTCACCCCATTGGGGTTACAGACCCGTATCAACCTGCACACAGGCCTGCCTTCCACACTTGATCCATATGTGGGGGGATTCTGGTTTTGGTGGCTCAGCCATTTGGACTGGCCCATAATTGGGATTCGACCACCTTCCAGTTATCTTGGATGTCCCTGACCTTTCCCCCACCCTGCTCTGCCCCACCTCATCCACACTGGATCTTCACACGGGGGTCCTGGTCCTCCTTTATGGCAGCCCTTGACAACACTGGGGCTCTGCCTGGAGGGCCCTTAGATGACCATGTGATGGGCTATCCTCTGTGATCGCAGCAGGTGAGACGACCTTCTGCTGGTCATCAACACATCCCCAGGGCACTGTTATGGTTCCTTAGTGGACAGAGGACTGCACCAGGGTTGTCTGGGCTAGGAAGTCTTCTTGGAATGCCTGGCAGAGGTGTCCCTGCCCTAGGCACTGAGACATTCACCACCATAGGGATGCAGAATGCAAGCAGACTCTTAACCAAGCTCGCTGTGCTGCCTGGTCTCCTTTTGCTCAAACCTGTCATTCTCTACCTCACCATCTCGGACCTGGTCCTTTATTTGAGCAATGAAGGGTCGCCCCACCACTCTGTCGTATCCTCTGGTGAAGGAAGGTAACCTTCAGGTAGGCTTCCAAGAAAAGGCTGCCTTCTTGGCTTCCTTCTTTGGATCTCGATTTGGTTCCCCAGCTCCATTTCCAGGTCTCCAGCACTTAGTCAGGGTCACTCAGGCAGGCATCTCCTCCCCCCCCCCCCAGCAAACCTCCCCTTTTACCTAGATAGAACTCTCCTCTGCTCTGCAGACCTTACCACCAAAGAAAGCATGTGGTCCAGATTTAGTACCCAATGAGTTTTGGTTCATCTCCCCGTCCGCCATCATATGTCACTCTTAGAGATACTTAATAACAGCTGGGCATCAGGGATCTTCCTATCACGCTGGAAAACCTCAAACCTCCTCCCCTTCCCCAAGCCAGGGAGAGACTTCTCTTCTCCAGCTTCATACAGGCCAACAGCATTGCTATCCAATGTCAGGAGGGTGCTTGAGAGGATGGTGCGCTGTCGGCTCTCCTGGTGGCTGGAACATGACCGCAGCCTGTCTGAGGTACAGTGGATTCTGCCCAGGGAGGGGGACCATCATGTCCACCAGACGTTCTGTCATCAGCAGATACTCCCGGCGGCCTTCGTGGATCTCCAGGGAGCTTTTGATTCTGCCTCCCATGATGGGATATTGTATAAGTTGTGCTGTTTTTGTGTCACAGGCTCTGGGTACAAAGTTTTTTTGAGGAGCAATCCTTTCGTGTTTCCCTTGGGGGTACGTACTCCTTCCCTATCCCAGTCAGGCTGGGACTACACAGGGATCATGCCTCAGTCCCTCCCTCATCCTCCTGGAGTATCCATCTTAGTCTGTGCAGATGATGTCTCCATCCCCTGCAGTGCTGCCTCATTATGGGATGCCCAACATCGCCCTCCACAGGTCGTGGATGCCTTTGCCACCTGGCCAGCAGGTTGGGGACTAACAGTCAGTGGACACAAGGGTGCTCTTATGTGCTTTGACCATCAGAGGCTCCCCTCCATGCCGAAGATTCAGCTTGCCAGAGAACCTCCTCTTTGAGAAGTAGACTGTAGCACCAGTCGAACAAGGCAGTACTCCCAAGGTGGGTGGAAAGCTGTTAACAGGGAGAGCTGGAGCTCCCGTTTCATCAGCCTTCAGGACTGGTTCCTGACCATCCTCCTTTGCTGAACTTTTTCAGTGTCTCAGTAACACAGAGAGCAGGCCAGCATGCTCTCCAATACAAGTTTCTCTAGCTGTCAGCACCAAGCTACATGCACAGTTGACACTACACTTCCTTTTCAAAATCAAAAAATTGAAATAGCACATATTAATGATGCCTCAGAGTCCCTTGGGGGGGGGGGGCCATAAATGCCCCCACCGTCCGCCCCTCTCCCGGTGATGACTCTAAGAGCTGCCTGGACCCAGTGTCTGACTCACCTCTTCATTTCTGCAACATTCGCGGCCTTTCCTCTTTTTTTCTGTTGAACACCACCTCTCCTCCTCTAAACCTCACCTTCTCTTTTTAACTGAGACTCAGCTGTTTGAGGCAACTGACAGCAAATCCTTTTTTGTATCCTCCTGCTTTCTCAATACTCATTTCAAAGCCAAAGGTGGCTGTTGTGTATATGTACACAACGACTTATCTTGCTCTCGTGTTCCTGAACTTGATTCTTCTGACTTCTCTACTCTCTGGCTTCAGCTCTTCTGTCATTCTCTGACTAAATATATCTGTGCTGTTTACTTATCTCCTAATTCCACTGCCTATCAAAAATTCTTCGACTATCTTACTTCTACAATGGAACACATTCTATCCATTTCTCCTTTCTCTGTTCACCACCACTTTTGGCTCTCCTCTCCTTTCACTGATCCACCTGGTGAACAAGCCTACATCTTTTCTATCCTTAATTATCTAGAGCAGATTGTACAACACCCTACCCATATCCCTGACCGCCTTGGAGAGAGCTCCAACATACTTGACCTTTACAACTAATCCTTCTGCTTACACTGTTAACCTTTTCTTTCCGTGTGGCTCCTCTGATCAAAACCTTATTACCTTAACCTGTCCTATTGCTCTGGTACAGCCTGTGGACCCTCTGAAGAAACGTCGACTGTGGCACTTTGGAGCTGTGAATTGGGAGGCCCTCAGGCAGTACTTCTTTGATTTTCCCTGGAATGATAATTGCTTCCATGGCTGGGAGCCATCCTAGTGTGCCTTGCACTTTACGAAGGTTATTCTCTCAGGCATGGAAGCATACATTCCCTTCTCATATCCTTTGACTAATGCCAGAAAGCCTTGGTTTAATCAGGCTTGTTCTAATGGGATGATAATTGCTTCCATGGCTGGGAGCCATCCGAGTGTGCCTTGCACTTTACGATGGTTATTCTCTCAAGCATGGAAGCATACATTCCTTTCTCATATCCTTTGACTAATGCAAGAAAGCCTTGGTTTAATCATGCTTGTTCTAATGCTGCCCGCAACAAGGACAGGGCCAATAAAAGGTATCAGAGTCAACCCACCCCTGAATCACATCTTTTTTATGTTTCTGCCTGGAATCATGCTTAGTCTGTTCTTCGCTCTGCTAAAAATAATTTCATCCATACTAAATGCTCTCAACTCTCCAATTCGAATTCTTCCCCCTCCTTTTGGCACCTTGCCAAAAACTTTTTTAACAACTTTACCTCATCATCCTTTCCTCCTCTTTTCTACTCTGATGGCTCTGTAACTATTTCTTCTACTGATAAAGCAAATCTCTTCACTCAGACTTTCTCCTTAGACGATTCCGATGCTGTTCCTCCATCACTTCCTCCCTCTGACTTCCTCATGGTTGACATTAAAATTTCTTCAGCTAATGTATTGTCTGCCATCACTGGTCTGGATACTAAGGCAAATGGGCCTGATGGGGTCCTTCTTGTTGTCCTCAAGAACTGTGCTTACACCCTGCCTAGGTAAACTCTTTCGCCTTTGTCTTTCAACTTATGCCTTTCCTTCTTGCTGGAAGTTTGCTCTCATTCAGCCAGTCCCAAAGAAGGGTAACTATTCCCAACCCTCTAACTATCGTCCAATTGCTTTAACATCCTGTATCTCAAAAGTTTTCGAGTCTATTCTTAACAGAAAAATTTTAAAGCATCTTTCCTAACATAATCTTCTTTCGTATCGTCAGTATGGGTTCCACCAGGGACGCTCCACTGGCGATCTTCTCACCTACCTTTCAGACTCCTGGTCATCCTCCTTTCGGGACTTTGGCGAAAGCTTTGCCATTGCACTTGACATCTCAAAGGCTTTCGATCGAGTCTGGCATAAATTTTTAATTTCCAAACTGCCCTCTTACGGTTTCTATCCTTCTATCTGTGCCTTCATCTACAGCTTCCTTTCTGGTCGTTCTATAGCTGCTGTTGTAGAAGGCCATCGTTCTTCTAGACCTATCACCAGTATTCCTCAGGGTTCTGTCCTATCACCAACTCTCTTCCTTTTATTCATCAATGATCTAAGCTGTACATCTAACCCTATCCACTCGTACGCTGATGATTCCACCCTTCACTTTTCCTTTCAGTTCCCGCAACGTCCATCCCAGCAGTTACTTCAACAAATAAGGGATGATTCTATGGCACACCTAGTGTCTGACTTGGTCTCTATCTCTGACTGGGGTAAAAATAATCTTGTTGTTTTTAATGCATCAAAGACTCAGTTTTTACATCAATCAACCTGACAAAATCCTCCACAGGAGTACCCACTAAAGTTTAATAATATCCAGCTCAAACCTGCATCATCCTTGAACACGCTTGAGGTTTCATTCACTCGGGATTTATCTTGGAAAGATCATATTACATCTCTTGTAAAATCAGCTTCGAAGAGATTAGGTGTGCTAAGCCGACTCCATACCTTCTTTATCCCTGGACAGCTGTTGACTTTATACACAGGTTTTATTCGCCCCTGTGTGGGGAGGCTCCCCACATACAGCTCTTCTCAACAGGGTGGAGTCAAAGGCTTTTGTCTCATCCACTCTCCTTCTCTTATTGGCTCCCTTCAACCTTTCTCTCTTTGCCGTTTTGTTGCCTTTTTATCTCTTTTCTATCGCTACTTCCATGGTCACTGCTCCTCTGAACTGTCTGCTTTCATCCCTCCACCTCTACAAAGGGCACGTAGCACCTGTCTAGCAACAAACTCTCATCCCTTTTCTGTCCAGCTCTCTAATGCAAGAGTTAATCGTTACTCCTAGTCCTTCATTTATGCAACAGGTCAACTCTGAAACTGTCTCCCTCTGTCTGTATTGCCTACTTCCTATGATCTCCAGTCTTTCAAACGCAGTGTGTCCAATGCATCTCGAAATGAAGAGATCTTGAATTTGTCTCACTTTTGTATTGTTATTGTTTTTTCTTGGAAGGAACT
This sequence comes from Coenobita brevimanus, assembly GCF_032717465.1. NCBI lineage: Eukaryota > Metazoa > Arthropoda > Malacostraca > Decapoda > Coenobitidae > Coenobita > Coenobita brevimanus. Next base: position 21,286,767 of record NC_137024.1, on the reverse strand, counting down.
GTTTGTGGGCTCCTAGCCTTTGATTCCTTCTTACTTGCATAAAAAAAAAAAAAAAATCGGACCCAGGACAAGTTTCTGGGCCTCCAACTGGATAGTCTCTGTCTCACCTGGGCTCCCCACATTGACCATCTTTGATCACCATGCCTTAGGCATCTGGACATTATGAAGTGTGTCACTGGAGTTCGCTGGGGTGCTAATCAAAACACTCTCCTCTACTTGTGTATGGCTTTCATCCACAGCAAGATCTCACATGGTGCTACCGTTTACAGATCGGCTCCCAGACTCACCTAAAAAAGTTGGGTGGTGTCCAGAACATGGCACTTCACATTGCCCTGGGTGCCTTGATGTCCACCCCAATTACTTTGCTTCATGCAGAGTCTGGGGTGATGCCTCTCTCCATCTACCACATGGAACTAGACTTTCGGCTACTCCACCGCATTTTGGCCCTTCCCTCAAGGCACCCGGTCCCCTCCCTCTACTACCTCTCCACAGTCCTTCGTCAGCCTCAAGCTTGGCCACGAGTGAGGTTACCATACATTATCCGCAGCATCCAGGCCTGCCACACCCTGTCTATCGATCTGCCCAGGCCTGCCCCAGTGGCCATTCAGCCCCCTGTATCCCTTTGGATGGATTTGTCTCCATATGTCTTCCCCTATCTCTCAGTACCATTCTTGAAGTTGACAGATGCAGTCTTGGCACGGCAGCTCTTTCATAGCATGGACTCCTCTGTTTATAAGGACTCCCTGAGAATTTACACAGCTTCAACATCACTATCATTTCAATGTTAATACCACACTATTTTTCCCCTTTCTGCCATTACCTTTCTCTGCCTTAGAGCCATAAAAGGTAAATCCTACACTGCAGCAACCTACGGCATTTTATACTTACTGGCTAAATGTACCCTGTATAATTCGTTGAACTAGACCGAAAAAAGTCACAATCCATACATATTTTTTTACTATAAGCGACGAGTGTAGGTGTTTCAGTATGGCAGCCAAAATCACACACTCGTGGCGGAGATCGTCTCTCACTCCCCTCCATCTTGCTTGGCCTCAGTGGCCTATTTTGAAGATCTTTCCAGGTACCAAACTTGGTCGTTCAGCAGGCGGTATGATGTCCTAACCACAGAACTCATAGCCATCCTCCAAACCCTTGAGTTTGTCCGGACTTTCCTCCAGCCTCAACTGGTGGTTTTATACACCGACTTGCAGTCCATACTTACCCTACTTCTCTCAAATCGTCCTGTGGCTCTTGTCAGGATTGTCTATGCTATTATGGAGCACCTCCTTCTCCTTGTTACTCCTCCCTGGCCCCACCGCCTTCAATGGATTCCCTCGCATGCAGGCATCCATGGCAATAAAGTTGCAGACGCAGCAACAAAGTGAGTACTGACCTCCAATACACAAGTCTATATGACACCAGACAGCGTCACATACCCTAATCTTGCACGCAGCACCTGCATATCATACTGGAATGCAAACCTTGCGACCACCCCACCTGCCTCCCACCTGGGATGTTTTTGCTCCGACTCCTTTGAACACCCTTGGGCACGCTATCCCTGTAGGGACGTTGATGTTGCCATCACTAAGTTACGGTTGGCCCACACAGGCCTCGCAAGTCACCTGTACTGTTTGGGTATGATAGAGCACCTTTGGTGCCAGTAGTGTCCTCATGTTGAAGAAACCATAGAATATTTCATGTTATGGTGCCATAAGTTCCACTCCCTTCGCACACCTTTGCAGGATCGTTTGGCATCTCTAGGAGTTTTCAATTTGTCTGTCCACACCCTCCTGGGAGGAGGTGCTGGGGACCCTCGGTTACGACAACAAGTCATGCGGTGTATGTGGATGCAAGAGCTCATAGAGGTTTGGGGGAGTGGACTTTCTGACCACTACTTGGTGGTGGCCAGAATCAAGATCCAAATAGGATGGAGTAATAGAAGAAGGGAAGGACGTGAAGAAGGAGTATTTGCAAGGAGAGTGGAAAGGTTACAAGAGGATGAGAAAAAGGCAGAATATAAGAGAGAAGTGGAGGAACGATTGGGCAAATATGAATTGGAGCAGATGGGGGACGTGGAAGGTGTGTGCAGGATACTCACAGAAGAAATATGTGCAGCATGTGATGTGGTGTGTGGGATGAAGAGAAGACGGAGGGGGGTGCAAGGAACAGCGTGGTGGAATGAAGAGGTGAGACAGGCTGCGACACAAAAGAAGAAAGGATACAATGAGTGGATGAGAATTAGGGGTGTGGAAGAAGTTGAGAGGCGGAAGAGAGAGTTATATGTAGAAAGAAAGAGAGAGGTAAAAAGATTAGTAAGAGAAAGAAGAGAGTGGATGAGGAATTTGGAAGGAATCTGAGTGTAAAGTGGAGGGATTGTAAGAAGTTCTGGAAAGAAGTGAAGATAGTAAGACAGGGTGGAAGTGAAGTTAGCAGGGGAGTGAAAGATAAAAATGGAAGATTACTAGTGGAGAAGGAAGAAGAAGTGAGCAGATGGAGAGAACACTTTAAGGAATTGTTGAACATAGAGGATGGAAGTGATGCGAGTATAAGTTGCTGGGGAATGGCTGGGAGAAGGAGGGAGGTGAGAAGACAGGAAGAAATCAGTAGGATAAAAGTTGTGGAAGCATTGAAGAAAATTAAATTGGGGAAAGCCCCAGGAATTGATGGAGTGTGTGGTGAAATGTTGAAGGATGGGGGAGAGATAGTAGTAGAATGGATGTGGAAGACGTGCAGATTGGCCTGGGAGGAAGGTAGAGTTCTGGAGGATTGGAAGTCAGGTATAATTATTCTCTTGTTCAAAGGAAAAGGGGAAAGAGAAGTGTGTGGTAATCATAGGGGCATTTGTCTTCTTAGTATAAGAGGAAAAATGTATAGTAGGATACTTATTGACAGAGTTAGGGAAATAACAGAGGAATTAGTTGAAGAACAGGGAGGCTTTAGGAAGGGAAGAGGTTGTGTAGATCAGATATTCATTCTTAGATCTTTAGTGAAAAAGTTTCTAGAGAAGGGAATGAAGTTGTATGCGGCTTTCATGGATTTGGAGAAAGCATGACAGGGTGGATAGACAAGAAGTGTGGAAAGTATTAAGAATATATGGAGTAGATGTGAAGTTGTTGAATGCTGTGAAGAGTATGTACGATGGTGCGAAGGCTGCAGTGCGTGTGGATGGTGAACTGAGTGAATTTTTCTCTTTGATGGTTGGGTTGAAACGGGGATGTGTCATGTCTCCATGGTTGTTCAATCTGTATATGGATGGGGTAATAAAAGAGGTACAAGGTAGGGTAGTGGATGTTGGAGTGGCCCTGATGAGAGAGGGCAGTGTTTGGAAACTCCCTGTACTGTTGTTTGCCGATGATACTGTGTTGTTAAGTGAAGACGAAGGGAAGCTGCAAGGCTTGGTGGATGAGTTTGGGAGAGTGTGTAAGAAACGGAATCTAAAGGTGAATGTAGGGAAGAGTAAAGTGATGGTCTTTGAGAGAGGTGAAGTCAGTGAATGTACAGTGAGGTTGGATGGTGAGGAATTGGAAAATGTGAGTACATTTAAGTACTTGGGTAGTGTGATGAGTAAGGATGGAGATTTGGAGGGTGAAGTGCTTGAAAGGGTGCAACAAGGAAGAAAGATTGCTGGTTCCTTGAAAGCAGTGATAAGAAACAGGGAAGTGAGCATGGAAGTGAAAAAGTATTTTGATACCAACTCTAACGTATGGAAGTGAAGATTGGACGTTGTTGGAAGGGTACCAGTCAAGAGTGAGAGCAGTGGAAATGAGTTATTTAAGAGGAGCCTGTGGAGTCACATGGAGAGACAGCCTGACAAATGAGGATAAAAAGAAGCGTTGTGGTGTGGATGTGGATACGATAGGAAGCGTTAGGAGGAATACACTGAGGTGGTTTGGCCATGTGGAAGGATGGAGGGTGAAAGACTGACGAAGAGAGTGTATGTGAGTGAAGTGGAGGGGAGGAGAGGGAGGGGGAGGCCTAGGATGAGATGGAGGGATGGGGTGGAGAGGTATACGAGAGAGGAGTATGTGAGTTGGGAGCAAGGCAGTGAAATGGCGGGGGATAGGGCGACGTGGAGGCGATTTGTTTGTGGCCACCCAGAACGGGATTGTGGCGTCTGGCAATAGATAGATAGATAGATATAGATCATTGTCAATTGTTCTCAAATTTTTCCATCATCATACAATTTTTGTGAAGTACTATAAACGCCGACAGGTCAATTACAGAGTAAACGACTCGTGACATGGCTGCTAAGGAATAATAGGAATCGGGGAGTTGACACCCTCAGGAGTAATCAGACTAGTCCCCCTATATAAACAAGCACGGATCGTGCGTATGATGGGGACTTTGATGCATGGTTGTGGGGATTGCAGACATGTATTCAGAGCTCTCCTCTAGCTTTGCAGGTCTGCCTCACTGGCATTAGTTTTGTACATAGCACCAATAAAGGTTAGGTTAGCTAGTTCTAATATTCTTCCCTGTCCTTAATAGAGATATAGTAGGTGTCTATATCTGTTTACTGAGATTGCCTTTGCTTACTCGCCTCTTGAGTGTACCCCCCATTGATCACTCTGGGGTGTGATATACACAGGCGCGTCCTCCCAAGAGTGGTTTGAGAGGGTAATCTCAGACTAGGTGTGTCTTCCCCGGGTACTTTGTCCCTTGCTTGTTTTTCTCTTTCTTCCCACTTACCCCATGAGGGGGAAGTGGTAACTATGTCAGACGCCTCTACTGCCTTCCCCCCGACTGTTCAACGGACAGACTGACCCCCAGACTGAACGGCCCCAGACAAGTGCCCTTCTTGACATTAATGTTAAAAATGCTTTGTTTGTCCAGATTCATGTGGTTGGTTCCACTCCCCTGTCCAGCCTCAATCCTTTCATCATCAAGGTGATTGATGGGTTGCAGGAGAGGTGGAACAAGTGAAAAAACTTGCGAGTGGAGACCTTCTCATAAAATCAATGAATTCAGCCCAGGTAAAGGATCTGATTAAACTGAGCAAGTTCCATTGTTATGATGTTGAGACCACGAAACCTCACTCCATGAATTCCTGCAAGGGTGTCATCACCTGCAGGGATCTTGTGGTTATGAAGGAGGAAGAGATCGTACAGGAACTTGCTCAGCAGGATGTTATAGAAGTTCACTTCATTACTACATACTCAGAGGGCAGAAGGACGAAAACCGCAACAGTCATCTTGATTTTTGGCAAAGTTTCGTTACCCTCCAGCGTTAAAATTGGCTACGAAATTGTTAACGTCAGACCTTACATCCCAAACCCCCTTCGTTGCTTAAAATGCTAGATTTATGGGCATCATGAAAAGGCTTGTCGGGCTTCCAACTTCACGTGTGGCAGGTGCACGGCTGTAGGACATTCTGCTGACAACTGTACATCCGACACCGTATGTTGCTTTCACTGCAAGGATGCTCACTCCACTTCCTCGAAGGTTTGTCCCAAGTGGAAGGAGGAGGAAGAGGTCTGCACAATGAAGGCAAAGGAGAGCATTTCCTTTTACGATGCAAGGTAGAAAGTGAAAGAGTTGCATGCAACTCCTAAGCCTAATATCTCCTATGCATCGGCGGTTGTGTCCCGTCACGTGATGTGCATCGTGGAAACGCAGACTGACCTTACATTCGCTCCTCATGCCCCACGCCCTACCTCTCAGTCTATGCCTCCTGTACGCTCCAACTCTCTTACGGACATCCCTGTTGCTACTTTGTACTCCCAGGCTTCTGCTGCTCTTTCGCAGTCAGTGTGGCAAAAACAGAAGTCTGACAAGTCTGATAAGATTAATTTGACAACCATCACCAAGCCGGCACGTCTTCATATCCTTCCCGCTCCTGGTCCAGCGAGGGAGAGAAAGAATTGTTCTTTGTCGGTGGAGTCTGGGAGCCTTGTTATTGACGAAAATATCGAGGTATCCATGAGCAAGCACCGGGAAAGGTCTCCCGGTAGCCACTCGCCTGGTTGTGGCGGGGTGTAAAAAACCTAAGCATACTGGCCACCCTCGAAAGTCTTAAACCGTCGCATTCACTGTTGCAATGGAATTGTAGAGGTGTTGGGAATAAACTAAATAATATAGCAATTTTGCTTTCTATACACAGGCAAGACGTTATTTGTTTACAGATGTGCTTGGTGAATCACCCTGATCCTCCACAGCTCAAACACTACCACTCGTATAGAAGATATGAAGGTCATGGAGTTGCCATATACACACACAAATCACACCCACAAACAGAAGTGACTCTAAATTCTACTCTGGAAGCTGTCACGTGCAGAGTAAAATTTAATAACAGGTATTTGTCTATTTGCTCTCTGTACTGTCCTCCACATGGTCCCATTGATAGTGATGCTTTAAATTCACTATTTGAACATCTTCCTGGGAATAAGTTAGTGTTGGGTGACTTCAATGCCCATCACTATCAATGGGGTAGCTTGAGGATTAACAGTCGTGGGGAGAAAATAGCTGACCTAAAACTACAGTCCAACCTCTGTCTTCTGAATGATGGTAGAGCGACTCGTGTAGATGATCGTACTGGTAACTTTTCAGCCATTGACTTACCTTTGGCCTCCCCCGGTATACATCAAGATTTCTCGTGGGACCCATATGACGATTCCTTGGGAAGTGATCATTTACCCATCAGTCTTTCTTATACATGCAACATCCTTTCGGACCCTCCACCTCCAAAATTTAACTATAAGAAAGCAGATTGGGAATCCTTCTCAAGGATCGTCAATTTAGATATATCTGGGGACCATAGATGTTACGGTCGAAAATTTAAATAAATCCATATTACATGCAGCTGAGGCTGCTATTCCCAAGACTTCTACAGTTCATGCAAAGCATAGAGCACATTGGTGGACGCCGGATTGCCAACAAGCATTAAGGAAACGCAATCGAAGATATAGGATTTTTGATAGTCAGCCCACTGAGGAAAATTATATTGCATACAAACAGGCATGGGCTAAGGCAAGGAGAATCATAAGAAGGGCCAAACGTGACTCCTGGTGGTCCTTTGTGTCCACAGTGAATCGATCGATCCCACTCAGTAAAGTCTGGTCCATTATTAAAATATTAAATAATAAAGGCCCAGAGATCCCTGTGACCACCCTGCAGATTAATAACATCTATGACGATTCCGTGGTCGTTGCTAACATCCTAGCCAGGAGTTTTTCTCATGTAAGTAGCTCAGCCAATTACGACCCGCATTGTCAACACCATAAACGCACGGCTGAGCTACAGATCATAGACTTTGCCACAAAAGATGTAGACTCCCTGTACAACCAAGAGTTTACGCTAGGTGAACTGCCCCTTGTCCTTAAATCCTGTAGAGACACCAGCCCTGGAGCTGACACCAACACATATGGTATGATCCAGCATCTTAATCAGAACAGCCTGATTAAAATGTTAGCATTGTACAATGAGATTTGGGCGTCTCGAACGTTCCCAAACTCATGGCACTTTCCGCACGTCATACTGATACCCAAAGAGGCTGGTCGTCTTATGAATCCCACTTCATTTCATCCTATTGTGTTAACTTCTTGTCTATGTAAGGTCATGGAACGTATGGTTAATCATAGGCTTCTTTTTGTTTTAGAGTTGAAGAATTTGTTAAATGATCAACAATGTGGCTTCCGTAAATACAGAAGTTCACAAGATCATTAAATGAATTTGGAGCATTGTATTGCAGAGGCATTTGCCAATAAAGAATTCATGATAGGGATGTTCTTGGACATCCATAAAGCCTATGACATGACATAGCGACACGGTATACCAATGAAGCTCTATGCTTATGGTTTAAGAGGAAATTTGCCTATTTTTATTTCAAATTTCTTAAGGGACAGGACTTTCTCTGTCAAATTGCTGTGTAACATAACATCGGATATATTTATCCAAGAAAACGGGTGCTGCAGGGAAGTGTGCTTAGTCCCACTTTATTTAGTATTATGATCAATGATTTTCTGTCATCAGCTCCCATCCAGAGGAATCATAAAATAATACTTGCTCTAAGCTGACGATTGTGCAATATGGCACTCTTCCCATAATGCACAATTTTCGGCTGGGCGGATTCAAACAGCCCTTGACTCCGTCCACCAATGGGCCTTGCAGTGGGGATTTAAGTTTTACGTCCGTAAGTGTACCGCTGTAGTTTTTATGATTCGTAACGTACCTAATTTGTGCTTAACTTTGAATGATCAGGCAGTACCTTTTCAAACTTCTGTAAAGATTTTTGGAAATACATTTTGATCATCGTTTGAACTTCAAAATTCATGTTAATAATTTGCTTGCTCGTTGTGATAACCAGCAAATGTCCTCAAGTACCTAGAGGGTACTACATGGGGTGCCGACGGAAAATCTTTATTAATGGTGTATTAGTCCCTTATTCGATCGAAGCTAGACTATGGCGCACAGGTGTATGGCTCGGCATCTGATGCCACGCTGAAAGGATTGGATGTGTTGCGGAATAAATGTTTGTGAATGTGTCTTGGAGCTGTCCAGTGTACCTGTGTAGCTTGTATGGAAGTTGAGGCGAATGTGCCTCCCCTCCATATTCGCTGTGACCACCTGGCTTGGTCCTATGGACTCAGAACATCGAGGAAAAGTAATATTAGCAATGTGGCCTGTACCCCCTCTGCGACAATACCACCATCTTTTGTGGGGGGTGCGTCGGCCACTTGCCGTTCGCCTCCACTTACTAACTCAGGAGCTTGGTGTGGGCCTCTGTTACTGTGACAAGGTAGTGTTTAAAAATATAGTGCTTGGTAGTCATTTGGCTTTATTGTTGACGTATCATGGCTCTCAACGCCAAAGATCAGGGTGCCGGAGGCGGAGGTCCACGACTTGTTTCGTAATATCATCATTCGTCACTTGGGGTCCCACCACTTGTACACTGACGGCTCCAAGTCGAGTGAATGTGTGGGTGCTAGTGTGTGGTCGACTGAATGTGCCCTCAGGTATCGGTTGCTGACTCATATATCTGTGTTTACGTCCGAACTTTTCGTTATTGACAAAGCCATAGATTTATGCTCTCAATTCTAGGCATGACTCATTTATCATATTCTTGGATTCAAAATCAGCCCTTCAGGCAATTGCATCTTGTACTACGGACTCTCATGAGATGCAGGGCCGCATCGTTAATAAGATGCATTCATGCAACAAGTCCTTGACGCTGGTTTGGGTGCCTGGTCATTGTCATATCTACGACAATGAGCAGGCTGACTTACTTGCAAAGTCGGCTGTAGTGCTCAAGGAAACTTGGGACGTTCCTCGTGATCTACGGTCGAGTCTCTCTCTCAAAAAGAAATCAATAAATCTTCTGTGGCAAGGTCAGTGGACCAGACTAAATATTCGAACGTGTAAGCCATACCTGAGTGGCTGGGACACTGCCAACCGTCCCAGTCGCCTGGAAGAAAGTGTTGGCTCACTTACGACTTAATGCCATCATGTTAACGCAGATGAAACCTTACATGGAAAGACGATTCCCACCACACTGTGACATCTGTGATGCGGTGTTATCTATCAGTCATATTATCCTGCGCTGTCGGCGATTTATTCATGAACGCGTTTCACTTATAAATTACTGCGGCGCAGCAGACGTCCCCTTCACCCTTTCCACCATCCTGGCTGATGGGGACATTGTTATGACTGATAAATTGATGGCTTTCTTGAGAGAGACGAGATTGATCAGAGTGATGTGACTTTTTTACTATATGATTTGGTTTTTATTGACTCTAAATATGCATATATTGTACTATTAATTAGGGTTGACATATTTGAACTAGTTCCTCCTCCCACTGATCTATTTCTAATATTAATGTCCCCTATAAACCCCGTTCCTCGACTGACAGTCACCAGGTGATGAGTGCAAGTGTGCAATATAGAAAAGTATTGGGCACTTGCAGTCGATGGTGGTCTGTTGGGCGAGGTACTTCAGTTTTTGTACATATTATGTAAATACATCATACCATCGTGATTAAGTTATCCTAATTAGGGCCGACAGCTGACGTACATGGAAATGTTCCTGACTCGTCTGGTTCTATTTCATATACTGATGTCCCCTATATTAGGTTGTGCCTCGACTGACAGTCAGCAGTGACGAGTGCAGGTATGTAATATAGAAAGGCATTACATATCTGCAGTCGATGGTGTTCTGCTGGTCGAGGTATTTTTACCATTAGTGTAGGTCTAGCTATTTGTCTCTGTATGATTTAGTATAGTCCAGGCCCTTAGGGAGTTATGAGGAGGGTTTTGTGCGGATTTGTCTACAAGTACCAAATTTGGCTCAGATGTAGACCAGAACATACTTATTTCATTTTTGGAGAGCTCCAAGCCCAGCGCTCACTCGGGCCGCCATGTTGGCCAAATCCAAAATGGCTGCCAGCCGATACATGATTGTATGACAACTTCGTAACCAAAAGTCGCAGAATCATGAATGAACTCACTTTTTATTGGTTTTTGACCTCAAGGATTCCAAATTTGACCTCTATTTTGACATTCTTGGTCATTATAACCCCCCAATGGCATATAAAACGTCAAATGAGATCAAAACTAAGCCAAGTAAACACAAAGTTTTATTTAAATCATTTAATGTTCAACTCCCGAAATACTCCAGGCCCTATATGGCAGATTTGTCTCCAAGCACTAAATTTGGGCCAGATGTAGACCAGAACAGACTGATTTCAATTTTGGAGGCCTTTGCCTTTTGATGTGAACAACATAAATGTGGGCACTTGCGAGAATGCTACCGCGCAAGTGTGTTACAAGGATGCTGAGCACCAATCGCATAGGAACTATAAGAAAAAATCAATACTGCAAGATCTAATTGATTCTAATCTAGGTATCGTCATTGTTCACACATCCACCTTCACACTTGCACAACCCTGTGCAGCGGACTCCAGCCCTACAGCATTTGCAGTTTCCTGTGCAAGATCTCTCACAGCCACAGTGCAGGAGAATGGAACATGCCTTACTAGCATCTGCGAGTGATGTCCAGTATGGTAACCAGATACCATTGTCATCTTTCTGCCAGCCCTAATCACTGAAGTCGGGGATTTCCTGGCAAACTGAGGTTGCTTGATTCCAATAAAAGCTTGCCTGAAGCAGTGCCCTCTTTATGTGCTCAAACAGCGCTGCTTGAGTGGGTGGTATGTTCTCCAGCGTTTTTGTACCACTTGTAAAATGACGGTGCCTGGCTTCGTTGACATTGGCCAAACCACATGTCTTACTGTACATGATTACCACAAATCGTTCCAGCTTCTGCATGTGCAAAGACTCAAGGGTTAAGAGTTTGGGGTCATGGGTGAGGGCCACCAGTGTTTCAGTGAGTCCTGGGGTGCTTTGCCAAGATCCCCAGGCAGTCTTTTTGCCACATCCAATGAACTGTGATGTCGTGTCACATCCTGTGAGGGCATGGAAGAGTGGCAGTGCCAGAGACTTGGAGGATCCAAGGTGAGAGCAGATATAATGGATGGGAATGTCATGGAATTTTTTTCCACTACAAAAGCCCATCCACAGCTGTGAAACTACAAGTGTGGTGAAAAAGCGTACAGCAAGAACCACCACATCACTGTCAACGGTACGAACATAGGCTGTTCTGTGACCCTGTGCTGCAGCATGTGCCAGGTGAAGGAATATCCTTGTGTCTGCCTCAGGGTGGTTACATGGTTGGAGAGCTGAAACATCACAGGGTCTATTGGATAGCACATTCTCAAACTTTGTTCTGAGAAGAAGCCTCCCACCCACATCTTTCTTGAAACACTGGTGGCCCTCACCCATGACCCCAAACTCTTAACCCTTGAGTCTTTGCACATGCAGAAGCTGGAACGATTTGTGGTAATCATGTACAGTAAGACATGTGGTTTGGCCAATGTCAACGAAGCCAGGCACCGTCTTTTTACAAGTGTACAAAAACGCTGGAGAACATACCACCCACTCAAGCAGCGCTGTTTGAGCACATAAAGAGGGCACTGCTTCAGGCAAGCTTTTATTGGAATCAAGTAACCTCAGTTTGCCAAGAAATCCCCGACTTCAGTGATTAGGGCTGGCAGAAAGATGACAATGGTATCTGGTTACCATACTGGACATCACTCGCAGATGCTAGTAAGGCATGTTCCATTCTCCTGCACTGTGGCTGTAAGAGATCTTGCACAGGAAACTGCAAATGCTGTAGGGCTGGGGTCCGCTGCACAGGGTTGTGCAAGTGTGAAGGTGGATGTGTGAACAACGACGATACCTAAATTAGAATCAATTAGATTTTACAGTAGTGATATTTTCTTATAGTTCCTATGTGATTGGTGCTCAGTACCCTTGTAACACACTTGCGCAGTAGCATTCTCGCAAGTGCCCACATTTATGTTGTTCACATCAAAAGGCAAAGGCCTCCAAAATTGAAATCAGTCTGTTCTGGTCTACATCTGGCCCAAATTTAGTGCTTGGAGACAAATCTGCCATATAGAGCCTGGAGTATTTCAGGAGTTGAACATTAAATGATTTAAATAAAACTTTGTGTTTACTTAGCTTAGTTTTGATCTCATTTGACGTTTTATATGCCATTGGGGGGTTATAATGACCAAGAATGTCAAAACAGAGGTCAAATTTGGAACCCTTGAGGTCAAAAACCTATAAAAAGTGAGTTCATTCATGATTCTACGACTTTTGGTTACGAAGTTGTGATACAATCATGTATCGGCTGGCAGCCATTTTGGATTTGGCCAACATGGCGGCCCGAGTGAGCACTAGGCTTGGCGCTCTCCAAAAATGAAATAAGTATGTTCTGGTCTACATCTGAGCCAAATTTGGTGCTTGTAGACAAATCTGCACAATTTAGTCCCTGGACTAGTACAGGTTAGCGATTTGCCTGTTAGGTGATTGGTTTTAGGGTCTTTAGATTAGGTTTTTCTTTATTATAAAAGGTCTAAAAAATATAAAACCAAGAAAAAATTAAAAAATAAATACAAAAAAAATAAATAAAATAAAAATTATTATATATATATGTACGTGAGCATGAATGTGTGTCTGTATATATGCATGGAAGTGTGTGTGTGTGTGTGTGTGTGTGTGTGTATATATATATATATATATATATATATATATATCCTTAATGACCAGGAGCTTTGGCCTCAATGGTCTATAGGCCAAAAAAAAAAAAAAAAATGCATATGATGGGCTTTTTGATGCATGGTCGCGGAGGGTGAAGACATGTTTTCTGAGCTCTCCTCTAGCTTTCAGAGATGCCTCACGCGCATTAAATTTTGGTTTCTCGCCACTAGGGCGTATTTTTCAGTTAGGTTAGCTAGCACTCATTTTCCTCCCTTCTCTGCTTAGAGATACAATAGGTGTTTGTGTCTTTTACTGAGTTTACCTTTGCTTACTCGCACACGGAGGGTCCCCCCCACTGATCGGTCTGGGGCATGAATACACACGGTCGGGCCTCCTTGAAGTGGTTTGAGAGGGCAACCTCAGACTTATTTGTTCTACCCCGGGTTATTTGTCCTATGGTTGTTTTCTCTCCTTCCCACTTCCCCCGTTAGGGGAGAGTGGCTTCTATGGCAGACGCCCCTACTGCCTCCCCCCCTTCAGGGGGGAGGTAGTCCTGACCGACCCCCGACTGCTGCACGGACAGACTGCCCCGAGACTGAACGGCCCCAGACACGTACCCCGCTTGATATTAATGTAAATAATGCATGCTAATGAAGCTTTATGCTTATGGTTTAAGAGGAAATTTGCCTATTTTTATTTCAATTTCTTAAGGGACAGGACTTTCTCTGTCAAAATGCTGTGTAACATAACATCGGATATATTTATCCAGGAAAACGGGGTGCCACAGAGAAATGTGCTTAGTCCCATTTTATTTAGTATTATGATCAATAATATTCTGTCATCAGCTCCCATCCCGAGGAATTTTAAATACTCGCTCTCTGATGACGATTGTACAATATGGCACTCTTCCCATAATGCACAATTTTCGGCTGGGCGGATTTAGGCAGCCCTTGACTCTGTCCACCAATGGGTCTTGCAGTGGGGATTTAAGTTTTCCGTCCCTAAGTGTGCCGCTGTAGTTTTTACAACTCAAAACGTACCTGATTCGTGGTTAACTTTGGATAATCAGGCGGTACCTTTTCAAAATTTTGTAAAGTTTTTAGGAATACATTTTGATCGTCGTTTGAACTTCAAAATGCGTGTTAATAATTTGCTTGCTCGTTGTGATAAACCAGCAAATGTCCTCAAGTACCTAGTGGGTAGGCTACTATATGGGGTGCCAACAGAAAATCTTTATTAATGGTGTATAAGTCCCTTATTCGATCGAAGCTAGACTATGGCGCACAGGTGTATGGCTCAGCATCCGATGCCACCCTGAAAGGATTGGATGTGTTGCAGAATAAATGTTTGCAAATGTGTCTTGGAGCCGTCTTGTGTACCTGTGTAGCTCGTATGGAAGTGGAGGCGAATGTGCCTCCCTTCTGTATTTGGCGTTTCCATCTGGCCTTATCATATGCACTACGAACATCGAGGAAAAGTAACATTGGCAATGTGGCCTGTACCCCCCTGCGTCAATATCACCATCTTCTGTGGGGGGTGCGTTGGCCACTTGCCGTTCGCCTCCACTTACTAACTCAGGAGCTTGGTGTGGACCTCAGTGACTGTGACAAGTTGGTGTTTAAAAATATAGAGCCTTGGGAGCCACTCGGCTTTACAGTTGATGTATCATGGCTCCCATCACCAAAGACCAAGGCGCCGGAGGCAGAGGTCCACGATTTGTTTCGTAATTTCATCATTCGTCACTTGGGGGTCCCACCAACTGTACACCGACGGCTCCAAGTCGAGTGAACGTGTGGGTGCTAGTCTGTGGTCGACTGAACGTGCCCTCAGGTATCGGTTGCCGATTCATACATCTGTGTTTACCTCTTAACTTTTTGCTATTGACAAAGCCATAGACTATGCTCTCATTACTCTGCATGACTCATTTGTCATATTTTTGGACTCAAAATCAGCCCTTCAGGCAATTGCTTCTTGTACTACGGACTCTAATGAGATACAGGGCCGCATTATCAATAAATTGCATTCGTGTGACAAGTCCTTCACATTGATCTGGGTGCCTGGTCATTGTCATATCTACAGCAATGAGCAGGCTGACTTACTTGAAAAGTCGGCTGTAGAGCTCGAGGAGACTTGGGACGTTCCTTGTGATCTACGGTCGAGTCTCTCTCTCAGAAAGAAATCAATAAATCTTCTGTGGCAAGGGCAAGGTCACTGGACCAGACTTAATATTCCAACTTGTAACCCGTACCTGGGCGATTGGGATACTGCCAACCGTCCCAGTCGCCTGGAAGAAAAAGTGTTGGCTCGTCTACGGCTTAATGCCACCATATTAACTCATATGAAACCATGTATGGAAAGACGATTCTCACCGCACTGTGACAGCTATGATGCAGCGTTATCTATCAGCCATATCATCCTGCACTGTCGGCGATTTATTCGTGAATGCGCTTCACTTATAAATTACTGTGGTGCAGCAGACGTCCCCTTCACCCTTTCCATCATCTGGGGTGATGGGGACATTGTTATGACTGATAAATTGATGGCTTTCTTGAGAGAGACCGGACTGATCAGAGTGATGTGACTTTTTTTACTGTATGGTTTTGGTTTTTATCAACTGTAAATATGTTTATATTCTACTATTAATTAGGGTTGACAGTTGACATATTTGAAATAGTTCCTCCTTCCCACTGATCTGTTTCTAATATAGATGTCCCCTACATTAAACCCCGTTCCTCGACTGACAGTCACCAGCTGATGAGTGCAAGTGTGCAATAGAGAAAGGCATTGGGCACTTGCAGTCGATGGTGGTTTGTTGGGCGAGGTCCTTCACTTTTTGTACAAATTCTGTGAATACATTATACCATCCTGCTTAAGTTATTCTAAATAGGGTCGACTGCTGATGTACATGGAAATGTTCCTGACTCGTCTGGTTCTCTATCATATATTGATGTCCCCTATATTAGGTTCTGCCTCGACTGACAGTCACCAGGTGATGAGTGCAGGTATGTAATGTAGAAAGGCATTACATATCTGCAGTCGATGGTGTTCGCTTGATCGAGGACTTTATGCCATTAGCGTAGGTTTAGTTATTTGTCTCTTTAGGATTTATAGTGATTTGTCAGTTAGGTGATTAGTTGTAGGTTCGTTAGATTAGGCATTTTTGTTTATACTGTAAGGTCAAAAAATAAAAAAAAATAAAAATACAAAAAAATAAATCAAATAAAAATTATTATATATATATGTACGGGTGATTGAAAGTGTGTATGTTTATATGCATGGATTTGTGTATGTGTGTGTATGTTGTATGTATATATATATATGTTTGTATATATATGTATATCTGCTTAGGTATGCACATATATATATTTGCCTTAATGACCAGGGGCTTCGGCCCTAATGGTCGATAGGCAAAAAAAAAAAAAAAAAAAAAGCGTATCATGGGACTTTTATGCATGGTCGCGGAGAGTGCAGACGTGTTTTCCATCTGCTCTCTTCTCAAGCGTTTAGGGCTGCCACACCGGCAATTAGCTTTTTTTTTTTTTTTTTTTTTTTAACCCTTCTGATGACGTTAGGCTAGCTAGTTACTCATTTTCCTCCACGCCCTATTAGCTAGGAACAGTAGGTGTCTGTTCCTCTTTACTGAGATTACCTTTGCTTATTGCCCACGGAGGGTCCCCCCGTCTGATCGCTCTGGGGCGTGAATTAACACGGTCGGACCTCCCTGGAGTGGTTTGAGAGGGCAATCTCAGCCCTAGGTGTGTGGTCCTGGGTTGTTTGTCCCTTGATCGTTTTTCTTCCTTCTTCCCACTTCCCCCCTCAGGGGAAGGTGGTCACTATGGCTGACGCCCTTCCTGCCTCCCCCCCCATCAGGGGGGTAGGTGGTCCTGACCGACACCCGACTGCTGCACGGACAGACTGCCTCGAGACTGAACGGCCCCAGACACGTACCCCGCTTGATATTAATGTAAATAATGCATCATTTGTACTCCTTCATGCTGTTGGTTCCACTCCCCTGTCCAGCCTCAATCCCTTTATCATCAAGAAGGTGATTGATGGGTGTGCCGGTGAAGAGGAACAGGTGAAAAATCTTTCTAGTGGGGACCTTCTAGTAAAGACCGTAAATTCGCGCCAGATAAACAGTTTGATGAGGTTGAGCAAATTCCATTGTTATGATGTTGTACCAAGGATCCCTCATTCCAGGAATTTCTGCAAAGGTGTTATCACCTGCAGGGACCTAATGGTAATGGAAGAGGACGACATCATCCATGAACTTGCTCAGCAAGATGTAACTGATGCCCGCTTTATAACTCGTTTCCAGGAGGGCATAAGGACGAAGACAGTTACAGTAGTTTTGACTTTTGGAAAAGTATCTCTCCCTCCTAATGTGAAAGTGGGATATGAAATCATCAATGTAAGACCGTACATTCCCAATCCCCTTCGTTGCTCAAAATGCCAGATTTATGGGCATTATGAAAAGACTTGTCGCTGTTCTAATGTGGTGTGTGGCAAATATGTGGCTGTAGGCCACTCTGCTGACAACTGTACATTTGTGACTGAGTGTTGCTTTCACTGCCAGGGTGCTCACTCCATTTCCTCTAGGGTTTGTCCCAGGTGGAAGGAGGAGAAGGAGGTCTGCACAGTGAAAGCAACAGAGGGCATATCCTTTTACAATGCTACGAAGAAGGTGAAGAAGTTGCATGAAAGTCCCAAGCCTAATATCTCCTATGCATCGGCGGTTGTGTCCCGTCCCGTGATGTGCACCATGGAGACGCAGACTGACCTTACTTTCACTCCTCATGAACCACACCCTACCTCTCAATCTCGCCCTCCTGTATGCTTTAACTATCTTACGGACTTACCTGTCGTTACATTCTACTCTCAGGCTGAAAGCTGCTCTTTCACAGTCAGTGCAGCAAAAACAGAAGTCCAAGTCAAATAAGATAAATTTGACCACCCTTACCAAGCCAGCACGTCCTCATGTCCTTCCTGCTCCTGGTCCAGCAAGGGAGAGAAAGGGTAGCTCTTCCTCGGTGGAGTCTGGGAGCCTCGTTATTGATGAAAATATGGAGGCTTCCGTTAGCAAGCACCGGGAAAGGTCCCCCAGTAGCCACTCGCCTGGTTGCGGGGGGCATAAAAAACTAAGCATACTGGTCCTCAATGTAAATCTTAAACTGCCGCATTCACTGTGATACAGTGGAATTGTAGGGGTCTTTGGAATAAATTACACAATATAGCAATCTTGCTTTCCATACACAGGCCAGACGTTGTTTGATTACAGATGATCACCCTGATCCTCCACAGTTGAAACACTACGATTCGCATAGAAGATATGAAGGTCACGGAGTTGCCATATACACACACAAATCACACCCACAAACGGAAGTGATTCTAAATTCTACTCTGGAAGTGGTTGCACGGAGAGTAAAATTTAATAACATGTATCTGTCAATTTGCTCTGTTTATTGTCCTCCACATGGCCCCATTGATAGTGATGCTTTAAATTCACTATTTGAAAATCTGCCTGGAAAAAAGTTAGTGTTGGTCGATTTCAATGCCCATCACTATCAATGAGGCAGCTTGAGGATCGATGATCTTGGGGAGCAAGTAGCCGACCTAATACCACAGTCCAACCTCTGTCTTCTGAACGATGGTAGAGCGACTTGTGTAGATGATTGTACTGGTAAATTTTCGGCCATTACTTATCTCTGGCCTCTCCTGGTATACATCAAGATTTCTCGTGGGACCCATATGACGATTCCTTGGGAAGTGATCATTTACCAATCTGTCTTTCTTATACATGCGACATTGTTTTGGACCCTCCACCTCCAAAATTTAACTATAAGAAAGCAGATTGGGGATCCTTCTCAAGGATTGCCAATTTAGATATATCTGGGGAGACCATAGATGTTAAGGTCGAAAATTTAACCAAATCCATATTACACGCAGCTGAGGCTGCAATTCCCAAGACTTCTACAGTTCATGCAAAGCATAGAGCACATTGGTGGACGCCGGATTGCCGACAAGCATTAAGGAAATCCAATAGGAGATACAAGATTTTTGATTGTCAGCCTACAGAGGAAAATTTCATTGCATACAAACAAGCATGGGCTGAGGCATGGAGAATAATAAGAAGTCCCAAACGTGACTCCTGGCGGACTTTTGTGTCCATGGTGAATCGAACTAAGCCATTACTTAAAGTCTGGTCCATTATTAAAATAATAAAAAAATAAAGGCCCATACATCCATGTGACCACCCTGCAGGTTAATAATAACATCTATGACGATCCCATGGACGTTGCTAACATCCTCGCCAGGAGTTTTTCTCATGGAAGTAGCTCAGCCAATTATGATCTGCGTTTTCAACACCATAAACGCAAGGCTGAGCTACAGATAATAGACTTTACCACAGAAGACGTAGACTCCTTGTTCAACCAAAGGTTTACGCTAAATGAACTGCTCCTTGCCCTTAAATCATGTAAAGACACCAGCCCTGGACCTGACAACATCACGTATGGTATGATCGAACATCTTAATCAGAACAGCCTGAATACGATGTTAGCATTGTACAATGAGATTTGGGTGTCTCGAACGTTCCCAAACTCATGGCACTTTGCGCAAGTCATACCGTCCTATTGTGTTGACTTCTTGTCTATGTAAGGTCATGGAATATATGGTTAATCATAGGCTTGTTTTTGTTTTAGAGTCGAAGAATTTGTTACATGATCAACAATGTGGCTTCAGTAAACACAGAAGTTCACTAGATCATTTAATGACTTTGCAGCATTGTATTGTATATGCATTTGCCAATAAAGAATTCATGATAAGGGTGTTCTTGGACATCCATAAAGCCTATGACATGACATGGTGACACGATATACTTATGAAGCTCTATGCTTATGGTTTAAGAGGAAATTTGCCTATTTATATTTCAAATTTCTTAAGGGACAGGACTTTCTCTGTCAAACTGCCCCGTAACGTAACATCGGATATATTTATCCAGGAAAACGGGGTGCTGCATTGAAGTGTGCTTAGTCTCACTTTATTTATTATTATGATCAATGATATTCTGTCATCTCTGCTGACGATTGTGCAATATGTGCCGCTGTAGTCTTCACTAATCGTAACGTACCTAATTTTTGCTTAACTTTGGATAATCAGGCGGTACCTTTTCAAAATTCTGTAAAGTTTTTGGGAATACATTTTGATTGTTGTTTGAACTTCAGAATTCATGTTAATAATTTGCTTTCTTGTTGTGATAAACCGTTAAAAGTCCTCAAGTACCTAGCGGGTACTACATGGGGTGCCGACAGAAAATCTTTAGTAATGGTGTATAAGTCCCTTATTCAATCGAAGCTAGACTATGGTGCACAGGTGTATGGCTCGGCATCCGATGCCACGCTGAAAGGATCGGATGTGTTGCAGAATAAATGTTTGCAAATGTGTCTTGGAGCGGTCTGGTGTACCTGTGTAGCTCGTATGGAAGTGGAGGCGAATGTGCCTCCCCTCCGTATTTGCCGTTACCATCTGGCCTTATCATATGCACTATGAACATCGAGGAAAAGTAACATTGGCAATGTGGCCTGTACCCCCCTGCGTCAATACCACCACCTTCTGCGGGGGGTGCATCGGCCACTAGCCGTTCGCCTCCACTTACTAACTCAGGAGCTTGGCGTGGACCTCAGTGACTATGACAAATTGGTGTTTAAAAATATAAAGCCTTGGGAGCCACTCGGCTTTACAGTTGATGTATCATGGCTCCCATCACCAAAGACCAAGGCGCCAGAGGCGGAGGCCCACCACTTGTTTCGTAATATCACCATTCATCACTTGGGGTCCCACCAACTGTATCCTGACGGCTCCAAGTCGAGTGAATGTGTGGGTGCTAGTGTGTTATCGACTGAATGTGCCCTCAGGTATCGGTTGCCGACTCATACATCTGTGTTTACCTCCGAACTTTTTGCTATTGACAAAGCCATAGACTATGCTCTCACCACTCTGCATGACTCATTTGTCATATTTTCAGATTCAAAATCAGCCCTTCAGGCAATTGCTTCTTGTACTACGGACTCTAATGAGATCCAGGGCCGTATTATCAACAAATTGCATTCGTGCGACAAGTCCTTCACACTGATCTGGGTGCCTGGTCATTGTCATATCTACGGCAATCAGCAGGCTGACTTACTTGATAAGTCGGCTGTAGAGCTCGAGGAGACTTGGGACGTTCCTCGTGATCTACGGTTGAGTCTCTCTCTCGGAAAGAAATCAATAAATCTTCTGTGGCAAGGTCAGTGGACCAGACTTAATATTCCAACTGGAAAGCCGTACCTGGGCGACTGGGATACTGCTAACCATCCCAGTCGCCTGGAAGAAAGTGTTGGCTCGTCTATGCCTTACTGCCACCATATTAACTCATATGAAACCATATATGGAAAGACGATTCCCACCGCACTGTGACATTTGTGATGCGGTGTTATCTATCAGTCATATCATCCTGCGCTGTCGGCGCTTTATTCGTGAATGTGCTTCACATATAAATTACTGTGGTGCAGCAGACGTCTCCTTCACCCTTTCCACAATCCTGGTTGATGGTGACATTGTTATGAGTGATAAATTGATGGCTTTCTTGAGAAAGACCGGACTGATTAGAGTGATGAGACTTTTTTTACTGTATGGTTATGGTTTTTTTTTCGACTGTAGATATGTATATATTGTATTATTAATTAGGTTTGACAGTTGACATATTTGAAATAGTTCCTCCTTCCCACTGATCTATTCCTAATATAGATGTCCCGTACATTAAACCCCGTTCCTCGACTGACAGCCACCAGCTGATGAGTGCAAGTGTTCAATAGAGAAAGGAATTGGGCACTTGCAGTCGATGGTGGTTTGTTGGGCGTGGTCTTTCACTTTTTGTACAAATTCTATGAATACTTTATACCATCCTGCTTATGTTATTCTAATTAAGGCCGACAGCTGACGTATTATGGAAATGTTCCTGACTCGTCTGGTTCTCTTTCAAATATTGATGTCCCCTATATTAGGTTGTGCCTCGACTGACAGTCACCAGGTGATGAGTGCTGGTATGTAATGTAGAAAGGCATTATATATCTGCAGTCGATGGTGTTCTCTCGGTCGATGTCTTTATACCATTAGTGTAGGTTTAGTTATTTGTCTCTTTAGGATTTAGTATAGGTTAGTGATTTGTCAGTTAGGTGATTAGTTTCAGGTCCTTTAGATTAGGCATTTTTGTTTATACTGTAAGGTCAAAAAATATAAAAATATAAAAAGAATAATATAAAAAAATACATATATATATATATGTATATATATATATATATATATATATATATATATATATATATATATATATATATATATATATACGGGTGATTGAAAGTGTGTATGTTTATATGCATGGATTTGTGTATGTGTGTGTGTATGTTGTATGTATATATATGTTTATATATATATCTGCTTAGGTATGTACATATATATATTTGCCTTAATGATCAGGGGCTTCGGCCCTAATGGTCGATAGGCAAAAAAAAAAAAAAATGCGTATGATGGGACTTTTATGCATGGTCGCGGAGAGTGCAGACGTGTTTTCCATCTGCTCTCTTCTCTAGCGTTCAGGGCTGCCACACCGGCAATTAGTTTTTTTTTTTTTTTTTAACCCTTCTGATGACGTTAGGCTCGCTAGTTACTCATTTTCCTCCACTCCCTATTAGCTAGGAACAGTAGGTGTCTGTTCCTCTTTACTGAGATTACCTTTGCTTATTGCTCACGGAGGGTCCTCCCCACTGATCGCTCTGGGGCGTGAATTAACACGGCCGACCCTCCCTGGAGTGGTTTGAGAGGGCAATCTCAGCCCTGGGTGTGTGGTCCTGGGTTGTTTGTCCCTTGATCGTTTTTCCTCCTCCTTCCCACTTCCCCCTTTAGGGGAAGGTGGTCACTATGGCGGACGCCCTTCCCGCCTCCCCCCCCGTTCAGGGGGGGAGGTGGTCTTGACCGACACCCGACTGCTGCACGGACAGATTGCCCAGAGACTGAATGGCGCTAGAGACGTACCCCGCTTGACATTGATGTAAATAATGCATCATTTGTACTCCTTCATGCAGTTGGTTCCACTCCCTTGTCCAGCCTCAATCCCTTTACCATCAAGAAGGTGAATGATGGGTATGCCGGTGAGGTGGAACAGGTGAAAGAACTTGCTAGTGGGGACCTTCTACTAAAGACCGTAAATTCGCGCCAGATAAACAGTTTGATGAGGTTGAGCAAATTCCATTGTTATGATGTTGTACCAAGGATCCCTCATTCCAGGAATTTCTGCAAAGGTGTTATCACCTGCAGGGACCTAATGGTAATGGAAGAGGACGACATCATCCATGAACTTGCTCAGCAAGATGTAACTGATGCCCGCTTTATAACTTGTTTCCAGGAAGGCATAAGGATAAAGACAGCCACAGTAGTCTTGACTTTGGGAGAAGTATCTCTCCCTCATGTGAAAGTGGGATATGAAATCATCAATGTCAGACCATACATTCCCAATCCACTTCGTTGCTCAAAATGCAAGATTCATGGGCATCATGAAAAGACTTGTTGCTCTTCAAATGTGGTGTGTGGCAAATGTGTGGCTGTAGGCCACTCTGCTGACAACTGTACATCTGCGACTGAGTGTTGCTTTCACTCCCAGGACGCTCACTCCACTTCCTCTAGGGTTTGTCCCAGGTGGAAGGAGGAGAAGAAGGTCTGCACAGTGAAAGCGACAGAGGGCATATCCTTTTATGATGCTAGGAAGGTGAAGAAGTTGCATGCAAGTCCCAAGCGTAATATCTCCTATGCATCGGCGGTTGTGTCCCGTCCCGTGATATGCACCATGGAGACGCAGACTGACCCTACCTCTCAATCTCGCCCTCCTGTTAGCTCCAACTCTCTTACGGACTTACCTGTCACTACTTCCTACTCTCAGGCTGCTGCTGCTCCTTTGCAGTCAGTGCGGCAAAAACAAGTCCGACAAGTCTAATAAGATAAATTTGACCACCCTCACCAAGCTGACACGTCCTCATGTCCTTCCTGCTCCTGGTCCAGTGAGGGAGAGAAAGGGTAGCTCTTCCTCGGTGGAGTCTGGGAGCCTCGTTATTGATGAAAATATGGAGGTTTTCATTAGCAAGCACCGGGAAAGGTCCCCCGGTAGCCACTCGCCTGGTTAGCGGTGTGCATAAAAAGACTAACCATACTGGTCCCCAAAGTAAATCTTAAACTGCCACATTCACTGTGTTACAGTGGAATTGTAGGGGTCTTAGGAATAAATTACACAATATAGCAATCTTGCTTTCCATACACAGGCCAGACGTTGTTTGTTTACAGGAGATGTGCCAGGAGGATCACCCTGAAACTCCACAGTTGAAACACTACCACTTGCATAGAAGATAGAAGATAGAATTTGCCACAGAAGACGTAGATTCCCTGTACAGCCAAGAGTTTATGCTAAATGAACTGCTCCTTGCCCTTAAATCGTGTAAAGACACCAGCCCTGGACCTGACACCATCACGTATGGTATGATCCAGCATCTTAATCAGGAAGCCTGATTAAGATGTTAGCATTGTACAATGAGATTTGGGTGTCTCGAATGTTTCCAAACTCATGGCACTTTGCACGTCATACCAATACCCAAAGAGGCTGGTCGGCTTCTGAATCCCATTTCATTTCATCCTATTGTGTTGACTTCTTGTCTATGTAAGGTCATGGAACATATGGTTAATCATAGGCTACTTTTTCTTTTAGAGTCAAAGAATTTGTTAAATGATCAACAGTGTGTCTTCCATAAATACAGAAGTTCTCTAGATCACTTAATGAATATGGAGCATTGTATTGCAGAGGCATTTGCCAATAAAGAATTCATGATAGGGGTGTTCTTGGACATCCATAAAGCCTATGACATGACATGGTGACACGATGTACTAAGGAAGCTCTATGCTTATGGTTTAAGAGGAAATTTGCCTATTTTTATTTCAAATTTCTTAAGCGACAGGACTTTGTCAAATTGCCGTGTAAGGTAACATCGGATATATTTATCCAGGAAAACAGGGTGCCGCAGGGAAGTGTGCTTAACCCCACTTTATTTAGTATTATCTATCTATCTATCTATTGCCAGACGCCTGAATCCCGTTTGGGGTGGCCACAAACAAATTGCCTCCAAGTCGCCCTGTCCCCCGCCGTTTCATTGCCCTGCTCCCAACTCACCCCCCCTCTCTCATATACCTCTCCACCCCATCCCTCCATCTCATCTCATCCTCGGCCTCCCCCTCCCTCTTCCCCCCTCCACCTCATTCACATACACTCTCTTTGTCAGTCTTTCACCCTCCATCCTCTCCATATGGCCAAACCACCTCAGTGTGTTCCTTATAACGCTTCCTATCACATCCACATCCACACCACAATGCTTCTTTATATCCTCATTCGTCAGCTTGTCTCTCCATGTGACCCCACAGGCTCCTCTTAAAAAACTCATTTCCACTGCTCTCACTCTTGACTTGCGTCCTTCCAACAACGTCCAAGCTTCAATTCCATACGTTACAGTTGACATCACAATACTGTCATGTAGCAACTTTTCCACTTCCATGCTCACTTCCCTGTTTCTTATCACTGCTTTCAGAGAACCAGCAACCTTTCTTCCCTGCTGTACCCTTTCAAGCACTTCACCCGCCAAACCTCCATCCTTACTCATCACACTACCCAAGAACTTACATGTACTCACATTTTTCAATTCCTGACCATCCAACCTCACTGTACATTCACTGACTTCACCTCTGTCAAAGACCATCACTTTACTCTTCCCTACATTCACCTTTACATTCCGTTTCTTATACATTCTCCCAAACTCATCCATCAAGCCTTGCAGCTCCCCTTCGTCTTCACTCAACAACACAGTATCATCTGCAAACAACAGTACAGAGAGTTTCCAAACACTATCCTCTCTCACCAGGGCCACTCCAACATCCACTACCCTACCTTGTACCTCTTTTATTACCCCATCCATGTACAGATTGAACAACCATGGAGACATGACACATCCCTGTTTCAACCCAACCTCCAAAGAGAAAAATTCACTTAGTTCACCATCCACACGCACTACAGCCTTAGCACCATCATACATACTCTTTATAGCATTCAACAACTTCCCGTCTACTCCATATATTCTTAATACTTTCCACAATCCTTGTCTATCCACCCTGTCATATGCTTTTTCCAAATCCATGAAAGCCGCATACAACTTCTTTCCCTTCTCTAAAAACTTTTCCACTAAAGATCTAAGAACGAATATCTGATCTACACAACCTCTTCCCTTCCTAAAGCCTCCCTGTTCTTCTCCAACTAATTCCTCTGTTCTTTCTCTAACTCTGTCAATAAGTATCCTACCATACACTTTTCCTATTATACTAAGAAGACAAATGCCCCTATGATTACCACACATTTCTTTTTCCACTTTTTCTTTGTACAAGGGAATAATTATACCTGACTTCCAATCCTCCGGGACTCTACCTTCCTCCCAGGCCAATCTGCACAGCTTCCACATCCATTCTATTACTATCTCTCCCCCATGCTTCAGCATTTCACCACACACTCCATCAATTCCTGGGGCTTTCCCCAATTTAACTTTCTTCATTGCTTCCACAACTTCTATCCTACTGATTTCTTCCTGTCTTCTCACCTCACTCCTCCCAGCCATTCCCCAGCACCTTATACTCACATCCTGTGTGTTCAACATTTCCTCGAAGTGTTCTCTCCATCTGCTCACGTTTTCTCCCTTCACCACTAGTAATCTACCATTTTTATCTTTCACTCCCCTGCTAACCTCACTTCCACCCTGTCTTACTCTCTTCATCTCTTTCCAGAACATTTTCTTACAGTCCCTCCACTTTACACTCAAATTCCTTCCAAATTCCTCATCCACTCTCTTCTTACTCTCTCTTACTAATCTTTTCACCTCTCTCTTTCTTTCTACATATAACTCTCTCTTCTGCCTCTCAACTTCTTCCACGCCCCTATTTCTCATCCATTCATTGTATGCTTTCTTCTTTTGTGCCACAGCCTGTCTCACCTCTTCAGTCCACCATGCTGTTCCTTGCACCCCCCCTCCGTCTTCTCTTCCTTCCCCACACCACATCACATGCTGCACATATTTCTTCTGTAAATATCCTGCACACACCTTCCACGTCCTCCATCTGCTCCAATTCATACTTGCTCAATCGTTCCTCCACTTCTCTCTTATACTCTGCCTTTTTCTCATCCTCTTGTAACCTTTCCACTCTCCTTGCAACTACTCCTTCCTCTCATCTTTCCCTTCTTCTATTCCTCCATCTTACTTGGATCCTAATTCTGGCCACCACCAAGTAGTGGTCAGAAAGTCCACTCCCCCAACCATTACACATCTTCGCATCCATTACACATCTTCGCATCCTTTCATCCACACACACATAATCAATCATTGCCTTCCTTTCATTCAGTTCACCACCCACCCTTCTCATCACTTGCCATGTATACTTGTGGATCATTTTATGCCTGAAGAGGGTACTGGCTATCACCAACCTCCTCCCGGCACAAATGTCCACTAATGCACTGCCATTCTCATCTATCTCAGCAGGCACACCCCACTCACCAACTATTCCATCCACCTTCACATTCCCTACTTTACCATTCATATCACCGATCAAAAACACTCTCTCATTCCTTCCAAACTTTTCCGTGCACACTTCCACATTTGTCCAGAACTCTTCTCTCACTCTGCTAGCACGATCTTGCATTGGCGCATACACACACCCACATTTGTATTCCAACTTTCAACTTTACCCACACAATCCTTGACCCAACTGATCCATACCATCTTATGCTCTTCTTCCATCTTTTACTCACAACTATGCATACTCCTTCCTTTCCCCTCTCATTCTCACCTACTCCTGCACATATACCCCATCCGTACTCCCATTCTCTCACACTTTCTCCTCTCCATTTTGTTTCAGTTATTCCACATACATCCACTTTCGGACCCTCAAGCACCTGGACAATCTCTCTCTCTCTTTCACCTCATCATTCGCTCCTATTACATTCCATGTAGTCATTACCAAGTCCTTTGTCCGGTCCTGGGTCGTCATCGTTTGCTCAGTCCTTGTCCAAGGCTTCTTGTTTGTTTTTTAGTTAGTTGTTTTCCAGGGAGGGGCACTAAACCTCCGCCAACCCTTTTAGTTGCCTTTTACGACAAGTAGGGATACTGGGGGAGTATTTTTGAAAACCCCCTCTACCCTCAGCTCCCATCCCGAGGAATCTTAAATACTCGCTCTATGCTGATGATTGTCCAATATGGCACTCTTCCCATAATGCACAGTTTTCGGCTGGGTGGATTCAAACAGCCCTTGACTCCGTCCGCCAATGGGCCTTGCAGTGGGGATTTAAGTTTTCCGTCCCTAAGTGTGCCACTGTAGTCTTCACTAATCATAACGTATCTAATTTGGGCTTAACTTCGGATAATCAAGCGGTACCTTTTCAAAAGTTCTGCAAAGTTTTTGGGAATACATTTTGATCGTCGGTTGAACTTCAAAATTCATGTTAATAATTTGCTTGCTCATTGTGATAAACCGTTAAATGTCCTCAAGTACCTAGTGGGTACTACATGGGGTGCCGACAGAAAATCATTATTAACCCCTTAACCGCAGGGCGTCACTTTTGTGACGCTCAGGAGCAAGGGATCATACCGCGGGGCATCACTTTTGTGATTCTGTGTTATTTTGAATTCACCCGGAATTTCAAGTGGTGGCTTGTATCATCTATCAGAACTACCAGTGTCCAGCTATACTGAGTTCTGCTAATGTCACCTGTACTCCCATCCACTGTTGAAAATTTAGCCATTTTTCTCCTGTCCTTGACTCCCCCTCTCCTTACATCCCCTCCATTACCCTCTCCTCCCACCTGACCAGCTGCGCTGCGCTACACAAATGCTGGACGGATTTTTCCACTCATTTTATCTATTGAAATGTGCCCTATGCCCTATTCTTATACAAAATAATATACAAAAGAAAGAGAAAAGGTAATTGATACTGCTATACATCTGGAATGGGCTAATTATCACCTGGCAACACCTCACGTGCACTCATTCGCTAATTTTCCCTGTTTATTTCACCTTGAAATATGCCGTATGACTTGTTCTCATAATGAAAATATATATAAGAAAGGAAGGGAGAAGCCTAAGTGATAATTACATTCACCTGGAACTACCTAATTTATTATGTATTGTCTAGATTTCCTGCCAATCATTTCATAGCGTATATATTAGCAGCTGTCACCACGCTGACATTGGCAGCCCTTCACTGCCCCTGGGTCACAGCATTCAGTTTACTGTCGTCTTTGAAGATGATACCACGTCAGATTCGCGCCTGTCCAATTCCGCCAAATTTAAGCCCCATGCAAAGGGCCCTGTGACCTCTACCCTTACTAAACCTTGTGTGGAAAGGGGTAAAGGGCTAAATGACTGCTGTGAAACGTGAATTGGCTAATTTATCAATGAAAATGATGGGCAGTGACTAAGATCTTTCTGGTGACTCTAAGATAGTGCAAGCGGAAATGTAAATAATGTGTAAACATCAAGTGAATGCAATGAATGTAAATATAAGAGAATTGTGGAAAATAGTTATATAAGTTACTGAAAGTGACAGTGCATAATAGTGTAAATAAAACAGAAATGTAAATAATGTAAATAAAATAGAGAATGTAAATAGAAATGTAAATGAGTAGCAATACTGTATAAGAATACGAGTATATATATATACTAGGAGTAATGAAAATGAAAGTTTCACTCTAGCATGTATGAATACTGGGAGTAATGAAAGTGAAAGTGACAGATTCGCTCTCCACGCTAGTATACAGGACGAGAAAGTGAATGCCTGGAGTGAAAATAAACTACTAGTACTGAAAGAAACTTATAGATAAATATTGTATATATAAATAATTGTAATAAAGTACTAGGAATATAAAGTGTGAGTGTGTTTATAAATAATAAATGACAACTCCGCCTCAGAATACCATCAGGGAACCAGCACTGGAGGAAAGCTCGTATGCGCTCGTAATTTACATTGCTTTCACTGTTTTTTTTTTTTTTAATATGGATTCCAAACTACTTGAAATTCATAGAATAGTGTTTGTAGTTACAATATCAGGCAATGGTAACCATATTACGGGGTATCGGGAAGTGTAAAGTGGAGACTTCGTTACGCAAATTCAGAAGTATCCACAAGTCCTACGGTACACGACGAAGGCTCAACAAACATCCCAGGGGAAAGCTGAAGGTATGTGCCATATGCATATAGAATTTTTATGTCCTAGGGCTAATAACCGATTTTTGGCAAATATTTTTAACTAGTCAGTCGGTGCACGAATATCCTCGCGGGATGCGCAAGGAGCGCAAAAACAACCCCGCGGTGTAGGGGTTAATGGTGTATAAGTCCCTTATTCGATCGAAGCTATACTATGGCGCACAGGTGTATGGTTCAGCATCCGATGCCATGCTGAAAGGATTGGATGTGTTGCAGAATAAATGTTTGCGAATGTGTCTTGGAGCCGTCCGGTGTACCCGTGTAGCTCATATGGAAGTGGAGGCGAATGTGCCTCCCCTCCATATTCGGCTTGACCACCTGGCTTTATCAAATGGCCTACAAACATCGATGAAAAGTAATATCGGCAATGTGGCCTGTACCCCCCTGCGTCAATATCACCATCTTCTGTGGGGGGTGCATTGGCCACTTGCCGTTCGCCTCCACTTACCAACTCAGGAGCTTGGTGTGGACCCCAGTGACTGTGACAAATTGGTATTTAAAAATATAGCGCCTTGGGAGCCACCCGGCTTTACTGTTGATGTATCATGGCTCCAAGCACCAAAGACCAAGGCGTCGGAGGTGGAGGTCCACCACTTGTTTCGTAATATCATCATTCATCACTTGGGGTTCCACCAACTGTACACTGACGGCTCCAAGTCGAGTGACTGTGTGGGTGCTAGTGTGTGGTCGACTGTTTACCTCCGAACTTTTTGCTATTGTCAAAGTCATAGACTATGTTACCACTCGGCATGACTCATTTGTCATATTTTCAGATTCAAAATCAGCCCTTCAGGCAATTGCTTCTTGTACTACGGACTCTAATGGGAGCCAGGGCCGCATTATCAATAAGTTGCATTTGTGCGACAAGTCTTTCACACTGATTGGGTGCCAGGTCATTGCCGTATCTACGGCAATGAGCAGGCTGACTTACTTGAAAAGTCGGCTGTAGAGCTCGAGGAGACTTGGGACGTTCTTCGTGATCTACAGTAGAGTCTCTCTCTCGGAAAGAAATCAATAAATTTTCTGTGGCAAGGTCAGTGGACCAGACTTAATATTCCAACTTGTAAGACGTACCTGGGCGACTGGGATACTGCCAACCATTCCAGTCGCCTGGAAGAAAAAGTGTTGGCTTGTCTACGGCTTAATGCCACCATATTAACTCATATGAAACCATACATGGAAAGACGATTTCCACCGCACTGTGACATCTGTGATGCAGCGTTATCTATCAGTCATATCATCCTGTGCTGTCGACGATTTATTCGTGAACGTGCTTCACTTATAAATTACTGCAGTGCAGCAGACGTCCCCTTCACCCTTTCCACCATCCGGGGTGATGGGGACATTGTTATGACTGATAAATTGATGGCTTTCTTGAGAGAGACCGGACTGATCAGAGTGATGTGTCTTTATTACTGTACGGTTATGTTTTTTTTTCGACTGCAAATATGTATATATTGTACTATTAATTAGGGTTAACAGTTGACATATTTGAAATAGTTCCTCCTTCTCACTGATCTAATATAGATGTCCCCTACATTAAGCCCCGTTCCTCGCCTGACAGTCACCAGCTGATGAGTGCAAGTGTACAATATAGAAAGGGATTGGGCACTTGCAGTCGATGGTGGTCTGTTGGGCGAGGTACTTCAGTTTTTGTACATATTATGTAAATACATCATACCATCGTGATTAAGTTATCCTAATTAGGGCCGACAGCTGACGTATGTGGAAATGTTCCTGACTCGGCTGGTTCCCTTCCATATATTGATGTCCCCTATATTAGGTTGTACCTCGACTGCCAGTCAGCAGGTGATGAGTGCAGGTATGTAATGTAGAAAAGCATTATATATCTGCAGTTGATGGTGTTCTCTTGTCGAGGCTTTTTTTTTACCATTAGTGTAGGTCTAGTTATTTGTCTCTTAGGATTTAGTATAGGTTAGAGATTTGTCTGTTAGGTGATTAGTTTTAGGGTTTTTAAATTAGGCATTTTTGTTTATAAATAACGTAATGTTAAATATATATAAAAATTGATAAAAATAATAAAAATAATAATAAAAAATAATAAAATAAAAATTATTATATATATATGTACGTGTGCATGAAAGTTTGTATGTTCATATGCATGGATGTGTGTATGTATATATATATATATATATATATATATATATATATATATATATATCATCCAATCCTACGTTGCCACATGAGGAGCGTAGGAGCCCGGGGCAAGGCAGCTGGTCCTGACATTTAAGATGAGAGTGACCAACCTCACTCATCCCTGAGTGGCATTACGTGAGCAATAATCCCCAACCACCCCTTGGATATAAACCTTCACCGGCTGAATCCGATTGGAGCACAATAATTACCCACTAAACCACCAGGCGCCAATATTTGGTTATATGGATACCACCCAGCGTAGTAAATGGTTTCCTGGTGTACAGGAAACCGTTTGGCTTGTCACTCAGTGTAGAGTCACCCACAGGCAGAAGGAAGAGGACAGAATGAAGGAATGAAAGACAGAAGAGGGAGTGTAAAGTCACCCGTAGGCAGAAAGACGAGGAAAGAATGAAGGAAAGACAGAAGATGATGGAAGGAAAGAAGGATGGAGGAGAGGACAGGGCAGACACCTGAGAGCAGAACTACATTGAGTGAGTGGATGGTGATATATATATATATATATATATATATATATATATATATACTGTATATGTTTGCCTTAATGACCAGGGGCTTCGGCCCCAATGGTCGATAGGTAAAAAAAAAAAAAAAAGTGTATGATTCCGTGACCATCTCTCGTCTCATTCGCAGGCCACTCAGCACCAACCAAATCATAATCTCGCCAGCCACGTCGTCACACATGAGCTTATATTCTCCCCCCCCCCCTTTCCTAGGCCAATTCTAGGTTTAGTTTGAGATGTAATTGGACACAATACCGATTTTCTTTTCTTACTGAGGTATCGGAGAGTGATTGCTATTAATACAGGGTTGAGAAGTTTTATTTTTATTATTATTATTATTATTATTATTATTATTATTATTATTCAAAGGTGGAGTAATGAAATCTGATCAATTTACATGTTATAATATTACTCCGTAAGTTTGAAAATTTGTGTTCCCTAAACCTGTTGTAAGTTTTGAGTCCTCTTGCCATCTGGACCAACTGACTTAGGTAAATGTCTCATTTTTTTTTTACGACAGTGAAGAGTTGCAGTGATAAATATCGATCCTCCCCGAGTCCACCTGCGACCAAGGAGGACAGCACCTTGATACTGTTAAATAGATCATTCAAAGTAGATCATTGTGAGATAAATCAGTAATCAGAGCATCGAGAAATTGGATCTGATAACATTAGAGCTATCATTAAAAGAAACGCAAACATCCTAGCTCGGGTTTTCCAACTACGTTCTCCAATCAGCATGATGTGGGTGACCCGCAAGGTGTGTTAGGGAGTGAATGGACCCGTATATCTGAGCCAGCCAAAACTTGCGCTACCCTCTTTAAGTGGAATTCGAGCCGAACTTTTTGGTCACGTTTCGACTAACTGCCTTGGACATATCAGAAAATAGGGAATTAAATCACTCCAGTTAGGCTTGGATTTCACACTCAAAGCTGAGTTCGGTACCCTAGTGGCAGTCACACTGGGGATTCCAAAAGGTTTGCGGGACATTACAGTCACAGGACCGTTGACGTGGGAGGACCATAGGAGACAAAGACACCGGGTTGCCAGACGGAAAAATATTATCCCTGCCTTTCAGCGTACTAAATTAATTCTCTGCATATTGAAATAACTAAATTTTTCCCTAAAAATTGTCAAATTGGAACATTTTTCTGTAGTAATCGAAATATCGATACCTAGGCACCAGTATCGATACTTAGCTTAAATAACTTGTATCAAAAGTATCGATAATTTGGTATCGATACGCCCACCCCTACACACACAGACACACACAGACACACACACACACACACACACACACACACACACACACACACTGGTCCACTAGTACACAGGTCGGACGTGTATCGCTGAGTTCCTTTCTGGGGATACATAAATTGTATCTATTTATGGGTTAAGCTCGTATCAGGCTAATTTAGGTGATGACCCACCATAGTAAAACAAGAAATAACAAAGAAGTGTAGCCTAAAGTAATTAAACATCTATATCAGTGTCAAGGAATGTGACGAATTTCCTTACGTTGGCTAGACAACACTGTTAGCAGATGACAGAGTGATGCAAAACCGTAAGTCCCCGCTGTAGGGGGTCACCTTGACGTGATGGTGGGGCTTGTAGCGTGGTTGGCAATGCCACCTACTTGGGAGTCATGCCTACCTTTGTAGGGTTCAGCACATGTCGGCCTTGTGGACCAAGCACCCCCTGCATCACTGGTAGAGGAGGCCTGCTGGTGATGTTAGTCCCTGCCCATTTGCCATCTAGGGCGGGACTGTCGCTTCCCCACGTGTTTGCCGTGCGTGGTGTCCCGTAATGCTGGGAGACGGGCGTCCTGGAGGTTGAGCGATGCTGCACAATGCGCCCTGCAGCTAGCAATACACCTCTTTGGTCCCTTATTCTGGCTAGACGGGCAGCCTGGTTGGGCCCGACCAGGTCAATCGGCTTGTCATGCGTTGGCTAGGGTCAAGTGGGCACTGGGGGGGCCTGGTGGCTCCTATCGTCCTAGAGTCACCCTTGTCTGGGTCCCCCAGTGGTTACCTGCGTATACTCCTCTGCTACCCCTGGGGTCGTCAGTGGCTCTGTCCCTGACATATGGCCTCGATGAAGGTACTGTGTTATATACTGTAGATGCAAGGCTAACCTTTTCAGTATAGTAAATTTGTCAGATGATGATTTTGACTTCATACCTAAGCCTTTTGAGGATGACGACGGCATTCCTGACATTCTGAGAGATGTTCCTAGCCCATACTGGCATGTCACCACATATAAGGACGGCCTCAGCAATTTTATCAAAGTATCAGAATGCCTCGAGAGGAAAATAGGAAATATCCTTGACGGGAATTTGAAGAGGTATGGGATGAATTTGTTAGTTAAAGCGGGGAATGACACACAGGCCGTCCTTTTGTCTAAATTTATCCCATTTCCTGACTCGGTTCTTCAGTCTGTCTTCCCACATAAAACACTTAATACTGTTAAAGGAGTAATTTACAGTAGTGATCTATGTGACTTTAACCCCTACACTGCGGTGATGTTTTTGCACTCCTTGCGCGTCCTGTGAGGATATTAGTGCTCCGACTGACTTTTTAAAAATATTTGCCAAAAATCAGTTATTAGTCCTAGAATATTATAATTAAATGTACATATGGCATATATCTTCAGCTTTTCTCTGGGATGTTTGTTGAGCCTTTGTTGAGAACCGTAGGACTTGTGGAGACTTCTGGAGTTGGGTAACGAATTCTCCACTTTACACTTCCCGACACCCCGTAATATGATTACCACAGCCTGATATTATCACTAGAAACACTGTTCTATGATTTTCAAGTAGTTTGGAATCCATACACCAAAAAAACAAACACTGTGAAAGCAATGAAAATTACGAGCGCGTATGAGCTTCCCACTTGCGCTCGTTCCCCGCTGGTATTCTGTCATTTATTATTCATAAATACACTCACACTTCATATTCCTATTAGTTTATTACACTTATATATATATATATATATATATATATATATATATATATATATATATATATATATATATATACACAGTATTTATCCATAACTTTCCTTCAGTAATAGTAGTTTATTTTCACTCCTGGCATTAACTTTCTCGTTCAGTAAACTAGTGTAGAGAGCAATGCTTTGACTGTCATTACTCCAAGTATTTGTACTGATATTCTTGTATTAGTAATTATTTACATTTCTATTTTATTTACACTATGTTATACATTGTCAATTCCAGTAAATAACGGCTTCTTTCCCTTGGAGCCAGGATGAACTTGGGACACTGAAGCACTCGTAGTTTATCACCATTTCCTCCACTGGCTCATCACACGATTCACCAGAAAGATTGTAGTCACTGTCCATCATTATCATGGATAAATTAGCCAGTTCACGCTCCACAGCAGTCATTTAGTCCTTTACCCCTTCCCACGCTAGGTTTAGTAGGGGTAGAGGTCACGGGGCCCTCTAGAAGTGGCGGAAATGGAGGGACGGGATTGCTACGTGCTTTCATCTCAAGAAACAACACTAAACTAAATGACGAGGCGGATATGGGGCCGCCAAGGGTTGACAACGTCAGTGAGGTGACAACTCCTAATTTATATGCTGCGAAATGACTGGCAGGAAATTAGGTTGTTCCAGGTGAATGTAAATATCACTTAGGCTTCTCCCTTCCTTTCTTATATATATTTTTATTACGAGAATAGATTATACAGCATATTTCAAGGGGAAATTACCAGGGAAAATTAGCGAACAAGTGCACATGGGGTGTTGCCAGGTGATAATTAGCCAACTCCAGGTGTATGGCACTATCAGTTACCTTATTTTTTTTGGTATATATTATTTTGTATAAGAATAAGGCATAGGGTTTATTTCAATGGATGAAATCAGTGGAAAATTCCCGGGGAAGATTTGCCTAGTGCAGCGCAGCCAGGCAGGCGAGAGGAGAAGGTAATGGAGGGGAGGTAGGCAGGGGAGTCAAGAACGGGGATAAATGGCTAAATTGTCAACAATGGATGGGAGTACAGATGACATTAGCAGTGCTGACTGTTGTTGGACACTGGCAATACTGATAGATAATACAAGCCACCACTTGAAAACCTGAGAAATTCAAAATAACACAGAATCACAAAAGTGACGCCCTGCGGTATGATCCATTGCACCCGAGCGTCACGAAAGTGATGCCCTGTGGTTAAGGGGTTAAGGATGAAGAGATACTGTGTCGTTGCCCTGTGGATGTTATTGAGGTAAAGAAAATGAAAGGCGCAAATTCCGCTATTTGTCTGACATTTTCATCACCTCATCTGCTGGACTACCTCAAAATTAGACATCTGAGGTTTCATGCCAAGAAGTTTTGCCATAGGCCAACACAGTGCTATAACTGTTTCGAATATGGTCATGTGAAGGACTCCTGCAAAAGTCAGAAGACATGCTTCATTTGTTCTGCCAGTCACGACCGTGAATCATGTTCTAACTCTAAGTTCTGCAAGCAGTGTGGTGGTGATCACTCTCCCAATTCAAAAACGTGCCTGTGGTACCAGTTCAAGCAGGAAATCATTGCGCTCGCAGATAATGAGCATATTAGCTATGGAAGTGCTCGGCGTCGGTTGTTGATGGCCCACAAACACCCTAGCTCCAAATTTTCAAGTGTCGTCCAAGGGTTTCGATCCCATCATTCTGACGGACAGTCCCCTCAACTTCCTCACAGTACTACTAGCAGCACTAAGCAGAATAACCCTCAGTCACCCGCCAAGCCTCTTCCAGCTTCTGGTGACAAGTCTTCTGTTGGTTTTTCAACTTCAGATTTGCATTCATCCCAAGCCCTTCGTGATACTGGTGTTGTCTCTGGTAAGGGACCCTCATTTTCTCGGTCGTCCTCTGCCCAGTCATTGCCACATCATACTTCAAAGGCCGTTAGTAAGCAGAGTGCGGCTGCTCTCTCTATGCAGGACCACTCTTGAACAATACCGTTGTCTCCCTGTACTTCATAGGCCATCAGTAAGTGGAGTGCGGTTGCTCCCTCTGTGGGGAAGCACTCTCGAGCAACGTCATTGTCACCTCGTCCTTCAAAGGCAATCAGAAAGCAGAGTTCGGTTGCTCCCTCTGTGAGGGAGCACTCTCGTACAACGAATGCAAAGGCTGACAATGACTTCACTTGTCCTCCCCGTTCTAAGAGATCCTGGAACTCTTCTACCCCTATGGATACTGGTGGTGTTCCACTATCCAATAAGTTCTCAGATCTTGATAAGGACTGTCCACCTGACGACCGTTCGATGGATGTCTCTCCTTTACCTTCTGTCTCTGGCCCCCCTGTAACATCTGATACAGTTGTCCATCTCCCCCTGAGGCGACAAAAACCTGTCTGTTTCGTCTGAAACTTCTAAGTTTCCAGTCACCAAATCCGATGCTGACAAGTCTGTGAGGGGCCGTCGTCTGTCATCGCACCCTGATACCAAACATGTGCCTTCATCTTCCCAGCCGCTTAATGGAAAGGTTGGGGCTTCTGACGTTAGTAGGTCATGTTCCATTCTGACATCCTGCAACGGAATTGTAAGGGTCTTTGCTCTACGTCTGAGCAGTTAAAAGTTCTGATGCATGACTTTGATCCAGGTATCGTTTGTCTCCAGGAGACCATGTTGGGCTCTGAGGTATACAATCCTGGATTGAATTATGTCTTTCATGGGTCTCCCCCTCCACCAGGAAATAGGCCGCATGGGGGTGCAGAAATAATTGTTCACAGGTCCTTGCAGCACTCTTCTGTTCAGCTGCAGACGACTCTCCAAGCTGTTGCTGTTACGGCTGTATTGGAATATTAGCTCACGGTATGCTCCTTGTATCTTCCACCTGATGGTGGTTTCAGTGAGCAGGACATCGAAGACTTAATCCGTCAGCTTCCTGCCCCCTCTCTCCTTCTTGGGGACTTTAACGCCCATAATCCACTATGGGGTGGTACAATTTTGGATGCTGGTGGGAGGATTATAGATGACATACTCCAATCATATAATATCTCAATTTACAGTGATGGTTCTATGACTTACCACAATGTCTGTAGTGGAGCTTCCTCCGCTATTGACTTGAGTTTGTGTTCTCCCTCCATCCTTATGGATTTTCACTGGTCAGTAAATCCTTTTCTGAATGGAAGCGATCATTACCCAATCCATTTAAAGTGGGTGAAAAATGTCCCTGCTCACTCCTCTCCTAGGTGGAGGGAGCAGGAGGCTGATTGGTTGAATTATAAAAATGGTATACTTCTGACTAGGCCTTTCGAGTCCTTCTCTAGTCACATAGAAGCATATGATTATTTTGTTGCTGCGATTATGGGCAGTGCCCATGTGGCCATCCCTATGTCAAAAGGTAAACTGCATCGACCTGCGGTCCCCTGGTGAAATAAAACCTGTGCCATACTAAGGAAAATTATGAGGAAATGTTATCGGCGTTACAAGACCAGTGGCTCAGCTGCCGTGCACCAAATTTACCAATGTGCCATGGCAAAGCAGCGTTGCTACTTTCAAAAGGCCAAGCAGGACTCTTGGATATCTTACATCAAAGGCATTAATTCCAAGACTCCCTCTAGGGTTATATGGAGGAAAATTAAAAAGCTTTCAGGCAAATTTATCCCATCTCCCAACCCGACATTGAAAATAGGTGGTGACCTTCTCACTGCTCCTGCTGAGGTTGCGGAGACCTTAGGGAGGCA
This sequence comes from Coenobita brevimanus, assembly GCF_032717465.1. Taxonomy (NCBI): domain Eukaryota; kingdom Metazoa; phylum Arthropoda; class Malacostraca; order Decapoda; family Coenobitidae; genus Coenobita; species Coenobita brevimanus. The sequence continues at coordinate 21,247,002 of NC_137024.1, read as the reverse complement.
TTTTGCTGATGTCTCCAAGTCCTCTCTAATATCAGGGAATGGTAATCCTGACATGCCTCTACCTTCTCCATCTTCTTGCAGTGCTGCCTACAGTATAATGCTCCGTTCACACTTAGGGAACTGGAAGACGTTTTGTCATCGATTACCTCTAAGTCTCCAGGTGAGGACAACATCCTCTATTCAATGCTCACAAATTTGCCTGCTGTGGCTACGAAGTTCCTCCTAAAGATCATTAACAAAATTTGGGAAAAGGGCATTTTTCCTGCCAGTTGGAGAGTTTCCCTCATTATTCCCATCAGCAAGCCAAACGAAAAATCCCCTTTTGGCTATCACCCATAGGCCTATTGAACTGACCAGCTGTGTTTGTAAGCTGATGGAAAAGCTAGTTAATGCAAGGTTAGTGTGGTACTTAGAATCCGAAAAGCTGCTTTCTCCTTACCAGTTTGGGTTTCAGAAGAACCGTTCTACACTAGACCCCCTCTTGATCCTCTCAAATAAAATTCAGCAAAGCTTTGCCAACCACTGTCCGACTATTAGGGCGTTCTTTGACCTCGAGAAGGCGTACGACACAACCAGGCACACTAGTATTCTTCTTCAGCTGTCTTGATATGGCATAGCGGGAAACACGTTTCGTATTATCCGCTCCTTCTTGTCGGAACGTTACATTAACGTTCGTGTTGGAAATGTTGTATCCAGCCCTTATAGGCAAGAGGAGGGTGTTCCCCAAGGCAGCATTCTTAGTGTCAACTGTTTCACTGTGGCTATCAATGGTATTCTCGATCAGATTTCCCACCCCGTGTTGAGTTCCCTGTATGCTGATGATTTGGCAATTTGTGTGTCTGGCTACGACGCAGTCAAAATTAGTCATCACCTGCAAAAGTCCATAAATACTATTTGTCGTTGGGCTGATGATATCGGTTTTTGCTTTTCACCTTCCAAGACTCTTCACTAGAAGCACACACCAGGAGGTTGTCCCACACTTAAAGTTAAATGATGACATCATCCCTTTTGAGAAGGAGGTTAAGTTTCTGGGCATGATCATTGACTCACGTCTCTCTTGGTCACTGCACATTGATTATCTGAAGCTTAAAGTCGAGAAATCATTGAATATCCATAGGGTGGTCTCTGGTTTTGATTGGGGTGCTGATAAGAACTCCCTTCTCAGGCTTTATAACTCTTTGTGTCGGTCACAGATTGACTATGCTTGCCAAATTTATTCCTCTACCTGTAAGACTAAACTTCAAGAGCTTGATATGCTCCACAATACGGGTCTACGACTGTGCTCGGGTGCCTTCTGCACTTCCCCTGTGGAGAGTTTATATGTATATACAGACCAGCTTCCTCTGGACTTACGTAGGCATGAGTTAGGGCTTCGCTACATTGTGCGAATTAAGAGCAGTTGTTACATCAATCCTTGTGTTAATGTTCTGTTGCAATGTGACTCGTCTAAGTTCTGTGGTCCAAGAGCCTCTATACTATTCCAGATTCGCATGCTACCTGTGGGTGACGCATCGCTGAGGGAGCAAAAGATTGAACCAGTAAGCTACAGCAGTCTCCCTCCTTGGCTCATTCCAGAACCTAATGTTTGTCCCATAACCAATGTAGGAAAACCTCTTCGGATGCAGAAACCTTCTCCACAGAGACTCAGTAAAGTTGTACACTGATGGCTCAAAGTCACCCCTTGGTGTAGGCTGTGCTGTTGTCCATACAGGGGGTGCACGTCTTGAACGGTTTTCGACAATGCCTCTGTTCTCACTGCTGAACTAACTGCTATTGAGAAGGCTCTTGAAGAGGCTTACTCAGTGCCGGGAAAGACGTTTACAATATATTCAGACTCCTATGGAAGCTTGACCTCCATTAAGCAGTTTACTACATTCCACCCTATAATAAGGAAGATTCAGTCTTGGCTTTGGCGCTTGGTTGCAAAGTATAAATTTGTTTCGGTCTGCTGGATACCGTCACATGTTAATCTCTATTGGAACGAGTTTGCTGATAAAGAGGCAAAATCGGGATGTTCTCTTCCTTCTGTTGAGTAAATAAGGTTCCCTATTCTGATTTGAAGACCGTTATCCGTAACTTTCTTTGGTCTGAGGCCTTTGGTCTATGCCTGGTCATCCTCTTCTCAGGCTTGTCGGGGTTTTGAGACGAGGTTGACTAGGCTTCGAATTGGCCATACGCGTTTGACTCACGGGTTCATTTTGAACCGAGGGGTCCCACCTCAGTGTGACATCTGTCATGTCACAATAACTTGCAGACATATTTTATTGGACTGTCCGACCTATGCCCGTTCTCGGGTGAAATTTTTAACAAACAGGTGATCCCTATCGGTTGTTTTAGGTAATAGGGCAAATGTTTTTAGCCTTATGGCTTTTTAAAGGAGACAGGGCTATACTGCAAGCTGTGATTAGTGTTGTCATAGTTATGTTTTAGGGCTTGCTGCCTACATCTGTTTTCATTTTACCTACGATTTTTAGTTGCATAATTATTGTGTAGTAGTTTTACCTATTTTTATACCCATTTTTAAACTATCGTCTTTCGTATCTCACTCATCAAAGCGCTGAATGACCTCTCAGGTCCCAGTGCTTGGCCTTCGGCCTAAACTTCATATTCCATTCCATTCCAAAACTGTAAGTAGAGATCTTTTCTTTAAGATGGCTTATTTTGGAAAGATGCCTTTATAAAAAGAGACAAAGGTAAAAAACAGGATGATGATTCCTATCCAGAACTGGTTGAAAATGATTAGTTAGCTGAAAGAGTGAATAGACTAAGAAGATCTTTTCAAATGGAAATTGAAGAAATCGAGAATGAGCTATGCAGACAGAATGAAAAAAAATGAGGAATTAATAAAGGAAATAAACAGAAAAGCCACAACAATAGATGAACTATCAGTTGAGGTAAATTCACAGAGAACAAAGGCTAGTGAAATGAGAGGTACAGTTGCTATATAATAAGAGAATTATGGATGACTTCAGATATGATACGGAGAAAATCAGGCAAGCAAGCAGTCTGACAGACCAAAGTAGTAACAATGAAGAGGAAATAACACAGGTAAATGGTGAGAAATTACAAACATGAGGTACAAACTATGTATACTGAAATGGTGAAAGTAAAGAATTATTTGGATACAAAGGTAGAACAAAAAGGAAGTGAAAGAAATGATAAAGAATAACCCAAAACTGGTCAGGGCAGTGTAGAGATTAACAAATCAATAGTAATCAGTGGTATTGGTCAAGAAGAAGAAGAAGAAAAAAAAAAAACAATCTCAAGAGGCAAGAAGGAGATGGAAAATATAATGAACATACTGCAGCAAGTATCAGAGGATACCTGTGATAAAGATATTGAAGAACATAGAAGGCTAGGGAAAATAGAGAGAAGTTAGGTAAGACCCCTGAAAGCAACACTCCAGAATGCAATCACCGTAAAGGAAATATTTAAAAATGCCAACAAACTCATGGAAATAGATGAATTAAAAAAGTATGGCTAAAAAGATGCCTAACTCAAGAGGAATTGGGAACAGGAGAAGAGGGAGGAGGCAAAATCAAGAAACGAGGAATGATCAGAGGAAGAGTAATTTTTTTTTACAAAGTAATTGAATTGCAGGTATGAAAGTGGTACATAACCAACAGGGAATAAAAAGAAGGAAGGTAATAAACTCAAGCTATGGCAAGTATGTAAAGATGATCAAGTTGATGTACTCAAATATAATTGGAATGGTACGGTATCTAAATTATTGAGATGAAAGATTATCCCAGAGAAAAGGTACCACATATTATGTGCCTAACTGAAACAAAATTAACCCCATGGATATCAAACGATACCCTAAACTTAGAGGAATACAATACATATATGGAGAAGAGATAGGAATTTAAAAAAGGAGGAAGAGTTATAATATTAATAAAGATAACTACAAGTCAAAGAAATAGAAATAGATATACCCTCACAAGCAGAACTGATTGCAATAGAGATTAATACATCTGAAGGGAAATCAGTTGTGGCAAATTTATACATGTCACCCGGAACAAACACTTGGGAAAGAGGCGAATATGAATACCTGGCAAAGAGTACGATTCAGAGTTCAAAAGCATTACGACTTAGAATGGAAGAGAAATCTGAAAGAATTATATTAACTGGAGATTTCAATACAAATATAAATTGGAATACTCTAGATGTAAGAAGCCATGAAAGCTGTTGGGACCAAAAGCTCCTGGAACTTGTGCAGGAGTTTTTCCTAACACAAGACGTAAAGGAAAACACCAGAAAAAGAGGACTTGATGATCCATCAGTATTCTATCTTATATTTACCAGGCAAAAAAATGATATTGACAGTATAATGTATCACCCCCCATTCGGCAAAAGTGACCATGCAGTATTAAATTGCAACTTCAGGATTGCATATGACAGTTAACAGCAGTGAGAGTTACAAAAAGAGCATAAACTACAAAAAAGGCACCTACGATGACCTACAGAAGTACCTCTTGGAAATAGATTGGGAAAAGGAGCTTAGAGGACAAGATTTAAATACTGTATGTAGAAAATTCTGTGAACCTTATGAAATATGAGTAAACAATTATATCCCACAGCACAAAGAAGCAGAAATGAAAATAAAGAAATGGTTTAATATAGAATGTAAAAAAATCAAAAGAAAAAAAGAGACGTTGTGGCAAAGATACAGACCTAGTAGTGAGAGGGCCTATAACAACTTTTGCAGGCAAGAAACGATAATACTAGGATATGGGGAGACGCTCAAAGACAGTTTGAGGAAGATATTATAAATACAAGTAGTGATCAACGAATGCTATTTTACAGCCACATCCAAAGCAAAACCATGGTTAAAGATAAAATACAGTCCATTATGGACGAGGGGATCATCTATACGCAAGAGAAAGATATTTGTGAAGCACTTAATAAAAATTTCCAATCAGTTTTTTCAGAAGCAAATAATTTTAAGAGATGATATGGAACAAGCATGCCCACACATGTTACCAGATATACAAATATCAGAAAAAGAAATACAGGAAGAATTAAGTAAATTAGACAAAGCAAAAGCAAATGGCCCTGACGAAATTTCATGCTGAGCGCTACATGAATGTGCAAAAGAGTTAAGTACAGCAATATATTTAATATTGAAGGAATCCTTGAGTCAAGGTAAACTACCTTATATTTGGAAGAAAGCAAACATTGTTCCCCTATTCAAGAAAGGGAATAGACAAAATCCACTCAACTACCGATCAGTATCACTAACCAGTGTTGTAAGATACTAGAAAAGCTGATAAGAAAAGTTTAGGTAAACCATCTAGAAGAACACAATATGATAACAGAATGGCAGTTTGGTTTTAGAAAGGGAAAATCATGTGTTACTAATCTATTAGGCTACTATGATAGAGTTGCAGAAACATTACTTAAAAGGAAAGGATGAGTGTACAGTATCTATCTAGATTTCAAGAAAGCATTTGACCACCGCACCAAAGACTTTTACGGAAACTGTACCATGAAGGAGGAATCCAAGGCAACCTGTACTGTTGCATGCAAGAATTTCTCAGAAAAAACGAAATGAGAACAGTACTAAGGGAAAATTACTCATCATGGGGGGAAGTGACTAGTGGAGTTCCACAGGGTTCAGTGCTGGCAACGATTATGTTTTTAGTGTATATAAATGACACAGATTGTAACACTGGAAATGAAAGCTGTCTAAATATGTTTGCTGATGATGCAAAAATACAAAACAGAATTACTAACACAGACTCTTGTAGAGAGCTACAAGAAGAATTAAACATACTTCATGAATGGAGCAATAAGTGGCAAATGGAATTTAGTGTGACAAGTGTCATGTAATTAAGTTTGGTAAAAGTGGAAGAAGACCAGATTGGGATTATAATTTAGGAAGTACAACCCTACACATATCAGAAAGAGAGAAGGTTTATCAGTTACAGACTATCTCTGGCTGGCCACATCCGTGAGAGGGTACGGAACATGTATACACTGCTTGCTAATATGAGAATAGCATTCACATACATAAGTGAAGACATGCTGAGAAAGATAATAACATCATTCATTAGACCAACCCTGGAGTATGCATCAGTAGTCTGGAATCGTCATCTCATGAAACACATAGATAAGACTGAAAAAGTTCAAAGGGCCGCTACAAGATGGGTACCAAACTTAAGCGATCTAAGCCACGAAGAAAGACTAGAAAAATTGAATCTGCCAAAACTAGAGGAGAGAAGGAAAAAAGGAGAGATGATTATGCTATATAAAAATCTCAATGAAAGAGAGAATAGACATAAATGAGTATGTAACCTATGGGGAAGCATCAGCAAGAGGACACTGCAAAAAACTGCATAAAAAGAGAGGTGATAAAGACTTAAGGAAATTCTTTTTCCCAAATAGTGCAACTGATCAGTGGAATGTACTACCGAATGAAGTAGTGTGTGCCAAAACAATTCATAAATTTCAGGATACTGTATGTATGACAAAAGTGATTTAATACATTCCTGCTAAGATACAATTAGGTGAGAACAATTAGGTAGAGAAGAACACCCCCCCCCCACACACACATACCCACACCCACACACGGCACAAATACACAGTCACATACGACAAAATACACACCGACACACAAACAAAAACACAGACATACAGTGACAGGCAGATAGACCCCCCCCCACACACACACAATGGAAAGAAATTGAAAATGACAAGTTACCTGAAGGATATTAAGAAATACAGTTTCCCACACAGATGCATTGACCTGTGTAATAACCTGGACTAAGAGATCGCCCAGTCCAAAAACCTATCTGTCTCTATCTATTGTCAGACGCCTTAATACCGTAAGGGGTGGCCACAAACAAATCGCCTCCATGTCGCCCTGTTCACCGCCATTTCACTGCCCTGCTCCCAGCTCATACCCCCTCTCTCATATGCCTCTCCACCCCATCCCTCCATCTCATCCTTGGCCTCCCCAATCCCTCTCCCCCCCTCCACCTCACATACACTCTCCTCGTCACTCTCACTCTCCATCCTCTCCAAATGGCCAAACCACCTCAGTGTGTTTCTCCTAACGCTTACTATCACATCAAGATCGACACTACGACGCTTCTTCACATCCTCATTTGTCAGTCTGTCTCTCCATGTGACTCCAACTGCTCGTCTTAAATAACTCATTTCCACTGCTCTCATGACTTCTGTCCCTCCAACAAGGTCCAAGCTTCACTTCCATATGTTAAGATGGTATCACAATACTGTTATGTAGTAGCTTTTTCACTTCCGTGCTCACTTCCCTGTTTCTTATCACTGCTTTCAAGGAACCAGCAACCTTTCTTTCTTGTACCCTTTCAAGCACTTCATCCTCTAAACTTCCATCCTTACTCATCACACTACCCAAGTACTTAAACGCACTCACATATTCCATATTCTCCTCATTCAACCTCATTGTACATTCACTGACTTCACTTCTCTCAAAGACCGTAACTTTACTCTTACCTACATTAACCTTTAGATTCCGTTTCTTATACACTCTCCCAAACTCATCCACCAAGCCTTGCAGCTCCCCTTCGTCTTCATTTAAGAACACAGTATCATCTGCAAACAACAGTACAGGGAGTTTCCATACACTGCCCTCTCTTGCTAGGGCCACTCCAACATTCAATGCCCTACCTTATATCTCTTTTATAACCCCATCCACAAACAGATTGAACAACCATGGAGACATGACACATCCCTATTTCAGTCCAACATTCAAGTAGAAAAATTCACTAAGTTCACTATCCACAAACACTGCATCCTTAGCACCCTCATACATACTCTTCACGGCATTCAACAACTTCCCATCTGCTCCATATATTCTTAATACTTTACACAATCCTTGTCTATCCACCCTGTCATGTACTTTCTCCAAATCCATGAAGGCCAGTACAACTTCTTTCCCTTCTCTAGAAACTCTTCCACTAAGGATCTAAGAATGAATATCTGATCTACACAACCTCTTCCCTTTATAAAACCTCCCTGTTCTTGTCCAACCAATTCCTCTGTTATTTCCCTAACTCTCTCAATAAGTATCCTACCATATACTTATCCTATTACACTAAGAAGAGAAATGCCCCTATGATTACCACATACTTCTTTTTCCCCTTTTCCTCTGTACAGGGGAATAATTATACTTGACTTCTTATCCTCCGGGACTCCCTCCGAGGCCAATCTGCACATCTTCCACATCCATTCTACTACTATCTCTCCCCTATGCTTCAGCATGTCACCACACACTCCATCAATTCCTGGGGCATTCCCCATTTTAACTTAATTGCTTCCACAACTTCCATCGTACTGATTTCCTCCTCTCTTCTCACATCCCTCTGTCTCTCAACCATTCCCCAACTACTTATCTCGCATTACTTTCATTCTCTATGTTCAACAATTCCTTAAAGTGTTCTCTCTATCTGCTCACTTTTTCTCCCGTCTCCACTAGTAATCTACCATTTTTATCTTTCACTCCCCACCTAACTTCTTTGGCACCCTGTCTAACTCTCTTTACCTCTTTCCACAACATTTTCTTACATTCTCTCTACTTTACACTCAAATTCCTTCCAAATTCCTCATCCACTCTCTTCTTAGTCTCTCTTACTAATCTTTTCACCTCTCTCTTCTTCTCTACATATAACTCTCTCTTCCGTAACTCTCTCTTCCGTCTCTCAGCTTCCTCCACGCCCTCTCCACGCCCCTGTTTCTCATCCACTCACTATATGGTTTCTTCTTTTGTGTCACAGCCTCTCTCATCTCATCATTCCACCATGCTGTTCCCTGCACCCCCTTTCACCTTCTCTTCACCCCACACGCCACTCACATGTTGCACAGATTTCTTCTGTGAATATCTTTCACACACCTTCCACCTTTCCCATCTGCTCGAATCCATATTTACCCAATCGCTCCTCCACTTCCCTCTTATATTCTGCATTTTTCTCTATCCTCTTGTAACCTTTCCACCCTCATAGTATGAACTACTTCCTCCTGTCCTTCCCTTCTTCTGTTTCTCCATTTCATTTGAACCTTGATTCTGACCACCATTTGATGGTGATTAGAAAGTCCACTCCCGCAACCTCTATATGCTCTTGCATCCATTACACACCTTCTCATCATGTCATCCACACACACATAATCAATCACTGCCTTCCGTTCATTCAGTTCACCATCCACCTTTCTCATCACTCGCCACGTATACCTATGGATCATTTTGTGCCTGAAGAGGGTGTTGGTTATCACCAACCCCGTCCTGGCACAAATGTCCTCTAAAGCATTGCCATTCTCATCCATATTTCCAGGCACATCCCACTCACCAACTACTCCATCCATCTTCGCATTCCCTACTTTTCCATTCATATCTCCAATCAAAACACTCTCATTTCCTTTCAAACTTGTCCATGCACGCTTTCACATTTGTCCTGAAATCTCCTCTCACTCTGCATGCACGATCTTGCGTTGGCGCATACACTCACATAGTTGCCCACATTTGTAGTCAAACTTTCAATCTTACCCACACAATGCTTGAGCCAACTGATCCATACTCGCTTATATTATCTTCCATCTGTTACAACAATACCCACTCCTTTTGCCCTCTCATTCTCACCTACTGCCGTGCATATACCCTGTCCATACTCCCATTCTCTCACACTCTCGCCTTTTCATTTAGTTTCAGTTAATCCACATACTCGTACATCCACTTTTGCGCCTTCAAGCACCTGGACAATCTCTCACCTCATCATTTGCACCCTTTACATTCCATGTAGGTTGTGGCGACCATCATCCACGCACTTTATGTAGTGCTGCCTACTTCTTCCTTAGCCTGTATCATTCTTTTTCCGTGCCCGCCCTCCTCTCCTCGTATTTCTCGCATCTTTCCCGTCACTTCTTATTGCTTTTCTTTCCTTTGCAGCTGGCTTTATATTGAGTGACAAGCCAAATGGTTTCCTGTAAGCCAAGAAACCATTTACAACGCTGGGTGGTAACCATATAACCAAACCATACGTGCTTCCTACTTGTCAACAAGTGGGTTGGTGGAGGGTTAGTGCCCCTCCCCGTAAAACATACAACTCAGTGTCAAATGGCCACCCCTTACGGGATTATGGCGTCTGGCAATAGATAGATAGATAGACATTCCATGTAGCTATCCGTACCATGTCCTTTGTTTGGTCCTTAGTCGTCATCAGTCCTGGTCCGAGGCTTCTTGTTCGTACTTTTAGTTAGTTGTATTCCAGGGATGGGCATTAACCCTCTGCCAACCCACTTGCTGTCACGTAGGGAACACGTGTTGGTTGGTCATAAGGTTACCTAAATGAGTTTAAAGCAAAGTTTGACTGGTTGAGACATGGAGAAAGGGACCCCACGAGCGTAGGTCATTTCTTGTATATCACAGCTAGGTGAACACACACACACACACACACACACACACACACACACACACACACACACACACACACACACACACACACACACACACTAGAAAAGCTAATAAGAAAAGTTTGGGTAAACCACCTAGAAGAACACAATATGATAACAAAAAGGTAGTTAAGTTTAAAAAAAGCGAAAATCATGTGTTATTAATCTATTAAGTTACTATGATAGAGCTACAGAAACATTATAGAAAAGAGAGGGATGGGTAGGCAGTATCTATTTAAATTTCGAGAAAGCATTTGACAGAGTACAGCATCAAAGGCTTTTATGGAAGCTGTACCATCAAGGTGGTATCCAAGGCAACCTGTATTGTTGGCTGCAGGATTTTCTCAGAAAAATGGAAATTAGAAGAGTACTAAGGGGAAATTACTCATCATGGAGGGAAGTGACCAGTGGAGTTCCACAGGGTTCAGTGCTGGCACCAATTATGTTTTTAGTATATACACTATAAATGTCATATCTACCAATCCCAGCTGAAAAGGACATTTTGCCAGCCGAGAGAGATTTGCAGATAGAAACAGGGGATATAACTTTGGAAGAGGTAGCAAAATCTATAAAGGAGTTAAAGAATTTTAAGGTCTCAGAAGAGGATGGGATATTTCCTGAAATGCTTAAGGTGGAAAATGATGAGTTGATGAATGCGCTTTTGAAATTTTTTAATGTGGCTTGGGATAATGGTGGAATTCCAGAAGAGTGGAAAAATTGAGTGATTTTAAAAATACCAAAAAAGGGAGATTTAAGTGTATGTGGCAATTGGAGGGGGATAACTTTGACACCTGTGGTTGCAAAAGTCTTTTCCAAAATCTTGTTGAACAGAATAGAGCCAGTAATTGATAAAATTTTAAGAGAAGAACAAGCGGGATTTAGAAAGGGTCGAGGTTGTAATGATCAGATTTTTATTGTAAGGCATCTAATGCAATAAGCTAATGAGATGAAAATGCCACTTAGTATGTATTCTGTGGATTTTGAAAAGGCGTTTGATAGTGTTTCACGTGGAGCTATGTTGAAAATAATGAGATTCTATGGTATACCAGAAAAGTTTGAAAATATTATTAGAAGAATGCATGAAGGTACTTTTTGTAAGGTAATAGTGGGTGGTTCTTTGAGTGATCCATTTGAAGTTAGGTCAGGAGTGATTCAAGGAGGAGTTCTTTCGCCATTGGTGTTTGTTTTGGTTATGGATTATGTTATGAGAAAGCTTGTAAGGAGAACAGGTGCAGGAATTAACTGGAAAGAAAATAAGAAGCTGATGGATTTGGACTATGCTGATGATATTGTACTGATTTGCGGAAGTACTTATGAGATGCAGAGGGTACTTGATTGTCTAGTGGAGGAAGGAGAAAAAGTGGGATTGGTAATAAATTGTGGAAAGACTGAAATTATTAATATGAACGTGGAGAACCAAATCGATTGTGTAATTGGGAATAATGTGGTGAAGAATGTAGAAAACTTTAAATATCTGGGAACGATTGTATCATCTAATGGATCAATAAACAATGAAATTGAGGAGAGGATTAGACAGGCTTGGCGAGTTGTTGGAATGTTGAAATCTGTTTGGAATAATAAATGCTTTCTGTACATACTAAAGTGAAAATTTACAAGTCCATGGTTAGACCAATTTTAATTTATGGGTATGAGTCATGGTACAGTACAATTGCAACAGATCAGAAAGTATTAGGATTTGAGAATAAAATACTGAGAAGGATTCCTGGGGTAAAGTGGCAAGACAAGAGTTACAAATGCAAGAGTAAGGGATATTACGAGAGTGGAACCAGTTAATGAATATGTGAGACTGTCTCGCTGGAAGTGGCTGGGGCACATACTGTATACAGAAAAGAAGGCAGTTTAATATAGGATGTGCCAGAGTGGACTGCTAGAGGAAGAAGAGGTAGAGGTAGGCCGAGGGAAACCTGGTTGAGGACAATGAAAAGAGAAGCAGGAGAGGAATGTTGGTGGGACCTTAAGGAGATGGCATGTGACAAATATTGGTGGAGAGAGTTCATCGAGGCCCTATGCATCCCGTGGGGTGCCACGGGAAATGATTGATTGATTGAAAATGTCATAGACAGAAACAATGGAAATGAAAGCTATCTAAATATGATTGCTGATGTTGCAAAAATACAGAGGAAAATTACTAACAGATACTTGCAGAGAGCTACAAGAAAAATTAAATAAACTTCATGAATGGAACAATAAATGGCAAATGGAATTCAGTGTGGACAAGTGTCATGTAATTAAGTTTGGTAAAGGTGAAAAAAGACCAGACTGGGATTAAAAGTTTGGAAATTCAATCCTGCACATATCAGAAAAGGAGAAGACCTAGGAGTGATTATAAATAAGACTATCTCCGCTGACTACATCAGTGAGAAGGTACGGAACATGTATACACTGCTTGCTATTATGAGAATAGCATTCACATATATAAATAAAGATATGCTGAGAAGGATAATAACATCATTCATCAGACCAACCCTGAAGTATGCATCAGTAGAC